>NC_135233.1:454001839-454673714 GCF_051348905.1 Ranitomeya variabilis
TTACTATAGCTGCTTGAGGTCTAAAACGGAAAATGCTCCCCCTAGTGGTCAATATATATATTTGTAAGAAAATATATAATATTTTTCATATAGAAATGTTTGCAAACAGTGCAAACATTGCATTAGTACATTTTATTTACTATTTTCAGCTTAATTTCACAAAAAAACAAACTACAAGAAAACTGGTGGCACCTTCCCTTTAAGTAGTCTTGCCTTTATTTGGACACACCTGCCAAACTAATTTGCACAGGTATCTGCAATTGCTTTCAGTGATATAAAGAGCCCTGACACACATCACCATCAATGAGTTTATATGACAAACAAAAAAATTCTAACCTTATCACTCCTAAACTCTTTGTGCATAATAATTTGGAACACAGTGTAGATATGAATAAAAATAAACGCCTATTCTTTTTTTTTTTTTTTTATTTTGGATTCTGAGGACAAAACAAAAAAATCACCAAAAGCAGGTTGAAAAAAATAAAATAAATATAAATAAATAAGTATCGATATAAATAATATATATATATATATATATTACACAAAAGAATAGAAATAAAGGTCTATTTTTATTTATTTATTTGTTTTTTAAAGATTTGGGATTCTGAGGACAAAAAAAAAAAATTACCAAAACCAGGTTGAAAAATTCCTCCAAGCTATGAAGAAAAATGGCAGTTATGAAACTGAAAAAAGCACAACCACAAAATGTAGCATTGGCACACACTACAAAAGCCTAAATACATTCCTACCACACAGAATATAACACAATACAATGCTGATCCAAAGATCTGTCCAAGTGCCAGCATGGGATCAGGGCGGAATTTTCTCCCTTAAAGACGAGCTGAACTAAGCTTTGTTTTCTCTATTTTATCTTCCAGTGGATCAAACAGTGGATTTCTTTCAGGATGAAAGATTACACCTGACAGTCGTATGTCTCTTCTATGCTATGTCATTACAGGCGCACAGGCTGTTCTTCTTGTTTTCATGCAGAATGGCAGAGATTTACACTGTCTGCATTGTCTCTGTCACGGTGTGAGTTTCACATCATGGAGAAAATTATACACGCTGAGCTGAATGCTATGTGTGAGCGCCTTGAATATAAAAAAAAGCAGAGATTTTCAGATTTTTTTCTACATGTGGCAAATTGATAGATATGAACCAGGGCTCACAGGATTACAGGACAAGATACCAAAGCAAGGTTGGTGGACAAATAGAAACCTGTACTGCATATCTGTATCATTTTATGGAAAGAAAAAGTTAAAAAAAAAAATTAAATTGTAGGTAATAAAGATGACCGAATTGCGTCGGGTCAAGATGGATTTGTCTCAAATTTCAGGCAAAATTTGAATTTGCTTGTTTTAAAAGAAAGTATTAAAAAAATAAAAAGTAGTATTCATCTGTCCCTAGCCTCTTGTTCGTGTTGTTCCCGACTTGGTCGTCCTCATCCGGTAGTCATTCGCAGATTGTTGGTCTTCTTCACATCAAAGATCCTTAGGGTCTTCGGCAAGTCCAGTGCCCCGGTAAGTCGTCCAAGATCATGATGTCACGATCCGACGTACGTCATGACATATTCATGATATTATGTCCCATGTGGCCTAGACCTTATACAATGTCATGATGTTTGCCCCAGTTCATGATTTCATAATGTCACGTCACCTAGTGGGCACCAGAGGAACCAAAGACCCAACAGGACGTGTGGCATGAAGAAAGATTGGTGGCCTGGGCATGAAGACCACACTGGGCAGACCAAGCATGGGGATTCACATACAGGGCAAGGGCTAATAAGAATTTAATTAATTTTTAAGAAAATATTCTTCACCCAATTTTTATTATGTTCCGAGATCTGAACAAACCCCACAGCATAAAATGACAGATTCGTTTTGCATCAAATAAATTCAATGAGAATCGAGTTTTCCGGCCAAATTTGATCAAACTGCTGAATTAAAACTTCAATTTCGATTACGGTATCTCTAGTAGTCAGAAAACCCAAAGACTTGGGAAAATAAATTAATTAAAAATGTGTATTTTTCACAAAAAAGGTTAGTGTTTTGGAAGCCAAGTTTTTGAAAATTGTTTAGCAGGACAGGGTGTAGCACAGAAATTTAGTGTGGTCCACAACTTGAGGACATTTTTCTCAAGTTGGTGCATATGCAGCCCAAAAATGCACCAAATTCATTATGAAGTGCATGCCTTTAGATTTAGAGTGGCGTACAAAATCACAGTCTTAATTAATTCTCCCTTAATTTTTACAGCTCTGTATCACCTCAAAGTTGGCATATTTAAGACACCCTTTAGTTATAACAGTCCAGATGTGACAAATTTTAACTAAAATGTCAATGGCCAAAATTGGGACGTTGCAGGAATTTCCAAAAACTTCCAATACTTTTTAGCAGAGTTTGCCTAAATGTTGTCCCGTTTTTTTTAGTCTTCTTCATGAGATTGTCTTGATCAATTCAAGGCAATACGGCAAGCATGGAATGCATGGACAAGCCCTTTAAACCTTTGTATTAGAGTCACAACTTCCGAACCACCCATGATTCACAATGAAAGGAATTTGGATCTTCACAAGGGTTTATGGTGATGGACATTTGGTCCAATTGAACCGTTGGAGGTCGTAGCAGGAACATGGAGGCTGACATGAAAACTCATCATGGACATCTCAAAGGTGCAACAGGAACATCTAATTGAATACAATCCTTATGCCTAAATCTCACCGATGTACGTGCCCTTGGTTCCCTTTGAAGTGACAGCTGGTAAATCTCTTCCTCTGATCGATACTGATCCAAAGAAACCTACAAAAGCAGAGAAAATGGGCAATCAAAATCAAAACAATGAAATATTTTATTTCTAACGAAAAGTTTATTTCAATATTTCACACCGAGCTCTTTAATAAAATCTTCCACCAGTTTTGAACATTTCCCACAGTTTCTCCAGATAAATGAAAATGTGATCAAGTTCTGTGTTTCAGTCGTTGCCAATGAGCTTTTGCCAAGGGAAAATATCAAACAGCAGGCTTAATTTATTAGGTGCCAACAGTTATTAACCAATACATTCAAAATACTATGCGTTTTTTTTTTCACATTCAGATTTGGGTGGCAACCTCAATCTGTCACGTCTTAAACTTTATTAATGATTTGCTAATTTAAAAGGAAAAGTGTTATTCCGAAAGCTGGAAACATCACTCCGTAGCTGGCATAAATTCCATTTTAGGTGACACTTACACATCTGTTTCCATTTTTTTTTTTGCATCCTTGTAAAAGAACTGTTTTCTTCTCATGCTTCCTTTATTTTGCCTACTTTCTTCATCCGTGTACCACATGATCCAGCTGAAAGAATGTATTAGCGACACTATCTGTAGCCATGGGAAGTTCTAAAATATTAAAGACTTACAGTACTTGCAAACTCTCCCAAAAGATTCAGTTAGCTCCCAAAAATGGAAAGACCTCTCGGACTCCCAGAGATGTTGGCAAACTCTTAGGCACCTCAAAAAACTCTGGGAACCTCCAAGAAACAAACCTTTTCATAAATTGTCCTCTGCCTGATATTGCATCATTACACGTAGACAGTCCTGTTCTCGAAATGCCATTTTCTTGGGGGTTTTCTTCTCATGATTCCTCTATTTTACCTACTTTCTTCATCCATGTTGCCTCTGTTTTCTTCTGGTCCGTTTCCAAAAACTGAAGGAGGCAAACTAAACTTTTTTTTTATCCATTGACTTGTAGCAATAGATCAATTGGAAACAGATGAAACACTGGTGGAACGTTGAAGTAAAAAGTGTATCCTCCGTTTTTCATCCATTTTTAAAGCTTGTCCATAAACTTTTATGGCTGCTTCTAAACGGATAAGTATAGGATCTGTCGAACTTCACAGATCGGAAAGACGGATTCAACCTTAAAACAGATGTATTTATGGATCAATTAAACTCTTTGGGTCCGTCGCCTAAGAAAACCAGACAGCACAAAAATGGGTACAATGGATGTGGGTATTCGGACTTAGCTAGTGTCAAATATGCCAAATTTTGGGTACATGTGCACGAATTCTTTTTTAGGTAGATTCCTACTGGAAAGTGCTAAAAAAAGACAAAGAGAATGATCATATGCACAGCAATGTCCAAACGACTTGCTGTGCATATGTTCCATTTTTTTTCGACAGCCATGAAGCCGCTAAAAGAAGTAACCGATCCGTTCTTATGGTAGCTCTTGCCTTGGAGACGCCACTATGTTATATGTGAATAAAACAAAACAAAACTGCCGGAAAAGACCTTCAAAACTAAATCAGAAAAGACACTTCAGGGAAAATACCGCCATCGTTTTCTTGAGGCGTCATGTCCACATGCCTTAAGAGTAAAGTATTAAATACCAGTCTTAAAGAGAATCTGTCAAAAAGGTATTTGCTATGTAATCTGAGAACAGTACGGTAATATGTAGGGGCTGAGACCCTGAGTCCAGCAATGTGTCACTTATTAGGTTGCGTGTTGCTGTTTAGATAAAATCAGTGTTTTATCAGCAGGAGATTATCACTACAGGACTAGGTGTCTTGTGCCTCCTAGTCATCCTGCTCTGTGTAACCACGCCCACACCACTTATTAGCACCTTTTGTACACAGAAAGCCACCATGTTATAGACAGCTCAGCATTCCGGGAACTGCTAGATCTGCAGAGAGAAAACTGTGATTGTATCAAAATGACAGCACGCAGACCAGTAAGTGATACATCGATGGAATCAGGGTCTCAGACCCTACATCATGCTACTCTCGGATTATATACAAACTGCTGACAGATTCTCTTTAATAGGTTTTGCAAAATGTGCTTTCTTTCGGTTTCTGTAACTCCAGAGTTTTCTTCCGCTCCCTGGATAAAATGGCTACAATGAAGTTTACTTTCCCGTCTTGTCTTTTCATTGCAAGCATATTCTTATCAGCAGGCTTGATGTGAAATGAAATTGCAGGGTATATAAACAGCATTTAATTACCCAATTACAATATTTCAAGAACTATCAGTGTCTGACACATGAAAGATATAAATAAGATGAGCAGCGAGACACAAGGCAGATATGCCGCATGATCCAGCTGAAAGAATGTATTAACGGCACTATCTGTAGCCATAGGAAGTTCTAAAACATTAGCTAAAGACTTATTTGCCAACTCTCCCAAAAGATCCAGCTAGATCCAAAAATGGAAAGACCTCTCGGGCTCCTGGAGATGTTGACGAACTCTTAGACACCTCAAAAAACTCTGAGAACCTCCAAGAAACAAACCTTTTCATAAATTGCCCTTTGCCTGATATTCCATCATTACACGTAGCCAGTCCTGTTCTTGGAATGCCTGTTTCTTGGTGGCATGAAATAGGCCTGGAAAGAGCGTGGGGTCAAAACATGGTGTGGTCATCGGTGAGAACATTCTCAACGCCTTCTTCACTATTCGCCAAGACGGCCGACTAGAAAAGTTGGGTTTAGACACCCACTTGATATTTCACCCTACTAGCCATGTCAAGCCTAATCGCGTCCTCTTTCCATTACTACAAGCTCTTAAGGACCACAGGAGTCCCTGGAAATCAATCCACACCACAGAGAAAACATGCACTTATAGAGGAAGGGAATATGCAAACGATGTACGTCTGTTTGGTAACAACTAGTCTTCATCCGCCGGATGCCGGCAATCAGCTTCTCCTAGAGAAACCATTTGTTGCAGCAGCTGAGAAAAGAATCATAAGAGCAAGCGACCCGTAGGTCATGAGTGAACATATCATTGGTAAAGCCGCAACAGGGGTTCAAGAAGTAAGGGGGTCTGCACCACCTCCAAAGCAGGTGGAATTGTGCATTATGATGAGCTATTGGACGGTAAAGGGCCCATATATTGTTCTTGCACAGGGGCCTCTTCTGTCTGTGTCTGCCAGTGTCGTAGGTCTAGGATCAATACCTAGATCTTCAGCAATGGTAGTGATGATAATGTTCATCACAGAGATAGAGATCCTGGTATGAGGATGTAATAGTGAAATGGACGACGGGAACAGTCCAGGAAACTGTGCATACGTCAAGAGCGAAAAATTACAGACAGTAAGCCACTAGCATATTAAGGGAATCTGTCACCACCTTCATGGAGTTCTCCGTGAAGGCGGCATATGGTAGTGACAGACGCTTCGATTTCAGCGTTCTGTCTGTAATGTGTCCGTGCAGCAGTTTTTGGAGAGCTCCAGAATACAGATCTGCAAGGACATGATGTAGTTCTGCACAGCCAGCTTCGTACAACTCTGCCATGCACATGAGGACTAACACCAACTTGATAAACCTTGAATAATAAGTGCCATCTTGTCCGGCACATTAACATTGAAGGCCTATCCTTAGTATAAGTTATCAATGCCTGATCAGTGGGAGTGCAGTTGTTCCCAATGATGGCGGTGGCCGGAACAGCTCAGTTACGGAGCTGCACAGCTTCAACAACGGAAGGGTGGCAATGGCTAGGTATTGCACATCCGCCACATATTGGATGTGCAGTACACAGCCGGGGCCACTGCTCTGCTGACGGATCTGGGCTGTGCAGCTTCGTAACTGAGCAGGTCTGGCCGAACTGTTGATCGCACCCCCAACGATCGGACATTGATGATCTATCCTAAAGATAGGCTATGAATATTAAAGTCCTGGACAGCCCCTTTAATAACTAAATAGCCATTCATGCACATATCATTTCACCCTACTACTATTCCTATACAGTCTGGCCAGGGTCGCACATGCGCAATAGTTCCCGTCCCAGACAACCTCTCCTCTTCTCAAATGAGGGCTATAAGATGAGTTAAAAGTTAGCTCGTTCATTCTTTTTTCGTTGAGTCCTTGGAATGTAAAATAGTCCAGATCCTCCTCTGAACACCGGCTGACTACACACAGTGGTCAAGATCTTCTAACCTTTATATATTGGCTCGTATTGCAGCACCAGGATCACATGCATCTAAGCGGGCGGCGAAATAATGCAACCAACTCATTGCATTCAAGCAGGAACACGCGCTCGCCCAACAACCAAGAAGTTGACATGCAAGACAGTGAGACTCTAATGAACAAACTAGTTTAAAAAAAAAATCCTAGAAATGGGTTGTCCACTACTGGGCACTTAGAAAAAGCTGAAATATGCTGCATACATTTTTTCGCCGATCCTCCACTCTGAGCCCTGTATCCACCATATCACCAGCGGCCACTGATCGGCTGCAGCCTTTACAAATTTAGTTACCCAGGTGGCATCGTCAACTTATAAAAGTATGCTTTCTCTGAAATGTCTCAGTGCTTCAGAATAAAACATACGAGGCAAAAATATCGGACTCGGACTTTGATTCTTGAAGCTCGTTGTTCGGGCAGCATGAAACAGTCAGGTTCCCATTCATAATAAAGAAGCTCGTGGATTGTTCACAGGTATCAAAACAGTAGATTTTTCCTATACTAAAGGAAAAACTGAAAAAAAAACTAAGTAAAACAGCAAAAAAAAATAAAACAGGAATTAATTACAACGATACCAGATTTTACATTATTCTCTCAATAAATGTTTTGCATTTTTAGAATAACTTACCGTTAACAAGTTTAGAAGATCCGGATTGGCTTTTACCGGAGGTTCCCGTCTCTGAGCTTCTGTTAGTTCGTGAACCACTTTATAGACCTGACGCATTTTGGAGACATTGATCGCACCTCTCGCTTTATCTGTCCAGTCAGACAGCGCTACATGCAACGCCATCAGGTCTTTTAAGTGAACGCCGAGGGCAGGAAATCGAAAACCTTCGCAAAATGCAAACCTGCGCCTGTATCGCGAGTAGTTATCTGACGAGGTAAGAAGCTCCAAAAGAGAATCGTACACCTTGTAATGGGAAAAAATGAAAGAATTTAATGAGAAGGAGGTATAAAATCACAGTTGGTTTTGTGACTTTCAACATATACATCTTTAAAAAAGGGTCTTTCACCAAATTTCATATTAAATTACTAAATAGATCTCTGGTGACACTTGTGTACAAACTATGAAAAGTTATCTAAGCATGGCTCTAGCATCCCAATATTAAGACAAGCCTTTTATGAGTCCAGATATAGAATGAAATTGCTCCAGTTTCTTAAGTCCCCATCCAGCCAGCCTGACTGACAGCTGCAGCTTATACCAAGCAGTGTGAGATCTCAGCAGGGAGGAGGGACACTGAAGATCTGTCACTCAGGCTTGGTATATGGAGTTTGAAATAAAAGGATTATACATCCATTTAAAGATGGAAATTTGAAGTAAACACAACATTCCCATTAGGTCTAAAAGAACTATTGAGTAATGTATGCAGTGTGTATGTATGGTACAATCATCCAAATTGATGTTTAACATATATTTATACAATTAACTAAAAACAACTGTAAGAGCAAATGTGCAGAATGTATAAAATTAGAATATAAAATAAAAAATAAATAAAATGTATTCCTAAAATTGAAATTTAACAGTATTAACATTAGGTCGGATATTATTCCTTAGCAACCTAAGCAATGATGGGAATACGATGAGATTTTAAATGGCCATTGTGGACAATATAATTTTTTTTTTCCTGTACATTTTTGTAAGTTATAAAACAAATCATCTTTATTCTAATGGTTGCATGTGATGGTCTAGTTCATCCAAAAGATGTTCAATTGGATTCCGATCATGTGACTGACGGGGGTCAGTGAACAGCTCACACTCAGATACTGTCTATCCACTTTGTAGGCAGCAAAGATCAATGCTGGAGGTCATTATCTATGTCATTAATTCCCAATGATTTGGCAGGGATAAGGCCGTAGTGTCGCGTTTGCAATATCCTTGAACAATGTTGCATCTGTTTTCAATAGTTGAGTTTTAAAGGGTTGGATAAAAAAGTAAAAGATGCAGCAAATGTTGTCTTCATGGCGTCTGAAGTTGATCTTATTATGGTCATTCTTTTAACGGATCAAACTCATTTTTTTTTACCATAAACCCAAAAACAAAGGGAACTTTAAAGAAATTTTAGGGTCAACAAAGTAATTAGGGCAGTAAAAGACAAGTTCACACTACAAGGCTACAAATGAATAATCCATCAATGGGAAAATCAGCTTTGAATTTTTCATATAAAAGAGAAAAATGATCAAAATTGAGAGCGCTCACTAGTTGATACCTTATTGGCGAAATGAAAAGATGGTAACAAATAGCAAGCTTTCTTTGAGACTACTCAGGTCTCTTCATCAGATATCATTTATGCCCAGTGAAGAGACCAGAGTAGTCTTGAAAGCTTGCTATTTGTCACCATCCATTAAAAGGTATCAACAAGTGAGGACTTAATTTTGATTTTTTTTTCAATCTACTGGTTAACACGATAAAAAAAAAATTCTATATGTAAATGAAGATACAAGTGGGACGATACTCGGCAAGTGCATCAATCCTCCACATTATTCCCCTCCTAACGGGACCCTCATGATATTGATTGTTGGCTGTTTCGTGCCACTATGTCCCTGTTATAAGGAGCACTAAAGAGACAGCAGTCAGACACAACGTAGTGGCGCTATCGAATAATTGTGAGGATCGGTGCACTAGCCCGGAATCTCCCCGCCCTAGAGGAACAGCTTCATTTACATGAAAATTAAAAGTTGATTTTCTCAGTATCAGAATATCAATTTGTAATCAGGAAGGTAGGTTTGAGCTTGTCTTTAATCACCCTAACCAGCAATGTAATTAGTTTAGTGATCATAAAGCTCCTGACAGCTTCACTTAAAGGGGTTATTCGAGACTATTTTTTTATTAACAATGTGCCTGAGAATTAACAAGCAGATAGTTGTTAACCAACTGCGTGTTGTGCCCGGTGCCAATCTCTGCCGGCATAGAGTGGTCATCGACCTCTTCTGCCAGCGATTCAGCAGCTTCCACTGACTTCTCGTCAGCAGAGGAGTGGCTTCTCGTCCGCTCTGCACTGTTGACGGGGAATGACTGTTGAAGTCATACTGCCTAAGTGCGTCAAGTCAAGTCATGCCCCAAAGACAAAGCAGCCTAGAAGAGAAAAGAGCAGCTGTATCGCCGACAGGAGTGGTAAATCACCACTATTTTCTCACACTGGGTGGAACAGGCAGGTAGTTGCCTCTGTTAACTTTTTAACCTAAGGGCCTAAAAACGAAAACCTGGTCAACCCCTTTAACAATTATGTTACCAGAATATTTGCTCAGTGCAACTTGCTTCCATCTACACTATGGTATCGGGCAAAAAAGACAGACAATGCCTATAAGAAGGTGAAACTGAGTCCGAGTTTTTTTGGACTCCCTTTGTCTAAGTGAAGTCAATGGTGAAGTCAATGGTTCCATTGGGGCATATATGCATCCCACTTTTCTAGGTTTCGAATGGAAGCCCCCTATTGAATCATGAACGAGGGGACAGCAGTCTTGAATAGAAAAGTGCACTCCTGAGGAAACGGTGCTCAATTAGTGTCCCACCACTTATGGAAATTTATGGGAAGAGTTTGGTTCTCAATTAAAGATGCAAATTTAAATTTTGTAATCCACATAAAATCAGAATGTTTCAGTCAAGGCTTCGACCTTCATCATCAGGAAAACAAATGGCCGAGAGACTTTGAGAATAGCGTGAAGATGGTAGGAGAATGGTGCTCTGTGTAAAGCTGTGATCCCGCTATGTAGATGGCACCGGTCCTAGGTACCAGGTTATAAACATTCTCTCTTCAGTCCATTTATCTGATAGTCAGATCTTTGACCAAAACGTTGTAATTTGTCATGGACTACATTCATTAATAAAAAAAAATCAAGTTTGCATCTTTGAGGGCCAAGTTCTTACCATGAATGAATGGGGGGTGCAAACTTGAGCCCGGCCTTTCTGTGTGTAGGGAGCACTCCATTGCGATATTTTTAGCACCCACCTTTGTAGTCTCTGCACTGACATGTGAATGAGTTTCTTTCAGGCGAGAAATGGAGCTATGACTAAGACCGCCAACAACGGACATAAGTGTGTTGAAGTTTTGTAGGTCAAGAAGCCTCTATAGAAGGAAAATAGGTTGAGTATTTACAATTGTATCATCTTATGGAATAAACAAGTGTAATATCATGAGAAATAATATATATATATATATATATATATATATATATTGTATATATATATATATATATATATATATATATTTTTAAAGGGACTTACGGCCCATAAATAGAGCAATATAAAGTCAGGTGAACCCTTCGATAATAACAAAATGGCCATCTAATGAGGTTGGGCAGTTTGAATTCAGTTGCTCAACCCTTTTTGTTTTTTGAGAGTAATATGATGTAGGGGCAGCGAGCCTCATTCCCACAAAATATCACTCACTAGGCTGTGCATTGTTGGTTCAATAGAATCAGTGTTTTATTAGCAGGAGATTATCACTGCAGGACTAGCTTACTCATGTCTTGTCCACCTGTTCTGTGTAACCCCGCCCCCACCACTGATTGGCAGCTTTCTACCTATGAACAGAAAGCAAATCATGATGTGGGCGGCGTTATACAGAGCTCAGCACTCAGAGAGCTGGTAGAGCTGTAGCAGATAAAACAATGATTTTATCAGAACTACACCAGGCAGGCCAGTAAGTGACACACCACTGGAATCAGGGTCTCTGCCTCTATATTACGCTGTTTTCAGATTACATTAAAAAAAATCTGCAGACAGATTCCCTTTAAACTTAAACTAAAATCCCAAAGTAAGGTAGACATCTTCTAAAGTAACCTGATAACTTCCACAAATCCAAGAGATTACAATGAGACACATCCTCCCAATGCAGCTGCGATTCATACCTCCGCCACCTGTACGAACTGTTTGATCACTGTTGCCCTTTGTTGTGGGGTAGGTTTGCTGAGCACCATGAGTTGGATCCACTGGGAAACACCATTGAACAGGGCTATGAATCTTTCTAACACAGGGTTCCCAACAGTGCAGCCATGAAGAACAAAGCTGTGATAATCTTGAAACTGCAATGGAAGACATGTGCAAAGGAAAAAATCATACATGGCACAATCATGTGCAATACTCTCCCCAACTGCAACAAGTATCAGACATTTATTATTTATTCCATGTGACTCGTAAATAGAGTTTAGCAAATTTTTCAAAATTCGGTTCCGATTACTATCGGCGACACATATTGTATTTGCAATATTCGCCAAACACAACCGAACGTCATTGGAGTCAATGGAAATAAAAATCTCCGAATATGTTTGGAATTGATAGTCAAACATAAATTTGGCACAAATAGGGTACCAGTATGGCACGAATATGGCAAATCCAGATTCAGAGAACGATTCCAAACATATTCTCTCAACTCTACAAGTTGTAAACTGCTTTATAGATACTGAAGCAATGCAATGAAAAATGTAAAACTACATAAACTACATTAAAAAAAACAACATCATTTCTTGCCACTCGGTTTTGAGGATGGATAGTTGTTTATTTTAGAAAAAGAGAACAATCAAGTACAAGAAGATGCCTGATGACAACTACATACAGGTGCTCTCACTAAATTAGAATATCATCAAAAAGTTAATTTATTTCAGTTCTTCAATACAAAAAGTGAATCTCATATTATATAGAGTCATTACAAACAGAGTGATCTATTTCAAGTGATTATTTCTGTTAATGTGGATGATTATGGCTTACAGCCAATGAAAACCCAAAAGTCATTATCTCAGTAAATTAGGATAATTAACAAAAACAAGTGCAAAGGCTTCCTAAGCATTTATAAAGGTTCCTTAGTCTGTTTCAGTAGGCTACACAATCATGGGGAAGACTGCTGACTTGACAGATGTCCAGAAGGCAGTCATTGACACACTCCACAAGGAGGGTAAGCCACAAAATGTCATTGCTAAAGAAGCTGGCTGATCAAAGTGCTGTATCCAAGCATATTAATGGAAAGTTCAGTGGAAGGAAAAAGTGTGGTAGAAAAGGTGCACAAGCAACCGGGATAACTGCAGCCTTGAAAGGATTATTAAGAAAATGCCATTCAAAATTTGGGGGAGATTCACAAGGAGTGGACTGCTGCTGGAGTAATTGCTTCAAGTGCCATCACACACAGACGTATCCAGGACATGGGCTACAAATGTCACATTCCTTGTGTCAAGCCACTCATGACCAATAGACAACGCCAAAAGTGTCTTACCTGGGCCAAGGAGAAAAAGAACTGGACTGTTGTCAGTGGTCCAAGGTGTTGTTTTCAGATTAAATTAAATTTTGCATTTCATTTGGAAATCATGTTTAGAGCACTTCATGCTTCTCTCTGCCGACAAGCTTTTTGGAGATGGAAATGTCGTTCTCCAGCAGGACTTGGCACCTGTTCACACTGCCAAAAGTACCAATACCTGGTTTACAAACATCACTGTGCTTGATTGGCAGCAAACTCAGAATCTATGGGGCATTGTCAAGAGGAAGATGAGAGACACCAGACCCAACAATGCAGATGAGCTGAAGGCTGCTATCAAAGAAACCTGGGCTTCCATAACACCTCAGCAGTGCAACAGGCTGATTGCCTCCATGCCACGCTGTATTGATGCAGTAATTGGTGCAAAAGGAGCCCCGACCAAGTAGTGAGTACATTTACTGATCATACATTTCAGTAGGCCAACAATTCGGATTTTAAAATCATTTTTCAAGCTGGTGTTATAAAGTATTCTAATTTACTGAGATAATGACTTTTGGGTTTTCATTGGCTGTAAGCCATAATCATCAATATTAACAGATAGAAACACGTGAAATAGATCACTCTGCTTGTAATGACTAGAGATGAGCCACCTCCCTAGCGTTCGGGTTCGGTTCGGTTCGTCGAACAGGGACGTGTTCGATTAACTGTTCGTCGAACGTTCGACGAACACCGTCGAACCCCATTGAAACCAATGGCAGGCAAACACAAACACATACAAACACATGGAAAACACATAGAAAACACCTTAAAGGGACTCTGTCACCTGAATTTGGAGGGAACAATTTTCAGCGATAGGGGCGGGGTTTTCGGGTGTTTGATTCACCCTTTCCTTACCCGCTGGCTGCATGCTGGCTGCAATATTGGATTGAAGTTCATTCTCTGTCCTCCGTAGTACATGCCTGCACAAGGCAATCTTGCCTTGCGCAGGCGTGTACTATGGAGGACAGAGAATGAACTTCAATCCAATATTGCAGCCAGCATGCAGCCAGCGGGTAAGGAAAGGGTGAATCAAACACCCGAAAACCCCGCCCTATGGCTGAAAATTGTTCCCTCCAAATTCAGGTGACAGAGTCCCTTTAAAAGGTGTCGAAAAGCTAACAAACTGCTCAGAAGACACAACAAACACATGGAAAAGTCACAACTACAAGAAAATAAAAGAGGTGGAGGAGTAAAAGGAGGAGGAGACACAGATATAGGCATGTCATGCCCTTCTAAAATCAAGAAAGGCTGGAGCAAAAATCTAAACTCACTCTACCAACACCCAGACGTCTTGACAAAAAAAATTAAAAAATAAATATCTTTAGGTAGAATGGCGGCGGGTCCATTCAGAACACTTTCCTTAGAAGACGCAGTGGTACCCCCATTGGGAGTTGTGCCAAAAAATGAACCCAATACATTCAGACTAATCCACCATTTGTCATATCCAAGGGGCAGGTCAGTAAACGACAACATCGACGCGGAACCAAGTACGGTACTATGTACTGTACCTCCTTTGACGAGGCAATTCAGGCGGGTCAAGAAGTTGGGAAGGGGCACCCTAATGGGCAAAACAGTCATTGAGGGGGCGTTCCGATTACTACCTGTGCCTCCGAGTAGTGTCCTCCCATTGGGCTGCTTCTGTGAAGGAGCATACTACATAGATCGCTGTTTGCCCATGGGGTGCTCCATATCCTGCTCACTATTTGAGGCGTTTAGTTGCTTCCTCGAATGGGTCGTCATGGTGCGTTTGTAAGGCGGCACATATTAGCCATTACCTCGACGACTTCTTATGCCTGGGCCCAAAAGATTCGCCACAGTGTGAAAACACATGGTAGTCCACCTGTGAGAAGGAAGGAGCTGGAGGGAGAGTGGACACCCCAGAGCCGAGGGGTTAGATTGAGAAAGAAAGAAGGCAGTGTAGCTTGCTTCATGGGTGGGGTACTCTGCTGAGTAGCAGAAATTGCTACTAGGCCCAAAAGGATTTCCCGGGCTAGATGCCGTTACAAAATAGTAGTTAGGTAAACAGGCGGTGTAGCTTGCTTCATGGGTGGGGTACGCTGCTGAGTAGCACTAAATTCTACTAGGCCAAAAAGGATTTCCTGGGCTAGATGCCGTTACAAAATAGTAGTTAGGTAAACAGGCGGTGTAGCTTGCTTCATGGGTGGGGTACGCTGCTGAGTAGCACAAAATTCTACTAGGCCCCAAAGGATTTCCTGGGCTAGATGCCGTTAAAAAATAGTACTTAGGTAAACTGGCTGAGTAGCTTGATTCATGGGTGGGGTACTGTGCTGATTAGCACAAAATGCTATTAGGTACAAAACGATTTCCTGGGCTAGATGCAGTTAAAAATTAGTAATTAGATCAACAGGCGGTGTAGCTTGCTTCATGGGTGGGGTACACTGCTGAGTAGCACTAAATTCTACTAGGCCCAAAAGGATTTCCCGGACTAGATGCCGTTACAAAATAGTAGTTAGGTAAAAAGGCGGTGTAGCTTGCTTCATGGGTGAAGTACGCTGCTGAGTAGCACCAAATTCTACTAGGCCCAAAAGGATTTCCTGGGCCAGATGCCGTTACAAAATAGTACTTAGGTAAACAGGCGGTGGTTGGCTGGGCTACTCTGCTGACTAGCAGACACTGAAGCTTTGGAGCAGACCTCTGAATCCCAGGCCATAGTATAAGTAAACAACTCTGCAGACGACCCCACCCACCTGGAATTGACGATGGCAACGTCATCTAAAACTCAGCAAGGGGACTAAATAAAAGAGTCTCCATTTTTTCAAAAAATTCGGCCACAGACACCACTTAAGTGGCATCAATTTCGCCAGAGTTTTTTAAAATGGTTGGTGAGGTGATTTTCAAAAATCATCAAGCTTTTAGTCTCCCCAAGATGACACAGGGGTAGAAAAGTCCTTGAGGATCCAGGATTTGTTCTTCTTGATGAACGTTAGTCTGTCTACATTGTCACTGGACAGCCGCGTGCGCTTATCTGTCAGCACACCACCAGCAGCGCTGAACACACGTTCAGAGAGAACGCTGGCTGCGGGGCACGACAAGATCTCCAAGGCGTGAGTGGCGAGCTCAGGCCATTTTTCAAGATTGGAAGCCCAAAATGAGCAAGGGTCCAGTTCCACAGTCATGGCATCGATGTTAACTTGGAGATACTCTTGTACCATCCTCTCTAGGCGTTGGCTGTGCGTCAGACTTCTTGTCTCCTGTGGCCTTGCAAAGGATGGTCTAAAAAAATCTTGAAACGATTGGAAAAAATTGTTGTTATCACCAGATACGATGTTACTGTTACGGTTAGAGTGATGACTCGATAGTCCCACGGTTGGCAAGTTAAAACTCAGAGATTGACTACGTGCACCACTGGTGTTTTGTGAAAAAGCAGATGTTAGATTCTGTAACAGTCTCTGCTGATACTCCTGCATGCGTGAATCCCTTTCTATGGCAGGAATTATTTCGCCAAATTTGCTTTTGTACCGGGGATCTAAGAGTGTGGCAACCCATTAGTCGGCATTACTTTGGATTCTGACAATCCGAGGGTCATGTTGCAGGTAGTGCAGCAAGAAGGCACTCATGTGTCTTGCGCATCCATCAGGAACAAGTCCTTGTTGTCTTGGTGGTGGCGAGGTGAGAATCATGCTTCCTTCGTCTGCCCTCTCCCCCCAACCTCGCACAACAGAAATTTGATCAAGGTCTCCCTCATCTGATGAGTCTTCCTCGCCTCCTGCACCTTCCTCAACAGTTTGGCTGCTACCATGCGCCCTCGGTAATCCCACTCCCTCAGCCTTCAATGCCAGCCGCCTTGGTGCTGCCAACCTTCTTGACCTTGAAGATATGATCCCTTCCGCACATGACTCCTCCTGTTCCTCCTCCTCCTCTTGTTCCACCACCTGCCTCCAAACACTGTGTAAGGTGTGCTCCAGCATGTAAATCACCGGAATGGTAATGCTGATAATGGCATCGTCAGCACTAAACATCTTCGTTGCTATTTCAAAACTGTGCAGAAGGGTGCATAGGTCCCTGATCTGAGACCACTCCTGCAGCGTGATTTGCCCCATCTCTTGAGCTCGTTGGCCCAGGCTATACGTCATAACAGTGCAGACACTGCTCCTAGGCCCTAAACTATTAACTGGATTAGATGCAGTAAAAATTGAGATACACAGGCGGTATAGTTAGTTACACAGGCGGTATAGTTAGTTTCACAGGCGGGCTACTCTGCTGACGTGCAGACACTGCTCCTAGGCCCAAAACTATTAACTGGATTAGATGCAGTAAAAATTGAGATACACAGGCGGTATAGTTTGTTTCACAGGTGGGCTACTCTGCTGACGTGCAGACACTGCTCCTAGGCCCAAAACTATTAACTGGATTAGATGCAGTAAAAATTGAGATACACAGGCGGTATAGTTTCACAGGTGGGCTACTCTGCTGATGTGCAGACACTGCTCCTAGGCCCAAAACTATTAACTGGATTAGATGCAGTAAAAATTGAGATACACAGGCGGTATAGTTTGTTTCACAGGCGGGCTACTCTGCTGACGTGCAGACACTGCTCCTAGGCCCAAAACTATTAACTGGATTAGATGCAGTAAAAATTGAGATACACAGGCGGTATAGTTTGTTTCACAGGAGGACTACTCTGCTAATGTGCAGACACTGCTTCTAGGCCCAAAACTATTAACTGGATTAGATGCAGTAAAAATTGAGATACACAGGCGGTGTAGTTTGTTTCACAGGCGGGCAACTCTGCTGACGTGCAGACACTGCTCCTAGGCTCAAAACTATTAACTGGATTAGATGCAGTGAAAATAGAGATACACAGGCGGTGTAGTTAGTTTCACAGGTGGGCTACTCTGCTGACATGCAGACACTGCTACTAAGCCCAAAACCCCAAAACGATTTACTGGGTTAGATGCCGTAAAAATTGAGATACACAGGCGGTGTAGCTAGCTTCACAGGCGGGCTACTCAGATGACTATCAGACAATGCTACTAGCCCAAAAGGATTGGCTGAGCTAGATTACACCAAATGCTGTGACTAACACTTGCACAGCACTGGCTCAGACCTGCCTGGCAAACAGTGCTATGAACTGCTGTAACCTACCCTGAAAAGGGCTGATATTACAACTAGTCCCGACTCCTCCCGACTCCCTAAACCTATCTCTCTGACAATTCGCTCCAAAAAAACACTCTTAGTCTGTATAGCGCCTACAGCAGCAGCGGTGCTGTCTAACACTAAGCTGCAGCAGTGAGGAAATGGTGGCAACGGGGCAAATGGCTGGTTCTTATAGGGCAAGGACATGTGACATACACAGCCAATGACACATGCCCTTGCTTGTGTGCATCACATGCACATTGCTGTGTGTGTGCACTGCTGATAGGCTGAGAGACTGCACCGCCCCTCTGTATATGCGGGAAAGAAAAAAAAAAAAGGAGATCGGCGTTATTTCAGCACAGATCTATCCCCCGCCCACTATACACTGAAACAGTCCATTAACAATGATAAACAGTTTTAATGTGCAAATCAAGCTAGGCTTTTGGTGAACGAACAGTTATCGAACAGAAGCTCGAACAGCCGAATTTTAAGCAAATTGTTCGGGTTCGTTGAACAATTCGAACACCGCCCAAAACAGCTCGAATTTGAAATTGGCGAACAGTTCGACTCGAACACCGCTCATCTCTAGTAATGACTCCATATAATATATGAGTTTCACTTTTTGTTTTGAAGAACTGAAATAAATTAACTTTTTGATGATATTCTAATTTAGTGAGAAGCGCCTGTATGAGGAGATCTGGAGTTGTCATGGTCTCTACTGACCGCCGTTATCCAAACACTTAGGAAAATTTCAGACGATATCTTGACGTGCAAAAAGCAAAAAAAAGATGATATCAGGTAAGAACTCACATGGATAATCCCGGTTTTATCCTTATCAGGGTTGTCACATCTTCTTGAGAGTTCACACAGCGTGTAAAAAAATCGTTCATCCAAAAACCTCTATAGTCTGTTTTTTTCTCACTTGTCATCCATGTACAATCTGTTTTTTTTACAGCAGCTGTTAATCATTTACAGTTTTCTATGTTACAGAACTGCAATATATCTGGAGCGCCCCCACTGCCGCAGGGCCGAGGGGTACCCGGTACCGGGCCTCTCTGTCTCGGTTCTGGGGTTGTCACGGTGGCTAGACCCGGTCCGTGACCCTGCTGAGGGGCGTCCAGTGAAAGTGGAGAGTGACGGTGTTGTGGTGTGGTGCAGGTCGCGATGAATAACGAGGACACCAGGTTGCAGTCTCTTTACCTCTTTACTGAAGGCTTCAGGATCCTCAATCCGGAATACGGTTAACAGGGCTGTCTGAGACCGGCCGGTCCGATGGCACTTCCAGAGTTCCCTTTGCAGGTGGAAATCTGTGCCTACCTTCTAGCGCTTGTGTGTTGTAGTCCTTCCCTGCTTAGCACCACGGGATAGTCCTCACAACTGTTGTGTCTGTTTCTGAAGTTCCCTCACAACTGATTCTGATGTTATCCTTCGTCCCCCAGATGATATGGCTAGGACGCACCCGTATGACGGGTAGGCCTGGAGGTCTTCCGGGACCCTAGAGTCGCCCCTCTCCAACTGTTGCCCCCTATGTCTGCTTAGGTGATTTTGGGTGAGACAGCCCGCCTATAACTGACTGTCCTGCCGTAGGTTTGAAGTAAGGCCTGGAGCACAATACTTCCTCGGTGTTTCCGGCCACCGGCTACGCGCCTCAGTAGGATGTTGCCTCGTCTTACAGCACGACTCCTACTGGTGTCTTCTCCTTGTTGTGTTGATCTCGTTTCTCACTCTTCACAATAAACCTCGCTTCTTGTCCTTTCTTTGGGTACCGCCGCAATGAAGTGCAGGCGCGGTCCCGTAACGTTCTTTCTGTTCGCTAGGCCTCTGTCAGGATCCCACCCCTGACAGGGACCCCCCTGAATCTTCCCCTGCAACACCCTCTGCCACAGGATGTTGCCTGGTTCCAACCCAGTCAGCTTCTGTCTAACTTCCTATCTAACCCCCAGTTTTACCAGATTGTGAGGAGTGGCCTAATACATAGCACCCTTAGCTCCCCCTGGAGGCCAGACTGTGAAGTGTATTGGTGTCTGTGATACCTGGTCAGGTGAACTCCTTCAGTGCCATCAGACGTACCAACACCCCCCTTAGTGGCGGAGCATCAGTACTGCAACGACCAGGACTCTGGGGCGCTGCACTCCCCCCCGGTTAAATCCAGTACTCCTGGACTGGGAAGAAAACAACAATACATGTCAGCAAAAAGACATACACTTTTTGAAATGCAATAACAAGTAAATTTTGAACAGAGCTTTCCTTTATGGGAGGTGAGGACACTTGAACGTTACAAACATGGTTAAATATTTTAAATAACATACTATAAAGAACTTCTCTTACCCAACCGAGTATTCTACTTAGTGCAACTTCTGAATAATAATTTAACTTTGCCTCTAAGGACGTATAAGCTGAATCCACTAAAGGTTTACTATAAAACACTACAAGGCTAATCAACTTTTCTTCATTTTCCAACTTTACATTCGCAGGACCGCCTGTGGCAGCTAAGTCTTAGTATGGGGATAGGTAGCATTTACAGCTACTTTTATATCTAAATTATTGTGGTAAAAATAAATGAAAATTGGTAAATATCCTACAGTCTTACTCCACTTTCCATGAACCTTAGATGGCAGTTGGCCAAACAATAATTGGTAAGATCATTTCGTCAACAGCTATCTTGGTCACCTCTCCCAACAGCTATCTTGGCCGTCTCTCCCAACAGCTATCTTGGCCGCCTCTCCCAACAGCTATCTTGGCTGCCTCTCCCAACAGCTATCTTGGCTGCCTCTCCCAACAGCTATCTTGGCCGCATCTCCGACCAGCTATCTTGGCCGCCTCTCCCAACAGCTATCTTGGCCGCCTCTCCCAACAGCTATCTTGGCCGCCTCTCCCAACAGCTATCTTGGCCGCCTCTCCCAACAGCTATCTTGGCCGCCTCTCCCAACTGCTATCTTGGTCGCCTTTCCCAACAGCTATCTTGGTCACCTCTCCCAACAGCTATCTTGGCCGCCTCTCCCAACAGCTATCTTGGGCGCCTCTCCCAACAGCTATCTTGGGCGCTTCTCCCAACAGCTATCTTGGTCGCCTCTCCCAACAGCTGTCTTGGCCGCCACTCCCAACAGCTATCTTGGTCGCCTCTCCCAACAGCTGTCTTTGCCGCCACTCCCAACAGCTATCTTGGTCGCCTCTCCCAACAGCTATCTTGGCCGCCTCTCCCAACAGCTGTCTTGGCCGCCACTCTCAACAGCTATCTTGGTCGCCTCTCCCAATAGCTATCTTGGCAGCCTCTCCCATACACAGGAGTGCTCGGCCAATGGTCTCTATTAGAGAAATCTGTAGGTGGATTATATCACGGAGAACAAAAAGGATGAGCAGTCCGAAATAGGACATGCCAAATCCTTAACTTCTCCAACCGTCATCTGTCTGGGGACCTCATACATGTTAAATTGTATCTGAACTTCTTGATATTGACAGGTTTGGCCAACATTAGACTAATGTGTACCAATATAGGAAGTTGATGCCCAAAAAGTTAAGTTAAAACATTTAGACTAAGAAGATTGGCTTAAGTTTCTGAACAGTCATGGAAAAGACTGTTTCAGCTTTTGGTAAAACTACCATTAAAAGCAATCTGTCAGCAGGTTTTTGCTATGTAATCTGAGGATGGCATGAGATAGGGGTTAAAACACTGATTTCAACAATGTGTCACTTATTAGGCTATGTGATGTTGTTTATTTATGCTGAAGGTTTTATCACCTTGTTATTATCATTGTTGTGACTAGGCTCTCATCGAACTCTGCCCCCTCTTATGATCAGCAGCTCACTGTCTATAGACAAGGCACAAAGAAAGCCTGGTGTGGGCGGGGTTAGCTTTCTGAGCTCTGCTGCAGGCTACAACTAAAAACTCTGATTGTGTCAGAGCCACTAAAGCCAGTAAACTAAGTGATACATAGTTGGATTTAGCCTGTCTGCCTCTATCATGCTACTCCCAGATGAGTTGGCAAAATCCTGCTCACAGATTTCCTTTAATAGTTTTTTATTTGTTTTGCTTTTTTAATACTTTTTACACTGATGATATTTGTTGGATTAGAATCTGCCCATATTCCCTTATTTTTTAGGTCCCAACATCAGGAGAATTCCCCTACATATACCAGTGACGAAAGCCTAAGAATGTACACCACTGTATAAACACACAATGTCATATGTCGGCCATTGATTTCCATTGTAAAAAATAAATAAATTGGTATTTTTTTAATGTGTTCCTCTTTATATAATAGCGCAGCTGACTATACTGCACTAGCAAAAAATAGATTGCTGACGCTTACCAACCCAGTGTGTGCCAGAAGGACACTATTTTGGCATTTGGGGTCTATGGTGGCAACTTTCCAAATTACTTCAAAAGCTGTTATGTTCACCAAATGTCCTTTTGTTTATTATCTCCTTTTCCCAAAAATAAAAAAAAAACTATGTAAATTATTTATTCAATTTAGTCTAAAAATTGATCAAAGACCATTCCGTTTGCCAAATATGAGATAAAAGCCATATCATCAGGGGATAAGAGTGAATACTTTACAATTTGTGACTCCTTCGAGGGTTTCTTTCATGGAGACAATCCTTTCTCTATTAGCCTGACATATAGACAATTAGCTCCAACTCTCATCGGATGTCCTGAGAAGGAGGTATTACTCTATGATGCCAAGGGCGGGCATACGGTTGCTGCAGACTACAGGCCCAAGGGGTAAGGAGGCTATTACCACCTCCAAATCAGGTGGAATTAAGCAGTTCCTTAAAATCCTTGGGTGGCTGGTTGTCGAAGACCAGCCCCCTTACTCACGGGATTGGGGCTGATATGGCAGTGGGGGGAGGCTTCTGCTGCAGTTCGTTGTCTTGCAGCTGCACGCAGGACATACCGTTGCTGCAACCTAGAGGTCCAAGGGGTAAGGAGGCCATTACCACCTCCAAATCAGCTGGAATTGAGCAGTTCCTTAAAATCTTTGGGCTAGTGGTCGTCGAAGACCAGCCCCCTTACTCAAGGGGTTGGGTCTGATATGGCAGTGGGGGGAGGCTTCTGCTGCAGTTAGTTGTCTTGCAGCTGCACACAGGACATTGAGGATGAGTGGGGCTGTGCCTGAGCTTGAGATACACAGAGCGGATTCATTTATTTATTTCTCCATTTCTAACAGCGTAAAAGAAAAAATAACATAAAAGGTAAGGAAGAGATGAAGGGAGAAATTGCTACGAGATGTTTTCAATCTCCGTTCACGTGTTCAGTTGCCTCTGAATGTAAATGGCTTTAGTTTGGCTCAATAGTACGGAGCACAATTATTACAGATCGTAAATCGAAAGAAGCACGAAAAGCTTACGGAATAAAGTAGCAAATGTTAAGAAAGGTAAATGTCTTATAGTGCAAACCTTTAAAAAAGTGCGAAAAAAAACTACAAGACAGCTTGCAGCTGACTAGAGTTGGTTATTCCGTTTAACAGATTGTTCCGTGGAGTAAGCTGTTTACACGCGGAGTACGCGCCATGAAAAATCGGATTAGTACAGTAACATGAAATGATAGCTTCCGATAAAATAAAAGCAAATGTATTTCAGTGGTGAGCACATACATCTTGTCCTCCATGCTGTGCATACAGTAACGGTGAATTATTGCACTACACTGAACACTTCGACACCCACGAGCACGGCTAGAAATAAAAAGCATAAACACTAGAAAAATGGAAAACCTGAGCACATATCTGGAACAATAGTAATATTACTGATTATTACTAGTTATGAGCGAACGTCCTCGGATAAGGAGTTATCTGAGCGTGCTAACGGAGTATTTCCAGCGTGCTCGAAAACTAAGTTCGAGTGCCCGCGGCGGCATGTCTCATGGCTGATACCTGTCAAATGTTAATATTTCTCTCTCTTCCGGCTAACATGGTACAAAGATATATATTTTTCCTTTATCGGATATGGACACTTTGTCTTTTTTTGCTTGTATTTTAGGCTAAAAATATTTTTTGCAATTGGGTTTTATTCAAAATATTGTCTCGTTTTGCTTGTACATTCTCTTAGTTCCTCTGTACATGAGAGAAGACCGATCTCTTGCTAAAAATATGTATTTTGTTTCACTGCTCTTCTCCTAAATCTGGCGTTGTTTATTTTTTGTTCCTGTGCTTTTCCTTTCCGGAGATATTGGCCCCCCCTCTTCCCTAGACATCAATTTAACCTTTTTAGACAACTTTGCTAAGTCCTAAAAAGACAGGCATAGAAAAGATTTGAGGACCACACCCACTTGGCTAAAAATAAATTAGCTTTATATAAAACCTCTTTCAGAAGTCAGTGTGTCCGGTACGTGTGGTGACAGTTTTCACACGTACCAGAGACACTTACACACGTAGACATGTTCAAGTGAATAGGTCTGTGCACATGTCAATGTTTCAATGAACCATGTGTCCGTGGGCAAAATATGCAGACATGCCAGTTTTTTAACAGCAGCACGTACCACACACGTACACATGGATGTCATCCGTGTGACACGTACCGGCGTCAGAAGCAGCGGCACAGTTAGCGCTGTTCCCCGGCGCCATGTGCTGAAGACAGCTCTCATCATTCTCCCATGCTCTGCCGGGGATCAGCGAGAGCAGGGTAGAATGATAAGAGTTATATTCAACCGATAACAGCAAGACCAGGTGGCGGCTGATGGGACTATTACTCCCATCAGCCTACACCTGCTACCGCTAATAACAGCGAGAGCAGGTGGCAGGTGATGGGAATATTCATCAGCCGACGCCTGCATTATGAATAAATAAATAAAAAATCTGTTGTGGGTTCCCTTATATTTTTGATAACTAGTCAGACAAAACTCACAGCTGGGGGCTGCAACACTCAGCTGTCATCTTCAGCAAGGTTGGTTATCAAGACTAGAGGAGTCCCTACACTGTTTTTTTTTAATTATTTAAATAAATAATTTAAAAACTGGAGTGGGGACCCCCCATTTTTGACAACCAGCCAAGCTAAAGAAGGCAGCTTTGGGATGGTATTCTCTGGCTGGTAAGAGGCTATTGATACAGGTCCCACCCAGGATAAAAAACGCAGCCCACAGCCATTTCCTCCCCTGGGCTGGGTTTTCCATGTGGCCTATGGCCACAGGTTATTGCAAAAACCCTTGCAGCAGAGGGTTGGGTGTGTCGGTTTTGGTCTTGCAAATAGGCAGAGCAGTCAGCTCTGCAAAGCTCAACCAGTATGAGGCAACACAGGGCAAAGTGGAGCCAAAAGGTCTGGCATCCTCAGTGTACACGGCGGTGCAGTCGCCCACAGCAACAGGTCACGGATTGTCTTTGTTTTCCCGGCTGCGATCTGGGTGTGAGTTTTTGGACATTAAACACGTTTTGTTTTGAACTTTGCTGTGTCACTGCCTCATCAATGCACAGTGTGGACAAGGCTGTACTACAATATATATATATATATATATATATATATATATATATATATATATATATATATATATATTGTATATACACTATATTACATTTTTATTATTTTTTTATTCTCTTTTAAAGAACAGATTCGTATGATTTTAATGTCAAAGCAATGAACATTCACATCCAGGCGATATAAGTGGTGCCACATTGGAGGAATTGCATAGTAAAGGCCTTATCCTTCCTCTTCCCCTTTCTCCTAAATATAGATACACCGTGCCTTGTGCTTCCTCTGCATTCATCATTAGCTTAACTAGAATTCAGGAAACTTTACAAAAGCTGCAATGTGATGTGTGACCCTCCACCCAACCGCACCATGCTGTCCTAGCTATAACCTCCTCACCTCCATCCATCTCCTACTTCACAGAACATCAGCATTTCTTTTTATACTAATTTGTGTAATAAAAAAGGAAATTAGCTCTAAAAAGAAAAAAGGTGGTTGATGAGGTTATTATGTGATTTCAGCCCACCGGCATTACTACTTATGTAAATGCGCTTACCCAGGTGAATTGCCTTTTGGTCTGTCAGTGCTGACAGTCAAATTAAAAATGTCTGGGACCTAATGCAAAATTCTAGGATCTCCGGCCTCCAGGAGCTGGAATAAAGTCATATGCTCCTCACGGTCTACTAGATCAAAGGGCTAATTGCATTAACAGTACTCTGGAAAATTCATCTGGATTAAATAGAATTTTTTTTATTTGTCAGCTCACATAAGTATATGAATAAATCAGCACACAGTTATGGCACACTCATCGTTCAGCTTCCGGCAAACCAACTCTATGGTATTTTAGAACATCTTTTTACTAAAGGGGTTTTCCTAATAAAGACACCACCTCCTATTAGCCAGAAATGTAAGGAGGATAACAAGTTCAACAACCATAAGGAAGGACTACCAGATAAATGTTACGGTTCCACCTCTCAGTGTGTCTGGGATGCAGTTACTGACAGCTCAGCCGTGCAATATGGTACAGGGGCGTGCCGAAGCTCTCGGTGCTTTGATTCACAGTACAGTCATCCAGTCTGGTGCAGTGATGTGCTGAGCTGTCAGTCTGTTGATTGACAGCTCAGCCGACCAATCTGAGGCTGGGAGGCGCTGACTGTCTCCAGGTGTTCATTGTCCCAGATGATTGCCATGCTACTTAACTGGGCTGTTACTCCCAGACATACATTAAGCAATTGTGTGGTTTGTCTCTGTGCCTTGCGTTCTGTTTGCAGATCTTTCATTGCCTGACCTTGGACCTTGTTCTGACTATCAGTCTGTTTAACCCCTTCTCCTCTGATCCACTATCCTCCTGGCTTCTGACCTCGGAACGATACCTGACTATGCCTTTGTCTCTTACTTCTGTTTATGATGCCCCCTTCTGGCTTCTGTCTGAACTTGGACTCCTTGACTATTCTGACTCACGGCTTGGTCTTGAGAATGACCAGCATCACAATACACTTCTACTGATAAACGATGGTGTTTTCAGTAAGTTTTAACTTAAAACAAAAAAGAAATACTGAACACTGATAGTATCGCAATAAATTTCTCTACACATCTTAATGGCGATTGTCGATCATGGATGAGTTAAAAGTTATTTCATTTTCACACATGGAATGCAACAAAGAAAGTCTTCTTACCAAGATCTTGGAAAACGAGTGAAATTCTAGATGCGTTAAATGTTCTGCCAGTTCAGCAGGATCCAAGTGATCAAACAGCAAAGAAGTTTTCCTTATTCGGCCACTTCCTTGCCCTCGTTGTGTAACTTGTCTTTTCCAGCCATAAGAAGGACTGTAAGATAAAACAATATGAGATAATTCACATAACATCTTACATCATATAGACATTTTTCTAAAAAAGACTTATTCTACAGAGACCAGAAAGAAAAAACGCTGGCATTACTACCACACTCGATTCAAAGAAACATGGGATCAAACAAAAAAAATTCAGATTATAATTGGCATATTTTGTGGTACTCGGCTTAAAACATGTATTAAATCATGGGTTTCATAGAAAATCAACCCTCATCACGGGCAATTTCAATGAAATGAGCAACAGTTGTTTCGCGTGAGTACATGCTTCTTCTGGATCACACTGTGAGCCAGAAGAAGCATGTACTCATGCGAAAAAGCTGTTGCTCATTTCATTGATATCTCTGTCTGTAACCCTGCGATTGAAATTGCCGGTGGTGAGTGCCGCTCCTCTCGCATTCCTCTGAAACTCATTCATGGCCTAATTCTACACGAGTTCGGGTGAGATTGATTAACTATATGTATATAGTCATTTCTCTACAAAGGGCACAGACAATTAAAAAGACACCAACTCGTAGGAGCAGGTATAGAAGTCAGATCATGCTAACACACGCACACAATCCATAAAAATGGAACAGTATTCATAAAGAGAAATAAGTTGGACTTTTTAACAAAATCAAAGACAGGCATTTTCTTGCATGGCAGCATTGATAATTTTTTTAATTGCTAACCTAGGATACAAGACAGCTTTGCAGAATGAAAAAAAGGCAAAAATATATTTCTAGATGCTGCAGAACTGCACACAGGAAAAGAAAAATTACTTGTAACCGTAATGTAAAAATTAAAGGTACTTTATTTAATTTTTGAAAAAAATATTACCCAGGGAAGCCATCGGGATAAAAGTAGAAAATAAGTAATGTACACCCCAGGAATCGGCTTCATGCTCCAGCACTGGTGCTCAGAAGGCCACCACAGGACCGTTAGTGATGACATCCCGACCACCAGTGGCTACCGCAATCAGATGACTGTTGGTCATCACGTCATCACTAAAGGACCAAAAAAAAGCCAGAAAACCCTTGTCAAAAGGAGTCGGAATGAAGTTTTATTCTGGTTTGTGTATGTATTCCAGTGGAAAATTTTATTACTGATATGCTTTCTGGTATCTCTTGAGTGACGGTGGCATGGGCTCCTAGTTGCATGATAAAACCGTCAATCAAGAGCATGGTGGCTCAGTGGTTAGCACTATCTTGCCATATAAGAGAATAAAATAAATAAGTGGGCGGGAGTTGTGTATTGACCGGCCTTAGGCTACGAGTCTGCAGGCTCTGTATGTGCCAAGTTACCCACTTGTCAGACAACTGAAGGTTTAGCTTTTGTTCCTTACAGGACGTAGTCTGTGACTCGCCCACTCTTCTGGCTGCCTCTAGGAATAGAAGCTTCTATATAAAGAAGACCTTTCCATCAGTTCAAAGGCCGGCAGCTTCTAAAGATGACTGAGACGATTCCCGAGAGGAACATCAGGGTTTTTATTAAGAATGGACAGCAGTCACAGAAAAGCACCACAACACTTTGCATCCTGTCCGTTCCCCTCAATTCTGGAACTCTCATGAAGTTCCGAATTTCTCATGATCACCCGTTGACCAAAAGTTCACAAAACCTAGACTTATGCGAACAAGGTCTAACATATAAAAATATTGCAAAATAAAAGAAACCTGTTCCACTATTCTCTGCTAGAGATTTCACAATGGTGAGTACCAATATTAAGTTTCTAAGAACTAAAATGTCATCAGTGGGTCTTACACTATATTGGGGCGTTTCATTTGTTTTTAGGCTTTGTTCATCTCGTCATGTTAGGCTGTATTCCATCCTGTATTCTAGCTGAAAATACAGAGAACCCTGACAGATCCCGTTACATATGGGAATAAGTGTATAAAAATACACGTACGGTCTGTTCATACAAAGCGAAAACGCTCCCTTTAATTGCAGTGATTTTCCAAAATTGCAGTAAAAACACATCGCTTTTCCTATGATTTTCAAAAATTGGTTTAAAACAAAATCTGTGTTATCGCCACAAAAAAACGTAGTAGAATCGCATTGTGTGAACACAACCTTAAAAAAGTGATCCTCTAACTTTGCAATTAAAGGGAAACTATCATCAGAAAATGATCTATTATTTAAAAAGTCGTCCGGCCTTAGGCAACAAGTCTGCAGTCACTCTATAGACCATACTGCAGACTCGTGAGTCCTCACATCGCGCACACTGCACAGGAGCAGCGGGCACGGGATTTGCATACAAGCGGTCACATGCCAACTAGACGTGATCAGTAGGGTTGAGCGACTTTTACTTTTTTAGGATCGAGTCGGGTTTCGTGAAACCCGACTTTCTCAAAAGTCGGATCGTGTGAAATCGGCCGATTATTGTGAAAAGTCGGGGGGCCGACCGAAACACGAAACCCAATGCAAGTCAATGGGGATTTTTTTTTTTCTCTCTCTCTCTATCCAAACCAGTAAGATGGCATTTATACCCCCACCCCCTGTGATGCCGCAGAAAGCAAGCCGAGACCTATGTCATCACGCTGCCCACACTCGTTCATTGGCTGAAAAAATGGCGGTTAAAGCGTCATACGAAACGCGACTTTGGCGCAAAGATCACCGACCGCGTGGCCGATCCCACACTGGGATCGACTCGGGTTTCACGAAACCCGACTTTGCCGAAAGTCGGCGACTTATGAAATTGACCGATCCATTTCGCTCAACCCTAGTGATCAGCCTCACTCAATGCAAGTGTATTGAGAGAGGCCGGACAAAGTCTAGTTGGAATGTATGCAAATCACATACTCGTGATCACATGACCGCCCGCTTCCGACAGCGGCACGGGAGAATCCTCATAGAGCGTCACGCTTGTGATGTGAGGATTCACAAGTCTGCAGTCACAGGTTGGTACTCCAGGCCTGGACAACCCCTTTAAATAGAGGTTTTTATGTGATATGTATTTTTTTTTTTTTTAAGTTGAACCCCCAGCGATCAGGATGGGGGATAACGTTGAAATTTGGTTCAATCCCTTTCAAAATCTCTTCCATTTTAATGGCAGCAAATTAGCGTTCCCATCCATTTTTAAGAATACCCTTAAATAAGAGGAGCCAGTTTCCCAACAGGCAGCATGAAGGACCTTTCCACTTTGTCAAAAATATCCCGGCAGAAGGACTTGTGACATGACACAAGAAGCCAGTGGCAGACACAGACGGAAAAGGGCCCCTGTTCAAGAACAGTATGGGCCCCTTACTGCCCAACAGCTAATCATAATGCACAATTCCACCTAGTCTGGGGCTGGTAGTGGCCCCCTTACCTCTTGGGCCCCTGTGGTTGCACCAATGATATGTCCGCCCCTGCAGAACCCCTTATATACATTTTAGTTGCCAACACAAACGTGATCATTACACTTTCCCTGATCTCAGGACGACAATTACATACACACTCTCAATGTCTATCAGGCTGCTCTCCCGCCGGTTCCCTTTGTTTTCCAGGGCCCTCTTCAGATCCCGAATCTGCTCCCCCAATTCTGGATTTAAGTCGAACTCAGCCGGGTACTCCGCTATCCAGAACCTGCGGATACAAGAGAAATAATCCCGCGTTATGTGACCGGCCGAGGAAACACAACAAGCATTTAATTAATGCTAATGGCGGTGAAATGTGCGGCTACCTGACAAGGTGACAGATGCGTTCCCGTTCTGCATTATCGCCGGCCTCTGAAGTAGAAAATGGTCAAGGAAAATAGATTTTTCACTTTGGGGGAGAACTCGCATGAAAGGAGAAATGTGCGAAATCTAACACTTAAAATACTGCACATATTAATTCCCCAGCGCAACCTGATTAAGCAAGATTTTGCCGGAAGATATAGAGAGAAAATATGAATTATATGAATAGATATACAAGATGCAAAACTAATAATCTGTCACTCGCCTTCCTCTGCTAAATGTGACACGTAAAGTTTTTTTTTTTCCCTGGCTTCAATTTGTATATACACTGCTCAAAAAAATTAAGGGAACACTTAAACAACAGAATCTAACTCCAAGTAAATCAAACTTCTGTGAAATCAAACTGTCCACTTAGGAAGCAACACTGATTGACAATCAATTTCACATGCTGTTGTGCAAATGGAATAGACAACAGATGGAAATTATTGGCAATTATCAAGACACTCAATAAAGGAGTGGTTCCGCAGGTGGGGACCACAGACCACATCTCAGTACCAATGCTTTCTGGCTGATGTTTTGGTCACTATTGAATGTTGGTTGTGCTTTCACACTCGTGGTAGCATGAGACGGACTCTATAACCCACACAAGGGGCTCAGGTAGTGCAGCTCATCCAGGATGGCACATCAATGCGAGCTGTGGCAAGAAGGTTTGCTGTGTCTGTCAGCATAGTGTCCAGAGACTGGAGGCGCTACCAGTAGACAGGCCGTACACCAGGAGATGTGGAGGGGGCCATAGGAGGGCAATAACCCAGCCGCAGGACCACTACCTCAGCATTTGTGCAAGTCGGAACAGGAGGAGCACTGCCAGAGCCCTGCAAAATGACCTCCAGCAGGCCACAAATGTGCATGTGTCTGCACAAACGGTTAGAAACCGACTCCATGAGGATGGTCTGAGTGCCCGACGTCCACAAATGGGGGTTGTGCTCACAGCCCAACACCGTGCAGGATGCTTGGCTTTGGCACAGAACACCAGGATTGGCAAATTCACCACGCGCCCTATGCTCTTCACAGATGAAAGCAGGTTCACACTGAGCACATGTGACACATGTGACAGAGTCTGGAGATGCCGTGGAGAGCGATCTGCTGCCTTCAACATCCTTCAGCATGACCGGTTTGGCAGTGGGTCAGTAATGGCGTGGGGTGGCATTTCTTTGGAGGGCCGCACAGCCCTCCATGTGCTCGCCAGAGGTAGCCTGACTGCCATTAGGTATTGAGATGAGATCCTCAGACACCTTGTGAGACCATATGCTGGTGCGGTTGGCCCTGGGTTCCTCATAATGCAGGACAATGCCAGACCTCATGTGGCTGGAGTTCCTGCAAGATGCAGGCATTGAAGCTATGGACTGGCCCGTCCGTTCCCCAGACCTGAATCTGATTGAACACATCTGGGACATCATGTCTCGCACCATCCACCAACATCATGTTGCACTACACACTGTCCAGGAGTTGGTGGATGCTTTAGTCCAGGTCTGGGAGGAGATCCCTCAGTAAACCATCCGCTGCCTCATCAGGAGCATGCCCAGGCATTGTAGGGAGATCATACAGGCACGTGGAGGCCACACACAATACTGAGCATCATTTCCTTGTCATGAGGCATTTCCACTGAAGTTGGATCAGCTTGTAAATTGATTTTCCACTTTGATTTTGAGTATCATTCCAAATGCAGACCTCCATGGGATATTAGTTGTGATTTACATTGATAATTGTTATATTTTATTGTTCTGAACACATACCACTATGTAATGAATAAAAATTTGCAACTGGAATATTTCATTCAGAGATATCTAGGACGTGGTATTTTAGTGTTCCCTTTATTTTTTTGAGCAGTGTATATATATATTAAAAAAATCCTTTACTCAACCTCCCCAGGTCCAAAGCTGAGGCTCCTCTGCTGATCTTTTATTGTCTGACATCAGTCGACAATGCTGCAGCCAATTATTGAGATCAGCTGCTCAAGGTAGTCAATTTAAGCACAGCCTCTGAGCTCAGATATTGGCTGCAGCGCTGTCTGCTGTCAATGTGAAGTCAATGGTGTAGACAATAACAGACAATGGGAGCAGCGGAGGAGAATTAGCACTGGACCTGGGGAGGATGATTAAATGCCGTTGTCATGACGTCGATGCTGCAGACAATAACAGACACCAGGAGCAGCGGAGGAGACTTAGCACTGGACCTGGGGAGGATGTGTAAAGCAGTTTAGACGTGACATCGATGCTGCAGATAATAACAGACACAAGGAACAGTGGAGGAGACTTAGCACTGGACCTGGGGAGGATGAGTAAAGAACTGTCGACGCGACATCATTAATGCAGACAATAACAGACACCAGGAGCAGCGGAGGAGACTTAGCACTGGACCTGTGGAGGATGTGTAAAGCTCTTTAGACGTGACGTCAATGCTGAAGACAATAACAGACACCGGGAGCAGCGGAGGAGAATTAGCACTGGACCTGTGGAGGATGTGTAAAGCTCTTTAGACGTGACGTCAATGCTGAAGACAATAACAGACATTGGGAGCAGCGAAGAAGACTTAGCTCTGGAACTGGGGAGGATGAGTAAAGTATTTTTTTTTTTTTTTTTTCAAAAAAGTACTGCAGCCAAGAGGCAGGGGTTTCCAGAAAGAAAAAAAAAACTTTATATTATTATTATTATTATTATTATTATTATTAAAGGTGGCCATACACGTGCACCAGCTGTCAACCTAAGTACCACTATTTCATTCAAAATGCATACATTCGTCCACCCACCCTAACAGGCAGCTGAAGTTTGAACTGAGCAGTGTGAGATCTCAGCAGGGAAGAGGGACACTGAGGATCTGTCAATCAGGCTACATTTCCATTTTTTTTGAATGGAAGGAAAAGGGCAGCATGCAAAACTTTTTCTTCCATTCTCATAATTGACACATAACATAACCCTTACAGACCCACATAAAAATCAATGCCATGGTTATGCAACAGATCAGTTTTTGACATTATTTTATCTTCCCCAAAAAACATAACAAAACGGATGTATGAACATTGTCAAAAACTGAAGTCCAATGAGCGGTTTCTCCTGACAACCTTCCAATTGAGTCTATCAATGAGTGGTATCACCGTTCCTGCCTTTTGCAGACACACTTCTATAGTATCTATAAGAGTTAGTTATTCTTAAATCAAGATGCTAAAGTTGTCAGTTGTCAGCCACAGAGGAGCAAGGGAATTAAGAAAACAAAAGATGGCTCCAAAGTCTCAAATAATAAGGGATGTATCCAGATATCAGAAGTTAGGAGCATCACCGGTCAGAGGTGATACAACTAGGAAAGTTCTAAAGTTTCCGTAATAATAAACAAGTTACATCAGAATGCAAAATATCAAATATTTTAAAAGGATATAGAGCAAAGAGCTTCTTGGCAAGATCCCCAGATGGGATGTACCAAGGATGCATCATGAGAAACATCTGAACCAGTTCCCGATCTTTAGGATTCCCATCTGAGTCTAAACAAGAAAAGAATTAAAAAATAAGATTATAATATTATTATTATTATTATTATTATTATTATTATTATTATTATAAGATTGCCTAACATACAGGTGATCCCTGCATGTAGAGTTGTCTTAGAAAATCAGAGATTGCAATGGGTTTCCTAAACCCAAATTCTTTAAAATCAATCTATCAGCATGTCCCATCTGACAGCAGCATGATGTAGAGGCAGAGATCCTGATTCCAGCGATGTATCACTTACTGGGCTGCTTGCTACAGTTTTGATAAAATCCCTGTTTTAGCTGCTGCATATTCTGCCGTTCTCTGAATGCTGAGCTCTGTATAACCCCGCCTACATCACTGATTGGCAGCTTCCTGTGCACAATCTGCCAATCAGTGATGGGGGGCGTGGTTGGACTACAGGGCATTTGATTTACTTGTCCTGTAGCTGATAAAACTGTGATTTTATCAAAACTACATGTAGCAGCCCAGTAAGTGATACATCACTGGAATCAGCGTCTCTGTCCCTACATCATGCTTCTCTCAAATTAGGTGTCAAAAACCTGCTTCCTTTAAGCTGTTATGAAATTAAAGGCCATCCGCGCTCTGTATGGTCTCGTCTGGCCCCAACAGCCGCTGATTTCATGGAGCATATTGGATAGTACAAGGCAATTACGCCTTTATTTAGGAATCTGTATTCCGAAAGACAATAATTCCTATTTGTAAAGGCGGTAAGTAAAGCTTTTCTGCAAGATAATCTCTAAACCGGAGTTCCCGTACTGTGATGACGTACGGTATAATTATGCGTATACATGTCACAGAATCTTGGCACTGGATAAAGTTAGTGCATATGCTTCCCCGCATGGTCCACATGAAAGCAAATATTTTTTCTGATTTTTTTTTTAGTTCGGCTAAGCAATTACATCACTAGCAAAATATGTCCACTGCGCTCTGTATTACTCGGCTGCAGCAGAACGACAGTTTAGAGGGGAAAAAAAGCTTCTCCAACTGAGCAGAACAATTTCACTGCAGGCTACAGAGAGTCCCAGTAAATAAAATTAATGAAGGGACTAAAGATATCATAGAAACTCATTCTTCTCTGCTTCCCTTCTGATGGATCCCATCATGACACTGTCCTAAGTGGTGCGCGGACTATACAGGAGCATCGGAAAATGAGAGACTGCTTGGGACCGCGCTGCAGTGTAAAGCATGGTAGATAAACGATAGATTTGGGCCAGACATATATATTTCATGGCTTCTTTTTGCATCAAATTTTGCTTCTATTTTTGGGACATTTTATTACTCTACACCAAAGTAATATTTACTGCAGACTCCGAATTTCTGATAACTCTCATAGGAATCCCTAAATCCAATTTATTTTAATAGAGAGATGAGAAGGCCCGGTACTAAAAAGAGACCAGAAATAGCTTCTTTATGTGGCTTGGTGGACACGCCAACTTCTATATCCCCACAGTGTCGGGTCTTGCTTTCAGCTGATCCCTTTAAATAGGTACTGCCATCTTCATCATTCTGGTATATATACAGGATGGCTGACAGGTGATAACGCCAGTCCCATATTATCAGTGCAGTTTCCAAGGTTAGAAATGTGGAAGGTCCTGGTGATATCAGTACGGAGGCGTTAAAGGGGAGGAGAGAGCTTTTTATATCCTCAGTACTGTGCGTGCGTCTTGTGTTTGTGTGTATAATATGCAGCATATGTGTAACATGTAGTGTGTATAACATGCAGTCCGTGTAACGTGTGTCTGTGTGTAAGATGCAGTGTGTGTATAACATGTAATGTGTGTGTGACATGCAATGTGTCTGGGTGTCTAGCATGCAGCGTGTGTGTGTGTGTTCTCAATACACAGTGTGTGTATAACAAGCAGTGTATTTGTAAAATGTACTGTGCGTTATATGCAGCTGTATTTCCACGCATTTGTTCCTGAAACTTGCAGTGCAGTGTGTTCGTGTGTGTGTAACATGCGTGTTTGTAACATACAGTGTGCAGCATATAGTATGTGTGTGTGTGTAATATACAGTTTGTGTATAACATATGTCTGCAGTATGTGTGAAACATAGTGTGTAGCATAGCGTATGTGTGTGTGTGCTTATGGGTAACATGTATGTGGGGGTAGCATGAAGTGTGTGTGTAGCATAGAGTATGTGTGTGTGTATGTTAACATGTATTATATGTTGGGATAGCATGGACTGTGTGTATATCTGTGTGTAACATACAGTCGATGTGTTTAGCAGAGTAAGTGTATGCATGTGTGTGTAACATGTATTATTTGTGGGGGTAGCAAGGAGTGTGTGTGTATGTATGTATGTGTAACATGTATTGTATATGGGGTAGCATGGAGAGTGTGTGTATATGTGTTTGTAGCATATAGTCTGTGTGTGTAGCAGAGTAAGTGTATGTGTGTGTATGTGTAACATGAATTGTATGCGGGAGAATCATGGAATGTGTGTGTAATATACAGTATGTGTGTGTATGTGTAACATGTATTGTATGTGGGATAGCATGGGGTGTGTGTGTATGTGTGTGTAACATACAGTCAGTGTGTATAGCAGAGTACATGTATGTGTGTGTAACATACATTGTGTGTAGCATAGAGTTTGTGTGTATGTATGTGTTATGCTACGTTCACATTTGCGTTGCGTTGGGTGCAGCCGCGGTGACGCATGCGTCATGCGCCCCTATATTTAACATGGGGGGCGCATGGACATGCGTTGTCTAGCGTTTTGTGACGCATGCATCATTTTTGGCGCAACTGTCAGGGCGCAGACAACGCTGCATGATGCAGTTTTTTGGCGTCAAAAAAATGAACCCATGCGTCACAAAACGCTGCGTTATGCATGCGTTGTGCGGTGCGTCGCCGACGCTGCGCACAACAACGCAAATAGGAACGTAGCATAACATGTATTGTCTGTGGGAGAATCATGGAATGTGTGTGTGTAGAATAGAGTATGTGGGTGTGTGTATGTATGTGTAACATGTATTGTATGTGGGGGTAGCATGGGCTGTGTGTGTAGCATAGAGTATGTGTGTGTGTATGTATGTGTAACATGTATTGTATGTGGGGGTGGCATGGAGTGTGTGTGTAACATAGAGTATGTGTGTGTGTATGTGTAACATGTATTGTATGTGGGGGTAGCATGGAGTGTGTGTGTAAAATAGAGTATGTGTGTGTATGTATGTATGTGTAACATGTATTGTATGTGGGGGTGGCATGGAGTGTGTGTGTAGCATACAGTGTGTGTATGTATGTGTAACATGTATTGTATGTGGGGGTAGCATGGAGTGTGTGTGTAGCATACAGTATGTGTGTGTATGTATGTGTAACATGTATTGTATGTGGGGGTAGCATGGAGTGTGTGTGTAGCATACAGTATGTGTGTGTATGTATGTGTAACATGTATTGTATGTGGGGGTAGCATGGAGTGTGTGTGTAACATAGAGTATGTGTGTGTATGTATGTATGTGTAACATGTATTGTATGTGGGGGTAGCATGGAGTGTGTGTGTAGCATACAGTGTGTGTATGTATGTGTAACATGTATTGTATGTGGGGGTAGCATGGAGTGTGTGTGTAGCATACAGTATGTGTGTGTATGTATGTGTAACATGTATTGTATGTGGGGGTAGCATGGAGTGTGTGTGTAGCATACAGTATGTGTGTGTATGTATGTGTAACATGTATTGTATGTGGGGGTAGCATCGAGTGTGTGTGTAGCATACAGTAAGTGTGTGTATGTATGTGTAACATGTATTGTATGTGGGGGTAGCATGGAGTGTGTGTGTAGCATTCAGTATGTGTGTGTATGGATGTGTAACATGTATTGTATGTGGGGGTAGCATGGGGTGTGTGTGTGTGTAGCATACAGTATGTGTGTGTATGTATGTGTAACATGTATTGTATGTGGGAGAATCATGGAGTGTGTGTAGCATACAGTATGTGTGTGTATGTATGTGTAACATGTATTGTATGTGGGGGTAGCATGGAGTGTGTGTGTAGCATACAGTGTGTGTATGTATGTGTAACATGTATTGTATGTGGGGGTGGCATGGAGTGTGTGTGTAGCATACAGTATGTGTGTGTATGTATGTGTAACATGTATTGTATGTGGGAGAATCATGTAGTGTGTGTGTAGCATACAGTATGTGTGTATGTATGTGTAACATGTATTGTATGTGGGGGTAGCATGGAGTGTGTGTGTAGCATACAGTGTGTGTATGTATGTGTAACATGTATTGTATGTAGGGGTAGCATGGAGTGTGTGTGTAGCATACAGTATGTGTGTGTATGTATGTGTAACATGTATTGTATGTGGGAGAATCATGGAGCGTGTGTGTAGCATACAGTATGTGTGTGTATGTATGTGTAACATGTATTGTATGTGGGAGAATCATGGAGTGTGTGTGTAGCATACAGTAAGTGTGTGTATGTATGTGTAACATGTATTGTATGTGGGAGAATCATGGAGTGTGTGTGTAGCATACAGTAAGTGTGTGTATGTATGTGTAACATGTATTGTATGTGGGGGTAGCATGGAGTGTGTGTGTAGCATACAGTATGTGTGTGTATGTATGTGTAACATGTATTGTATGTGGGAGTAGCATTGAGTGTGTGTGTAGCATACAGTATGTGTGTATGTATGTGTAACATGTATTGTATGTGGGAGAATCATGGAGTGTGTGTGTAGCATACAGTATGTGTGTGTATGTATGTGTAACATGTATTGTATGTGGGAGAATCATGGAGTGTGTGTGTAGCATACAGTATGTGTGTGTATGTATGTGTAACATGTATTGTATGTGGGAGAATCATGGAGTGTGTGTGTACAGTAGCATACAGTATGTGTGTATGTATGTGTAACATGTATTGTATGTGGGAGAATCATGGAGTGTGTGTGTAGCATACAGTATGTGTGTGTATGTATGTGTAACATGTATTGTATGTGGGAGAATCATGGAGTGTGTGTGTAGCATACAGTATGTGTGTATGTATGTGTAACATGTATTGTATGTGGGAGAATCATGGAGTGTGTGTGTAGCATACAGTATGTGTGTGTATGTATGTGTAACATGTATTGTATGTGGGAGAATCATGGAGTGTGTGTGTACAGTAGTATACAGTATGTGTGTATGTATGTGTAACATGTATTGTATGTGGGAGAATCATGGAGTGTGTGTGTACCATACAGTATGTGTGTGTATGTATGTGTAACATGTATTGAATGTGGGAGAATCATGGAGTGTGTGTGTACAGTAGCATACAGTATGTGTGTATGTATGTGTAACATGTATTGTATGTGGGAGAATCATGGAGTGTGTGTAGCATACAGTATGTGTGTGTATGTATGTGTAACATGTATTGTATGTGGGAGAATCATGGAGTGTGTGTGTAGCATACAGTATGTGTGTGTATGTATGTGTAACATGTATTGTATGTGGGAGAATCATGGAGTGTGTGTGTAGCATACAGTATGTGTGTGTATGTATGTGTAACATGTATTGTATGTGGGGGTAGCACGGGGTGTGTGTGTAGCATACAGTATGTGTGTGTATGTATGTGTAACATGTATTGTATGTGGGAGAATCATGGAGTGTGTGTGTAGCATACAGTAAGTGTGTGTATGTATGTGTAACATGTATTGTATGTGGGAGAATCATGGAGTGTATGTGTAGCATACAGTAAGTGTGTGTATGTATGTGTAACATGTATTGTATGTGGGGGTAGCATGGGGTGTGTGTAGCATACAGTAAGTGTGTGTAGCAGAGTACATGTATGTGTGTGTAACATCCATTGTGTGTAGCATAAAGTTTGTGTTTATGTTTGTGTGTAACACACAGTGTGTTTATACCATCCACATGTTCATACACTAGCAATGCCGCTGAGCGTTTGTAGGGGTAAACATGCCAGCAATCACCCAAGAAAGGAGCAAAATGTTGGACAGTTGGATCATTTACACTGAAACAAAGATCATAATTCTTCTTCATAATTTTTGAAGTTTTGAAGTGTGTATAGGAATTGAGCTGCCGACAATATGACCCTGTATGGGGATGAGCAACCTATTAGCACTCGTTCAGGCCCAATCATTCTTTGTCAGTCTGTGTAAAAAGGCAGATAAACAAGGGTCAGAACACTTGAATAAAGCTGATTGGTGCTAAATGCACCCTAAATGCTAAGGCGCAAAAAACAATGAGCTGAACAGGTAAGATTAATATTCTAAATATGTTATTTGTTTTGTTAATTACGGTAGTTTGCGGTGAATTTTGCCATACGGTCAGTCTACTGACTGAAAACTCTTGGCGGCAGAATTCAATGTCCCCTTTCCCTTTAAAGGCTGAGCACATTTTTAGAAATGGGCTTGAAAAGGGTAAAAAAAAAATCCGATAAAATATTTAATAAAAAAACATAAAATATTACGGTTGAGAGACATTAGCTTTTTTTTAACACCAAACAGACACTTTTTAAATTTACTGGTCAAATTTGAGCAAACCTGTCGACTTTTAGAAGTTTTGCTTAGGACAGCAGTATAAATCAGACCGAGATCGGACGGCAATGCTCGGACTGGTCGGCGGCTCTTCCGACCCAAGCCTGACAGCTACATAAAAATATATGAGGCTGTCACGCTCAGGTGGGTAGTGCCGCCGGCCAGTCTGATCTCAGCCGGAGTTATACGACCACCTAACTGTGCCCTTAGTGTTGATCCATAAAAGCAAATGAAGGCAGCAGTCCCCTGGATACAAAAAGACCTGATCCAGCCTATATTCCTGGGAGAGACACTCCCGCAAGAAAAAAAAAATCTTGGATCAGGCTGCAAATTAGGGGTGTGAAAATGAATACAGGAATTGAGATTGCAGACTGAAACTTATCGCAGATTTATTAACTAAAGGTAACGACTAACATAAGTAAAAATCATTTTTCCGAGTCAGAAGTGCAGTTGTTAATTCTTCCATTTACGAGCTAATCTTCGAAAACCGTTACAGTAAAGAGACCATAAAAGAAAGAAGAAAACTTACATTCTATCTAGGAAATCGAACATTGCACATACTCGGGCACTTACCAAAGTTTTGGATGCAGATTTCTATCATCTCATCAATGGTATGGCCTTTCTCCAGATCCAAGTTGTCCATTTCTGCCTTTTCATTGACTGCAGCAATGATCTTGAATGATGATTTGGACTGATGAAGGACTGTCAATCAAGTTGTAAAAAAAAAGTTTTTGTTACTTTTAATTTTTGCATGAAACTTTAGTTTAGAAAGTGACGAGTCGCGAGTGTTTCGTACGACAGATTCTGTATTATTTCTCCTTTTACATGGTGAAGTGAAGTGTAAACATGCAGTAACACGACCCCTCCCAGATTTTGGGTAACCTCTTCCTCTGTCAGTTGTGATTTCTCTGATGTATCTTCCTGTTTTCATTGCTTACTTCCTCTGGCATTTCAGAGCCCTCAATTCTTATCCCGTGGGGTTTCTTGGGACATCAGCAGTATTTCATATCACTAAAGGGAACCTGTCCATATTAGTGATGTCCGGATCCCAAGGGCAAGACTCGGAGACCGTCTCCGACATTACCAAAATCTATGTTTTACTCTGGAACGCTGCAGCATTTAAGAGAAAAATATAATTGGAAGCGCGACCAAGGACAAAGTACCAGGCCAAGAGGAAGGTCCATGATTCTTCTCCTCACCCACTCAACTACACTGACAGGTTATTACCTCTGTGTGTAAGGAGAGACCCATCAGTCAGTTGGGTGTGGACGAGTTGGTGTGGGCACACCTATTGGACCAGTCACCTCGTTAGCGTAATATTTAATCAAAAATACTGTTATCTACTGTATTTAGAGGTGTTATCATCATTGTACAGGAGGAGGAGGTGAGCTGTGACATCTCCTATTGTGAATGGTGGATCCTGGGTTATCTACTGTATATAGAGGTGTTATCAGTCATTGTACAGGAGGAGGAGGAGGTGAGCTGTGACATCACCTATTGTGAATGGTGGATCCTGTGTTATCTACTGTATATAGAGGTGTTATCAGTCATTGTACAGGAGGAGGAGGTGAGCTGTGACATCACCTATTGTGAATGGTGGATCCTGTGTTATCTACTGTATATAGAGGTGTTATCAGTTATTGTACAGGAGGAGGAGGTGGTGAGCTGTGACATCACTTATTGTGAATGGTGGATCCTGTGTTATCTACTGTATATAGAGGAGTTATCAGTCATTGTACAGGAGGAGGAGGTGAGCTGTGACATCACCTATTATAAATGGTGGATCCTGTGTTATCTACTGTATATAAAGGTGTTATTAGTCAGTGTACAGGAGGAGGAGGAGAGCTGTGACATCATCTATTGTAAATGGTGGATCCTGTGTTATCTACTGTGCATAGAGGTGTTATCAGTCATAGTACAGGAGGAGGAGGTGAGCTGTGACATCATCTATTGTAAATGGTGGATCCTGTGTTATCTACTGTGCATAGAGGTGTTATCAGTCATTGTACAGGAGGAGGAGGTGAGCTGTGACATCACCTACTGTGAATGGTGGATCCTGTGTTATCTACTGTGTATAGAGGTGTTATCAGTCATTGTACAGGAGGAGGAGGAGGTGAGCTGTGATATCACCTATTGTGAATGTCGAATCCTGTGGTATCTACTGTATATAGAGGTGTTATCAGTCATTGTACAGGAGGAGGAGGTGAGCTGTGACATCACCTATTGTGATTGATGGATCCTGTGTTATCTATTGTCTATAGAGGTGTTATCAGTCATTTTACAGGAGGAGGAGGTGAGCTGTGACATCACCTATTGTGAATGTTGAATCCTGTGTTATCTACTGTATATAGAGGTGTTATAAGTCATTGTACAGGAGGAGGAGGAGGTGAGCTGTAATATCACCTATTGTGAATGTTGAATCCTGTGGTATCTACTGTATATAGATCAGTCATTGTACAGGAGGAGGAGGTGAGCTGTGACATCACCGATTATGAATGTTGAATCCTGTGTTATTTACAGTATATAGAGGTGTTATCAGTTATTGTACAGGAGAAGGAGGAGGTGAGCTGTGACATCACCTATTGTGAATGGTGGATCCTGTGTTATCTACTGTATATAGATCAGTCATTGTACAGGAGGAGGAGGTGAGCTGTGACATCACCTATTGTGAGTGGTGGATCCTGTGTTATCTACTGTATATAGCGGTGTTATCAGTCATTGTACAGGAGGAGGAGGTGAGCTGTGACATCACCTATTGTGAGCTGTGACATCACCTATTGTGAATGGTGGATCCTGTGTTTTCTACCCTATATAGAGGTGTTAACAGTCATTGTACAGGAGGAGGAGGTGAGCTGTGACATCACCTATTGTGAATGGTGGATCCTGTGTTATCTACTGTATATAGAGGTGTTATCAGTCATTGTACAGGAGGAGGAGGTGAGCTGTGACAGCACCTATTGTGAATGGTGGATCCTGTGTTTTCTACTGTATATAGAGGTGTTAACAGTTATTGTACAGGAGGAGGAGGTGAGCTGTGATATCAACTATTGTGAATGGAGGATCCTGTGTTATCGACTGTATATAGAGAGGTTATCAGTCATTGTACAGGAGGAGGTAAGCTGTGATATCACCTATTGTGAATGGTGGATCCTGTGTTATCTACTGTATATAGATCAGTCGTTGTACAGGAGGAGGAGGAGGTGAGGTGTGACATCACCTATTGTGAATGGTGGATCCTGTGTTATCTACTGTATATAGAGGTGTTATCAGTCATTGTACAGGAGGAGGAGGTGAGCTGTGACATCACCTATTGTGAATAGTGGATCCTGTGTTATCTACTGTATATAGAGGTGTTATCAGTCATTATGCAGGAGGAGGAGGTGAGCTGTGACATTATCTATTGTGAACGGTGGATCATGTGTTATCTACTGTATATAGAGGTGCTATCAGTCATTGTACAGGAGGAGGAGAAGGTGAGCTATGACATCACCTGTTGTGAATGGTGGATCCATTGTTTTCTAATGTATATAGAGGTGCTATCAGTCAATGTACAAGAGGAGCAGGTGAGCTGTGACATCACCTGTTGTAAGTGGCCGATCCTGTGTGATCTACAGTATAAAGGAGGATGAGGTTAGCTGTGACACCAGCTATAGTGAATGGTGGATCTTGCGTTATCTACTGTAATCTTCTCTGTGATGAAAATCCATTTAATTTTTCCCTTTTTTTTCTAATAATTCTAATTCTAATTCTATTCTAATAATATTTTTTTAATAATACAAATAATATGCTAATGTCCAGGTCCAGACAGTATAAGATATAAATGTGTCCAAACTGAAGAAGGAAACAAGTGTCCGAGGTCGTCCTCAGGATGTGAGATAATCAAAGAGCAGATTGGGGACTAATAAAAATGACCTAATGTACACGCGAGCATCTTTATGTACGGACGCAATATATGTGGAGGACTCCGAGACTACGGCGCTCCATCATGGACAGTCCTGACATTGATGAAGAACAGCAATAAGCCTCTGCTCCTACGCTTTCGTTCTTTTCCATTGCTTTCTGATGGTCACAATACCACATCATAACAGACACATCATAAGTCCATGGGGGAAAAAAATGATTTTTATGTGTTATAACAGATCTGTCAACCCGAAAGATAAGAGATTATAATGCGTTTGTCATAAATTAAAAAGAAAAACGGAAGCCAATGTGAACTAAGCCTAATTCTTCTCTCCACCTCCTCCGCTCTATGCACTTTTTTCAGCTCACATGATATACATTAATTCCCCTCTGGCTTTTGTACATTTTTTATATAGCAAAGTCGTCAGGATTCCCAGCGTTGCGCGGCACACGAATCTGGTGCTGTATTTTCGGAATTCGCATTAATAGTGATGAATGAGTTTGTTTATTGCGCTACTAACAATATCGAGAAAAGATACAATAATTTAAGGAAATGAACAGCTATTTTAAATGGGTTCTTATTTTCCGCCGACATCCTAAAATAGTCAGATCTTCATTCACTGGAGAAATCCTCAAGAGTTTTCCGAAGAATACGGTGATAAAGAACGTGTCGAAACAATGCGGCACAATGGATCAATGTATGGAAATAACTCTGCAAAGTCACTAACTTTTTCCGCCTCCGAAATTACTTTTACTTCCTCTTTCAGGATAGCGTTGACATATAAGCGTGACCAACGGAAGGTCGCAGTATATCCCAGACATGGCAACGTCTCATGACATTGATACATGATTCAATCCGTAAGACTGAAGATACAGATCGCGGAATGATTTGCCGCAAACCAATAAAAAAGCTTCCGAGAGTTTTTTCTTTTTTTTTTTTTGTTGTTAACAGGACCATTGACAATCATACCGGTGGGTAAAGTGCCTTACTGAACGCTAATAGCATCGCGGATCTGCGGTAATGATTTCCTTTATGCGACTACACTGACAGGCAGGAGCCTGGGTAAATACAATGTTGTCATCTCAGTTGTCAGCTCCGGAAAATAGAACGATAATAACTAGTGATACGAGAGAGAATCAAAGAAGATGCTTATGGCCAAAGACGTCTTTCCTCTAAATTCCACATTGCATATTTGTGCCCTAGATGATCTTTCAGTTTCTTATTCTAACCTTTGAAAAATTAAAAAAAAAATAAAAACATAATGAAAATATAAAATAAAAGAATGAAAACATTTCACATAAACATATGGTCATAACACAATATCTAAGTAAGTAAAAAATAAAATAAAGATTTCAAAGAAAAAATAATAATTTCACCTATATCCCACATGCTTTAAAGATATCGTACTCATGTTTTATGCCCTATATGGTATTTCAACTTTTGAACCTTGGAAAAAAATAACATAGTCAAAAAAAAAAATCGCATAAAACCAATGAATGGCCATAAGGCCGGTTTCACACGTCAGTGGCTCCGGTACGTGAGGTGACAGTTTCCTCAAGTACCGGAGACACTGACACACGTAGACCCATAAAAATCAATGCATCTGTTCAGATGTCATTGATTTTTTGCGGACCGTGTCTCCGTGTGCCAAACACGGAGACATGTCAGTGTTCGTGGGAGCGCACGTTTTACACGGACCCAATAGAGTCAATGGGTCCGCGTAAAACACGGACCTCACACGGACATTCTCCGTCTGGGGTCCGTGTGGCGTGCCGGAGACAGCGCTACAGTAAGCGCTGTCCCCCCCACATGGTGCTGAAGCCGGTATTCATATCTTCCCTGTAGCAGCGCTTGCTATAGAGAAAATATGAAGAATAGTGTTAAAAATAAAGATCCATGTGTCCGACGCCCCCCCACCCCCTGTGCGCCCCCCCGCTGGTCAGAAAATACTTACCCGCTCCCTCGCTCCTTCCTGGTCTGGCCGCGCCTCCTACTGTATGCGGTCACGTGGGGCCGATCATTTACAATCATGAATAGTCGGCTCCGCCCCTATGGGAGGTGGAGCCACATATTCATGACTGTAAATGATCGGCCCCACGTGACCGCATGCAGGAGAAGCCGCGGCCAGACCAGGAAGGAGCGACAGCCGACGGGGGAACCGGGTAAGTATTTTCTAACCAGCGGGGGGGCGCACAGGGGGTGGGGGGGCGGCGGACACCTAAATCATTATTTTTAACACTATTCTTCATATTTTCTCTGCAGCAAACGCTACTGCAGAGAGGATATGAATCGCAGCTTCAGCAGCTTCAGCACCATGCAGCGTGGGTACCACACGCTCCGTGTGGTACCCACTCGCCATACGGGCGGCACACGTGTGCCGCACGTATGGCCTCCGTGAGTTCCCAGGCACACGGACACGGATAACTCCGGTACCGATTTATTCCGGTACCGGAATTATCTGGACGTGTGGGACAGCCCTAACACAGTATTTCAAAGCAAAAGACTTCTTTCATCTATACTCCATATGCCTTAAAGGCACACTGCATGGATGGTTTTTCAACTTTTAACCCTTGGAAAATAAAAAATAAAAAAGTTATATATATATATATATATATATATATATATATATATATATATATAGTGAAATTAAAACCAAGAACTCATCATACAACATAATACGTATGGCCTTGACACAGAAATTGGAGATAAAAGTTGCTTTTCCTTTATATTTCACATCTATTAAAGATAAACTATTGCAGATTTGTGCCCTAGATGATCCAAAAAAAAACATTAAACATAAAATGTATGGTCATAACACAATATATGAGTAAGTAAAATATATAGAAAATAACATAAAGATTAAAAGAAAAATAATTATTTCACCTATATCTCACAGGCTTTAAAGATTCCCTGCCCGTGTTCTATACCCTAGATGGTATTTCAACTTTTAACACTTGTAGAAAAAAACAATGTCAAAAAATGGAAATATAACGTTATGTAAAATGGAAGAAACAAACATCTTTCCTCTATAGTCCATATTATTTTAAGACACAGTATTGCGGATTTGTGCCGTACATTGTAATTTCAACATTTAACCCTTGGAAAATTTAAAAAAAAAAAAAAAAACATTGTCAAATAAAAAAGAATACACATTATATAGCATAAAATGTATGGCTATAAATACACAGAAATTCAAGGAAAAATACGCTTGTCCTCTATATTCCGATAGACTATTTTGAATCTGTGCCCTAGATGATATTTCATCTAATTCTAACACTTGGAAAATGAAAAATAAAAACAAAAAACTTTATCAAAATATTAAGAAATATATATTTAACCTAAAATGTATTTGAAGTATATCACACATGCTTTAAAAATAACTTACTCATGTTCTATGCCCTAGATGGTCTTTTAACTTCTAACCCTTGAAAATTTGCAAAAAAATAAAATAAAAAGCAACAACACACTATTTAGCCTAAAATGTATGGCCATAACATATACATTCTAAGAAAAAGACACATTTTCTCTATATTCCACATACTTTAAAAATACACTACTTGTGTGTGGTGCCCTAGATGGTCTTCTAACCCTTGAAAAAGTGAAAAAAAAGTATCAGATATATTCTGGTGAAACATTTCCAAATTCCAACTGAAATGTAAATGACTTTTTTTTGTGGGAGGGAGGGCAAGAAGATTAATTTTATTAACAGTGTTTCACTGAGGACATATTCTCATAATTTAAAAAGTCACTTTTTTTAATCTTATGGTATTGTTTGACGCCTTTTGTACCAAATTCTTCAATATGGATGAATTCAGGGATTTCGCGTAAAAGTTAAAAACGATAATTTTTTCTGTCTTTATCAATTTTTGGGACTTTTTAAAATAAAAGGAGGCATGTTTTGCAAAATGTCAAAAATAGTAACTTATTCTGATTAACTATTTTTGTGATCTTTTTATAGCAAAAAAGTCACTTGTTTTTCAAACATAAAATCACTCTGGGGGGCTGGAGCATGTGTGTGACAAATTTTGTAAATTTGTTACAAAATTTGCAAATGATGAATCAGGCGAAAAAATCTGGAAACCCTAAACTGCACGCAAAAAACAAACAAACAAAAGTGACCACATATAAAATAGACTTCAAATGGAAAGAGAAATTTGGTGCAAAAAAAGGGGCATATCCAAAACTCAACAAAAATCAGGAGCAAATTCAATAATGAAACGGGTTGTAGTAACAGTATACATGTAAGAACTACGATCTGCTGTATACCCATACTTACTTTGCTGTAGGTTATTTGGACAATTTGTTTTTTTCTTGGATTTTGTCTATTAAATGGCCACAGTGTGAACATACTCATGTATACCAACTTACGCTCCGGCTCATTTATTTGGTTTTGCTGTAGTTTCTTGTACTTTGTACAAACAGAAACGTGGTCACCCTTTCTGAACTGTGCATTTAATCTATATAGCTTCCCGTGATTAGGTGTCTGAACAGTCGGACCTGGGTCCTGCTGTACCCCAGTCTATATCTGCAAGGAGTTTGTATGTTCTCCCCGTGTTTGTGTGGGTTTCCTCCGGGTTCTCAGGTTTCCTCCCACATTCCAAAGACATACTGATAGGGAATTTAGATTGTGAGCCCCATCGGGGACAGCGATGATAATGTGTGCAAACTGTAAAGCGCTGCGGAATGTTAGCGCTATATAAAAATAAAGATTATTATTATTTATTATTATTATAGTGAGGTGACACAAGGTGAGGGTTTTAATATGAGAGGATAGGACTGTCCTGATTGGGTACACCTTGTCATGGTAGGATGGCTCTTACGCTTCATTTATAAAAATCGTGTTAACTAAGTACCCTATGTTATTTACATGTACTATAACGACATACTTACATATGTACTAATAGATGGAAATCCAAAAAATGTAAGAGGTCTACCCTCACCGGGGTCTTCCTACTGAAAAATCCAGCATTAAATTGTATTAACATCACTAGAAAAAATCTACCGTCGAAGAGGAAATCCCTTCACGTAGATATAACTGTAATTGTGAAAGTGTGAAATTCTTTTCAATAAACCTTACAAGCTATGAATTCTCACCTTTTCCCTTAATGACAGTAATTCTTTATTATAGCATGAACATAGCGTTAAACCGTTACATTTTCTTACACTATTCCATTTCTTCAAGCGAGGATTATGATGTTTGTAGGTGATTGACAGAAAGAAGAGGAAACTGCGATCGAAACGATGAATGCAAGAATAACATCCATGGATGGTACGCAACAAATTATAATTATTCTATAAAAATTCTGATTCTTCTAAAGCGAACCTGTCACCCCCAAAATCGATGGTGAGGTAAGCTCACCGGCATCAGGGGCTTATCTACAGCATTCTGTAATTCTGTAGATAAGCCGTCGATGTTACCTGAAAGAGGAGAAAAAGAAATTAGATTATACTCACCCAGGGGCGGTCCCGCTCCGATGGACGTCTCAGGTCCGCTCCGGCGCCTCCCATCTTCATTCCATGACGTCCTCTTCTGGTCTTCGCGCCGCTTCTCCGGCGCAGGCGTACTTTGTCTGCCCTGTTGAGGGCAGAGCTAAGTACTGCAGTGCGCAGGCGCCGGTAAGGTCAGAGAGGCCCGGCGCCTGCGCACTGCAGTACTTTGCTCTGCCCTCAACAGGGCAGACAAAGTACGCCGGAGCCGGAGCCGTGGTGCAGAGACCAGAAGAGGACGTCATGGAATGAAGATAGGAGGTGCTGGAGCGGACCTGAGACTCCCATTTGACCAGACCGCAGCGGGACCGCCCCTGGGTGAGTATCATCTAACCTCTTTTTCTCCTCTTTCAGGTAACATCGGGGGCTTATCTACAGCATTACAGAATGCTGTAGAAAAGCCCCTGATGACGGCGAGCTTACCTCACCATCGATTTTGGGGGTGACAGGTTCCCTTTAAGACAGGAGGTTTTACATTACGCTACTTTTACTTCTACATAGCAAGGACTATGTAAAAAATCCATTTCTTTTTATTTTAATTAACACAAAAAATTATTTGGATACATAAATTGAAAATATATCATGATATTACATGAAAAATTGTATCTAATGCATAATTAGAAACAATCCACTTAGATACCGCAAATTGAAGGGGTTGTGTCCGGCTACATAAAACCATTACAGGAGTCATGGATTTAACAAAGCCATACTAATTTGCTGTCAACCCCTTGGATCTAGCAGAGACCATTCTCGAAAGTGATCTTTCTAAAATCAAAGGAGGACTAAGGTCTGTGATTAGCTGCAGCATGGCACCAGATATATATGGTCTCATCACCTGACAGCTGCAACCAATCACTGGCCTCAGCAGTCATGTGACAGAAGAACAGTCATAATAACTTCCGGGTCAGGTGTAGCTCACCAGAGTAGCCTGTGCTAGACTAACAGAGGTAACAGCAGGTGAGTATAGCTCCGATTGCTATTTTAGCTACATTTCTGCCCCCAGTAAAATTTTCATTATGCCTGTAGGCGTAAATTTTCATCCACATTGGAAGCTTCGTCATATTTCTTGGAAAAAAAGAAGAACACAATTACAGAGCCCCTTCAGGCCCGTTATAGTCAACAGGGTTCCACGAGCACCATTGGTGCACGTAATTTAGTCAGGAGGCACAAGTATTATAACAATGACTCATAAACTAATATTTCTATTGTACAATCCAAAAATCTGGAACGTCAGATAAAGAGCAAGTACCATAATTGGATAACAACTAGTAACATTTTGGAAGAAACTAATAGTTTAGAAACCAAAAATATTAATAATGGGTACAGCACCAGGGGCCCGTAGACACGCATTACTTGGTGACAAGGCTAAATCTTAATCTTCATTATGGTGACAGTATCAGATTTTTATCTCTGAAGCCTGTAGGAACAAAATACATACAGGGACCGGCCCACCATCTGGTGTGTATGTGGGGGGATCCCGACTGTCCTCCAACAGTGAAAAGAATCAGGCTGTTGAAATTTCAATGCCCAATCATCCTTAAATTATCATAATGGTTTAAAAAAAATGCAGAAATCAATAGTACAGGCTAATATAAGAAACTTTATAATACATCTTATCAAAGAAATCTGTTTGTTTCTCCATTTATGAGCCACCTCTCTTTCCTTTCTCCCCTCTTATCTGAATTCATAAGGCACTTTGGAAAAATATCTCAAAGAGGGCTGCCAGCACAGTGAGGTGTCAGATTACAGCCCCAATAAAATTCTATGGGGTGGGTAGGGAAGCGGAGCATTGTCATGGGTCTGGGTTTAACCTCTTAAGCTTGTGCTTTGTGGTCGGCATCTCTGTCTGTCGAGTCACAGCAGATACACCTTTTCTCCTGGTGTTCAGGTTAGGTTACCCTTGCTTCAGTCGTTTTAGAGTAACAACTGTTTTCGTTTACTCATTTGTCTTCCCTATCACCTTTCGGGTGCGACTTTATATATTTTCCTCCTGCTGGTGATAGTCTCATTTGGCTGTCCAGCCATACTGCTGTAGTTTAAGCCAATCAGTGAAAGACCAGCTAGGGTTTATCTCTCTGAAGTTTATGTTCTTTACCCTGCACCTATCTAATGTTTCTTTTTAGGAAGTAGGCCGCATATCCTCTAGTGGTATGTACTTAATCCTTTATTTTGTTTCTCGTGGTTTGTTTTTCTCACTTTGGGATCTATTTCTATTTCAGCAAACTTTCCCTTCTGTAGGTAATTTGCACTCTGCCCTCCGGGTTCTTTAGGAGAAACATGACGTCATCGTCGGTCTTTCAGTCAGATTTCTAGTCTGTACAGGAAGTTGCAGGGTCAGTTGCGGTTTTTAGTGTGTTACCTACTTTCCTGAGTGAGTAGCTACACTATCATAACAAGCACTCCGCACAGTAAGACACACACAGAACTGCCCTACAGATCCAACACCTGTTAAATCTCAGTGCTGGATTCACAGCTACACAACTTGGTACTGCTGTATATTGTCTTTTATGTTGTTATTGCTTTAGAAGATGTACTACAAAGAGAAAGAAGCAGAAATCATTCTGTTTCTGTGTACTGCGTATGGAAGATAGTCTACACCTACCAGCTCAGAGAGAACTGAAAATTAAAGATCAAGGCAATAAAGGGGAAAACAGATACAAATTCAAGATACAAGTCATATAAATAGTGTTATTCTTCATGTACACACAAATGACAGATTGTTCTAAAAGGTTGCCTGAAATTACGTACATTTTAATAGATGGAGATCAAAAATTAAACAAATTGACCCGTAATAGGAAACTCTTATTGAAAAGTCAGGTCTCACTATTGCATTGTATTAATATCAATCAATAAAACCAATATATAAAAGGTATAATTGCAATGATTAGTTATAATTTTAATTGTGTAAATGTGAAATTCTTTTGTACAAAATTTGCAGGCTACGAAATCTCAACTTTTCCCTAATTACAGTAATTCTGTATTGTAGCATAAAGGTAGCGCAAACCATTATATTTCTTGCATTCATGGCAGCTCCTTACAGTCTAGCACTTAATCAGACAAGGACTGCATCTGTCAATAGACTAACTGGTTAGGAAACATATAATTCACTTCAATAAATTACAATGTACGTAAGTAACTGACTGTAAAAAGAATAATGTAAGAATAACGTCCATGGTTATGGAAATTCTAATTGTTCCATAAGTCTGCGAGGCTTATAAAACGTGAAGTCTCACTTCTACACAGCAAGGACACCTGAACACCTGAGATGAAGTGCTCCGGTGACCTAAGGACTACAATATTTATAGTGATAGAGAAAAACTACAACTATTTAGGTAAAACATAGGGGCCAATCCATCCAAGTGTTCTCGACAGTTTTCTAGCGTGAAAAACTATGAAAAGTAGCAAAATTTTACCACTCTTGCCGTTTTGACATTAGTCTTGGCAAACTCCATCAAAGTGGGAAGAAGTAGGGTGGCATTGGCCCGTCGAATTGATCGCGAGCTAGACCACTTTAGTGGCCTACTTTATGCCCTAAATGTACTCCAGTTCCTGGAGTAGCACTTCTGGTGAGGGTCATGGAGGCCCAAGCTACTGAGAAGATGCACTCTATCCATTAGTGGTTGGCATACCCTGCTGAATTCGGCACATCTTACCCCACCATACCTCTTCATTATGATGTATATAACTATTGCTCACCTGTATCTACTGTACGAAGACCTGAGTGCCAAAGTCACCTTGACTAATTGGAAGTGCAGAATGTAATGGATTCCTTACATAGCGAACCACAAAGTAGTCATCATGTGGTGTCAGGATGATGATCAAGCAAGTGGACTAGAAGATGAACTCTACCTCAGAAGTAGAAAAGTCAGAAATATTTTGGGTCAGAAACAAGTTAGCCATAGTTGATCTGAAGAAAAGTTACAGTAGGGATGGGTGCGTTGTCACGTGTACATGGGTCAGAACCAGGAGAGACATTACGGAAACCAAGTATGAAGTCTGAAGATAAGGCAAGAATCTGGTCAGGTTCTAGCCAAGGGTTAGAAACTGGTATTGTCACAATGCAGAGAGTGTGCAGTTGAGTGATGGGATTGATTAAATCTCAGGGTCAGAAGGTCAATACCACCAATAAATGGCAGTGCAGAGATTAAACTACACATTCACATACAGCCTGGATGACTAGCTCCTTTCATCAACCAATCAGGCAGCCAAGTGATCGAGCTTATGGCTGTGCACCGTGATCGGCAGAGCAAGAGTGCACACTGTGCATGTGCCAGCTGTCCTTCCTTATGGCTTTGTGGTTGTAGAAATGAGAAGACCTTGGAAGAGTTCCTTCGATGTATAGTAAGTCCAGTAAATAAGATCAGATCTATAGACCTTACAGGACTTGTAGAAGTTAAGGAATCCAAAAATTAGGATCCACATTGGCATCTGATCCAGTGAAAGAGAATCTCTGCTGCGTCAGATTTGCAGATAAAAAATGCTTAATGATCTCAGTCACACTGCAAAAATTTGCAGACTTCATAAATTTCATAGCGATTTAGTCCTATGTACAGTGAGAAGGCGCCAGTCTGTTTTTCTGACACATGCTTGGTCATCTCCTCCCGTACCCATGCACTGCTGAGTACCCATTTTCTGCTCTCCCATCCTACTGCCTCACATCACCGATGCCTGCGGCTGCAGTGCCCTCTGCAACTGACTTTTAATTCTCACTGATCAGACTGTCAGCACATGCTCAGTGAAGACTATATGTCAGTTGCAGCCTTTACCTGTTCGACCTCCTGTCATAGGCCTTCTCACCCAGCCACTCTAACCATTTCTCCTGTTTTGCACTGATGAGGTGCAAACACCCTGAAACACGTGTCTGAATATGGATTTTCTGGTTTGGTTTCTCATCCTAAGTTATGTGGCCAAGCTCCTTAAAGGTTTGATATTGACTTTTTTAATTTCCAAGGCATCATTGCATGGTCTACAATTCTCCCTATGTCAACTTTTTGCTCTCCACAAGAAGAAACTTTTCCTCTTAATACTCACTGCACTTTTTCATGCGGCACTTGACTATTCAATCAAATTACAGCCTCCATAATTTTATAGGACAGTTATGTATATATATATATATATATATATATATATATATATATATATATATATATATACACACACAAGAGTACCAGATGGTTGGCTGTCCCATTAGTGCAGTGTCAGAGCCATATAACACTATGGTGTGAAATGCAAAACCATGGCCACTTATATTATACTTTATAGGAGACATATTTAAATATCTACACATTTACACAATGCTAGCACTACAAATAAAGACCTAACACAGAAAACGAAAAGCTACGAAACTCGGAGCAGCTTTAATTACATGAAGGAACACATGGCAAAATCTTTCCGTCTCAAGTAGCTGGCAATAGACGTTGAGTGAAAATCTGCTTTAATAATGATTCTTCTAACAGTTGTTGCCAACTTTCAGGAAACATTTTTACTTGAATATTTGTTTCCAAGAACGATACCGGATCGACATCTGGAGTAAAAAAAGACCAATGAGTTTTATGTGGATTTGTAGTTGGCTTATACTTATTACATAATAGTCCGGGAGATACAGTCTGATGTTCTTGGAGGCATCGAGATCACTCTTAAAGAGGTTGTCTAGCTTTATTAAATTGTTTTAGTGGTTAGAAAATGTTTTATTTGGGACATGTTATGGTGAAAAGTTTGAGTAATGTCTTTTCAAGGCAGACGGAGTCTCACTGACCTTGGCGCCAAGTGAACTAGATGCCAGTTGGCAAGTTACATTTTCGGGCAACAATATTGGCACCTCTGAATATTAAGCACACAATGTAATAAATCTCCTAAAAAAGGAAGTATTTAGTGAAACTGTTTGGATATATATAAACTCATATGTTTAATACAGAAAAGGAGAAGACACTAAAATAACATAATAAAAATTTAGCAGAGAAAAAATAAAATTGAAAACAATGTACCAATTAATAGTACCCACTGTTCAGTTTGAAGCAAAGGACAAAATCAGATTAACCTATTATTAATTCGATAGAAGACTCATCTGTCCCCACCTTGCCAGCGCTCTGATGACTTTAAAAGCCTATGAATGGTGATTTTTAATGCTTAGGAAACCTTGTTGTCATGGGGTTACCCCAACAGTGTGGAGCCAGAAGACTTCAGCGTCCGATTGCTCCACACTCCGGCGCTAAGAAGAATCACTTCTCCTTCATTTTAAATGTGTTTATTTCTTCAGGCAGAACAGGGACTAATTAGCCATGTTGGAAATCTCTGTGCTCACTGCTATGCTCGGTTAGCCACTTCTTTTCCCTTTATAATCTGGGCTCTGTTACTAATCCTTGTCAGAGCTAGCATTTGCTGCATGGCTAAGAGAGGGAGTGGAATACTTATGAGAAGGAGAGTTTAAGGAGTTATTAGTGACAACTGCTTGGTTTGTATGTGTGGCAATTCCTTATACTTCTCTATTTTGGTTTATTCCCCTACCTCCATGTCCCAGTGTATTCCTCTGTTATATGTGAGTGAATATTTTGTATGCCTGGAGTTTTCTGTTAACCCTTGTCTGTGTTGCCTTATTTGTCAGGTTGGTGTACTATGGTGCACAGTAGCGTCCCTCTTCCCTGGGTGGGGGAAGAGAACAGACGGGGAGCTAACTTAGGAGATGAGGCAAGGGTCGAGGCCCCAGCAACTTCACCATCTGAAGTATCCCGGGGAGCAGGGAGTGTTAGGGAAAGGGAAGAGCCCCTGGTCCCGGGTCACCTGACAGCTGTGTTGTGACATTTGTTTTACTCTGTGTTCCTTGCTCCAAATGGCAAGGACAAGAGAGTTGTCTTAGCAGATTAGAAATGTTATTACTACAAACAGTCTAAATGTATCAAGAGACTATCTCCATAGTCCTTTTCTTCATGGATCAAAATGTTATGAAGGAGTTAATTACCCAGGGAACAGTATAGAACCTTTAAAGAGGAGCATTGATGAGAAGCAAGAAAAGTTGGCTATAAATGTGGCAAAAATACATACTACATCCAAATAACTTCAGAACATGCTGGAGAAATCTGCAAAGATGATTTCAACCAGTACCATACATTACACACTGAAAAACTGCAAACAGTTACATAACAAATCTGAATCCTTCTGGGAAAATGTTCTATGGATAGATGAAATCAAACTACAGTTCTTTGATAATGCATACCAGCCTTATGTTTATAGACGACAAGATGAAGCCTATAATGAAAAGTTCTGCCTACCCACAGTGAAACATGGTGGAGGATCCATAATGTTGGGGGGATGATTTAAAAATGTCCAAAAGTAATGGTTAAGAAGAAAAAACGCACCATCGTGAACTGGCCAGCAATGAATCCTTCTTCTAATCCAATTAAAAAAGTTAGCAGAAAACCGAGATCTCCAATTGGGAAAGGGAACCCAGGAAATACTTAAAGGGAACCTGTCATCATGACTTAGTATGTTAAAATAAAGGTATGGTCATAATGACTCTGATATAATGATTTAATAGATACCTGTAGAGAAGAAATTTGCATCCTGGCTCTTGTTTAATTCACGTTAGGCGTTTTGGTGCAATATCCTTTTCGTGCATTGGGGCAGAATGTAGAATGGGACTGTGGGCAGTGTTTTTTGCTCTCCTGTGGCACCTCTGCGTTTGTACAAACGTTTTTTTTTTTAAAGTTTGCACTAGCACTGCCCTTGCCGGGGTGGTCTTCAGCAAAATGGCGCTGGTGGCGGCAAATCTGTAGATTGCCATCCAATGATCATTTGCAAAATGACGACAGTGGTGTGACATGCGCATTTTGACTTCCGATGATCTTTAGAAAAATGTCGGTGACGGCGCATGTGCAGATGGAGATCTTGGCTCGTCATTGGGCTGAGGTCTGAATCTAAACATGCGCCGCTACGGCGCCATTTTGCTGAAAACCATTGGATGTCAATCTGAATATGCACTGTCATTTTGCTCAAGACAACCAGGACATGAATGTGCGGAAGCATCGCCAGCGCCAAAGGTGGTGTAAGTAAGAACTTTAAAAAAAAGGGAGGCTTGTAACAATGCAGAGGGACTACTGCAGAGCTGAAAACCCTGCCTACAGTCCCACCCAAATGCATAATACATAATACCCAAAAGAATATTACAGCAAAAATTCTAATGTGAATTACACAAGAACCAGGATGCGGATTTCTTCCCTAGTGGTACCTATTAAATCAGTATATTCGCGCCAGTATGGCCATACCTTTATTTTAACATACTAAATTGTGATGACAGATTCCCTTAAAGAGTTAATAGTACTGTTGTGGAAGAAACTACCAGCAGACGGTGCAAGAAGCTCACACATGGTGAGAAAAAAGTATGGAAGCTGTTATTGTTACCAAAGGTTGACATGGTATCTATTATTTTTCTTTTTATGTATGTTGACCGATCAACTTTTTTTTGTGTAATGTATTTGAACATGCTATTAAAATATTCTAAAGTTACATAGTTGTTCCGTAGCACTTCTTTGTGAAATTCCAAGATTTGTTATAACATTCTAGGGTCCAAATAATATTGACCACGTCTGTTCACCATTAATGATTCGAAGCATGGGGCATGACTACACTACTATCTGGTCTGACTTTCAAGACTGACTTTTCTAGAAAGTATTTTTTTACACACAAGTAAGAAGCAACTTTAGCTGCACCTAACTAATGCATGGAAGCGCTAGTGATGCCATCCACTTGGGCCAAAACTAAAGGTGCTCCTCTCCGAGGAAGTCATTTGAAAGGTTGCCCAATATTGGCAGCTCTGGTTGGACAGAGCCAATGAGACAAATACTGCAGTATTGAATTGTACAGTTGGCAACCAAATAAAATTCATGGGCAAAAAAAGAAGAAATCTATGTGACAGCTCAGCCTATGATGAGATTCTCCCATGTTATTGTGTCATCTGATTGTGAAAAGCTAAGCTCAGACTACGTAATCAGGAAATGTATTTATTGCAACTGTTTGAGCGTTGTGCCGTACAAAGTGAAGAGGTGGTGAGCCATTTTTAAACTAGAATTAAGTCAATTATTATCATACCAAATCTTAAAGCAAAGGGTAAATTCCTCGCATAACTTAAAAGAAAACGAGTCTCTACATTTGTGAAGATCTACGCTGATCCATATTTTGCGTTTTTTTGGACACACTTGCATAAATCGGCACATACAACCACGTAGCTGCAGGTAGACATCACCAGGGTCTACATATTACCTTCATACAACCACGTAGCTGCAGGTAGACATCGCCAGGGACTACATATTACCTTCATACAACCACGTAGCTGCAGGTAGACATCGCCAGGGACTACATATTATCTTCATACAACCACGTAGCTGCAGGTAGACATCGCCAGGGACTACATATTACCTTCAAACAACCACGTAGCTGCAGATAGACATCACCAGGGACTACATATTTTACCTTCATACAACCACGTAGCTGCAGGTAGACATCACCAGGGACTACATATTACCTTCATACAACCACGTAGCTGCAGGTAGACGTCGCCAGGGACTACATATTACCTTCATACAACCACGTAGCTGCAGATAGACATCACCAGGGACTACATATTTTACCTTCATACAACCACGTAGCTGCAGGTAGACATCACCAGGGTCTACATATTACCTTCATACAACCACGTAGCTGCAGGTAGACATCGCCAGGGACTACATATTACCTTCATACAACCACGTAGCTGCAGATAGACATCACCAGGGACTACATATTTTACCTTCATACAACCACGTAGCTGCAGGTAGACATCACCAGGGTCTACATATTACCTTCATACAACCACGTAGCTGCAGGTACACATCGCCAGGGACTACATATTACCTTCATAGCTAAATTGAATATTATTATTCTGCTCTTAATTATCCCAGTCTATGCTTTTATATGTGATGTAAGAATAATATATATGGGATAACTAATATTACCTAGAGATCCAAGTGTCATGGAGTGTAGAAGCAAGAGGTATAACATAACTATTCACTCTTTGCACCACTGCTTCCAATCATGGTGCCCAAGGTTGTTCTAGGTGTATACGTATCTAACAGTGGCCCTGATATAGACTATCAAGTGTATATAACACACAAGGCATATTTCATAAATTACATACGGCTGTAGAAAACAGCAAGTAGTACATTCAGTACAATCTATTTTCCTGTAGTGCTTCTGTTACTTTCTGTATCTACTGCCAAGCAGCAATCATTTACTTGGATACGTTTTCCCACTAGTTTATTAAAATATACAGTACAGACCAAAAGTTTGGACACACCTTCTCATTTAAAGATTTTTCTGTATTTTCATGACTATGAAAATTGTACATTTACACTGAAGGCATCAAAACTATGAATTAACACATGTGGAATTATATACTTAACAAAACAGTGTGAAACAACTGAAATTATGTCTTATATTCTAGGTTCTTCAAAGTAGCCACCTTTTGCTTTGATGACCGCTTTGCACACTCTTTGCATTCTCTTGATGAGCTTCAAGAGGTAGTCACCGGGAATGGTCTTCCAACAATCTTGAAGGAGTTCCCAGAGATGCTTAGCACTTGTTGGCCCTTTTGCCTTCACTATGCGGTCCAGCTCACCCCAAACCATCTCGATTGGGTTCAGGTCTGGTGACTGTGAAGGCCAGGCCATCTGGCGTAGCACCGCATCACTCTCCTTCTTGGTCAAATAGCCCTTACACAGCCTGGAGGTGTGTTTGGGGTCATTGTCCTGTTAAAAAATAAATGATGGTCCAACTAAACGCAAACCGGATGGAATAGCATACCACTGCAAGATGCTTTGGTAGATCTGCTGGTTCAATATGCCTTCAATTTTGAGTAAATCCCCAACAGTGTCACCAGCAAAGCACCCCCACACCATCACACCTCCTCCTCCATGCTTCACGGTGGGAACCAGGCATGTAGAGTCCATCCGTTCACCTTATTTGCGTCACACAAAGACACGGTGGTTGGTACCAAAGATCTCAAATTTGGACTCATCAGATCAAAGCACAGATTTCCACTGGTCTAAAGTCCATTCCTTGTGTTCTTTAGCCCAAACAAGTCTCTTCTGCTTGTTGCCTGTCCTTAGCAGTGGTTTCCTAGCAGCTATTTTACCATGAAGGCCTGCACAAAGTCTCCTCTTAACAGTTGTTGTAGAGATGTGTCTGCTGCTAGAACAATGTGTGGCATTGACCTGGTCTCTAATCTGAGCTGCTGTTAACCTGCGATTTCTGAGGCTGGTGACTCGGATAAACTTATCCTCAGAAGCAGAGGTGACTCTTGGTCTTCCTTTCCTGGGGCGGTCCTCATGTAAACCAGTTTCTTTGTAGCGCTTGATGTTTTTTGCAACTGCACTTGGGGACACTTTCAAAGTTTTCCCAATTTTTCGGACTGACTGACCTTCATTTCTTAAAGTAATGATGGCCACTCGTTTTTCTTTACTTAGCTGCTTTTTTCTTGCCATAATACAAATTCTAACAGTCTATTCAGTAGGACTATGAGCTGTGTATCCACCAGACTTCTGCTCAACACAACTGATGGTTCCAAACCTATTTATAAGGCAAGAAATCCCACTTATTAAACCTGACAGGGCACTCCTGTGAATTGAAAACCATTCCCGGTGACTACCTCTTGAAGCTCATCAACAGAATGCCAAGAGTGTGCAGAGCAGTCATCAAAGTAAAAGGTGGCTAATTTGAAGAACCTAGAACATAAGACATATTTTACATGTGCTGCGCCGATTCTTTGGAATGCACTACCTAGGTTAATACGATTAATCCCCAATCCCCACAGTTTTAAGCGTGCCCTAAAAACTCATTTGTTCAGACTGGCCTACCGCCTCAACGCATTAACCTAACTATCCCTGTGTGGCCCATTCAAAAAAAAACAAACATAATCAGGTTCCTCGCATCATGTTCTCATACACTTTATGCAGTTAATAGCACTCTGTGTCTGTACTGTTACATACTTAGGCTGTTATCTGGTTCATGCAGCTTTACATGAACACCCGAGCCTTACACTATGGCTGGTCCGAACAACGAAAGCAATTGTTACCATCCACCTCTCGTGTCTCCCCTTTTCCTCATAGATTGTAAGCTTGCGAGCAGGGCCCTCATTCCTCCTGGTATCTGTTTTGAACTGTGATTTCTGTTATGCTGTAATGTCTATTGTCTGTACAAGTCCCCTCTATAATTTGTAAAGCGCTGCGGAATATGTTGGCGCTATATAAATAAAATTATTATTATATTTTCAGTTGTTTCACACTTTTTTATTAAGTATATAATTCCACATGTGTTAATTCATAGTTTTGATGCCTTCATTGTGAATGTAGAATTTTCATAGTCATGAAAATACAGAAAAATCTTTAAATGAGAAGGTGTGTCCAAGCTTTTGGTCTGTACTATACATTTCTAGCCTCGAGAGTACCGACTGCTTAGCTACCAGATATGTAATTTAAGCACATATCGTTTTTTTACGTCTAAACTGATTAAATATTAATTTACTGTGAAATTTTGCAAAGAACAATTTTTCAATTGGAATCATTTAAAAAGCGCTCATATGTTTAGTACTTGCTGTTTAGTATTTGTTTCATCACCACCATTCCATTTTTTTTATTTCCCTGTCATAATGTCCACCTAATATATTCAGCGCTGGTAAAAAGAAGCCTCTTCTAGTGCACCAGTTATTAAAACGTCAGTGTCATTTCAGGTGACTGTCTCAGATTAAGCTGTCGTGTGTGTACATGAGGATTAGTGATATTACATGACTTGTATCTTGCATTTTTCAAAACTTTTGCCTTCGACACGATTTATCCGTAATTTTCAGCTACTGCTTTGATGTGTCCCATACAGAGTAGATAGAGACATAAGGGATTCCTGCTCACCTGTGTCTTATGTTGAAAAGCAGCAGCATGAAGAAAGTTATACAACAGTACTGAGCAGTACAGCTGTGAATCCAGAAGTGGGGTGATATAAAACACTTACTATAAAAGCAGTACATCAATCAGCCTCTCATACAGTGTACACAGAGACATGTTGGATTCCTGCTCTCCTGTGTCTTATATTCAAAAGCAGCAGCCTGGAGTATGTTATATAGCAGTAGTGAGTAATATAGCTGGGAACCCAGCAGTTGGCTGAGATAAAACAATTGCTATAAAAGCAGTACAACAATCAGTTTCTCTGCCTCCCATACAGCATAAACAGAGACATGAGAGGTTCCTGCTCTGCTGTGTCTTATGTTCAAATGCAGCAGCATGAAAAATGTTATATTGCAGTGCTGAGCAGTTTAGCTGTGAGTCCAGCAGCTGGGTGAGATAAAACAATTACTATAAAAGTAGTACATAAATCGGCCTGTCTGACTGTCATACAATGTACACAGAGACATGAGGGATTCCTGCTCTCCTGTGTCTTATTATTATTATTATTATTTATTTATATAGCACCATTAATTCCATGGTGCTGTACATGAGAAAGGGGTTACATACAGAGTTATAGATATCATTTACAGTAAACAGGTTTACAGTGACACACTGGTACAGAGGGGAGAGGACCCTGTCCTTACGGACTTACATTCTATGGGATTATGTTCAAAAGCAGAAGCCTGGAGTATGTTATACAGCAGTACTGAGCAGTACAGCTGTGAATCCAGAACTACAACAATCAGCTTCTCTGCCTCCCAGACAGTGCATACAAGCACATGACATATTCCTGCTCCCCTGTGTCTTATGTTCAGAAGTAGCAGCATGAAGAACGTTATGCAACATTAGTGAGTAGTATAGCTGTGAATCCATCAGTTGGGTGAGATAAAGCACTTAATATAAAACCAGTCCAACAATCAGCCTCTCTGCCTCCCATATTGTGTACACAGACACATGAGAGATTGCTGCTTACCATAAAAACAGTAACCAATGCCTCTCTCCTCATCCTCCTCCTTTTTCTCCTCTTCATCTGATCCCTTAGAGACCTGCCAGTCTAAGTTGTCTTAACCAGGACTGACTTTAACAGTTTTTCACAGTGAAAGATGAGTATAAGGGGCAAGGGGAAAGAAAGAAGAGTCTTAAAAGTAAAGGCAGAAGAATATATTTCTCTGATAAGGTTTATTACAAAGTTTCTTACATTCGCTTGTACTATTGATTTATGCAAAGTTTGTTAAAACAACAGTGAACATTTTAGTTAACACTTTGATGTCTCTTATACAAAGTGTACAGAGACATGAGGGATTTCTACTCTCATGTTCAGAAGCAGCAGCAATATGGAGAATGTTATACAGCAGTATGAGAGCAGTGTAGCTGTGAATCCAGCATTGGGATGAGATTAAACACTTTCTATAAAAGCAGTAGCACAATCAGTCTCTCTGCCTAGTTCACGCTGATCCTCCTCCTTTTCCTTTCGTTCACCATCTGATTACTCAGTGACATGGCCGTCTGTGTTATCTTGAGCAAGACTGTCTTTACCAATTATTCAAAGTGAATGAGGAGTTCAGGAGACTGGCTCATAAGTGGAGACAGAAGAATACTTCTCTAATAAGATATAGTACACCACAAAGTTTCTTATATTTGCTTGCATTATTGATTTATGCAAATTTTTGTTAAAACAACAGTGAACATTTAACCCCTTACTGACATCGGATGGCATAGTATGTCCGATGGCAGAACCCCCGCTTTGATGTGGGCTCCGGCGGTGAGTCTGAATCAAAGCCGGGGCATGTTAGTGCAGCGCCCCAGAGTCCTGGTCGTTGCAGTAACGTCGCTCTGCCGCTAAGGGGAGTGATGTTGCGTCTGATTGCACTAAGGGATATCACCTGATCAGGTATCACACACTACACTTCACACTCCGGCCACCAGGGGGGGTGGTTCTATCTAGTAGGCCACTCCTCACACTCTGGTAAAACTGGGGGTTGGACAGCAAGACAGAGAGAAGTAACTGGGAAGTGCTAGAGAGAGGACCTGTCAGGGATGGGATCCTGGCAGACTCCTAAGAGAACAACGCAACAAGTGAGCAACGGGAATACAGCAAGGAGGCAATAGGACCAGAAGGAGTTGTGCTGAAAGATCGAGGCAACATCCTTCTGAGGCGCAAACAGTCGGTGGCCGGAACGCCGAGAAAGTAAGAGACTTTAAGCATTACTTCAAACCACGGCAGGACAGCCAATTATAGGTTGGCTGTCTCACTTAAACACCTAAGCAGACAACGGAGGCAGCTGTGGGAGAGGGGCGACTCTAGAGTCCCGGAAGAACTCCAGGCCTACCCCGTCATACGGGTGCGTCCTAGCCATATCATCTGGGTGACGGAGAGAACGAACATTAGAGACAGACAGAATCAGTTGTGAGGACTATCCTGGGGACCTCAGCAGGGAAGGACTACAACACATAGGCGCTAGCAGGTAGACGCTGATTCTCACCTGTCAAGGGGAACTCCTAATGTGCCTTTGGACCGGCCGGTCTCAGACAGCCCGGTTAACAGTGCTCTGGATTGGCTAACTCGAAGCCTTCAGTAAAGAAGTAAAGAGACTGCAACCTGGTGTCCTCGTTATTTACTGTGACCGGCACTGCACCGCACTACCACCACCATCCACACCTATTATTGGGCGCCCCTCAGCAGGGTCACGGACCGGGTCTAGCCACCGTGACAACCCCAGAACAGAGACTCAGAGGCCCGGTACCGGGTACCCCTCGGCCCTGCGGCAGTGGGGGCGCTACAACTTGGCGTCACGAACAGGATCTACTTAAGCCTGAAGAATCAGGTCATGTGTGCCTTGGAACTGTGATTTATTGTGCTTGGACTGTGACTTATTGCAAAGACTGCGCATTGTTATTGCGCCAAGAGTTCCCGCCACAATTCGCCATCGCCGCGCACGGAGGGAGGAGCCTTAGCTTCGTGGGCGGAACCGGTCAAAAAGAAGCGCGGAACGAGAAAGCGTGGTAAAGTGCCAACCCCGGAAGAGGAACTCCGACCTCCAGCAGGTTAGTGGGAAGAAGGGACAGCCATGTCTGAGTCAGGGGAAGCGGAGGCGGCGGTCGCAGCCGTGAATGCAGAGGCAGCTCCGGTCCCCTTAGCGGATGTAGCCGCGGCCCTAATACCACCACCGCTGGCCGCAGAGCCCGCTGCCCCCATCAGCCAGTCGGACACTGCCGCTACCACAAAGGCCATAATGCCCTTCTCTATGCCATACCTGCCCGGGGCGGCCTGGCTCCCGTGATACTCCGGGGAGTCGCACACCTTAACTGATTTTAAAGAGGGAATCTGCAGCCTGCTCGAGTTCTATCCCCTGACCGAGCCTCAGAAGGTTCATATGATAATCGGCCAACTCTTTGGAGCAGCTCTGAGAGAAGTAAAGTCCTGGCCCGCCGCGGATAACGGAACTGCACAGCAGGTTTTTGCAAAGCTTAAAGCCACCTTCGATACCCGCACTGCTACAGAAATTAAACTGACTTTCTATGGATGCAAACAGAGACCGCAGGATAGCTTACGGGACTATGCCCTTAATCTCCAGGAGGCGCTGCGGGCCATTAAGCAGAGTGACCCCGACAGCATGCAGGATGTGGATAAACTCCTGAAGGAGCGATTCATTGAGGGGCTCCTGTGCAGTCACCAATGGGGCCAATTGCACTTCCTGGCCATGCAAAATCCAGACTTGACTTTTGCGCAATTCAAGGATAAAGCTATCCAGGCGTTGCAGGAGCAACAGCCCAGCCGTGCAGTGCCTCCCAGGCGTCCCGGTCTCACATACCACCAGGAGGTGGCGTCAGATGCCCCAGTCGCCGCCGAGGCCGATGCCCAGAGCCTAGAGGACGACTCCCCTGCAGGACTCCGCCTCCAGATGCAGGAGCTGACCAAGAGTGTTGCTGCCCTGGCCCGGATGGTGCAGTCCCTACAGGAGGCCCCCAAGGAGAAGATCCAGCTGGCCTCCAGACCAGAGGATGTCCCTTGGATGCGACAGAGGAGGACTCCGCCGACCAGAGGCCGGGACGACGATCGCTTCCATCGGGACGGACGACCCATCTGCCGCCGCTGTCATCAGGTGGGCCACCTTGCAAGGTACTGTCCTTTAAACGAGCAACCCCTGGGGCAAAGGGCCGAACCCCAGGAGTAGGACGATCAGGCCCGCAGCATTGGAGAGCCAAATACATTGGAGGGCGACCAGTTCTTCCTGTAGTGGTTGACGGTATCCCCATGAACGCTTTGCTGGACACCGGTTCTCAGGTGACGACTATGCCTTACGTGCTTTATAAACGGTATTGGGAGGACACTGATATTACTCTTGGCCCCGATGACGATTTCACCATAATAGCTAGTAATGGTCAGCCGTTGCCACAAGTGGGGTATAAAGAGGTCACCATCAAGGTGGGGCGGGTGGAATTGGAAGCCCAAGGGATTGTAATTGTTGATATTGACCGCCGAGAATGTAATCCCATGATGACTATCGGTACTAATGTTATAGAAAATTGTCTTGCAGAAGTTATTGTTTTGTTGCAACAAGTAGCAGAAACCGCTGGCCACAGTGAACAACGCGCCCTGCAAAAAGAAATCAGAGCTCTGATGCAGAGACAGCAGGTAGAGCTGACTGGTGGTGAGATTGGTCGTGTCACTGTGAGTGATTCCAACCCCATCGCGATACCCCCCAGGAGTGAGATGTTAATATGGTGTCGGGCAGCCATAGGCCTCAGGGGTAGGGACTACTAGGCCTTGGTAGAACCCGTATATTCAGACAATAGGCCTACTATCCTGACAGCCCGGGGGGTGGTCGACGTCCGCCAGGGGAGGGTGCCCGTACGTGTCCTCAATTGTGGGGAGGAAGAGGTCCACCTCACCAAGTATGCCACGCTCGCCAAACTGTTCGCTGTCAATAATAGTGTGATACAGACACCTGAACCCTTGGTCCCGTCAAACGTGGCGGAGGACAACGGTTCTGCAGGGCACTCGAAAGATTGGTGTCGGGAATTGCATGTGGGCACTGACTCTACCCCATCCCATCAGAAACAGGGGGCCTACAGGGTGGTTCACGAGTACAAGCAGGTATTCAGCAAACACCCCTTAGATTTTGGACAGGTGAAAGGGATCCAACATCACATCCCCACGGGAGATCACCGACCCATAAAAGAGAGATATCGCCCTGTACCCCCAGCTCATTACCAGTGTGCCAAGGACATGTTGCGAGAAATGAAGGAGGCCGGGGTGGTGAGAGACAGTTGTAGCCCCTGGGCAGCTCCATTAGTCCTTGTTAAAAAAAAGGATGGTACAATGAGGATGTGTGTTGATTACAGGCAGTTGAATCGCATTACACATAAGGACGCATACCCACTGCCCAGGATAGAGGAGTCTCTGGCTGCCTTAAAATCTGCTAACTACTTCTCTACCTTAGATCTCACCAGTGGGTACTGGCAGGTTCCCGTGGCGGAGGCGGACAAGGAGAAGACGGCCTTCACGACACCGATGGGTCTCTGCGAATTTAACTACATGCCCTTCGGACTGTGCAATGCCCCGGGGACTTTTCAGAGGATGATGGAGTGCTGCCTGGGGCACAAGAACTTTGAAACCGTACTGCTGTATTTGGATGATGTCATTGTCTTCTCTAAGACCTACGAAGACCATCTGAAGCACCTGGCTGAGGTGTTTGAAGCCCTGTCCAACTTTGGCTTAAAGGTGAAACCGTCCAAATGTCATCTGCTGAAACCTAAAGTGCAGTACCTGGGCCATGTGGTGAGCGCCGAAGGAGTGGCCCAAGACCCCGACAAGGTCACGGTGATCCAGGACTGGCCAAAGCCCAGCAACCTCCACGAAGTCCGGCAGTTCCTCGGGCTGGTAGGCTATTACCGGAGGTTCATTAAGGACTTCACCAAGAAGGCCGCGCCCTTGCAAGACCTGTTGGTGGGCCAATCGAAGAAGACCAAGGGGAGGAACACCCCATTTGATTGGAACGAGGGGCTGGAGGGATCCTTCACTTGCTTAAAGTCGGCACTGACGGGAGAAGAGGTACTGGCCTACCCCGAATACGACCAACCGTTTGTGCTGTACACGGATGCCAGCAATGTAGGATTGGGGGCCGTGCTGTCCCAGGTCTAGAAAGGCCAGGAGAGGGTAATCGCTTACGCCAGCAGGAAGCTTCGTCCCACGGAAAGGAACCCTGACAACTACAGTTCCTTTAAGCTGGAATTCCTTGCCATCGTCTGGGCAGTGACAGAGAGGTTCAAACACTACCTAGCCTCAGCGAAATTCACCGTCTTCACGGATAACAATCCGCTAACGCATCTGGATACCGCCAAACTCGGGGCCTTGGAACAGCGGTGGATGGCCCGACTGTCCAACTACGACTTCACCATCAAGTACCGGGCAGGACGCAAGAATGCGAATGCCGATGCCCTGTCCCGAATGCCCAATTTGCCAGAAACGGGAGAAGACCCGGAGGCACTTGAAGAGGGGGAGCTGCCTGCATTCCATCGCCCCAAAGCCACTCAGAACTCCCATCATGTGAAGAACAGGCACAAGAACCAACCGGATGCCATGCTGAATCCCCTGCCCCACCATGGATGGGCGGAGACCCAGGATGGTGACCCCGCGGTCCGTCGGGTGAAAGAGCTCTTGACGCAGGCAGGGTTGCATCCCGGCCCAGACGATCCACAGGAGACCCAACAGCTGTGGAAGGGGAGAAGTAAACTGTTTATCCATGATGGCAAGCTGTGCCGGAGAAGCATCGACCCACGTACTCACGAATTGGTATGGCAGATAGTAGTGCCAAGGCGAGATGCGACCATGGTTCTGGGAGCCTACCACGATGGAGCCGGACACTTCGGATGGAAGAAGCTGGAGAGGCTACTCCAAGGGAGGTTCTATTGGATTGGCATGAAGAGAGCCATTGAAAAGTGGTGTCGAGAGTGCGGTCCATGTAGCCTACGCAGGAGGGACCGTGGCAGCCAACGGGCTCCCTTGCAGCCTATCATCACCAAGCGGCCGCTCGAACTGGTCGCGCTGGATCATGTGAAGCTGACACCTAGCCGGTCAGGCTATGTCTACGCTCTTACCATCGTGGATCACTACTCTAGATTTTTGGTGGTTGTGCCTGTCAAGGACCTAACGGCCAGGACGGCCGCCAAGGCTTTCCAGCAGTACTTTTGTAGGCCCCATGGCTACCCGGAGAAGGTACTGACCGATCAGGGACCAGCATTCGAAGCGGAAGTGTTCCAAGAGTTCTGCCAATTGTACGGGTGTAAGAAGATCAGAACCACACCGTACCATCCCCAAACCAATGGGATGTGCAAAAAGATGAACCAGGTGGTGATCGACTTACTAAAGACCTTGCCCGTAGAGGAACGGAGCCTGTGGCCAACGAAGTTGCCTGACTTGGTGGACATATATAATCACATCCCAGTAAATTCCACCAACTGCACTCCAGCATACCTGATGCGAGGAAGGTCTAGCAAGTTACCCGTTGATCTGGACATGGGGGTCCTAACCCCCGAGGATACCTCGCAGGATGCCGATTGGGATACCGAGAGGCGGCAAAGGTACCGCAAGGTACAGGAGTGCGTGGAAAGAAGCCTTGCCCAGGCCGGGCAAAAACAGGAAAGGGACTACAACCAGCATGCCCCTGCAATTCCCTTGCCACCTGGTGAGCACGTACTCAAACGAAAGAGGAGGCTACACAAACTCGACGACCAATGGGAAGCGGAACCGTATACTGTCCTGCCATCCGATTTCGACAACACGAAGGTTTGCCTCATCAGCAAGGATGGAGGGGAGACCTCGACGGTGATATCCAGGGACCACCTTAAAGCCTGCCCTGATAAACTGAGAGCGAGGGAAATGGATCCAGGAACCTCCCCACCTGTAGAAACAGAGAAGATGATCCACACTGTCCTTGGTGACTTTCCCCAGTCATGGACTCAGATAAATCAGGCCATCGTGGTACCTGTTCTAATGTTCCAACAGCCGAACCCACCAGAATCAATGGTGGTACCAGATCATCCGGCCCCGCAACCTCAACAAGCCCTACGTGAAGATGCCGTGCCGACCGTTGATCTGGCAAATCCTCCCTCTGCTATCGGCGAGCCTGCCGTACCCACTGTTGCTAGCAGCAGCCCTGAGAGCCCCAGCCTACCAGTGCTACCCAGACTCACTAGAAGTGTAGCTAGAAGGCAGTGCACTACACCAGCAGTAGCAAGCATAGTGGGCCCTGTTAGGCCAGTAGTAACCCCTACGCTGCGAAGGTCTACGCGCAGCACTCAGAATCAAACTCCCCTCCGCTACAAAACTTGGAGGTATTAGTGAGGGCTGCTATTTAGTCAACAATTGTTTGTGTGCATATCTTTTGTTGCAGGTTTTAAAATGGACAAAGGAGTAATGGACAGTGAATTACTCCAAAAACTTCTAAAAGGGGACCCCTTTGTTTACCCGGGGTCCCCGCGGTTTCAACCACTGAACTGAGAGTCATAAACTGTGCATGACCTAACTTTCGCAACGTTCAAGAGTCCTCACCTCCCATAGAGGGAAGCACTGTTATGTTTAATTGTTTACAATATTTCAAAATGTTGTGTGTTTTCTGTTAACATGTATTGTTGTTTTTCTTTTCCCAGTCCGGGAGTACTGGATTTAATCGGGGGGGAGTGCAGCGCCCCAGAGTCCTGGTCGTTGCAGTAACGTCGCTCTGCCGCTAAGGGGAGTGATGTTGCGTCTGATTGCACTAAGGGAGTTCGCCTGATCAGGTATCACACACTACACTTCACACTCCGGCCACCAGGGGGGGGGGGGTTCTATCTAGTAGGCCACTCCTCACACTCTGGTAAAACTGGGGGTTGGACAGCAAGACAGAGAGAAGTAACTGGGAAGTGCTAGAGAGAGGACCTGTCAGGGATGGGATCCTGGCAGACTCCTAAGAGAACAACGCAACAAGTGAGCAACGGGAATACAGCAAGGAGGCAATAGGACCAGAAGGAGTCGTGCTGAAAGATCGAGGCAACATCCTTCTGAGGCGCAAACAGTCGGTGGCCGGAACGCCGAGAAAGTAAGAGACTTTAAGCATTACTTCAAACCACGGCAGGACAGCCAATTATAGGTTGGCTGTCTCACTTAAACACCTAAGCAGACAACGGAGGCAGCTGTGGGAGAGGGGCGACTCTAGAGTCCCGGAAGAATTCCAGGCCTACCCCGTCATACGGGTGCGTCCTAGCCATATCATCTGGGGGACGGAGAGAACGAACATCAGAGACAGACAGAATCAGTTGTGAGGACTATCCCGGGGTGCTCAGCAGGGAAGGACTACAACACATAGGCGCTAGCAGGTAGACGCTGATTCTCACCTGTCAAGGGGAACTCCTAATGTGCCTTTGGACCGGCCGGTCTCAGACAGCCCGGTTAACAGTGCTCTGGATTGGCTAACTCGAAGCCTTCAGTAAAGAAGTAAAGAGACTGCAACCTGGTGTCCTCGTTATTTACTGTGACCGGCACTGCACCGCACTACCACCACCATCCACACCTATTATTGGGCGCCCCTCAGCAGGGTCACGGACCGGGTCTAGCCACCGTGACAACCCCAGAACAGAGACTCAGAGGCCCGGTACCGGGTACCCCTCGGCCCTGCGGCAGTGGGGGCGCTACATCAGCTGTTTTGAACAGCTGACATGTGCCCACAACAGGAGCAGGTGGAATAGCGATCCACCCGCGCCTATTAACTAGATAAATGCCACTGTCAAACTCTGACAGCGGCATTTAACGCTCGCTTCCGGCCATCAGGCCGGAAATACGCACACCACTGACCTCCGTCAGCTCTATGTAGAAACATGGAAGTCTCTTTTCCCAGCACGAGTCATCAATACAACTACAAAGTGTTTTCAGTGACATAGAATTGCAGTTCTAATGATGACTCATACAGGGAAAATAGACTTCTGTAATGAAAGTGGTGGAACCACCCTTTAAGGAGGAGGGAGACCGCCCTAGGCACAGTGCCTGGGGATCTGCATGCAGTGCACGGACCCCGAGTAGCAGCAGGAGAGGAAGGAGGAAGTACAGGATGGGGGGCGCACCGCTACAGCTCCCTGTTCCAACATAGAGCTTAGAAGGATTCAGCTAGTCAGTTTTTAATCACATGATGTCATAGACCTAATGGAAAAGAAAATAATAGGATAAGGGGTACCATTCTGGACTGGTGGAAGGGATTCAGGTTCATAGATTAAGAGGCATCAAATTCTTGAGAAATAAGAGGTTGCGGGTTAAGGGGTTGAGCTTGAGGAATAAGGGGTACCATACTGGCCTGGTGGAAGGGATTCAGGTTCATGGGTTAAGGGACACCAAATTATTGAGAAATAAGGGGCTGGGGGTTAAGGGGTTTGAGCTTGAGGGATAAGGGGCACCATACTGGACTGGTGGAAGGTATTCAGGTTCATGGGTTAAGGGCACCAAATTCTTGAGAAATAAGAGGTTGGGGATTAAGGGGTTTGAGCTTGAGGTATAAGGGGCACCATACCGGACTGGTGGAAGGGATTCAGGTTCATGGGTTAAGGGGCACCATACTGGACTGGTGGAAGGGATTCAGGTTCATGGGTTAAGGGGCACCATACTGGACTGGTGGAAGGGATTCACGTTCGTAGGTTAAGGGGCGCCAAATTCTTGAGAAATAAGGGGTTGGGGTTAAGGGGTTTGAGCTTGAGGGATAAGGGGTACTATACTGGACTTGTGGAAGGGATTCAGGTTTGTGGGTTAAGGGGCACCAAATACTTGCCTTGCCTCCACTGGTCACACATTCTATAACACTGTCTGAAGTGCCTGTCATGAGTGTGATTTGGACTGGTGGTTGTGCTGTCCTTTAAAGAGTTAGCCATTAAGATGATGGTGACAAGGCTGAGTCACAGGGCAGTGTTAGGTCAGAGTTGGGCCGCGATGTGTGGACCGCGGGTCTCCCAACATGACCTCACTAGTCTTACTAGCATACATGGGATTGTTGAGTTTGTGTCAGAAGACCAACGGTCAGTCTGTACTTTACCATCAGAACTCGGATTAAGAAACACAGAGGTGTGAACACAGCCTTAAGCTGCTCAGACACGACCTGGGCTGTATTTGTTATTTTGGTTTCCTATGTGTAGTTACTAAACACTAACATTGATTAACAAGCCAAAACTATCATGCTAAACAACCTGACTCTGTAGCACAAATGTACCAAACTTCCCCTACAGGAACTGTACAGGTGAAAAACATCGACAAACCTTCCTGTTTTAGTGCAGTATCATTACAGTTATAGTGTTCCTCAAAATATTGATGTCTGAATGCATTTCTGTTGTATTAGAAGGAGCTAAGATAAACAGGCTTATCTAAAGGATTTCTCCAGCGCCATCCACTTTTGCAACAAAGGTGAGCGGCGTAGATATCATTGCATCGGCAGATGTCTACCATGACACATGTATGGTTGGCAGACATAGAGCCCGGCCATAGTGCCCTCATAACAGGTCCAGACACAGTGCCTCCTAGTAAAACCTGTCTGGTGTTCAACATAACAATCAATCACAGCGCAGAATTCACTTTTCCATTGCTTTTTAAAGAGAATGTCTGAATAGAAAATGACATGTTGTTTAAAATTGGTTTTAATGTACCGTAAATAGCATTTTTTTATATTTTGATAAGATTCTTTTCAATTTTCCATACCACTATGTTAAGAAAAAAATAATATATATATATATATATATATGTATATATATATATACATACATATATATATATATATATATATATATATATATATATATATATATATATATATATATATATATATATATATATATATACATATACACTCACTGGCCACTTTATTAGGTACACCTGTCCAACTTCTTGTTAACACTTAATTTCTAATCAGCCAATCACATGGCGGCAACTCAGTGCATTTAGGCATGTAGACATGGTCAAGACAATCTCCTGCAGTTCAAACCGAGCATCAGTATGGGGAAGAAAGGTGATTTGAGTGCCTTTGAACGTGGCATGGTTGTTGGTGCCAGAAGGGCTGGTCTGAGTATTTCAGAAACTGCTGATCTACTGGGATTTTCACACACAACCATCTCTAGGGTTTACAGAGAATGGTCCGAAAAAGAAAAAAAATCCAGTGAGCGGCAGTTCTGTGGGCAGAAATGCCTTGTTGATGCCAGAGGTCAGAGGAGAATGGGCAGACTGGTTCGAGCTGATAGAAAGGCAACAGTGACTCAAATCGCCACCCGTTACAACCAAGGTAGGCCTAAGAGCATCTCTGAACGCACAGTGCGTCGAACTTTGAGGCAGATGGGCTACAGCAGCAGAAGACCACACCGGGTACCACTCCTTTCAGCTAAGAACAGGAAACTGAGGCTACAATTTGTACAAGCTCATCGAAATTGGACAGTAGAAGATTGGAAAAACGTTGCTTGGTCTGATGAGTCTCGATTTCTGCTGCGACATTCGGATGGTAGGGTCAGAATTTGGCGTAAACAACATGAAAGCATGGATCCATCCTGCCTTGTATGGAGCATCTTTGGGATGTGCAGCCGACAAATCTGCGGCAACTGTGTGATGCCATCATGTCAATATGGACCAAAATCTCTGAGGAATGCTTCCAGCACCTTGTTGAATCTATGCCACGAAGAATTGAGGCAGTTCTGAAGGCAAAAGGGGGTCCAACCCGTTACTAGCATGGTGTACCTAATAAAGTGGCCGGTGAGTGTACATACATATATAAATCTTTTATTGGCCACTAGGTCTAAAACTAGACTCACATTTCCAGCTTTGTACAGATCACTTTTTGGTAGTCTTTATTATCATTATTACACTGATAATGTATAATGACTGATGACACCTCTATATACAGTAGATAACACAGGATCCACCATTCACAATAGATTGTCACAGCTCACCTCCTCCTGTACAATGACTGATAACATCTCTATATACAGTAGATAACACAGGATCCACCATTCACAATAGGTGATGTCACAGCTCACCTCCTCCTCCTCCTGTATAATGACTGATAACACCTCTATATACAGTAGATAACACAGGATCCACCATTCACAATAGATGATGTCACAGCTCACCTCCTCCTCCTGTACAATGACTGATAACATCTCTATATACAGTAGATAACACAGGATCCACCATTCACAATAGGTGATGTCACAGCTCACCTCCTCCTCCTCCTGTATAATGACTGATAACACCTCTATATACAGTAGATAACACTGGATCCACCATTCACAATAGGTGATATCACAGCTCACCTCCTCCTCCTGTACAATGACTGATAACACCTCTATATACAGTAGATATCACAGGATCCATCATTCACAATAGGTGATGTCACAGCTCACCTCCTCCTCCTGTACAATGACTGATAACACCTCTATATACAGTAGATAACACTGGATCCATCATTCACAACGTGATGTCACAGCTCACCTCCTCCTCCTCCTGTATAATGACTGATAACACCTCTATATACAGTAGATAACACAGGATCCACCATTCACAACACATGATGTCACAGCTCACCTCCTCCTCCTCCTGTACAATGACTGATAACACCTCTATATGCAGTAGATAACACAGGATCCACCATTCACAATAGGTGATGTCACAGCTCACCTCCTCCTCCTGTACAATGACTGATAACACCTCTATATACAGTAGATAACACAGGATCCAACATTCACAATAGGTGATGTCACAGCTCACCTCCTCCTGTACAATGACTGATAACACCTCTATATACAGTAGATAACACAGGATCCACCATTCACAATAGGTGATGTCACAGCTCAGCTTCTCCTCCTGTATAATGACTGATAACACCTCTATATACAGTAGATAACACAGGATCCACCATTCACAATAGGTGATTTCACAGCTCACCTCCTCCTGTACAATGACTGATAACTCCTCTATATACAGTAGATAACTGTACCAGTTATGACTTGTATTGTTTAAGATTATTGTACTTGTTTTTATTATGTATACCCCTCCTTACATGTAAAGCGCCATGGAATAAATGGCGCTATAACAATAAATAATAATAGATAACTCAGGATCCACCATTCACAATAGGTGATGTCACAGCTCTCCTCCTCCTCATGTTTAATGACTGATAACATCTCTATATACAGTAGATAACACAGTGATATGAAAAAAATATAAATAAAAAATGCATGCAACATACCGTAATTTAAACAGTAGGACAAATGCTGATGACATTCTCCTGAGCCCTGATTAGTTGATGTCTTTCTTTTAGACTGCTTTAATAAATGAGGTTTATGTCCCCATAATAGAGAGCCATGATATTCTCATAGCAGTGTCAGGCACAGTGCTGTAATAGCAATATGAGCCACGGCCAAGGGTGTCCTGATAAGAAAGCCAAACACATCGCCCCATAGCAGCCCAACCTCAACCCGGCATCACCATAACTGCACCAGATAAGTTTCACATTTTCATAAATCTACTTAATAGATGTATCAAGTGATCGGCCAATCTGCACCTTTCACTTCCGGTGGCTAAAATGCTCTCAACAGAAACAATGTATAAAAACATGTTTAAATATTTATTGTTTGTTGTTGTTTTTCTTTTTTTTTTTTTTTACAAAGTTTTCCGAACACTAACCTGTTGTTTCTATCTCGGAAGGCGATTTGCATTTACAGCTCTACTCAAGTTAGTCATGAATGACTGGGCTGACGCCAGATCAGGACGTGTTTGCAAAAACATTTCACCTCTATGCCAACCCCACGTTCCCACACTGTCAGTTCACTGTTGGAATTACTAATTGTAGAGCAAAAATAAATAAAATCATGCTGATATTACCTTTTGCACAAATGCAGAATTAATGTAACATTCCATGCTGATCCGTTATGAAGTTGAAGCTTACATATTAGTTTAGATCATACATGTCAAACTCTGGCCTGAAGGGGAAGTATATCTGGCCCGCGACGCCAGGTGGGGCCTGCGATGCCGGACAATACCCCCGCCCAGCATGGTATTTTCTACTGTATCGGTACCCTGGATGCAGATACAGTAGAAAGCAATGATAAAGACGGGAGCGTCAGCTGACACTCCCTCTGCCATCATTTGCCCTCTGCATCTAACGTCTCAGCACATCGGGCACAAATACATCATGAAAACACCCCCACTGTGCCAAGTAGTGCAGGGGATCAGAATATGCAGAGACCGGAGCAGCGGAGAAACAAGCAGAGGTATTTTTTGTTTCTTTATGGGGGACCATTATACTGAATGGAGCACTCTGTACTGTAAGGAAAGCAATACCGGGCCCATTATACAGTACAGAAGACTATGTGTGCCCATTATACTGTATGGAGGACTATGTGGTGCCATTATACCGTATGGAAGGCAATGCAGGGCCCATTATACTGTATGGAGGACTATGTGGGATCATTATACGGTATGGAAGGCAATGCAGGGCCCGTTGTACTGTATGGAGGACTATGTTGGGCCATTACACTATATAGAAGGCAATGCAGGATGAAGGGCCCATTATACTGTATGGATGACTGGATGCTGATACAGTTGAAAGCAATGACGGAGGAGGGAGCGTCAGCTGACGCTCCCTCCGCCATTATTCTCCCTCTGCATCTAATGTCTCAGCACAGCGGGCAGAATTACGCCATTACAATGCGCCCACTGTGCCAAGTAATGTAGAGACCGGAGCAGCGGAGGAAAAAGCAGAGGTAAGTATCTTTTGTTTCCTTATGTAGGGCCTATTATACTGTATGGATGACTATGTGGGGCCATTATACTGTATAGAAGACTACGTGAGACCATTATACTGTATGGAAGGCAATGCAGGGCCCAATATACTTTACGGATGACTATCTAGGGCCTTTATACTGTATAGAAGGCAATGCAGGGCCCATTATATTGTATGGAGGACTATCTGGGGCCATTATACTGTATAGAAGGCAATGCAGGGCCCACTATACTGTATGGAGGACTATGTGGGGCAAATATACTGTTTGGAAGGCAATGCAGGACCCATTATACTGTATGGAGGATTATGTGGAGCCATTATACCATATGGAAGGCAATTCAGGGCCCATTATACTGTGTGGAGGACTATGTGGGGCCATTATACTGTATGAAAGGCAATGCAGGGCCCGTTATACTGTATGGAGGACTATGTGGGGCCATTATACTGTATGGAAGGAAATGCAGGGCCCACTATACTGTATGAAGGACTATGTGGGAGCATTATACTGTATGAAAGGCAATGCAGGGCCCATTATACTGTATGGAGGACTATGTGGGGCCAATACACTATTTGGAAGGCAATGCAGGGCCCATTATATGGTATGGAGAACTATGTGGGGCCATTATACTGTAGGAAGGCAATGCAGGGCTCACTATACAGTATGGAGGAGTATGTGGGGCCATTATACTGTACAGAAGGCAATGCAGGGCCCATTATACTGTATGGAGGACTATGTGGAGCCATTACTGTATGGAAGGCAATGCAGGGCCCACTATGGGGTATGGAGGAGTATGTGGGGCCATTATACTGTATAGAAGGCAATGCAGGGCTCACTATACGCTATGGAGGACTATGTGGAGCCATTATACTGTATGGAAGGCAAGGCAGGACCCACTATACTGAATGGAGGACTATGTGTGGCCATTATACTGTATGGAAGGCAATTCAGGGCCCATTATACAGTATGGAGGAGTATGTGGGGCCATTACACTGTATAGAAGGCAATGCAGGGCCAATTATATTGTATGGAGGACTATGTGGAGCCATTATACAGCATGGAAGGCAATGCAGGGACCACTATACTGTATGGAGGACTATGTGGAGCCATTATACTGTATGGAAGGCAATGCAGGGCTCATTATATGGTATGGAGGACTATGTGGGGCCATTGTACTATATGGAAAGCAATGCAGGGCAAATTATATGGTATGAAGGACTATGTGGGGCCATTATACTGTATGGAAGGCAAAGCAGGGCCCATTGTATTGTATGAAGGACTATGTGGGGCCATTGTACTGTGCGGAAGGCAATGCAGGGTCCATTATACGGTATGAAGGACTATGTGGGGCCATTATACTGCATGAAAGGCAATGCAGGGACCATTATACGGTATGGAGGACTTTGTGGGGCCATTATACTGTATGGAAGGCAATGCAGGGCTCATTATACGGTATGGAGGACTATGTGGGGCCATTATACTGTATGGAGGACTATGTGGGGCCATTACACTGTATGGAGGACTACGTGGGACCATTATACTGTATGGAAGGCAAGGCAGGGCTCGCTATACTGTATTGAGGACTATGTGGGGACCATTACACTGAGTGAGGATTATAGTTGAGGAATCATACTGTGATGAGATCACCATACTTTGCGGGGGTAATTAAGGGAGGAGAGGTACAGTAGGGTCATCATATCATGAATGTGGAGGGTCCTGTGGAGGAATTCTCTGTGGGGGCATCATACTGTGTTTGGGGGCACTTTTGTTTGCATCATACTTTATGTGCATTATTCAACATTTTTTAATCCTTTGTTATTACTTATTTAAATTAGGCCATTGGGTCATATGCTTTTTACTGCTCTTACTTAACATATTATATTACCGTATTCCAATATTTTATTCTACTATCTATTAATTAAAATGTACTTTGTTGGTAGCACAAGCCTTTTAAGCTGTTGACATTTTTTTCCCACCATGAGCTTTTGGAAGATTTTCAATTTTGTAGATTTTCAAAAAACGCAAGTAACTTATTTTACTTATTAGGTGCAGAAATGCTAAAGAAAATCTGCAACAACAAAAACTCATCAAAAGCTCATGGTGGGAGCATAGCCTTTCAGAGCGGTGGTCAGACACCTTTCGAACACTATTAACTTTCAGATTAACCCCATATCTGCAGACTAATATCACTATCCGACCAGACAGGTTCCCTTTAAAGTATAAAACTTGTTAAAACCTCCAAAAAAATGAAAGCTCCTTTTGTTCTATCATTGCCAAGTTCTTCTTCCTCTTGTTGGACGCACAATGAACTGTGATAGATAATAAATGGCCACTTCATCAGAAATTTGTGCCAAACTTCGCCATTGGAGCTCCTCTGCATGAAAAGCCACCCATTGACTGTGATTCAGTGTATAAACTGATATCTCTCCACAATAATTTTTTTTTTTTTTTAAAGGGATTGTCCATTATAGTTTAACCGATATGTTGGGGGCAGGTTTTCCTCCTACACTTATTAGTGCTTCCTTCCTCACTGCCTGACCAGCTGTACAGTCCACAATATGGCCATCGATGGAGAATCATGAGACCAAATCTGTCCATCGAGGCTGATTGAAAATTGAAAAACAAACTTCAGTTGACTCGGTAATCAAGTTACACTTTTATAATAAATTTACACGCTACTGCTGAGTTGCTGTTCAGCGGATTCATGTGAACTGCATACTCTCCATTTATCGCTTCCTGTTTTGGAAGCCGAAAGTCTGTAGCTCATATGACTTGCATAAAATGTACCAAAGAAACAAGTGTTAAGTATTAGATTGTAAGAAGTAAGGAGGTGACGTGAACAAAACAACTCATCCCACTGACCAACAAGTGCGCACTTAGTGATGGAGGCTGGAAGGGAGGCTGCCACTTCTGTAGATAGGACGATAACTTCCTTCAGTAGACTACCTAATCTCATGTAAATAGTAAAGTATATAAATCTGATTAGACCTTAAAGGGGTTGTCCACTAATACGATATTGATGACCCTTAGGTCAGTGGGGGTCCAGCAGTTGACATACGCACTGTCCGGCTGTTGGCAGGTCTGGCGGTAGCTGGATTCTAACAATGTATGGAGCAGAGCATCATGGTTGCGTATACTGTGTAGTAGCCACTCCCGGATCCTGCAGTTCAGCTTATATTAATTTCAAAGCTGCCGTGCTTGGGTTTCCCTGACGTCCCATAGACAATGAATGGAGAAGAGGTCGAGCATGTGCATCACCGCTACATTCAAAACAGGATTCTGCAAGGTTACAGAGGCCCATTCTCTAGTCCCTTGGGTGTCCCAGCAGACAGAACTAGGCAATCAGTCATTTATAGAGATTCGCAGGACACTTCTCCCTTGGCCAAGTCAGTAACCCATGGCTGCTGGGTGGGAGCCCTGTGGATCACCTACTACGTACCAGATTTGCATGACACTTCTCCTTTGGCTAGGTCAGTAACCCATGGCTGCTGGGTGGCAGCCCTGTGGATCACCTACTTCCCACCAGATTCGCAGGACACTTCTCCCTTGGTCAGGTCAGTAACCCATGGATGCTAGGTGAGAGCCATGTGGATCACCTACGATGTTCCAGATTCGCAGGACACTTCTCCCTTGGCCAAGTCAGTAACCCATGGCTACTGGTTGGGAGCCCTGTGGATCACCTACTACGTACCAGATTCGCAGGACACTTCTACTTTGGCCAGGTCAGTAACCCATGGCTACTGGATGGGAGCCCTGTGGATCGCCTACTGCCTACCAGATTCGCAAGACACTTCTACTTTGGCCAGGTCAGTAACCCATGGCTACTGGATGGGAGCCCTGTGGATCACCTACTGCCTACCAGATTCGCAGAACACTTCTACTTTGACCAGGTCAGTAACCCATGGCTACTGGATGGAAGCCCTGTGGATCACCTACTGCCTACCAGATTCGCAAGACACTTCTACCGTGGCCAGGTCAGTAACACATGGCTGCTGGGTGAGAGCCCTATGGATCACCTACTATGCACCAGATTTGCAGGACACTTCTCCTTTGGCTAGGTCAGTAACCCATGGCTACTGGGTGAGAGCCCTGTAGATCACCTACTATGTACCAGATTAGCAGGACACTTGTCCTTTGGCCAGGTCAGTAACCCACGGCTACTGGGTGAGAGCCCTGTGGATCACCTACTACGTACCAGATTAGCAGGACACTTCTCCTTTGGCCAGGTCAGTAACCCATGGCTGCTGGGTGAGAGCCCTGTAGATCACCTACTACCTACCAATGTTACCTGTTCCTTTTTTAAATAAGGGTTATCCAGGCTTGGGGTTCAAGTCTGCAGTCACTCTGTACAGTGGCGGGCAGACGCGTGACCGCAAATATGCAATTTGCATACACGCAGATACATGCCGACTAGACGTATGCAACCTCCCTCAATGCATTAATTGAGTGAGTGCAGACATGTCTAGCCGGAATGTGGCTGTAGAATGCATATCGCATACCAGCAGATACATGGCCGCCCAGTCCGTGCTGTGAGGATTCACAAGCCTGCAGTCACATAGAGTGATGCAGACTAGAGATTCAAGCCTGGACTGGCCTTTAACTGGTCTGGGCAGATGTCATCGTTGTGGTGTGATTCACATTTGACATCATACCAGGCCAGATAAGAAAGAGTGGGAGATGCCGACAAGTAAAAGGCGAATAGCAGGGTTTCCATCCAGCAGCCACAGAATTCTAACCTGTGAATGTATTTGCTTATCTCTACCAAGTTATAGATAGGCAGTAGCACACTATTTTGGGAATATCCCTTTAAATGAAAAAGGATTACTTGCTGATCAGTGGGGATTCGACCACTGGGATCTACATTGTTCTCAGGATTGAGGATTTTGAATCCTGAGACTGAGAGCCCCATCTTCAATAGAGTAGAGATGCACACGCTAGACCCCCGCTCCATTGACTGTCAATGGGCTGTAGACAATAGCAGAGGACTGCGTTCAGCTTTCTTCAGCAGTCCCATAGCCAATAAATAGAGTGAATATCGAGCATGTGCACATCTGCTCCATTCAACACAGAGTTGAAAAGACCTATTCTCCCTGATCTTGGGATTACAGGGATCCCAGCAGTCAGAACCCAGAGCAGTAAGCAGGTTATCCACTATCATGTGGATGAGGAATAACTTGTGTTTTTGGTAATAATCCTTTAAGAACTAGACAATATACTGCTACATACTGTATATAGTAAGGAAAGATTAAACAGGAAAAGTCATACAAATTGCACTTGTAACCACTTTGGCTTACTCAACGGTTGAGCCGCTGCTTTCTTTACTTCACAGCTTTAAAAGGTACAAAAACTAGTCCTAAACCACAGTGCATGTATAAAGTCACCACTGTGGTGTTCAGCAAACCAGATGTAGACCAGAAAAAATGTATATTATGAAAGCTATGAAATTACATTTTACCAGCACAAATAAGCAAGTTTTATACTATGTAATGTATACAGTCAGGGCGGCAATGCTCATCCTTCTGGGTGGCTATTGAGGGCTTTCAATAAATGGGTGAACATTAAAGTGTTTTTTCAGGTCTTCAAAACATTTGGGGGCATTTTTTTTAATGCAAGTCGTTTTGGCTAAAAATTATTTTTGCAGGTTTTTTTTCTAACCTTATCACTTCTACATCCTTTATGTATACCAGTACATAACCCATCCTCTATGCACACCAGTACATAACCCTTATCTCTCTTCTTCTACACTCCTTATGACCACATCAAAATTCAACTTTTATATCATTATAAATCAACTTAGGCCATGCTGTGTTTGGGGGAAAAAAATACCAAAGACATGAAAAAGGCACCAAAACTGAAAAATATTCTTTAAAAGAAGACTGTTTGAACTGTGGTTCATATTTATAGCCATGATCTGACCACTATGGCTTTTGTCACAAAAAGAGAGACAAAAAATGGGGACATCTGTACCGGTACCTGCCTTTGCTGCCTCTGTTTCAATTGCCAAATGGCGCCACGCTCTTGATGCAGACGACAATTCTAGTTGTGTGTCGTCTCTGACATAGATACTGAAAGATATAGTGTTAACTGCTCTGTGGTTTTGGTGGGACTGCAAGCTACTTAAACTCCTGAAATCCTGCAGTCCACTGCAGCAGTTATAATCTGACTTGCTTCTTACTGGACATTTTTTATTTTTGGCCTTGGCTTGTTTTTTGACTAGTCTCCTTCTTCATGATTTGGTCCCTACGCCAACCTCCTGATTCTGACCCGGCAACCCAACTATTGTCAGCATCTTTCCTGCCAAAAGATCAGGTTTTGCTGTGGGAGAAAAAACGCCTAGTGTGAACTTACCCTAAAAATGATAAAAAATACGGCAAAAAAAGTGAAAAACAAATTAAATTTTTTTTCGTCATTGTACATAGTTGAAAAATGATGCTTTTTTGGGTATATTTTCCTACATTTTTTGCCATGTTTTAACAATGCTACAGCCGAATGTTAGCTTGAACGCACGTTGGTATTTTTACTATTGCACCATTTTGGCCATTTTTTCTGAAAACACAGGGGTGTGTGTCATGCATTACTCCAAAGGCTTCTCTATAGGAAAAAATAAAATTACGTGTGATGAAAAACATGAGTCAACAAACAGAACGGCACAAGAAACAGGAAAAAATTTATACAATTCACAGTGGGGTTTTTTGTTGCGGACTAAAAACAGACGTTGCTAAAAAGTGTAACAAAGCCTTAAATCTGATTGCTCCTACCATTCAAATACATGACAGCAAAACATTGCCGTACTCGAATCATTTCCAGCATGCACCAGCCTAATAAAAATAATCATGTTTCCAAAAATGCCATGTCACTCTGCAAGCAATGATCTACTTTGTATGTGTGAACGCCGAGTGTTTCAAAAGTGTAATTTACATGATAATGCGAAACGCTGGAGATAACCCCCAACAGGTTCCAGTAGGGTAAAATAATAAACCATATTATATGTGCCATTTTACTTCCCTGGTCCCTGCCATGCCTTTTGTGCGGGTATGTGCACACACAACTTTCCACAGAGAAAACTCCACAGAGAAAAAGCAGTGTCAAAAATGCTGTTTGATTTGCTGTATCTTGAAACTTGCGAGGTAATCGACAACAAAAATTGGCATACTGCGAATTTCAGTTCTACAGCACCGGTTAATTTACAGTTGCAGATTTTCTCTACAGCATGCAGATGAGATTTTGCAAAATCTCTTCCATAGTCCTGCTACTTTTATACTTTTAGAATATGAGGAGGTTAAAAACAACAAGTTTTTGAGTAGGTCGAAAACAACAGATTTTTGAGGAGGTTAAAAACAACGAATGTTTGAGGTGGTTAAAAACAACAAATTTTTGAGGAGGTCAACAACAACAAGTTTTCTAGTGGAAACTGCTTCAGAAAATGCTTACTCTTTGGCTTTACGCACGCAGAGTATTTTTGCAAAGTTTTGGAAGCAGCTTCTGAGCAGAAACTCCAAGTTTTTGAGAAGTTTTGAGTTTTCGAGCAGCATTTGAAGAGTTTCCCCTTCTTTGCTGTGTGTACATGACATCTTTTTCAGGATGATTCCGCCTGAAAAGGCATTGTGAAACTCTCAAAAAAATGGTAAGAATCCACAGCAATGTAAAAACGACATTGCTGTGCACATGTTCAGTCTTTTGTTACGTCTTCTAACCGCTTCATAGTTCTGAAACCCTGGAGCAGTTAAAAAAAGGCACATACTCATTCTTTGGGCGACTTTGTTTAGACGATATAGGAAAAAGATGCCACTGCAAAAACTAAAACAAAATTGCTGGAGGAGCCATTACAGGAAAAAGGCTTTTTACTTAAGCGGTTTTGTGAAAGAAAACCCCAGTGGCTCTGCTGTCGGAATACATTGCCACTTTCTAGTCCAAAACCACCTTAAAAAAAGCTCCATGGTCCTGATTTAAAGCACTTTTTAAGCAGATCCGCTCCACCCAGAAATTCCACTGTATATTTTGCATACGTGGTTGTGTGAAGCACATAACTTTTTATTTTAAGGACTATTAAAATTATTTTGCATTTTTCTCTCTCAGGACACATAGGGCTGTTATCCCTGTTACCTTTTTTTATGGAAATATATTTTTTTCCTCTGTTTTAATTTTATTATTGACAATTAATACAACAAAGTTTTCTTTGTTATTTATAGTTTTTATTCCTTAAGAATTCTAGATTTATAATAAAGCAAAGTATTAGAATAAGTTCCCTTTATCACTTGTAGATTTTGCACATTTTTGTTTATTTTCCTTCTCAATTAACATGCGATACATTTACAGGACCAATGAGGTCACTCGTTACAGTGGTCTCGTGCTGTACACGATCCCTTGAATATATAGTATATAGTATAGTATATAGTAAATTGAGCTGATTTCACACATCAAACATTCCAGGTCCATAATGTGCAGACTGGAGGCGGGTCTCCTGACCTGGACTCAAAAGCCTCATATGCAAATATGAGGCTGTTAAAGATGTTGTCCATGCTTCGGGTTCAAGTCTGGAGTCCCTCTATGTGATTGCAGTCTTGTGAATCCTCATAGCACCCAGTGTGCACACAGTCAGGATTTTACAGTGCCAGCACAACCGCGAGCGAGCCCATGACCGCAAATATGCATTTCGCATACATGCGGTCATATGCCCACTAGACGTGTTCGGCCCCATTCATTACAAGTGAAATGAGCAAAGATGAACACGTCTAGTCGGAATGTCGCCTGTGGCACTGACTAATCCTGACAGAGCGCACCGTGTACACAGAGAGGATTCCCTCAAATCTACAGTTATGAAGACTTGAACCTCAAGTCTGGACAACCCCTTAAAGCTCAGATAAGGAGATCCACGACCAGTCAATACATTGTGGTCCAAAATGGAGCCATAAATGTTGGATGAAACCGACCTTAGTGATAGAACAACTTCCTACCCAAGACATTTTCTCTATCACTGTGTATACTGTGCCACTTAGGCTACTTTCACACTACCGTTAACTGCAATACGTCGCAAATGCGTCGTTTTGCCGAAAATACGCATCCAGCAAAAGTTCTTGCTGGATACGTTTTTTCGTCATAGACTAACATTAGCAACGCATTGCCAAACGTTGCGTCCGTTTTGCGACGCTTGGGCGTGTGTTAGCGGACCGTCGGGAGAAAAAAACCTTACATGTAACGTTTTTTGCTCACGACGGTCCGCTTTTTCCGACCGCGCATGCGCGGCCGGAACTCCGCCCCCACCTCCCCGCACTTCCCCGCACCTCACAATGGGGCAGCGGATGCGTTGGAAAAATACATCCGCTGCCCCCGTTGTGCGGCGGAGACCACGCTAGCGTCGGGAACGTCGGCCCGACGCACAGCGACGGGTCTTTCCCGACGCTAGTGTGAAAGTAGCCTAAGCGGGAAAGGGGTACGGGTCATGACTGCAGTTTTTCTAGGCGGTAACAATGAGACTTTCTGCTTCCTCACCAATGATATTGGAACTTACCCTTAGAATTTTACCTTCTCATAGACATGACATGGAAATTAAATCATGAGAACTGTCACAGAAACGTCCATGTTTGCAGAACAGCAAATCCCTGCGACAACCCGAAAAGAAGAAAAATTTATCTTGGTAAGTCAGTATTTTTATTTCAGCATCAGAATTCTCATATAATGCCAGACTACATAAAAATATTACTAAAGTTCAAGTCAAGTTTCATTCTATGGAGTTTATTCACTATTGACATGTAGCTGTCATTCTGGGTGAGAAGCTAGGTGCACAATAACGGGAAGAAGGTGGGGAATCTCAGACACTAGGAAAGGGGGGAGTGGAGACCCCTAGGCAGATCTGACAACACCCTGTCTGCCCTAAACGTCCCTAAATAGGTTAAGCACCTATCGCTCAGCAGGAACAGAATCCCTGACTGCCCCTAGCGATACACCCTGGATAGGGAGGCGACGGGGTGAGCGCCAGTCAGCCCCCACTACAACTAAACACTAAGCAGGAGGACAAACGAGGGAATACACTTATCTTAAAATGACACAAGAGCTCATGACATCAATCCTCCAAGAAGAAACTAGTTGACTATTGGCACTTCCAACAGACAGAGGTACATATAGGTAACACCGCACCTTGCTGAAGGGAATTAGGATATTTAAACATAGATGTTGAGTGTTTATGGTTTACTATCCCATAAGATGACCACGGTATGGTTATGAACTTTGGTGTTGGAAATTCAGAGATGTTTTAGTTCTGCCTTTATTCCTGTCTGAGTCAGCCACCAATTTTCAACTAAACCCAACAATTTTAAGTTGGGTTTGTGTGGACAAAGCCTTTTTTAATCTCTGGACAGATGTCATGATTGTTTCTAAGGCCCGCTTCACACTAGGCATATGAAAATACGGTCCGTTTTTTACGGCCGTAATACGCAGTAATTGTCCCAAAACACTGTTCCGTATTCAATGCGAGGATGCGATTTTTACGCACAAATTTATCCGTGTGTCAACCGTATGGCATCCGTATGGCTTCCGCACGGCGATTTGTTTCTCGCAGGCTTGCAAAATGGACATATCATGGATCCATCGGCTCAAATATTCTTAAAAACATATATATAGTCTATATATATGTCAGTGAGACACATATATATATATATATATATATATATATATATATATATATATATATATATTTATATTTAATTCAGCGCTAGATAGCAGAAAAGCCGGTAATTCAATTGCCGGCTTTTGCTATCTCCTTCACAAAGGAGACAGGATATGAGACATGGTTTACATACAGTAAACCAACTCATATCCCTTGTTTTTCTACATATTCCTCTTTACTAATGTAACAAGTGTCTCTGTGTAAAATTTGGGGTCTCTAGCTATTAAATTAAAGGGTTAAATCCCGGAAAAAATTGGCTTAGGCTCCCGCGCAATTTTCTCCACCAGAGTGGGAAAGCCAGTGACTGAGGGCAGATATTAATAGCCTAGAGATAGACCATGGTTATAGGACCCCCCTGTCTAAAAACATCTGCCCCCAGCCACCCCAGAAAAGGCACATCTGGAAGATGCGCCTATTCTGGCACTTAGGCTCACTCTTCCCACTCCCATGTAGCGGTGGGATATGGGGTAATGAAGGGTTAATGTCACCTTGCTATTGTAAGGTGACATTAAGCCAGGTTAATAATGGAGAGGTGTCAATTATGACACCTATCCATTATTAATCCAATAGTACGAAATGGTTAATAAAACACACACACACATTATTAAAAAGTATTTTAATGAAATCAAGACACATGGTGTTTTAATATTTTATTATACTCTTAATCCACCTGAAGACCCTTGTCACCTGAAATAGTTAAAAAAACAAACAACAATATTCCATACCTTCCGTCGTTCAGTCTTGTCCCATGCTGTAAATCCATCTGAAGGGGTTAAATCATTTTACACCCAGGAGCTCTGCTAATGCAGCTGTGCTCCTGTCTGTAAAACTTGGTGAATGAATGGAATGCAGGGGAATGTACTGTAGTTACCTCAAGTCATGGTGATGCGCCCTCTGCTGGATGAACTCATATGAACTCGAGCGAGAGAAAATATTCTGAAAAGTTCCCACGCTCGAGTTCATATGAGTTCATCCAGCAGGGGGCGCATCACCACGACTCGAGGTAACTACAGTACATTCCCCTGCATTCCATTCATTCCCCAGATTTTACAGTCAGGACCACAGCCGCATTAGCAGAGCTCCTGGGTGTAAAATGATTTAACCCCTTCAGATGGATTTACAGCGTGGGACAATACTGAACGACGGAAGGTATGGAATATTGTTGTTTTTTTTTTAACTTCATTTCAGGTGACAAGGGTCTTCAAGTGGATTAAGAGTATAATAAAATATTAAAACACCCTGTGTCTTTATTTCATTAAAATACTTTTTAATAAAGTGTGTGTGTTTTATTAACCATTTCGTACTATTGGATTAATAATGGATAGGTGTTATAATTGACGCCTCTCCATTATTAAACTGGCTTAATGTCACCTTACAATAGCAAGGTGACATTAACCCTTCATTACCCCATATCCCACAGCTACACGGGAGTGGGAAGAGAGTGGCTAAGTGCCAGAATAGGCGCATCTTACAGATGTGCCTTTTCTGCGGAGGCTGGGGGCAGATGTTTTTAGCCAGGGGGGGTCCTATAACCATGGTCCCTCTCTAGGCTATTAATATCTGCCCTCAGTCACTGGCTTTCCCACTCTGGCGGAGAAAATTGCGCTGGAGCCCACGCCAATTTTTTCCGGGATTTAACCATTTAATTTAATAGCTAGAGACCCCAAATTTTACACAGAGACACTTGTTACATTAGTAAAGAGGAATATGTAATAACTAGACTGTGGCCCGATTCTAACGCATCGGGTATTCTAGAATATGCATGTCCTCGTAGTATATAGACAATGATGATTCCAGAATTCGCGGCAGACTATGCCCGTCGCTGATTGGTCGAGGCAACCTTTATGACATCATCGTCGCCATGGCAACCATTATGACATCTACGTCGATACTGTGCCCGTCGCTGATTGGTCGAGGCCTGGCGGCCTCGACCAATTAGAGACGCGGCATTTCCATTATGACATCATCGTCGCCATGCTGTGCCCGTTGCTGATTGGTTGAGGCCTGGCGGCCTCGACCAATCAGCGAATGAATAAACGGGACAGACAGACAGACAGATGGAAAAACCCTTAGACAATTATATATATAGTAAATAATAAACACAAAGCACCAACCCATTTCTTCTACACCTAGAATGGGAAACACTTCAAACTTAATGAAAACATACTGACACTAGAGTTATTAGACTCCCATAGTCAAGAAGCGTTGAATTTCTAACAAATACCTTTATTAACACATAAAATACACATAGTTTAAAAAATGCCTCTCAATCAAAGATATTAATACCAGTACAGAGACCAGCGAAAATTGACTTATGCAAGTTCAGGTAAAACACAATCTCCTTGCATAATATGCATGATTAATATAATTAGTATTGCACCAAATACAATGTAACACAAGGAGCAATTGAATTAAAGTGACAGTGCAGACTAACTAGCCAGTAAGGCCCCTAGAAGTGCCAATATATACTGTGCATTCCTATCTCCCCATACTGAGGCCTATGATGGATCATAACGCAGTAATAAATAATCCCACAGTTATAATGGGCAATTGCCCGACATTCAATATTGTATGAGTTTGCACCCAATATACTCCTGAGCCTTATAGCCTCACAATGGCCAGATCACACAGTAGTCACCCGCACCTCATGCAAATTAAACCCGGAATCCGGAAAACACATCTCACTATGGAGAATCAAACATGGAAGCAATGTCCGATGCAATACATATTACCTGGATACACAAGTGAACACTCGCAACCTCGTGGCACGCTGAGACGCCCCCAGGAAGAAGCAGATGCGAAACGCGCGTCGGGGTAACGGAGTCTCAGCGTGCCACGAGGTTGCGAGTGTTCACTTGTGTATCATGTCTCATATCTTGTGTAAACCATGTCTCATATCCTGTCAGGTTTGTGAAGGAGATAGCAAAAGCCGGCAATTGAATTACCGGCTTTTCTGCTATCTAGCGCTGAATTAAATATAAATATATATATGTGTCTCACTGACATGTGTATATATATATATATATATATATATATATATATATATATATATATATATATACCTATTCTATGTGTACACATTTATTCTACCTATTCTATTCTATTCTGTCATTGTGATTCTACTGTACACCGCACTGAAGTGCCGGCTTTTCTAGAGAACACCGCTGCGTATTTCTCGCGCATGGTCCGTGTGTAATCCGTAATTTTCTCGCCCCCATAGATTTTCATTGGCGGATTTTTTGCGCAATACGCTGACAAACGCAGCATGCTGAGATTTTCTATGCCCGTAACATGCCGTATATTATGGATGTGTAATATACGGCAGATAGGAGCTGCCCCATAGAGATTCATTGGGCCGTGTGCAATGCGTATTTTCTGCGCTCATACGTCCGTAAAACTCGCTAGTGTGACGCCGGCCTAGTTGGGACAGTCCCTGCACGTTTGGGGCAGTTGGCTTGGATGTCAATATGCTTATAACTTTTTGGGTTGTTTGCCGGCTGTCCACTACAAATGACAGATAGTGAGCGGTCAAACATACAGGAGTTTTTTCCAGATCAGAAAAAAATGCCCAAAAAATAATAAAAGAACCATTACCTTGGAGAGAGATGTCGCTAGGCCGCAGGGGGACTTATTAAGTTAGTAAAGGAAGGTTTGGTTTTTTTTTTACTTTATGCTATTCCTCCCCTTTAGGGTATGTGTCCACGTTCAGGAAACGCTGTGTTTTTGATGCAGCGTTGGGCCGCAGCGTCAAAAACGCAGCGTCCAGATGTTACAGCATAGTGGAGGAGATTTCATGAAATCCCAACTCCACTATGCGTTAAAAAACGCATGCGTTTTTGCCGCGAAAACGCATGCGTGGTGCGTTTTTTCAAAACGCAGCATGTTGCTACAATGAGCAAAACACGTAGGAACACCGCAGGTGACCTGCCAGTGACCTCAGGTGCAGTTTTGGTCAGGATTTTACCTGCATAAAATCCTGACCAAAGCCTGAAGCAAGCCTGAACGTGGACACATACCCTTAGGCATTTTTTTCCCATCTAGGAAAACCTATCTTAAGTTTTCAGCATTTTTCCCGCACATAAAATACAAATTTACCAGGGAAAGAGAGGATCAAGAAATATATGTTTGTTTTGGTAATTGAGCAAATTAAAAGTGCAAAAGAGCAGAGAGTAAACTTCTAAAGTTATGTCAAGCGAGACCTTCCCCAAATCAGCACAATATCTCACTGAAAAAAAAAAAGTGGACTAAAAGGAGCGCAAGATCTTAGACGAGGTTCACATCTGTGTCGGAGCCTCAGAGGTGCCATAGTTTTTGGAGAAACATATTACACCAAATGCTAAGCTATTCTATTCTATCATACTAAAGAATAGACCCCATCAATTTAATTATTCCGCACCTTAGGGCCCCTTCAGAAGTCAGTTTTTCTCAGTTTGTTTTGGTTTTTTTCATCTGAGGAAAACTGATGAAACTCTGACCAATTTTTGCTGGTAAAAACTGACACTGACTAAACTATGAGGAAACTCTGATAAAAAAAACTCTGGTGAAACTCGGACCGATTGTTGCATACAAGAAAAGTCACTGATGTCCGAATGATCTACGGTTAGCGAATAACCATGTGCCCCTGGCATTAATCAATAGTTTTTATTTTTCCTTTTTGAAAGTTGCTTAATTTTTATATTAAATATTTTAAAATAAATAATAAATAAATAGCCTTCATAGGACACAATTCAGAAAGCCCACGGTCACCACTAGCTGGCGCTCACAGCATAGATCCATGTAACTCCCACTGTGACCAGTATAAAAGCTAGCAGCAGGTACAGGGTAATATTATTTGTGGTGGAAGCAGTGGTCGGTGCCAAAGAATTTACACCAATGTATTGCCACTTGTGCCACTGATCAGAAAAAAAATAACTATAAAAAGAAGTGGTGATGAGCGAACGTGCTGGGATAAGGTGTTATCTGAGCATGCTCGGGTGCTTGAAAAATATGCTCGAGTCCCCGCGGCTGCACGTCTCATGGCTTTTTGACAACCACATACAGGGATACGACCCAACTTTCTCGTATGTAGAGAATAAAAAAAAATTTCTCCATCTTTTCCATTCACTCAGACCGTGAAAATTTTAGCACACACGGAGGTCACGTGAGTGCGGTCTGATTTTTTGCAACGGACCCATAAACTTAAATGGGTCGAGAATCGGAGGCAAATCGTACATGACCGGCCTCACTGAACAACACGGGGATGAGTGCTACCTGTCAAAATGACGGATTTTCACGGTCGTGTGCACGAGCCCTAATTCTGATACCACTATAATTTTTTTTTTTTACCAGTAAGCCCCAGTTCACATTTATACATCGCATTCTGCTGGATGTATTGGCTAAAAAACAAAAAAACTACATGACAGTGTGTCCCATGCTGTGTAAAAATAAAAAGGTTGCGTTCATTATTATTATTATTATTATTATTATTTTTTGGCAAAGTGTGAACGCAGCCTAATTTTAACCTAGGTTTAGTGATGTAGAAGAGTTAATTCTGTCATCAGGTTCCATGTCTTAGCTGTTGTTTTATATAGATTTAAATTTAAAAAAAAAGCAGCCCCCCGAGGGTTAAACTAGAAGAAATGCCTGTGTATAACACACTGTCTCAATATTAGTGTAACTGTATCACATAGAGATCTGTGTACAAATAACTCACAGAAAGCCATAAAGACAGTGGATCCCAGAGGAATGTAGCAGTGATGGGATGCAGGCATAGCAGAGGGGAGCAGCCAGGGACTACAACCCCCAGCATGCAGCCTGACAGCAGAGCAGCATTGTACCTACCTCAGCCCAGAGCTTGTGATGGGACTCTGCCCCTCTGTGTCACTTTTCAGCGCCCAGCCTCCCCCTCCTGTGGTAGAATGAGAGTTGCACTTCCTCCCTGTGCAGCATCTGGCCAGGAAACAGCAACAGATAATGAACATATTGCGTTTAACCCCAACACAACAACATCCTTTTCTGGTATGTGAGGAGCAAAGCCAGTGCCACCCAGCAGACACAGCAGCAGCCAGTGTGTGTGCCCAGCCCTGTGCCAGTCACACTGACACCAACACCCTGAGGGCACAAGCTACAATTCAATAATCAGCTCAGTGCCTGTATCAGCAGTGACCTCCTCTGTCCCAAAATAAGCCATAGTACAACTCTCACACTGACCCAGTACAACTCTCACATTCACCTACTACAACTCTCACACTGACCTAGTACAACTCTCACATTCACCTACTACAACTCTCACACTGACCTAGCACAACTCTCACATTCACCTACTACAACTCTCACACTGACCTAGCACAACTCTCAGACTCACCTACTACAACTCTCACACTGACCTAGCACAACTCTCAGACTCACCTAGTACAACTCTCACATTCACCTACTACAACTCTCACACCCTCAGACTCACCTAGTACAACTCTCACACTCAACTAGTACAACTCTCACACTCTCAGACTCACCTAGTACAACTCACACATTCACCTACTACAACTCTCACACTCTCACACTCACCTAGTACAACTCTCACACTCACCTAGTACAACTCTCATTCTCATACTCGCCTAGTACAACTCCCACAGTGACCTAGTACAACTCTCACACTCACCTAGTACAACTCTCACATTCTCACACTCGCCTAGTACAACTCTCACTCTCACACTCACCTAGTACAACTCTCCCACTCTCCCACTCACCTAGTACAACTCTTACATTCTCACACTCACCTAGAACAACTCTCATTCTCACACTCACCTAGTACAACTCACACTCTCAGACTCGCCTACTACAACTCTCCCACTCACCTAGTACAACTCTCACATTCTCACACTCACCTAGTACAACTCTCATTCTCACACTCACCAAGTAAAACTCTCACACTCTCAGACTCGCCTAGTACAATTCTGACACTGAACGAGTACAACTCTCATTCTCACACTCATCTAGTACAACTCTCATTCTCACACTCACCTAGTACAACTCTAACACTCACCTAGTACAACTCTCACATTCTCACACTCACCTAGTACAACTCTTACACTCTCACACTTTCAGACTCGCCTAGTACAACTCTCACACTCATTTAGTACAACTCTCATTCTCACACTCACCTAGTACAACTTTTACACTCTCACACTCTCAGATTCGCCTAGTACAACTCTCACACTCACCTAGTACAACTCTCCCACTCTTACACTCACCTAGTACAACTCTCCCCCTCTCACACTCACATAGTACAACTCTCACACTCTCACACTCACCTAGTACAACTCTCACACTCTCACACTCACCTAGTAAAACTCTCCCACTCACACTCACCTAGTACAACTCTCACATTCACACACTCACCTAGTACAACTCTCATTCTCACACTTACCTAGTACAACTCTCCCACTCTCACACTCACCTAGTACAACTCTCACATTCTCACACTCATCTAGTACAACTCTCATTCTCACACTCACCTAGTACAACTCACACTCTCAGACTCGCCTAGTACAACTCTCCCACTCTCACACTCACCTAGTACAACTCTCCCACTCTCTCACTCACCTAGTACAGCTCTCATTCTCACACTCACCTAGTACAGCTCTCACATTCTCACACTCACCTAGTACAACTCTCATTCTCACACTCACCTAGTACAAGTCACACTCTCAGACTCGCCTAGTACAACTCTCCCATTCTCACACTCACCTAGTACAACTCTCATTCTCACACTCACCAAGTAAAACTCTCACACTCTCAGACTCGCCTAGTACAATTCTGACACTGACCGAGTACAACTCTCATTCTCACACTCATCTAGTACATCTCTCATTTTCACACTCACCTAGTACAACTCTCACATTCTCACACTCACCTAGTACAACTCTCATATTCTCACAACTCACCTAGTACAACTCTCACATTCTCACACTCACCTAGTGCTACTCTTACACTCTCACACTTTCAGACTCGCCTAGTACAACTCTCACACTCACCTAGTACAACTCTCATTCTCACACTCACCAAGTAAAACTCTCACACTCTCAGACTCGCCTAGTACAATTCTGACACTGACCGAGTACAACTCTCATTCTCACACTCATCTAGTACATCTCTCATTTTCACACTCACCTAGTACAACTCTCACATTCTCACACTCACCTAGTACAACTCTCATATTCTCACAACTCACCTAGTACAACTCTCACATTCTCACACTCACCTAGTGCAACTCTTACACTCTCACACTTTCAGACTCGCCTAGTACAACTCTCACACTCACCTAGTACAACTCTCATTCTCACACTCACCTAGTACAACTCTTAGGCCGGGGTCACACTAGACCGTAATACGGACGAGTGCTATGCGATAAAAAATCGCATAGCACTCGGCCCAATGTTAATCTATGGTTCAGCTCCCATCATCCGATATTTTCTCCACCGTATTTCGGATCCGAGGGAACTCGCAGCAGGCTGCGATTGTCAGCGTATCTCGGCCGAGACTCGCCAATGCAAGTCTATGGGTGCGAGAAAAAATCGGATTACACACGGACCATGCGTGTGCATTGCGAGAAATACGCAGCGGTGTTCTATAGAAAAGCCGGTAATTCAATTGCCAGCTTTGCATTTCTCCTTCACAAACCCGACAGGATATGAGACATGGTTTACATACAGTAAACCATCTCATATCCCCCTTTTGTTTTGCATATTCCACACTACTAATGTTAGTAGTGTGTATGTGCAAAATTTGGCCGCTGTAGCTGCTAAAATAAAGGGTTAAATGGCGGAAAAAATTGGCGTGGGCTCCTGCACAATTTTCTCCGCCAGAATGGTAAAGCCAGTGAATTAGGGCAGATATTAATAGCCTAGAGAGGGTCCACGGTTATTGGCCCCCCCGTGGCTAAAAACATCTGCCCCCAGCCACCCCAGAAAAGGCACATCTGGAAGATGCGCCTATTCTGGCACTTGGCCACTCTCTTCCCACTCCCTGTAGCGGTGGGATATGGGGTAATGAAGGGTTAATGCCACCTTGCTATTGGAAGGTGACATTAAGCCAGATTAATATTGGAGAGGCGTCAATTATGACACCTATCCATTATTAATCCAATTGTTTGAAAGTGTTAAAAAACACACACACACATGATTTCAAAGTATTTTAATGAAGTAAACACACTGGTTGTTTTAATATTTTATTGCTCTCTCAATCCATTTTCAGACCCTCGCTTGGCAAAACAATAAACACACAAAATACATACCCTCTGTTGAACCGTCACGTCCAACGAGGTAATCCATCTGAAGGGGTTAAAATAATTTACAAGCAGGAGCCCTGCAAAAGCAGCTGTGCTCGTGCTTGTAATTCCCCAGCGAATGAAGGAAATGTAGGTCATTGACCTACATTTCCTTCAGTCGCGGTGATGCGCCCCCTGGTGGATGTCCTCATATGACCTGGAGCGTGGGAAAAATTTCCCAGGCTGCAGTTCATGAGAACATCCAGCAGGGGCGCATCACCGCGACTGAATGTAAGTATAGATCACTCAGCTTTCCTTTCAGCACCCGGGGATTACAGGCACGAGCGAGTGGTTTATCGCAGCTGTGCCTGTAATATTAGTTAACCCCTTCAGATGGATTACCTCGTAGGACCTGACAGATCCTCGGATGGTATGTATATTGTGTGTTTATTGTTTTGCCAAGCGAGGGTCTGAAAATGGATTGAGAGAGCAATAAAATATTAAAACAACCTCTGTGTTTATTTCATTAAAATACTTTTAAATCATGTGTGTGTGTGTTTTTTAACACTTTCATACAATTGGATTAATAATGGATAGGTGTCATAATTGACGCCTCTCCATTATTAATCTGGCTTAATGTCACCTTCCAATAGCAAGGTGGCATTAACCCTTCATTACCCCATAGCCCACCGCTACACGGGAGTGGGAAGAGAGTGGCCAAGTGCCAGAATAGGCGCATCTTCCAGATGTGCCTTTTCTGGGGTGGCTGGGGGCAGATGTTTTTAGCCACGGGGGGGGGGGCAATAACCATGGACCCTCTCCTGGCTATTAATATCTGCCCTCAGTCACTGGCTTTACCATTCTGGCGGAGAAAATAGCGCGGGAGCCCACGCCAATTTTTTCCGCCATTTAACCCTTTATTTTAGCAGCTACAGCGGCCAAATTTTGCACATACACACTACTAACATTAGTAGTGTGGAATATGCAAAAAAAATGGGGATATGAGATGGTTTACTGTATGTAAACCATGTCTCATATCCTGTCGGGTTTGGGAAGGAGAAATGAAAAGCCGGCAATTGAATTACCGGCTTTTCACAGATATCGCGCTGAATGAAATATAAATACAGAATATATATATATGTGTCTCAATGACATATATATATATATATATATATATATATATATATATATATATATATATATATATATATATATATATACTGTATATATGTTTTCCCGAACATTTGAGCACATAAATCCATTAGATGTCGGTTTTGCAAGCTTGCGAGAAAATCTCGGCATACGGATGCCATACGGATGTCACACGGATCATTTGATGCGAGGAAATCGCATCCTCGCACTGCACACGGATCACTGTTTTTGAAACATTTGTGCGATTCTCGTCCGTGAAAAACGGACCGTTTTTTTTATACGTTATGTGTGTCCCCGGCCTTACACTCTCACACTCGCCTAGTACAACTCTCATTCTCACACTCACCTAGTACAACTCTCATTCTCACACTCACCTAGTACAACTCTCACATTCTCACACTCATGTAGTACAACTCTCACACTCCCCTATTACAACTCTTACACTCTCACACTCACCTACAGTCAATACAAATTATATATTTTTTATTGTTTTGATTCTTTGCATAACAAAAGAAAACTTTATTTTGTCACTGTCATGTTTATTTAGTATTTTATAATTTTGAACATTTTTTCAAGCTTTTTTTTTTCCCCACCTGTTTTTTTTTTTTAATCCTTTTAGAGGCCACGATCAGTAATCCTGACGGCAGAGTATTTACATTATCATATTAAATGTGTTATTCAGCCTTAAAAAAAAAATCTGAAAACAAAATCTAAAAATAAAATGGTAGGTAAACTCTCCTTACGTCTGCCCTGCAGCCGTCCGCTCCTGACCCCTCCTGGTTCTTCACCAGTCTCTATATTTCTTTATATACAGCCTTTATTTTTCATGTGCCGCTAAGTGACTACTGCAGCTGCAGCCAATCATTGGTTGGCTACAATAGACACGAGTGACACATGATTAGCTGTGGAGAGTACTATGCCTGGCTGCTGGGGACCAAGCTGGATTATGGGGTTATCTTGGTAAAATAAATTTGTATTTTTATTTTTTTGTCGTAAAATTGTAGGCTGTTTTCAGAACATCCGGCCCCTTGTCCCAGGTGTATAACCTCGGGCTCTATCGCTCACAGTGTATAATATCTGGTCCCTCGACCCGGGTGTATAAAAGTTTTTTCCTCCAGACTTCAAGTATGTTCTTCATGGCCGAGCAGCTGCATGCAGCCGTACATCAGCAAGCACAATGCCAAGCGTTGGATGGAGTGGTGTAAAGCCACCACCACTGGACTCTGGAAGAGATGTGTTCTGTGCAGTGACGGATCACGATTTTACATCTGGCATCCGATGGATGAGTCTGAGTTTGGTTAATACCAGTAGAACGTTACCCGCCTGACTGCATTGTGCCCGCTGTACAGTTTGGTGGAGGAAGGATAATGCTATGGACTTGTTTTTCAGGTCTCAGTCATGGCTCCTTAAAGGGAACCTGTCACCTGAATTTGGCGGGACTGGTTTTGGGTCAAATGGGCGGAGTTTTCAGGTGTTTGATTCACCCTTTCCTTACCTGCTGGCTGCATGCTGGCCGCAATATTGGATTGAAGTTCATTCTCTGTCCTCCGGAGTACACGCCAGTGCAAGGCAGTATTGCCTTGCGCAGGCGTGTACTCCGGAGGACAGAGAATGAACTTCAATCCAATATTGCGGCCAGCATGCAGCTAGCGGGTAAGGAAAGGGTGAATCAAACACCCAGAAACCCCGCCCATATGACCCAAAATCGGTCCCGCCAAATTCAGGTGACAGGTTCCCTTTAATTCCAAGGAAATGAAATCATAATTTTTCAGTACAAGACAAGGCTTTGTGGGAACAGTTTGGGGAAGACCCTTGTCTGTTCCCGTGACAGTGCCCCATGCACAATCTCCATAAAGTCATAGATGGAGAGATTGGAGGAAGAATATAACCGGCCACACAAAGCTTGGACTTCAACCCCATCCAACACCTTTGGGATGATCTAGAATGGAGATTTGGAGTTTGACCTCTCCCCAACACCAGGGTCTGACCTCACAAATGATCTTATGGACGAAAGGGCAAAAATTCCTACAACGTCCTGCAAAATCTTGTAGAAAGTTGTCCCAGAAAACAGAAGGTGTTATAGTGTTATAGTGGCAGAGGAGCCAACTCCTTATAAAGGTCTATGGATGCAGGATGGGAGGTCAGAAAAACTTCTGTAGGTGGAGTGTGCACGGGGCACATACTTTTGTCTATATTGTGCAGTTGCTGGTTGCATTTTAGGAGACAACCTTCTACCCCATTCACAATCTAGAAAGGAAGAGACCATGCAACTCAATGGCGAGACACTTAAGCAACCTTCTCCCATGACCGACAACAGATGCAGCTCATATTCGGCCAATTCCCCACCTCGTCGTCTCCATTCTATGCTACACATTCACCAGGACAAGTCACACGGTTCAGCGTTAGAACATCAGTGCTTCCTAGTCCATGCTCCAGTGCTTGCTGCCTCTCCTCTCCTCCCTGACAGTCAAGTGTGAGTCTTACGTGATGGTTGAGGGCTGTGTCTTTAGATCTATAGAACAATGTCTGATTTTTTATCTCTTGGATAGTTTACATTTAACCAGTTTTTAGACTGCAAAATTTGTTGCATAGTGGTGTGTCCTAAGTAAAAAGTGGTGTAGGATCTGAGAATGTTTAGCCTGCAAAAAAAGAAGGCTAAGGGGAGACTTAATAGCTGTCTACAAATATCTGAAGGGCGGTCATATTGTAGAGGGATCATCCTTATTCTCATTTGCACATGGAAACACGAGAAACAATGGAAAGAAACTGAAAGGGAGAAGATACAGATTAGATATTAGAGAAAACTTTCTGACAGTGAGGGTGATCAATGAGTGGAACAGGCAGCCACGAGAGGTGGTGAGTAGAGATGAGCCGTTGTAGCGCCCCCACTGCCGCAGGGCCGAGGGGTACCCGGTACCGGGCCTCTGAGTCTCTGCTCTGGGGTTGTCACGGTGGCGAGGCCCCGGTCCGTGACCCTGCCGAAGGGCGCACAGTATCTGATAGATGTAGATGGTGGTGATGCTGTGGTGGGGCGGTGCAGTAAATAACGAGGACACCAAGTTGCAGTCTCTTTACCTCTTTACTGAAGGTCTCTAGGTCCTCAGTCCGGAATCCGGATAACCAGGCTGCGCAAGTCCGGCCGGCCCAATGGCACCTCCAGAGTTCTCTTAGCAGGTGGAAATCTGTGCCTTCCTTCTAGCGCTATGTGTTGTGGTCCTTCCCTGCTGTGCTTACAGAAAGTCCCCACAACTGTTGTGTCTGTTTCTTAAGTTCCCTCACAACTCGATTAGATGATGTTCTGCTAATCCTCCGTCCCTCCCTGGTGTTCTGGTTGGGACGGCACCCGTTTGACAGGTAGGCTCGGAGCTCTTCCGGGACCCTAGAGTCGCCCCTCTCCACAAGTTGCCCCCCAAGACTGCATAGGTGATTAAAGTTAGACAGCCCGCCTTAGACTGACTGTCCTGCCGCTGTTTGGAGTATTGCTTGAAGCTGAATGTTATGATACTCCCTCGGCGTTCCGGCCACCGGTAGTGCGCCTCAGTAGGATGTTGCTTCGGTCTTACAGCACGACTCCTACTGGTATTTCTCCTTTTGCGTGATCTCGTTTCTCACTCAGCACAATCTATCTCGCTTCTAATCCTTCCTTGGGCACCGCCGCTACCCGGAGCAGGCGCGGTCCCGTTACGTTCGTTCAAGTTGCCAAGCCTCTGTCAGGATCCCACCCCTGACAGAGACCCTACTGTATCTTCCCCCACAACACCCTCTGCCACAAGGTGTTGCCTGGTTCCAACCCAGTCAGATTTCTCCTCTAACTTCCTGCCTGACCCCCAGTTTACCCACTATGGTGGGGAGTGGCCTAGTGAATAGAACCCTTAGCTCCCCCCGGAGGCCCGACTGTGAAATGTATTGGTGTCTGTGATACCTGATCCGATGAACTCCTTCAGTGCCATCAGACGCACCATAGCTCCCCATAGTGGCGGAGCCACAGTACTGCAACGACCAGGACTCTGGGGCGCTGCACTCCCCCCTGGTTAAACACAGTACTCCGGGACTGAGAAGAAAACAACAATACAAGTTAGCAAAAAGACATACAGTTTTGTTGAGTGCAAGAACATTAAGTATACTTAAACAGAGCTTCCCTTTATGGGAGGTGAGGACACTTGAACGTTACAAACATGGTTAGATATCATAGCAACATGCTATAAATAACTTTTCTTACCCAACCGGGTATTCTACTAAGTGTAAAATTGTTGAACAATAATTTAACATTGCCTTTAAGGACATACACTCTGTATCCACTAAAGACCTTCTTATAATCACATTATAAGGCAATTTAACTTTTACATTCTCCGTCTTAAAATCTGCAGGACCGCCTGTCCTAACGGCACCAGACCTACTGCCTCTCCCTTCTATGCAGGACCGCCCCGTTCAGCCCGGGCCTACTGCCTTTTCAACTACTATACACAGTATAGAACATAACATTACTTTCAGTTTAAGAGCACCGAGCCATTTTTACATGACTCCTCTGAGGACTCAGGGTTCACCTTCTATCCCCACTATCTATCAACATTATCAAAACAGTTTCTTTTATCAAACATTAAGCCTTCTCATTATCTTTCTCACTAACATGCATGCTGGACACCACGTCTACCCCTACGGGCCCACTGCATCCTTCTTCTATCTTTCACTTTCTTTCGGAGAACCTCATCAGCATTTCTTTACAATTAACTGGTTGGATACATACAACTTTCTCATATAAACATTATCATCACTTTCTTTCATCAAACATTATTGCTATCTGTCTTTAAGCAATATCACCATTTACGTGCAACAAATGAACATCCCCTTTAAGAGGGGAACAAGTCTCTATGAGGTAGCATATCTTCTCAAGCTACCAGTCCGTACTCAGCAAAGGTTCCAGTGTGGTATCTTCACAAAGAGTCCTTTTTGAAGTAAAACCAGTAGGGAGCACCTTTAATAAGGTGCAAACTATGTACAAAAAGTTTGTATCATGCACTGTTCATGATTGCGGCAGTTCTGGAAACTTGTGCAAAACTTTAGAAAAAACAAACAAAACAATAGGGATCCCGGGTCAACAAGGAATCCCTTTAAAAGTTAACCCTGGACGGGTTCAGCAGCAAAAATCAGGAAACAAACAAGCAGTTCAAGAAACTATGTACATATTCAAAGCATTCATGCTTACTCATTTTTCGGGGAAGAAGGTGGTTTCCTTCCGGGCCTCACCAGACCAACGGGTCGTGCTGCTGATCCAGGAAGCGGTTCTGGTCCCAGCAATGACAGGATCCCTCGCCGCGATGCTCTTTTCGCTGATGATCCCGCACGCCCCCAAGGTACATGGTGGGTCCGGGTTCCCCGCCGCTCCGCAGGGACAGGTTCTGTGGCTTTTGCAGCAGGAGGTTCATCCTCGGATGTTGCAGCAGCGGCCTGGAGCGCGACGCACCGCTGAACGCCCCGCGCCATCCAGCCAGCTTCGCCTGTTGCTCTCCTCCACCTGGTGTAGGTTACGGCATCACCTGACTCCAGGTCGCGAGCGAACCTTCCTCCGCAGGGCTCTACTTCCTCCCGCTCCACGTGGACTTGTAACGGCTCCCCAATCTCCTGTATAACCCCTCTTCCATGTCGGGGGTTGAAGGAGACCACTACACCCCAGTGGGACGATGGGACCTCTGCGACGCAGGTCAGATCAACCTGGGTTGCCGGTTGTGGTCGGTCTCGCCATGCAGCCACCAAGCGCCGCAGGTGTTCGGCCTCTGGCATGATTTTCAGGCCCTGCACCTGCAGCGCACTTTCAGCCGCGGCCGGGTTGGGAGGAGCAGGGGACACCGGAGACAAACGGACCTCCGTGGGCTGGCCCAGCCGAGCGAGCACGTGGGCATCAGCCTCCAAGCGGCGTGCTATCCGGCGGGCCTCGGCTGCAGCTACACACTCCTCAGACGGTGGCAAGGGGGGTCGGCCCATCGGTGGCTCCGTGAGGGTCAGTCCCCGCAACGTCGGCGCATCCGGGGCTGTGTCGAGTGGCGCAGCCTCAGGCTGGATCGGGTCAGTCCCACGCGGTGTTCCCGGTGTCGCCATCTTTTCTCCTTCTCCAGTGTCTTCTTCCCGCGGTCTTTTTCGTGGGCGGCCCCGTCTCCATGGTCTCCACCCTCCAAACAGGATCAGGAGGCGGACCTCAGCTGTTGACGGACACGTCCTCAGGACACAGAAATATTTAGACTGGGCGGCCATGGCTGTTCGCGCTCTCCAGCTTGCCTAAGCCCACTCCACGCCCCTCTTCTTTTCCTGCGCTCTCCTCAGGGCTGCAATGGCGGCGGATTTTGGTGGTAAATGGCGCAGCCCAGCCTTTGTAATAAAGTACAGTCCAAGCACAACAAATCACAGTCCCAAGGCACACATGACCTGATTCTTCAGGCTTAAGTTGATCCTGTTCGTGACGCCAAGTTGTAGCGCCCCCACTGCCGCAGGGCCGAGGGGTACCCGGTACCGGGCCTCTGAGTCTCTGCTCTGGGGTTGTCACGGTGGCGAGGCCCCGGTCCGTGACCCTGCCGAAGGGCGCACAGTATCTGATAGATGTAGATGGTGGTGATGCTGTGGTGGTGCGGTGCAGTAAATAACGAGGACACCAGGTTGCAGTCTCTTTACCTCTTTACTGAAGGTCTCTAGGTCCTCAGTCCGGAATCCGGATAACCAGGCTGCGCAAGTCCGGCCGGCTCAATGGCACCTCCAGAGTTCTCTTAGCAGGTGGAAATCTGTGCCTTCCTTCTAGCGCTATGTGTTGTGGTCCTTCCCTGCTGTGCTTACAGAAAGTCCCCACAACTGTTGTGTCTGTTTCTTAAGTTCCCTCACAACTCGATTAGATGATGTTCTGCTAATCCTCCGTCCCTCCCTGGTGTTCTGGTTGGGATGGCACCCGTTTGACGGGTAGGCTCGGAGCTCTTCCGGGACCCTAGAGTCGCCCCTCTCCACAAGTTGCCCCCCAAGACTGCATAGGTGATTAAAGTTAGACAGCCCGCCTTAGACTGACTGTCCTGCCGCTGTTTGGAGTATTGCTTGAAGCTGAATGTTATGATACTCCCTCGGCGTTCCGGCCACCGGTAGTGCGCCTCAGTAGGATGTTGCTTCGGTCTTACAGCACGACTCCTACAGGTATTTCTCCTTTTGCGTGATCTCGTTTCTCACTCAGCACAATCTATCTCACTTCTAATCCTTCCTTGGGCACCGCCGCTACCCGGAGCAGGCGCGGTCCCGTTACGTTCGTTCAAGTTGCCAAGCCTCTGTCAGGATCCCACCCCTGACAGAGACCCTACTGTATCTTCCCCCACAACACCCTCTGCCACAAGGTGTTGCCTGGTTCCAACCCAGTCAGCTTTCTCCTCTAACTTCCTGCCTGACCCCCAGTTTACCCACTATGGTGGGGAGTGGCCTAGTGAATAGAACCCTTAGCTCCCCCCGGAGGCCCGACTGTGAAATGTATTGGTGTCTGTGATACCTGATCCGATGAACTCCTTCAGTGCCATCAGATGCACCATAGCTCCCCATAGTGGCGGAGCCACAGTACTGCAACGACCAGGACTCTGGGGCGCTGCACCACCTCCCTAGTGTTTGGGTTCGGTTCGGTTCGTCGAACAGGGACGTGTTCGACGAACTGTTCGTCGAACACCATCGAACCCCATTGAAACCAATGGCAGGCAAACACAAACACATACAAACACATGGAAAACACATAGAAAACACCTTAAAAGTTGTCCAAAAGCTGACAAACTGCTCAGAAGACACAACAAACACATGGAAAAGTCTCAACTACATATAGTCATGCGAAAAGAAAAGAAGTGGAGGAGTAAAAGGAGGAGGAGACACAGATATAGGCATGTGATGCCCTTCTAAAATCAAGAAAGGCTGGAGTAAAAATCTAAACTTACTCTACCAACACCCAGACGTCTTGACAAAAAAATAAAAAAATAAATATCTTTAGGTAGAATGGCGTCGGGTCCATTAAGAACACTTTCCTTAGAAGACGTAGTGGTACCCCCGTTGGGAGTTGTGCCAAAAAATGAACCCAATACATTCAGACTAATCCACCGTCATATCCAAGGGGCAGGTCAGTAAACGACAACATCGACGTGGAACCAAGTACAGTACTATGTACTGTACCTCCTTTGACGAGGCAATCAGGCAGGTCAAGAAGTTGGGAAGGGGCACCCTAATGGCCAAAACAGACATTGCGGGGGCGTTCCAGTTACTACCTGTGCCTCCGAATTATGTCCTCCCATTGGGCTGCTTCTGTGAAGGAGCATACTACATAGATCGCTGTTTGCCCATGGGGTGCTCCATATCCTGCTCACTATTTGAGGCGTTTAGTTGCTTCCTCGAATGTGTCGTCATGGACGTTTGTAAGGCGGCACATATTATCCATTACCTCGACAACTTCTTATGCCTGGGCCCAAAAGATTTGCCACAGTGTGAAAACACGCGGTAGTCCACCTGTGAGAAGGAGAGAGCTGGAGGGAGAGTGGACACCCCAGAGCCGAGGGGTTACATTGAGAAAGAAAGAAGGCGGTGTAGCTTGCTTCATGGGTGGGGTACTCTGCTGAGTAGCACTAAATTCTACTAGGCCCAAAAGGATTTCCTGGGCTAGATGCCATTACAAAATAGTAGTTAGGTAAACAGGCGGTGTAGCTTGCTTCATGGGTGGGGTACGCTGCTGAGTAGCACTAAATTCTACTAGGCCCAAAAGGATTTCCTGGGCTAGATGCCGTTACAAAATAGTACTTAGGTAAACAGGCGGTGTAGCTTGCTTCATGGGTGGGGTACTGTGCTGAGTAGCACAAAATGCTATTAGGTACAAAACGATTTCCTGGGCTAGATGCAGTTAAAAATTAGTAATTAGATCAACAGGCGGTGTAGCTTGCTTCATGGGTGGGGTACGCTGCTGAGTAGCACTAAATTCTACTAGGCCCAAAAGGATTTCCTGGGCCAGATGCCGTTAAAAAATAGTACTTAGGTAAACAGGCGATGTAGCTAGCTTCATGGGTGGGGTACGCTGCTGAGTAGCACCAAATTGTACTAGGCCCAAAAGGATTTCCTGGGCTAGATGCCGTTACAAAATAGTAGTTAGGTAAACAGGCGGTGTAGCTTGCTTCAAGGGTGGGGTATGCTGCTGATTAGCACCAAATTCTACTAGGCCCAAAAGGATTTCCCGGGCTAGATGCCATTACAAAATAGTAGTTAGGTAAACAGGCGGTGTAGCTTGCTTCATGGGTGGGGTACGCTGCTGAGTAGCACTAAATTCTACTAGGCCCAAAAGGATTTCCCGGGCTAGATGCCGTTACAAAATAGTAGTTAGGTAAACAGGCGGTGTAGCTAGCTTCATGGGTGGGGTACGCTGCTGAGTAGCACAAAATTCTACTAGGCCCAAAAGGATTTCCCGGGCTAGATGCCGTTACAAAATAGTAGTTAGGTAAACAGGCGGTGTAGCTTGCTTCATGGGTGGTGTACGCTGCTGAGTAGTACTAAATTCTACTAGGCCCAAAAGGATTTCCTGGGCCAGATGCCGTTAAAAATAGTACTTAGGTAAACAGACGGTGGTTGACCCGGCCCACTAGGCCGCATTGTAGCACAGTGAGCTTCCCACTGCAACTTATGCCTCATATCCATGTGACGGTTCATGCATGAAGTACTCAAGCTAGTGATTTTTTGGCCTCTACTGAGATTTTGTTGACAAATCTTACAGACAACAAGAGTTGGGTCATCCTTTGCGATGTCAAAAAATGCCCAGGCTATGCAAGGCTTAGAGCCCGTGCAACCTGAAGAGCCACCACGACTTCTGGTCTGAGGCACAGTTGAGGTTGAGGATGCAGTTGTTGACGTGCTTCCAGTACTCCGTCTCTGTCCTGGAAGGCGCACCGTTACCTCGTCTTCAGACTCGTCACTAGCATCCTCCTCCACCTCCTCTGCTGACCTCATGGACTGGCGGACTGGGGGTTGACAGTAAGTGGGGTCTACTGTTATGGACCTGGTGGTTAGGAGCACCCGAAATGACCTGATGGTTAAAATGGAAAACCTGGGACAAGCTCTGAGGAAGTGGTAACTCTACTGACCGCAATCCCTAATCCTATCACACACACTAGAAATAGCCGTGGAGCGTACCTAACTTTCCCTAGACGCCTCTTCACAGCCTAAGAGCTAAATACCCCTAAAGATAGAAATAGCAGCCTACCTTGCCTCAGAGAAATTCCCCAAAGTAAAGGTAGCCCCCCACAAATATTGACTGTGAGTTAAGAGGGAAGTAACAAACACAGTAATGAAACAGATTTTAGCAAAGGAGGCCGAATCTTCTCTAGATAGACAGAGGATAGGAAAGGGAACTATGCGGTCAGTATTAAAAACTACAAAAACCACGCAGAGTGTGCAAAAAGACCTCCACACCGACTCACGGGGTGGAGGTGCAGCTCTGCACCCCCAGAGCTTCCAGCTAGGAAGGAAATATCACAATAGCAAGCTGGACTAGAAACATAGCATGTACTGAGAAATATATTCAAAAACCAATGAACAGCAAATGGACTAGCAAGGACTTAGCTTCTGCTGGAGTAGACAGGTCATCTGAGAAATCTAAGAGAGATCTGAACCAGTACTGAGACATTGACAGCTGGCATGAACTAACGACCTGGGCAGAGTTAAATAGGGAAGCCAGCAGCAGCAATAAACGAGGGCAGCTGAGAAAGCCAACCTCAAAGATCAGCAGTTCCACTCAAAGCCACCAGAGGGTGTCCAAGGACAGAACTTACCAAAGTACCATTCACAACCACAGGAGGGAGCCCGAGAACGGAATTTACAACAGTACCCCCCCCCTTGAGGAGGGGTCACCGAACCCTCACCAGAGCCCCCAGGCCGATCAGGACGAGCCAAATGAAAGGCACGAACCAAATCGGCAGCATGGACATCGGAGGCAACAACCCAGGAATTATCCACCTGACCATAGCCCTTCCATTTAACCAGGTACTGAAGCTTCCGTCTCGAAAAACGAGAATCTAAAATCTTCTCCACCACATACTCCAACTCCCCCTCAACCAACACCGGAGCAGGAGGATGAACGGAAGGAACCATAGGCGCCACATATCTCCACAACAACGACCTATGGAACACATTATGGATGGCAAAAGAAGCTGGAAGGGCCAAACGAAATGACACAGGATTGATAATTTCGGAAATCTTATAAGGACCAATGAAACGAGGCTTGAACTTAGGAGAAGAAACCTTCATAGGAACATAACGAGAAGACAACCAAACCAAATCCCCAACACGAAGTCGGGGACCAACACAGCGACGGCGGTTAGCAAAACGTTGCACCTTCTCCTGAGACAACATCAAATTGTCCACCACGTGAGTCCAAATTTGCTGCAACCTGTCCACCACAGAATCCACACCAGGACAGTCAGAAGGCTCAACCTGCCCTGAAGAAAAACGAGGATGAAAACCAGAATTACAAAAAAAAGGCGAAACCAAAGTAGCAGAACTAGCCCGATTATTAAGGGCGAACTCGGCCAATGGCAAGAAGGTCACCCAATCATCCTGATCAGCAGAAACAAAGCATCTCAGATAGGTCTCCAAGGTCTCATTGGTTCGTTCGGTTTGGCCATTTGTCTGAGGATGGAACGCTGAAGAAAAAGACAAATCAATGCCCATCTTAGCACAAAAGGACCGCCAAAACCTAAAAACAAACTGGGAACCTCTATCCGACACAATGTTCTCCGGAATGCCATGCAAACGAACCACATGCTGAAAAAATAATGGAACCAAATCAGAGGAGGAAGGCAATTTAGGCAAGGGTACCAAATGGACCATCTTAGAAAACCGATCACAAACCACCCAGATGACAGACATCCTTTGAGAGACAGGAAGATCAGAAATAAAATCCATGGAAATATGCGTCCAGGGCCTCTTCGGGACAGGCAAAGGCAAAAGCAACCCACTGGCACGAGAACAGCAAGGTTTGGCCCGAGCACAAGTCCCACAGGACTGCCCAAAAGAACGCACATCCCGTGACAAGGAAGGCCACCAAAAGGACCTAGCAACCAAATCTCTGGTACCAAAAATCCCAGGATGACCAGCCAATACTGAACAATGAACCTCAGAAATAACCCTACTAGTCCATCGATCAGGGACAAACAGTTTCTCCACTGGACAGCGGTCAGGTCTATCAGCCTGAAACTCCTGCAGCACCTGCCGCAAATCAGGGGAGATGGCAGACAAAATCACCCCCTCTTTGAGAATACCAGCCGGCTCAGAGACTCCCGGAGAATCAGGCAAAAAACTCCTAGAAAGGGCATCAGCCTTCACATTCTTAGATCCCGGAAGGTATGAGACCACAAAATCGAAACGGGAGAAAAACAGTGACCATCAAGCCTGTCTAGGATTTAACCGCTTGGCGGACTCGAGGTAAGTCAGATTCTTGTGATCAGTCAGGACTACCACGCGATGTTTGGCTCCCTCAAGCCAATGTCGCCACTCCTCGAATGCCCACTTCATAGCCAACAACTCCCGATTGCCGACATCATAATTACGCTCAGCAGGCAAAAACTTTCTAGAAAAGAAAGCACACGGCTTCATCAAAGAGCCATCAGAACTTCTCTGAGACAAAACAGCCCCTGCCCCAATATCAGAAGCATCAACCTCGACCTGAAAAGGGAGCAAAACATCTGGCTGACGCAACACAGGGGCCGAAGTAAAACGACGTTTAAGCTCCTGAAAAGCCTCAACGGCCGCAGGGGACCAATTCACCACATCAGCGCCTTTCTTCGTCAAATCAGTCAAAGGCTTAACCACACTAGAAAAATTAGCGATGAAGCGACGGTAAAAATTAGCAAAGCCCAGGAACTTCTGAAGACTCTTCACAGATGTAGGTTGAGTCCAATCATAAATGGCCTTAACTTTAACAGGGTCCATCTCGATAGTAGAAGGGGAAAAAATGAAGCCCAAAAAGGAAACCTTCTGAACTCCAAAGAGGCATTTCGACCCCTTCACAAACAACGCATTAGCACGAAGGACCTGGAACACCATCCTGACCTGCCTCACATGGGACTCCCAATCATCCGAAAAGACCAAAATATCGTCCAAATATACAATCATGAACCTATCCAGATACTTCCGGAAGATGTCGTGCATAAAGGACTGAAACACAGATGGAGCATTAGAAAGCCCGAATGGCATCACCAGGTACTCAAAATGGCCCTCGGGCGTATTAAATGCTGTTTTCCATTCATCGCCCTGTTTAATACGCACAAGATTATACGCCCCTCGAAGGTCAATCTTGGTAAACTAACTAGCCCCCTTAATCTGAGCAAACAAATCAGACAACAGAGGCAAAGGGTACTGAAATTTGACCGTGATTTTATTGAGAAGGCGGTAATCTATACAGGGTCTCAGAGAGCCATCCTTCTTGGCCACAAAAAAGAACCCTGCTCCCAACGGTGACGAAGACGGGCGAATATGCCCTTTCTCCAAGGACTCCTTTACATAACTCCGCATAGTGGCATGTTCTGGCACAGATAAATTAAACAGTCGGCCCTTAGGGAACTTACTACCAGGAATCAAATTAATAGCGCAATCACAGTCCCTCTGAGGAGGTAGGGCACTGGACTTGGGCTCATCAAATACATCCTGGTAATCCGACAAAAACTCAGGAACTTCAGAAGGAGTGGAAGAAGAAATTGACATCAAAGGAACATCACTATGTATCCCTTGACAACCCCAACTAGACACAGACATTGATTTCCAATCCAGTACTGGATTATGAACCTGTAACCATGGCAAACCCAACACGACAACATCATGCAAATTATGCAACACCAAAAAGCGAATATCTTCCTGATGTGCGTGAGCCATGCACATGGTCAGCTGAGTCCAGTACTGAGGTTTATTCTTGGCCAATGGCGTAGCATCCATCCCCCTTAAGGGAATAGGACTCTGCAAAGGCTCCAAGGAAAAACCACAGTGCCTGGCAAACTCCAAGTCCATCAAGTTCAGAGCAGCGCCCGAATCCACAAATGCCATAACAGACTAGGACGACAATGAGCAAATCAGAGTAACAGATAAGAGAAATTTAGGCTGCACATTTCTAATGGTAACAGACCTGGCGAACCTCTTAGTGCGCTTAGGACAATCAGAGATAGCATGAGAGGAGTCACCACAGTAAAAACACAGCCCATTCTGATGTTTGTGTTCTTGCCATTCAGCTCTGGTCAAAGTCCTATCACATTGCATAGGCTCATGCCTCTGTTCAGAGGACACCGCCAAATGGTGCACAACTTTGCGCTCGCGCAAACGCCGATCAATCTGAATGGCCAAAGACATTGATTCATTCAGACCAGCAGGCGTGGGGAACCCCACCATAACATCTTTAAGGGCTTCAGAAAGACCCTTTCTGAAAATTGCTGCCAGGGCACACTCATTCCATTGTGTAAGCACAGACCACTTTCTAAACTTCTGGCAATATACTTCTGCTTCATCCTGACCCTGACATAGAGTCAGCAAGATCTTTTCTGCCTGATCCACAGAATTAGGTTCGTCATAAAGCAATCCAAGCGCTAGAAAAAATGCATCTACATTAAGCAATGCAGGATTTCCTGGCTCAAGGGAGAATGCCCAGTCTTGCGGGTCACCACGCAACAAAGAAATAACAATCTTTACTTGCTGAATGGGGTCACCAGAGGAGCGGGGTTTCAGAGCAAGAAACAGTCTGCAATTATTTTTGAAATTCAAAAATTTAGATCTATCCCCAGAAAACAAATCAGGAATTGGAATTCTAGGCTCTAACATCGGATTCTGAACTACATAATCTTGAATACTCTGTACCCTAGCAGCGAGTTGATCCACACAAGAGGACAAACCTTGAATATCCATATCTACACCTGAGTCCTGAACCACCCAGAGGTTAAGGGGAAAAGAAAGACAAAACAAGCTGCAAAAAAAAAAAATTGACTCAGAACTTCTCTTTTCCCTCTTTTGAGATGCATTAACACTTTGTGGGCCAGCTGTACTGTTATGGACCTGGTGGTTAGGAGCACCCGAAATGACCTGATGGTTAAAATGGAAAACCTGGGACAAGCTCTGAGGAAGTGGTAACTCTACTGACCGCAATCCCTAATCCTATCACACACACTAGAAATAGCCGTGGAGCGTACCAAACTCTCCCTAGACGCCTCTTCACAGCCTAAGAGCTAAATACCCCTAAAGATAGAAATAGCAGCCTACCTTGCCTCAGAGAAATTCCCCAAAGTAAAGGTAGCCCCCCACAAATATTGACTGTGAGTTAAGAGGGAAGTAACAAACACAGGAATGAAACAGATTTTAGCAAAGGAGGCCGAATCTTCTCTAGATAGACAGAGGATAGGAAAGGGAACTATGCGGTCAGTATTAAAAACTACAAAAACCACGCAGAGTGTGCAAAAAGACCTCCACACTGACTCACGGTGTGGAGGTGCAGCTCTGCACCCCCAGAGCTTCCAGCTAGCAAGGAAATATCACAATAGCAAGCTGGACTAGAAACATAGCATGTACTGAGAAATATATTCAAAAACCAATGAACAGCAAATGGACTAGCAAGGACTTAGCTTCTGCTGGAGTAGACAGGTCATCTGAGAAATCCAAGAGAGATCTGAACCAGTACTGAGACATTGATAGCTGACATGAACTAACGACCTGGGCAGAGTTAAATAGGGAAGCCAGCAGCAGCAATAAACGAGGGCAGCTGAGAAAGCCAACCTCAAAGATCAGCAGTTCCACTCAAAGCCACCAGAAGGTGTCCAAGGACAGAACTCACCAAAGTACCATTCACAACCACAGGAGGGAGCCCGAGAACGGAATTCACAACAGTCTACAACCTCGTCATCATCATCCTGTGTGCTCTCACACCCGTCGTCCTCAGAGCCAACCTCTTCCTGCCCCGACCGAAAAGTCAAGTTTTCGTTCCAATTAGGTATCTCAGTCTCCACCAACAGGAGTTACAGTTTGGGAACGAGGGTCTGCATTATGCTCAGAACCTTCTTCATCTGGGCCTGGATCCGACTCACAAAGATTCTGGGCATCAGTGCAGATCATTTCCTCGTCTGGATTCACAGAAGCTCTGGAGCAGACCTCTGATTCCCAGGCTATAGTATGCGTAAACAGCCCTACAGACTCAACCATGTGTGTTACCCTATGCTCAGACGGACAGCTGGAGACTTGGGAGCTGTGAGGAAGCAAGTGCGATTGGGGTGACAACTCTGAGGACTGGAGTAGTTGTGATGTTGAAGTTGACATGGAGAAGAGCCCACTTGAACGAGCACTTGATATCCGTTCAAGCACCTGCTGTTTTTGTGCCTCATCTGGAATTTTTGGCGATGCTTGTAGCGATGGTCGTAAGAAAGGGATCATATCAGATTGTCCACGAAAAGAAGTAGACATCTTACTTTGGCTGGAAGATGGTCTTTCTTCTGCAGATTTTACTGTTGCTTTACCACCTACCCCACGGACACAACCTTTTTTTCCCTTTCCAACACGCCTATTCCCCTTTCCACCAGCAGCAGGCCTTTTGCCACTCATTTTAGTGCTTAACTAATTGGCAACTCTGTATCTGTAGTTGTTTGCACAACAACCGATGGATGAAAACCGAGCAGAACTGAGTGGCCAAACTGTGGTACTAGGCCCAAAACTATTAACTGGATTAGATGCAGTGAAAATTGAGATACACAGGCGGTGTAGTTAGTTTCACAGGCGGGCTACACCGCTGATGTGCAGACACTGCTACTAAGCCCAAAACCCCAAAACGATTTACTGGGTTAGATGCAGTAAAAATTGAGATACACAGGCGGTGTAGCTAGCTTCACAGGCGGGCTACTCAGATGACTATCAGACAATGCTACTAGCCCAAAAGGATTGGCTGAGCTAGATTACACCAAATGCTGTGACAAACACTTGCACAGCACTGGCTCAGACCTGCCTGGCAAACAGTGCTATGAACTCACCTCGCCCCCTATCTGTCGGAGTCCCACAAGGTTCAGTCCTTGGGCCCCTGCTCTTCTCCATTTACACCTTTGGCCTGGGACAGCTCATAGAATCTCATGGCTTTCAGTATCACCTCTATGCTGATGACACACAGATCTACATCTCTGGACCAGATATCACCTCCCTACTAACCAGAATCCCTCAATGTCTGTCCACTATTTCATCCTTCTTCTCCTCTAGATTTCTGAAACTTAACATGGACAAAACAGAATTCATCATCTTTCCCCCATCTCACTCGACCCCCCCAACGAACCTAACCATTACAGTAAATGGCTGCCCACTCTCCCCAGTCCCACAAGCTCGCTGCCTCGGGGTAATCCTTGACGCTGATCTCTCCATCAAACCACATATCCAAGCCCTTTCCACTTCCTGCCGACTTCAACTCAAAAATATTTCACGAATCCGTTCATTCCTCAACCAAGAATCTGCAAAAACCCTAGTCCATGCCCTCATCATCTCTCGCCTTGACTACTGCAACCTCCTGCTCTGTGGCCTCCCCTCGAACACTCTCGCACCCCTCCAATCTATTCTAAACTCTGCTGCCCGACTAATCCACCTGTCTCCCCGGTATTCCCCGGCCTCTCCCCTCTGTCAATCCCTTCACTGGCTCCCCATTGCCCAGAGACTCCAGTACAAAACCCTAACTGTGACGTACAAAGCCATCCACAACCTGTCTCCTCCATACATCTGTGAACTCGTCTCCCGGTACTTACCTACACGCAACCTCCGATCCTCACAAGATCTCCTTCTCTACTCCCCTCTTATCTCCTCTTCCCACAATCGTATACAAGATTTATCTCGCGTATCACCCCTACTCTGTAACCCTCTACCACAACTCATCAGACTCTCGCCTACCATCGAAACCTTCAAAAAGAACCTGAAGACCCACCTCTTCCGACAAACCTACAACCCGCAGTAATTATCGATCGACCAAACCGCTGCATGACCAGCTCTATCCTCACCTACTGTATTCTCACCCATCCCTTGTAGATTGTGAGCCTTCGCGGGCAGGGTCCTCACTCCTCCTGTACCAGTTATGACTTGTATTGTTTAAGATTATTGTACTTGTTTTTATTTTGTATACCCCTCCTCACATGTAAAGCGCCATGGAATAAATGGCGCTATAACAATAAATAATAATAATAATAATAACTGCTGTAACCTACCCTGAAAAGGGCTGATATTACAACTAGTCCCGACTCCTCCCGAAACCTATCTCTCTGACAATTCGCTCCAAAAAACACTCTTAGTCTGTATAGCGCCCACAGCAGCAGCGGTGCTGTCTAAGGCCTGTCCCACACGTCCAGATAATTCCGGTACCGGAAAAAATCGGTACCGGAGTTATCCGTGTCCGTGAGCTCACGTAGGCCATCCGTGTGGCACACGTGCGGCAGCCGTGTGCCGCCTGGGTACCACACGGACCGTGCAGGAGAGACAGAGCTACAGTAAGCGCTGTCCCCCCAGCATGGTGCTGAAGCCGCCATTCATCCGTTCTCTCCAGAAGGGGTGAAAAATCTTTTTTTTGTTTTTGTTTTTATGTGTTTAACCCCTTCACCCCCGGAGCTTTTTCCGTTTTTTCGTTTTCGTTTTTTGCTCCCCTCCTTCCCAGAGCCATAACTTTTTTATTTTTCCGTCCATATGGCCATGTGAGGGCTTATTTTTTGCGGGACGAGATGTACTTTTGAACGATACCATTGGTTTTACCATGCCGTGTAACAGAAAATGGGAAAAAAATTCCAAGTGTGATGAAATTGCAAAAAAAGTGCAATCTCACACTTGTTTTTTGTTTGGCTTTTTTGCTAGGTTCACCAAATGCTAAAAGTGACCTGCCATTATGATTCTCCAGGTCATTACGAGTTCTTAGACACCTAACATGTCTAGGTTATTTTTTATCTAAGTGGTGAAAAAAAATTCAAAAGTTTGCTAGAAAAAAAAAAAAATTGCGCGATTTTCCGATACCCGTAGCGTCTCCAATTTATATGATCTGGGGTCGGTTGAGGGCTTATTTTTTGCGTGCCAAGCTGGCGTTTTTAATGATATCATTTTGGTGTAGATACGTTCTTTTGATCGCCCGTTATTGCATTTTAATGCAATGTCACGGCGACCAAAAAAACGTAATTTTGGCGTTTTGATTTTTTTTCTCGCTACGCCATTTAGCGGTCAGGTTAATCCTTTGTTTTTATTGATAGATCAAGCGATTCTGAACGCGGCGATACCAAATATGTGTAGGTTTGATTTTTTTTTAATAGTTTTATTTTGATTGGGGCGAAAGGGGGGTGATTTGAACTTTTATATATTTTTTATTTTTTTATATTTTTAACCACTTTTTTTTTTTAATTTTGGCATGCTTCAATAGCCTCCATAGGAGGCTAGAAGCATGCACAACTCGATCGACTCTGCTACATAGAGGTGACATACAGATCACCTCTATGTAGCAGAAAGGCAGGTGTACTTTGAGCGCCGACCACTGGGTGGCGCTCAAAGCAATCGGCCATCAACAACCATATAGGTCTCAAGGAGACCTCTGGTTGTTATGGCGATGCACTGCTGACCCCCGATCATGTGACGGGGGTCAGCAGTGCAAGCACTTCCGGCCGCGCGGCCGGGAGCGCTAGTTAAATGCCGCTGTCAGCGCTTGACGGCGGCATTTAACTAGTTAATGGGCGCGGGCGGATCGCGATTCCGCTCGCGCTCATTGCGCGCACATGTCAGCTGTACAAAACAGCTGACATGTCGCGGCTTTAAGGTGGGCTCGCTGCCGGAGCCCACCTTAAAGCAGGGGATCTGCCAGCTGACGTACTATTCCATCAGCTGGCAGAAAGGGGTTAAAATAAACTTTAGGGCATCCTCCCCCCTCCCACCCCCTGTGCGCCCGGCCGCCGGCATTAAAATACTCACCCGCCTCCCTCGACGCTTGCTCTCCGCCCCGCTGCTTCTCCTGCACTGAGCGGTCACGTGGTGCCGCCCATTACAGTTGATGAATATGCGGCTCCACCTCCCATAGGGGTGGAGCTGCATATTCATCACTGTAATGGGCGGCACCACGTGACCGCTCATACAGGCGAAGCTGCGGGGCAGAGAGCAAGCGTCGAGGGAGGCGGGTGAGTATTTTAATGCTGGCGGCCGGGCGCACAGGGGGTGGGAGGGGGAGGATGCCCTAAAGTTTATTTTAAACACATAAAAAAAAAAGATTTTTCATCCCTTCTCCCCAGCGAGCGCTGGAGAGAACGGATGAATGGCGGCTTCAGCACCATGCTGGGGGGACAGCGCTTACTGTAAGCGCTGTCTCCAGCACGGCACACGGACTGCACACGGAAAACATCCGTGTGCGTTACGTGTTTTACACGGACCCATTGACTTTAATGGGTCTGTGTAATACGTGCGCTCCCACGAACACTGACATGTCTCCGTGTTTGGCACACGGAGACACGGTCCGCAAAAAATCAATGACATCTGCACAGATGCATTGATTTCAATGTGTCTACGTGTGTCAGTGGCTCCGGTACGTGAGGAAACTGTCACCTCACGTACCGGAGCCACTGACGTGTGAAACCAGCCTAACACTAAGCTGCAGCAGTGAGGAAATGGTGGCGACGGGGCAAATGGCTGATTCTTATAGGGCAAGGACATGTGACATACACAGCCAATGACAAATGCCCATGCTTGCGTGCATCACTTGCACATTGCTGTGTGTGTGTGCACTGCTCATAAGCTGAGAGACTGCACCGCCCCTCTGTAAATGCGGGAAAGAAAGAAAAAATGGAGATCGGCGTTATTTCAGCACAGATCTATCCCCCGCCCAATCCCCCCCCCCCCACCCACTATACACTGAAACAGTCTATTAACAATGATAAACAGTTTTAATGGGCAAATCAAGCTAGGCTTTTGGTGAACGAACAGTTATTGAACAGAAACTCGAACAGCCGAATTTTAAGCAAATTGTTCGGGTTCGTCAAACGACTCGAACACCACCCAAAACAGCTCAAATTTGAAATTGGCGAACAGTTCGACTCGAACACCGCTCATCTCTAGTGGTGAGTTCTCCTTCAATGGAAGTCTTCAAACAGAGGCTGGACAGACATCAGTCTGGAATGATTTAGTGAATCCTGCATTGAGCAGAGGACTGGTCATGATGACCGCGGAGGTCCCTTCCAAATCTAACTCTTTTTTTTAAGTCACTTTTCTTTTTTGTCTTGTGACATTTGTTGCCTTTTTTGTTTCCCCAAATCCTTCAAAATGGCGCAAGCAGTTCATGAATTTTGTGCAAAATTAAAAATGTGTTTTACTTTTTTCTTTACCTTTTTTGCAACATTTTAGCACAATACAGACATGCAGCCGCGGGGACTTGATCACATTTTTCAAGCACGCCGATGACACTCGGTTAGCACCTGAGCATGCTCAGATAACACCTTATCCCAGCACACTCGCTCATAACAACTCGAAAAGCAAAAAAATAGACAGAAAATAGGCATAAGTTCAGCAGTGAATCGGACCGGACTCTTGACCCTTTCCTTGTTGACTTGTTTTGGTTCTTCTTTTGTGTGCTTCTTCTCGTTTTGAGTTCTATTTTAGTTCTCTTTTCCCAGCGCAGTTTTTTATTTATTTATTTTACTTACTTTTCCTGTATCTTTCTCTTCTATGATGTAACTTATGCATGAATTGGTACATACCACCCAGGAGGCAATTACCACAGTTTGAAGGGGCATCAACAAGGGGGAGGAAACCCTTTAATGACTCTCCGAGCTTCGCTGTGTGGGAAGTGACTGTATTAATAGCTCATGGGAAAGGTCAGAGCTGGAATCTGTGTCTCTGATCTGTAACTTTGTCTCTTCACGAGGCCTTAGGCTTATGGTTGGAGATGGGTTAAATAAACTGAGCAGGAGGGGAGAGAGAATTGGCAGCGTACAGGTCAAGTGTGGAGCTGCGGAAAAATGGTGATGGTGCAGAAACACGTAAAATAAAGTAGGAAGATGGGATTTATCTGATGTTTTCCCCTTTGTTACAATGTTTACAAATATTAATTATTTATTGAATTATCATAAGCTTCTCTCTATCTGACTTTTACTTATGATACATTCCCCTTATTCGCTTCCTAAGCCCCCAAGATATACATTGTATCAATATTAACGATTATCAACACATCCTGCATTTAAAAAACAGTTTTATTAATAATTGCAGCAAAAGGCTACGACAGTAACAACTCTTCCCGGATCCTGGAATATGAAATTAAGATGATATGTCATTGTATGCCCTTGTAAATGCAGCAAATTTTCATTTTTGCGCTTTTGTCTTTTTCCTCCCCATCTTCTAAGAGTCAAAACTTTTTTATATCCCCATTAACATAGTCGTATGACTGATTGTTGTTTTTTTCTTTTGTTGCGAACAAGTTGTCGTTTTGATAGACATCATTCACGTCATCTGGGAGGGGGTACGACACCCTGCACCCCCGCTGATCAGCCGCTGTCAGCGGCAGACAGAAGTTTGCGAAATCTGCCACAACGGAGCTGCTCCCCAAAACTAAAGTGGCCGCTGCTACTAATAACTTTTGTGCACCTAATAACCCTAACCTAACCCTAACCTTAACCCTAACCTTAACCCTAACCACGGCAGCTTCTCACTGGCTTTCCCTCCCCATGTCCCACACATGAGATCTGAGCCTCACTTTACACGTTCAGTTGTGGTTCAGCCCTCGGATTTCTCCAGGGTTATTTACATTAAATTTGATAAGGAATTCGTTAGTGTCAATGTCCATATTCCATCTTTTTAGCCTCCATTTCTTTGCGTCGTTAAGGTTGTGGCATAGTGACAACTTGGGAAGCCTTCTTTTCCCTTCTTAATGTTGAACCAATGTTCGTGACTCCATCACGGTTTCTGTCTGAAGTCCAAAAAAAAACAGATTAAGAAGTGCCCCCTGACGGAGCCATAGACCTAAATTAGTTACCAAGAATCAAATTTGTGCAACTTTAATTAAAAAGAAAAATAGTCTGGAGCATGACTGACAGATCCTCATAGCTTACTCTGTAAGGTCCTGCCACCTTAAAGGGAAAGGAAGCTGTAACATCACCTATTGTGAAGGGTGGATTCTGTGTTATCTCCTGTATATAGAGGTGTTATCAGTCATTGTACAGGAGGAGGAGGTGAGCTGTGACATCACCTATTATGAATGGTGGATCCTGTGTTATCTACTGTATATAGAGGTGTTATCAGTGATTATACAGGAGGAGGAGGTGAGCTGTGACATCACCTATTGTGAATGGTTGATCCTGTGTTATCTACTGTATATAGAGGTGTTATCATTCATTGTACAGGAGGGGGAGGAGGTGAGCTGTGACATCACCTATTGTGAATGGAGCATCCTGTGTTATCTACTGTATATAGAGGTGTTATCAGTCATTGTACAGGTGGGGGAGGAGGTGAGCTGTGACATCACCTATTGTGAATGGTGGATCCTGTGTTATCTACTGTATATAGAGGTGTTATCAGTCATTGTACAGGAGGCAGAGGATGTGAGCTGTGACATCACCTATTGTGAATGGAGGATCCTGTGTTATCTACTGTATATAGAGGTGTTATCAGTGATTATACAGGAGGAGGAGGAGGTGAGCTGTGATGTCACCTATTGTGAATGGAGGATCCTGTGTTACCTACTGTATATAGAGGTGTTATCAGTCATTGTACAGGAGGGGGAGGAGGTGAGCTGTGACCATCTATTGTGAATGGTGGATCCTATGTTATCTATTGTATATAGAGGTGTTATCAGTCATTGTACAGGAGGAGGAGGTGAGCTGTGACATCACCTATTGTGAATGGAGGATCCTCTGTTATCTACTGTATATAGGGGTGTTATCAGTCATTGTACAGGAGGAGGAGATGAGCTGTGACATCACCTATTGTGAATGGTGGATTCTGTATTATCTACAGTATATAGAGGTGTTATCAGTCATTGTACAGGAGGAAGAGGAGGTGAGCTGTGACATCACCTATTGTGAATGGTGGATCCTGTGTTATCTACTGTATATAGAGGTGTTATCAGTCATTGTACAGGGGGAGGAGGTGAGCTGTGATATCACCTATTGTGAATGGTGGATCCTGTGTTATCTACTGTATATAGAGGTGTTATCAGTCATTGTACAGGAGGGGGAGGAGGTGAGCTGTGACCATCTATTGTGAATGGTGGATCCTATGTTATCTATTGTATATAGAGGTGTTATCAGTCATTGTACAGGAGGAGGAGGTGAGCTGTGACATCACCTATTGTGAATGGAGGATCCTCTGTTATCTACTGTATATAGGGGTGTTATCAGTCATTGTACAGGAGGAGGAGATGAGCTGTGACATCACCTATTGTGAATGGTGGATTCTGTATTATCTACAGTATATAGAGGTGTTATCAGTCATTGTACAGGAGGAAGAGGAGGTGAGCTGTGACATCACCTATTGTGAATGGTGGATCCTGTGTTATCTACTGTATATAGAGGTGTTATCAGTCATTGTACAGGGGGAGGAGGTGAGCTGTGATATCACCTATTGTGAATGGTGGATCCTGTGTTATCTACTATATATAGAGGTGTTATCAGTCATTGTACAGGAGGAGGAGGGGAGCTGTGACGTCACCTATTGTGAATGGTGAATCCTGTGTTATCTACTGTATATAGAGGTGTTATCAGTCATTGTACATGAGGAGGAGGTGAGCTGTGACATCACCTATTGTGAATGGTGGGTCCTGTGTTATCTACTGTATATAGAGGTGTTATCAGTCATTGTACATGAGGAGGAGGTGAGCTGTGACATCACCTATTGTGAATGGTGGATCCTGTGTTATCTACTGTATATAGAGGTGTTATCAGTCATTGTACAGGGGGAGGAGGTGAGCTGTGATATCACCTATTGTGAATGGTGGATCCTGTGTTATCTACTGTATATAGAGGTGTTATCAGTCATTGTACAGGAGGAGGAGGGGAGCTGTGACGTCACCTATTGTGAATGGTGAATCCTGTGTTATCTACTGTATATAGAGGTGTTATCAGTCATTGTACATGAGGAGGAGGTGAGCTGTGACATCACCTATTGTGAATGGAGGATCCAGTGTTATCTACTGTAAATAGAGATGTATCTTTTTATTCTAATCCTGTCTGTGATGAAAGTTATGCTGGTCAGAATAGAAAGTGTGATGAGTCTAGTGTAAGACCTAGTGGCCTGTGTGACCATTGCAAGATGTTTTCATTTATTTTATGTAGATAGTGATTTGGAAAATTGAAAAAAACATCAAAACTTATTTTTAAAATACCTTTAGCATGAAAACCTGATTTAAAGGTTGTCGTTTTCCGAAGACACATTCCTTTTAACAGTCTTTTCTGGACCTTCAGAAAATTGATATTGTATGATATCTGTCTGCGATTGACTGATGGAATAATGTTATGTTCTCCTTTGTGCTATCACATGTAGATGCCAGAAACATTATATATGTCTCAAGCTGTTGCTGCCATTCTCATCTAGATGGAATGCCTTATGTATTTGTGATGTCTTCTTCCTTGCCATAGTTAATGGGTTTGTACCCAATTGGTAAGATAGAGAATGAAAGGAGCGGAGGTGCGGATCTATGACCTATTCTCAGGATCAGTCAGCGGTCAGACTTACCAACTTATACAACCCCTTTAATAACAGAAACCCCTTTTGTTCACTGGATGGTGTGATACAGACTAATTTTAATGTTTTCCATATTTCCTTACATTTCCAACAAACTTAATTGGTATTGACGGGCGCAGACTGTCTGTTCTAATTGTTGCAGGGATCAATACAGTCATCGTCTGATGAACTTGTTCTATTTTCACTGCCTCTTACTGGGTCTGATTCAGGATCCAAGTGGCCACCTCTTCTACCATATATTGTTCTCCACATAATATTGTCATTTCTGACCGCGGACCCTCTTCTTATCCACTTGACAATGGGGAGAAATGCAATAAAATAACAAAAGAAAGATTACGTACCTATAGAAACTCTCCCACCGCTCCGGGGTTCCCCAACGGTCTTTGTTTACTTGGCTGCAACCAAGAAGTCACATCGACATCCATAACAGCCTCAGCCAATCACGGGCCTCATCGGTCACATCTCTGAAGGGGGGGGGTCATTTGTATAGAGCAGAGACCATCGGGGTGCTCACAAAAAGTGATGGGAGATTTAGAGGGGTTGTTTTACTCCTTACTCTAATTTTGTTACACTCTAACCTGTGCTGGATTCTACTAAAAAGACCCCGCAATGTTTTACTTTTTGCTTTTACCTTCCCTCCACTTTTTTGTTTCAATAGCACAAGTCCAGATGTTTACATGCTCCTTTCCTGTGCTTTTTCCTTAAACTAGCACCTCCCTGCTGATACCTCTGCACTATTCTCTGACAGCTCACTTCATCCCCCTGATAGACTGCCAGACCGGCCTCCAAGAGAGAACTATCAATGGCCAAAAGCAATTGCATCTCTGGCATTTGCATAAAAAATTCTAGGCTGTTTCTTTTGGAAAGTTTAGGCTCTCAAAGGCCATGACATCACAACCATTGAAAGAACCGGAATAGGTTCTCAATGGTCATGCCATCACAACCATCAAAAGAACCAGAATAGGTTCTCAATGGTCATGACATCACAGCCATCAAAAGAACGGGAATAGGTTCTCAATGGTCATGCCATCACAACCATCGAAAGAACCAGAATAGGTTCTCAATGGTCATGACATCACAATCGTTGGAAGAACCGGAATAGGTTCACATGGTCATGCCATCACAACCATCAGAAGAACCGGTATAGGCTCTCAATGGTCGTGACATCACAACCATCGAAAGAAATAGAACAGGTTCTCAATGGTCGTGCTATCAGGACTATTGGAAGAACCTGAATAGGCCATCAATGGTCGTGATATCACAATCATCAGAAGAACTGGAACAGGCTCTCAATATTCGTGACATCACAACCATTGGAAGAGCTAGAATAGGCTCTCATTGGACGTGACTTTCCAACCATCTGAAGAACTGAAACAGGCTCTCAATGGTCATGATGTCACAACCATTGGAAGAACTGGAACAGGCTCTCAATGGTCTTGATATCACAACTGTCGAAAAACACGAAAGACCATCTAGTCCAACATGAACAGAAGTTGACAAGAAGCAGAGCATTCGAAGGCATGGTGCATGTGCCGAGGGAGGGCACAGAAGCAGAATCCTTACAATAAGTACATTCCTGTAAGAATCCCGCAGGTGGATGTAGTTTATAAATATTCCAGAAAAAATTCTAATTTAATGACTTTATTGAATTTTACTCATTTTTTCTTGATCATGGACAGCCCAGTTATCATTCATCGACATTTATCTGCGTTCCAACCTGGTATCAATGTTTTGGAAAGATGAAAACTAATGGAAGCTATTGTATGGTGTTTGAGGCTCAGAAAAAAAAGTTGGTTAATTGATGTCCTTCATGTTAACTGAAATAAAAAAAAGCGCCAGAATCGGATATACACTTTAGTCCCAAAGGGAAGGGGAGGGCAGGCCTGTGTCAGACTGATAAGGCGAGAAAGAGAGAGGAGAAGGATGAGGGGAGTGGGCAGGAAGGAGCAGGAGAGATGGAGAGGGCTTTTTTTTCCACCATGTTATATGATTACAGACACAGAGCAGGATTATACTACAACTTTATTAAATAAGACATTTCAAACTGCTATCCAAAAATTCAACGTAAGTCATTAGCTCACCCTTACTGTATACTCTGACCGTGTGTGCAGGTGACAGTGAGGGTCTATCCGGCTTCCGGTACTGTTCCTATTAAAAATATTATAAATAGGATATTCTTACATTTCTCTAATTTTTTGTTAACTGGAAAACTCAGGTATAACCCATCACATCCAGATGCTGAAGACCCCAAAATTAGGGTAGAGCCTGATTGGTAATTCAGTACGAGACGGTATTTAACTAAAATGGAAGGAAAGCTTATTTATGCTTTCCATATTTTGGGATTGGATTTGAGTAAGGGGGTCTGAAAAGGAACAGTATGACATTGCGGGGCATTCGATAACTCGAAGAAACTTATTCGCGTGGAACATCAGGTGGAGGAATTTTTAAGGTGCTGGGCTCGACACCCCATATTTCCCGGGCGTACTGAGAAATTGTCCTGTCACTTGAGAACTTTCCTGAGCCAGCAATGTTGTGGATCACTTTGCGAGTCCATTCTTTGGTGTTCTGCATAGGAGAGAAAACAATATGTTAGCAAAAAGCTGGAAAATGAAGTGATGTATCACAGGTTAAAGTAGATCATGCAAGTCATGAAGTACACGTCCTCTGGATTAAAAGGGAACCTGTCACCTGATAAAAGCTGCCCAAATTACAGCCAACATGAATCAGACACTTGTGGCATTATTACAGTAATGTATGGTTTACTCTGAAATGCTGTGTTTCCGAGAAAATGTACTCAGTAAAAACAGCCAAAATGCATCTAGGATGATAAGTCTGAAGCTGGTCTCTGGTGGCCTCTCCCTGCCCTGCTTCCCTAGACTGGCAGAGCTCTCCATATACACACAGAAATAGAGACCTATCAGTCTAAAGGAATGAAACGGGGAGAAACAGCACCCTGGTAACACACAGAGCTGACATCCAGCCCGTATTACTCGGAGGGACAATCTCACATCCAGCCTATATTACTGGGAGAAACGCTCCCCACAAGATAAAAAGATCAAACTGCAAAGTGCATATTGGTGGGTCTTAAAATCCTGCGCTGGCACTTATTTTGTTTTATTTATACATTCATACGCTTGGACTTTTCTTTGCTACCATATTTATAGATAGAGATATCGAGAGCCAAGCACTTTTTGACCATTGACAAAGTCTGTAGGATCTTCTGATTAATTATTTTGCTTGGGCCACTCTTCACTATACATTTACATCATAACTTTTTCACTTTATTCGTCCACCTCCATTTATTTTATCTTATCTGTTTTGTCATGTATAATATTAATTAATGTGTCTTGTCCACTATATTTTCAGTAAAGATTATTTTATTATTTCATTCTAATGCTGGATTTGTGGAGGTGGTATTATGGTTCTTTATATTTCCAGCTGACTTTTTTAGTAGTCCATAATTTATACCATTAGATGTTAACACATAAAAAGAGACTTGTCAGTCTAGAGGAGTGAAGCGGGGAGAATCGACACACTTGAGACACACAGATCTAACTTCCAGCCTGTATTACTGGTAGGGACAATCTCACATCCAGCCTATATTACTGAGAGAAATGCTCCCACAAGATAAACAGATGAGACATGGATCAAACTGCAAAGTGAAAATCAGTGGGTCTGAAAATGAGGAAAGGAATGAAGATTTCGGACAGAAACCTGGTGCCAATTTATTAACTAAATGTAACCACTAATATATATATAATTCCATTATAAGAGGATTAGTATCGAGGTTATATCTAATATCTCAGCTTTGATGATGTCCAGATACATTTACATATGTGACCAGCTTTCACTGCTACAAGCTTTTTTAACAGCTGTAGGATTTTATTGCTTCTGCACTGCTGCAGGGCGCTTATGGAAGCCTATCCATCTATGTGTCATCCCGTTATCTCTGTGCAATGTGTGTCACTGTGACAGTCTGGACCATGACAGTTCACCTTGTAAAGAGCGCTGACAGATTCTTGACATCTGATATAATCTTCATAATCTGCAAACACTTTGAACCTGAAGAGAATAAGCGAATATTTGTGAGCGGGGAGATAGGAGAAAGCTGGAAGAACCAGCCGAGGAAAAGAGAATAAAATCTGAAGAGCAGGAAAGACGAGAGGAAAATATGAAGTGAGAGAGAAGAGACAGAGCGAAAGAAAGAAAAATTGGTACCTGTCGTGATTCATCAACATGTTGACAATGTCCTTGAAGAGGTCAGGTTGTTTTGGGGAGAAATATCCTGAATTAAGCTGATCAATCACTTGCCTGAGCTCAGGAATCCTCTCATAATACGACCGGGCATTGTAGCTGCACAGAAATCACAGACATCTTAGTGTTATAAGAAGCGTTTAGCGTCTATGTACCTAATTTATGGATGCAAATCATAGATATGGTCCTCCTACTAAAATACACAAAGAAATCATTGCAAATTTTCAGTTCAACTTCCTTTAAGGAAAATTTTAATTTTTGCATTTTTCATTTTTCCTCCCCCTCCTTCCAAGAGACATAGTTTTTTTTTTAATTTTTCTGTAGACCTAAGCAGTATGAGGGTTTTTTTTTTCAAGAATAATTTGAATCACACCAATCAATTTGCCATAAACTGTACGGAAAAAAAAAAAAAAAAAATCGATATAATGGGGGAAAAAATGCAATTCCACCAATGTTTTTTGGGTTTCGTCTTTTAGAGCGTTCATTGTGCAGTAAAAATAAGACCATTCTCCAGGTCATTACAAACACACAGATACCAAATTTGTGTAGTATTTTTTTTTAAACTATTATAGTGATTTAAAACTATTTTAAATGTCGTAAAAAAAAATTAGTTTGTGTCGCCAATTTTCGAAACCTGAAAACCTGTTTATTTCTCCATCAATGAGGCTGTGCAATGGCTTCTTTTTGTGTGCCATACTGTAGTTTTTTGGGGGGTACGTTCAATGTTTTAATCAAATCAATGTTTTAATCAAATCAATGGTTTTAATCAAATTTATAGCATTTTTGTAAGAGTTGCGTTGTACAAAAAATGGTAAATTTGGAATTCAAACATTTTTTCTTTAAGTACCATAAGGGTTAAAACCACTTTCCTTTTACAGATGCGGCAGTACCATATGTGCTTATTTTTTAACATTTATTTTTAATTGGAGAAAAGGGGTGTGATTCAAACTTATGTTTTTTCTATTTGATTAAAAAAAAAAAAAATAAATAAATTTTTCTCGATTGGTGTAAATGCTACAGTTCTCCTGAATCCGACATAGTTTTTCTTTTGTTCCTGCGACTCTTTGTTCCTGAGATATTGCCCTTTCTTCCCTTTATATAAATGTTGCCTTTTTTTGCCAACTGGGTGTGATCTTCAAGAAGCCACCCATAAAGGTGTTGCTGACCAAGCCCACTTGATAAAAAGTCTAGAATTTATGTACAGACAAGAGGAGGCCATATCTCAGGAATGGTAAGGTGTAGGAACAAAAGAAAAACATCGCCGGATTCAGGAGAACGGCGGCATTTACACCAGGTAAAAAAAATTATCAATTCATGGCAAGAGACTGGTGTAGTAGAAATTTAAAGAACTCACTAATTTATAACAGTCATTATGATTAGTTGGTGTGAATGTTAACCATCCATAACAGAGGCATGTGCTCTCATTGTAGCCAATGTCTGGTACATGACCTCAGCACTAATAAGTACGGGGCATACTGGGATGTCTAGTGCTTGTGACCAGTAAAAATAGGATTGTCCAATGGTTTCTGTTATTTTTGTGACCTTCAAAAACAAAAAACGGTAAAAAAAATATTTATATTAGGACTAAAAAGGGTAATCGCTTACCCTTCACGGTCTACACGTTCCACATCTGGTACTCTCATGCCGAAGATAAAGAGGTTGTCTTCTCCAGCTTCTTCGGCCATTTCCACATTGGCTCCATCCATAGTCCCAATAGTCAGAGCACCATTTAACATAAACTTCATGTTTCCGGTGCCGGATGCTTCAGTGCCAGCAGTTGAGATCTGCTCAGAAAGGTCGGCAGCCGGAACCACTAAGAAGAAGCAGACAAGGAATTTGGCAAGTTATTCTTGGAGAATCTAAACCCCTTTATCAGAAGTATCAATTGGTCAAAGCCTAGATGATGGTACTGAACGACATAAGGGGTTATTAATCATTCGGACAAAAGTTTTTTTGTAAGCTTTGGCACTAAAAATTTAGATTTTCGGAAGTCTGACCAATTGTGGAAATGTAACTGGTTTTCTTTAAAGGGAACCTATGATCAGGTTGTCCTGTACTAACGGTTTGGGAAGGGACAAGGGAAGATCAGCTCACCTGAAGGTTAGAGCTCCTTTCACATTGCGTTCATTCCCATGCTCAGTGGTCCCATCAGGGCTTACGTTTGAACACGCCAAACTGAATTTGGGTATATAGTTGCCTACAGGCCCTTTGACTATAATGGTGCCGACAAAGTGAACTTCTGCTCAGTCTTGCATCATTTTCTTTTTGGGTGTATATGCCTCCTGGAGGCGGACACTCAGACCTAGTAGACTGCGTCTTAATGACCCCCTACAGTATACGTATGCATCCGAAAATGATGCACAACAGAGCACTCGTTGACTCTGTCGGTACCATTATAGTTTATGGCACTGTTGGCGTATATGCCAGAATCCCATTTTGTGGGTGGATTCGACTGTAAGCCTCGATGGTACCAACGAATATGGGACAAAGCCCAGTGTGAAATGGCCCTAAATATACTAATTGCACGGAAAACTTGAAATACTGCAAGGTCCAGAAGGAAACAGAAAAAATCCAGCAAAAGGAAATCTTAAAACAAATCACTTTTATTTTAAAAATGTTAAAATCCAGAAAAATCCATCCAACAACATAAGGAAAAAGTGGACACATTTCAGGCACAATCCTTAGCCATTGACTTAGAAAAGTTGGACTTGTTTAGCTTGGAATAAAACTCTAATTTCTAGGTATAAATGTATGTGTGGTTAATACAAAAAGCTAGCACAGTAATCTTACTGTCAGGACTCAACCCAGCAACAAATGTGCACCAGGCGGCAGCTCTTCTCTCTGAACTATTCAGATTGCTGGACAGTTCCTTGCTAAACCAGATACTAGTACCTGTGTTGTTCCTGATTGTCTCCACCCCGAGTTCCTGATTGGCTCAACCCTGTGATGTCCTGATTGAACACACTACTTAGACCTGGCACAGCACTTTCTTTTTTGCGAGATTGTTGAGCTCTCAACCTTTAGTCTAGCTTCTTTCTACCTGCTGCTTATCCTCAAGATTCTACTGCTGCTACCGTGTACCGACCTCTGGTTATATCCTGACTATGATACCTGCTTATCCTCCCAACTATACTGCTGCTCCGTGTACCGACCACTGGCTATCTCCTGACTACGATACCTGCTTATCCTCCCAACTACACTGCCGCTCTGTGTACCGACCTCTGGCTCTTAACTATAATACTTGCGTATCCTCCCAACTATACTGCTGCTCTGTGTAACGACCTCTGGTTATCTCCTGACTATGATACCTGCTTATCCTCCCAACTATACTGCTGCTGCCGTGCACCGACCTCTGGCTATCTCCTGATTACGATTCCTGCTTATCCTCTCAACTATACTGCTGTTCCGCTGTTCCGTGTACCGACCTCTCGCTATTTCCTTACTATGATTCCTGCCTATCCTCCCAACTATACTGCTGCTGCCGTGTACCGACCTCTAGGTATCTCCTGACTACGATTCCTGCTTATCCTCCCAACTATACTGCAGCTCTGTGTATCAACCTCTGGCTATCTCCTGACTATGATACCTGCCGATCCTCCCAACTATACTGCTGCTGCCATGCACCGACCTCTGGCTATCTCCTGATTATGATTCCTGCTTATCCTCCTAACTATACTGCTGTTCCGTGTACCGACCTCTGGCTATTTCCTTACTTTGATTCCTGCTTATCCTCCCAACTACACTGCTGCTTTGTGTATCGACTTCTGCCTTTTTCCTGACAACGTTACCTGCTGGTACTGCCATTAGTGGTTGTAATGTCACTACTCCAACTCAGGTCAGTCCATAACAGTTACAAAGGACCAGGGTACATTCGTTAAGTGCAGAGAAAAGGAGAATCCAGCAGCCAAATAATAAAGGGTTCTCTACAGTTAGTGTAGTAACACTGGAATGCTCGACAGCCAGAGGCAGTAATGGCAAATACTATATCAGCACATGTGTATAACTTGTGCAGAAAGGCTGAACTTGATGGTCCTGTGTCTGTTCACAACCTATGTAACTATACATGGAATACCCGGCTACAGTGATCAGATACGGTGATAATTAGAAAGCTGCTTAAAGGGCTAACAAAAGGGGGGCAGCTGATTAGTATGAGGAACCTGAGAACGGGTTCCCATTAATTTAAAGCGCGTTATCATGGGAGGACGAAAGCATGTATATGATCTAACACTGCAAACGCACCTTTCTCTGCAAGTGAGACGCGATAGTTCTCCAAGAATATAAGTTTGAGCCTGTCTCCTACTGCAGGGTCATTGTTGATGATGTCTCCCACAGAAGTGATCAATTTGATGATCATCTTGGCCACATGATACCCAGGAGCAGCCTATCAATGGATGACAGAGAGACCAATGATACAAGAAAGAAGAAAGGAAAACGGAGAACGTGAAGGAGGGGGGGGAGAGAGAATAAATAAGACAGTGATGGATGAAAGGGGATACACTGCATGAAAGTAAGAGCGTAAACAGAGAGATGGATAGAGATAATAAATGTACACATCTGTAATTGTGTTGCTCTCTGCATTATCATATGTCGACATCTTTAGCCCTCGTGTTGCTAAATATTAAGTCAATTAATAACAAGTGACAAACTCTCGGCTGTAGCACTTGCATATGGAGAACATAAAGCATCACAGTATTTACACTCATGTATATTGTGCAGAATGGATTTCCTGGCTCTGAAATAAAGGAATATTGGAAATCCAAAAAGATTCTCGTGACCACAAGTAAATAAAAAGGAGACATAATTGCTTTCATGTAGATTAGAAAGCCCCGACGATATAATGTAATCACAAAAAGACATAATAATAATAATAATAATAATAATAATAATAATAATAATAATAATATATTGAATTTAAAGTGCTGATTGAATCTTCTTCATATGTGAGTGTTTTACGCTTTGGAAAGGATTAGCGATCAGTGAGCATGCTGGGATAAGGTGTTATCTGAGCATGCTCGGGACCGAACAGAGGGTCTTCGGTGTGCTCAAATAATATGTATGAGTCCCTGCGGCTGCATGTCTCACGGATGTTTGACAGACACAACACATGAGGTACTACCTAACAAACAGTCAAACTTATATTAGACTATTACAACCTCTTCTTCACATTGATTTTAGCAGCAATAGACTGACTCAGACCCTACTTCTTTGTATACAAGCTACAGTATATCTAACCGTGCTGCAATCTAAGTAAATGTCATTGTGTAGAGAGGGGGAGGAGGTGAGCTGTAACATCACCTATTGTGAATGGTGGATCCTGTGTTATCTACTGTATATAGAGGTGTTATCAGTCATTGTACAGGAGGGGGAGGCGGTGAGCTGTGACAACACCTTTTGTGAATGGTGGATCCTGTGTTATCTACTGTATATAGAGGTGTTATCAGTCATTGTACAGGAGGTGGTGAGCTGTGACATCACCTATTGTGAATGGAGGATTCTGTGTTATCTACTGTATATAGAGGTGTTATCAGTCATTGTACAGAAGGAGGTGAGCTGTGACATCACCTATTGTGAATGGTGGATTGTTATCACCCCAATGGCGAGGGTCTCAGAGGAACGTGGAAGTCTGCAGAATACAAAAATCCAGCTCATAGGGCAGTGGTAACTGGGTTGACCATATATCTACTCCTAACGCCAACACTAGAAGTAGCCGGGGATCATTCCTACGTTGATTCTAGATGACACGCGCCAGCCGGAGAATCTAGCTACCCCTAGTAGAGGAAAACAAAGACCTTTCTTGCCTCCAGAGAAGGGGACCCCAAAGCTGGATAGAAGCCCCCCACAAATAATGACGGTGAGGTAAGAGGAAATGACAAACACAGAAATGAACCAGGTTTAGCACAGAGAGGCCCACTTACTGATAGCAGAATAAAGAAAGGTAACTTATATGGTCAACAAAAACCCTATCAAAATCCACACTGGAAATTCAAGAACCCCCGAACCGTCTAACGGTCCGGGGGGAGAACACCAGCCCCCCTAGAGCTTCCAGCAAAGGTCAGGATATATATTTGGAACAAGCTGGACAAAAATACAAAACCAAAACAAATAGCAAAAAGCAAAAGGCAGACTTAGCTGATATAACTGGAACCAGGATCAGTAGACAAGAGCACAGCAGACTAGCTCTGATAACTACGTTGCCAGGCATTGAACTGAAGGTCCAGGGAGCTTATATAGCAACACCCCTAACTAACGACCCAGGTGCGGATAAAAGGAATGACAGAAAAACCAGAGTAAAAAAAACTAGTAACCACTAGAGGGAGCAAAAAGCAAATTCACAACAGTACCCCCCCCTTAGTGAGGGGTCACCGAACCCTCACCACGACCACCAGGGCGATCAGGATGAGCGGCATGAAAGGCACGAACTAAATCGGCCGCATGAACATCAGAGGCGACCACCCAGGAATTATCCTCCTGACCATAGCCCTTCCACTTGACCAGGTACTGAAGCCTCCGCCTGGAGAGGCGAGAATCCAAGATCTTCTCCACCACGTACTCCAACTCGCCCTCAACCAACACCGGAGCAGGAGGCTCAGCAGAAGGAACTACAGGCACAATGTACCGCCGCAACAAGGACCTATGAAATACATTGTGAATAGCAAACGACACAGGAAGATCCAGACGAAAAGATACAGGATTAAGGATTTCCAATATCTTGTAAGGCCCAATAAACGAGGTTTAAATTTGGGAGAGGAGACCTTCATAGGAACAAAGCGGGAAGAAAGCCATACCAAATCCCCAACGCGTAGTCGGGGACCCACACCGCGGCGGCGGTTGGCAAAGCGCTGAGCCTTCTCCTGTGACAACTTCAAGTTGTCCACCACATGATTCCAGATCTGCTGCAACCTATCCACCACAGAATCCACCCCAGGACAGTCAGAAGGCTCCACATGACCCGAAGAAAAGCGAGGATGGAAACCAGAGTTGCAGAAAAAAGGCGAAACCAAGGTGGCGGAACTAGCCCGATTATTAAGGGCAAACTCAGCCAACGGCAAGAATGTCACCCAATCGTCCTGATCAGCAGAGACAAAACACCTCAAATAAGCCTCCAAAGTCTGATTGGTTCGCTCCGTCTGTCCATTAGTCTGAGGATGGAAAGCAGATGAAAACGACAAATCAATGCCCATCCTACTACAAAAGGATCGCCAGAACCTGGAAACGAACTGGGATCCTCTGTCTGACACAATATTCTCAGGGATGCCGTGCAAACGAACCACGTTCTGGAAAAACACAGGAACCAGATCGGAAGAGGAAGGCAGCTTAGGCAAAGGAACCAAATGGACCATCTTGGAGAAGCGATCACATATCACCCAGATAACGGACATGCCCTGAGATAGCGGAAGATCAGAAATGAAATCCATGGAGATATGTGTCCAAGGTCTCTTCGGGACAGGCAAGGGCAAGAGCAAACCGCTGGCACGAGAACAGCAAGGCTTAGCTCGAGCACAAGTCCCACAGGACTGCACAAATGACCGCACATCCCTTGACAAGGAAGGCCACCAAAAGGACCTGGCCACCAGATCTCTGGTGCCAAAAATTCCCGGGTGACCTGCCAACACAGAGGAATGAACCTCGGAAATGACTCTGCTGGTCCACTTATCCGGGACAAACAGTCTGTCAGGTGGACAAGACTCAGGCCTATCAGCCTGAAATCTCTGCAACACACGTCGCAGATCCGGAGAAATAGCTGACAAGATAACTCCATCTTTAAGAATACCAACAGGATCAGCGACTCCAGGAGCATCAGGCACAAAGCTCCTAGAAAGAGCATCGGCCTTCACATTCTTTGAACCTGGTAAATACGAGACAACAAAATCAAAGCGGGAGAAAAACAATGACCAGCGGGCCTGTCTCGGATTAAGGCGTTTAGCAGACTCGAGATACATCAGATTTTTGTGATCAGTCAAGACCACCACACGATGCTTAGCACCCTCGAGCCAATGACGCCACTCCTCAAATGCCCATTTCATGGCCAACAACTCCCGATTGCCCACATCATAATTTCGCTCGGCAGGCGAAAACTTCCTAGAGAAAAAGGCACAAGGTTTCATAACAGAGCAACCAGGGCCTCTCTGCGACAAAACGGCCCCTGCCCCAATCTCCGAAGCATCCACCTCAACCTGAAAGGGAAGTGAGACGTCAGGCTGGCACAAAACAGGCGCCGAAGTAAACCGGCGTTTCAACTCCTGAAAAGCCTCCACGGCAGCAGGAGCCCAGTTAGCTACATCGGAGCCCTTCTTGGTCATATCCGTCAAAGGTTTCACAATGCTAGAAAAATTAGCGATAAAACGACGGTAGAAGTTAGCGAAGCCCAAGAACTTCTGAAGACTCTTAACTGACGAGGGCTGAGTCCAATCAAGAATAGCTCGGACCTTGACTGGGTCCATCTCCACAGCAGAAGGGGAAAAAATGAACCCCAAAAAGGGAACCTTCTGTACACCAAAGAGACACTTTGAGCCCTTGACAAACAAAGAATTTTCACGCAAAATTTTAAAGACCAACCTGACCTGCTCCACATGCGAATCCCAATTATCAGAAAAAACCAAAATATCATCCAGATAAACAATCAAAAATTTATCCAGATACTTCCGGAAAATGTCATGCATAAAGGACTGAAAAACTGAAGGCGCATTGGAGAGCCCAAAAGGCATCACCAAGTACTCAAAATGACCTTCGGGCGTATTGAATGCGGTTTTCCATTCATCACCTTGCTTAATGCGCACAAGGTTGTACGCACCACGAAGGTCTATCTTGGTGAACCACTTGGCACCCTTAATCCGGGCAAACAAGTCAGACAACAGCGGTAAAGGATACTGAAATTTGACAGTGATCTTATTTAAAAGCCGATAATCAATACAAGGTCTCAAAGATCCGTCCTTTTTTGCCACAAAAAAGAATCCCGCACCAAGAGGGGAAGAAGACGGACGAATATGTCCTTTCTCCAGAGACTCCTTGATATATGAACGCATAGCGGTATGTTCAGGTACCGACAGATTAAACAGTCTTCCCTTAGGAAATTTACTGCCTGGGATCAAATCTATAGCACAGTCACAGTCCCTATGAGGAGGCAGTGCACTGGACTCAGACTCACTGAAGACATCCTGATAATCAGACAAATACTCCGGAACTTCCGAAGGCGTAGAAGAAGCAATAGACACAGGCAGGGAATCCCCATGAATACCACGACAGCCCCAACTTGAGACTGACATAGCCTTTCAGTCCAGGACTGGATTATGGGTCTGTAACCATGGCAGCCCTAAAACAACCAAATCATGCATTTTATGTAAAACCAGGAAACGTATCACCTCGCGGTGTTCAGGAGTCATGCACATGGTAACCTGTGTCCAATACTGCGGTTTATTTGCTGCCAATGGTTCAAGAGTAAAACCACAGCGCTTAGCAAATGAGAGATCCATGAGACTCAGGGCAGCACCTGAATCTACAAACGCCATGACAGGATAAGATGACAGTGAGCAAATCAAAGTTACAGACAGAATAAATTTAGGTTGCAAATTACCAACGGTGACAGGACTAACAACCTTAGCTATACGTTTAGAGCATGCTGAGATAACATGTGTAGAATCACCACAGTAGTAGCACAAGCCATTCCGGCGTCTATGAATTTTCCGCTCATTTCTAGTCAGGATTCTATCACATTGCATTAAATCAGGTGTCTGTTCAGACAACACCATGAGGGAATTTGCGGTTTTTCTATCACATTGCACCGAATTAGGTGTCTGTTCAGACAACACCATGAGGGAATTTGCGGTTTTGCGCTCCCGCAACCGCCGGTCAATTTGAATAGCCAGGGACATGGTATCATTCAGACCTGTGGGAATGGGAAAACCCACCATAACATTCTTAATGGCTTCAGAAAGGCCATTTCTAAAATTAGCGGCCAGTGCACACTCGTTCCAATGTGTCAGCACGGACCATTTCCGAAATTTTTGGCAATACACTTCAGCCTCGTCCTGCCCCTGAGACATAGCCAGCAAGGCCTTTTCTGCCTGAATCTCAAGATTGGGTTCCTCATAAAGTAAACCGAGCGCCAGAAAAAACGCATCAGGATCAGCCAATGCCGGATCTCCTGGCGCCAGCGAAAAAGCCCAATCCTGAGGGTCGCCCCGTAAGAACGAAATAACAATTTTTACTTGCTGAGCAGAATCTCCAGATGAACAGGGTCTCAGGGACAAAAACAATTTACAATTATTCACGAAATTCCTAAACTTAAACCTGTCTCCGGAAAACAGTTCAGGAATCGGTATTTTAGGTTCTGACCTAGGATTTCTGATAACATAGTCTTGTATGCCCTGCACACGAGTAGCCAGCTGGTCCACACTTGTAATCAAGGTCTGGACATTCATGTCTGCAGCAAGCATAGCCACTCTGAGGTAAAGGGGAAGAAGAAAAAAAAAAAAAACTCTGAATCTTCTTTCTTATAATCCCTCTTCTGCAATGCATTAAACATTTAATACTGGCCTGGCAAACTGTTATGACCCCAATGGCGAGGGTCTCAGAGGAACGTGGAAGTCTGCAGAATACAAAAATCCAGCTCATAGGGCAGTGGTAACTGGGTTGACCATATATCTACTCCTAACGCCAACACTAGAAGTAACGACCCAGGTGCGGATAAAAGGAATGACAGAAAAACCAGAGTAAAAAAAACTAGTAACCACTAGAGGGAGCAAAAAGCAAATTCACAACAGTGGATCCTGTGTTATCTACTGCATATAGAGGTGTTATCAGTCATTGTACAGGAGGTGGTGAGCTGTGACATCACCTATTGTGAATGGAGGATTCTGTGTTATCTACTGTATATAGAGGTGTTATCAGTCATTGTACAGGAGGAGGTGAGCTGTGACATCACCTATTGTGAATGGTGGATCCTGTGTTATCTACTGTATATAGAGGTGTTATCAGTCATTGTACAGGAGGAGGTGAGCTGTGACATCACCTATTGTGAATGGAGGATCCTGTGTTATCTACTGTATATAGAGGTATTATCAGTCATTGTACAGGAGGAGGAGGTGAGCTGTGACATCACCTATTGTGAATGGAGGATCCTGTGTTATCTACTGTATATAGAGGTATTATCAGTCATTGTACAGGAGGAGGAGGTGAGCTGTGACATCACCTATTGTGAATGGTGGATCCTGTGTTATCTACTGTATATAGAGGTGTTATCAGTCATTGTACAGGAGGAGGAGGAGGAGGTGAGCTGTGATATCACCTATTGTGAATGGTGGATCCTGTGTTATCTACTGTATATAGAGGTGTTATCAGTCATTGTACAGGAGGGGGAGGTGAGCTGTGACATCACCTATTGTGAATGGTGGATCCTGTGCTATCTACTGTATATAGAGGTGTTATCAGTCATTGTACAGGAGGAGGAGGTGAGCTGTGACATCACCTATTGTGAATGGTGGATCCTGTGTTATTTACTGTGTATAGAGGTGTTACCTTTTGTTGCATTCAAGTCTGTGATGATAATGAGTCTGAGAAGCCTTCTGTACAGAATAGGAAGTATGAGTTTAATATTAAGTTTAGTGGGCAGCATAAAGATTGAAATATTTCAGATTTTTTCAATTAGTTAGCGATATAAAAAACTGAAAACAACATTATCAAAGAATGTTAACTCCTTGATGACCTGTGATGTACATATTCAGCAAAGGGTGTGTGAAGGGAGCCAAGAAGCTGGAGTTGCTCCATACCGAGCAGATACTGCCTGTAACAGCAGCATTTGGGGCTGATGTCAGTCACCGACAGTAGAATTTTAGTGGAGCAATTACTGGTGCACCGTCTCTCATCGGCCCCCCCATGATGCACTAGCGCGGTACCAATAGTTTACCGTGACATCCACTGAACGATGCCATGGAAGCTGATGTACATTTTATGTTGTAGGCTACATTCAACGGCCAAGATGTGCAACCACTGCCTTACCATAAGCTATAACCTGGGTGTACTTACTTTTCCTCCAATCATCACGGTCCTGGGTACCCACTGCTTGCTTGGATCCTTCTTTATGCCTAGAACATTGATAAATTAACATCAGTTCTGTACCTTAAACCAAATTTCTTAAAATTTCTGTAGGTCACACATTAGGCCATAGCAATTAAAAAATCAGGGCGAGCGGAGCTGCCTTTCTTAGTGGAATCTTGTGGTCTAACGGGTAACGTTTCTCCTTGTGGAGAGTGACATGCCATGCCTGGCATACCAGAGTGAGGAGACTTATAAGCCATGCACGCTCCACTGCAAAATTAAATATGCAAGTTGTATCTTCAGAGAGGAAGAGGACTAGAACTCTAGTGCCACCTACTCCTCTTCCTCTCTGAAGAGACAATTTGCGTTTTTACTGGAATCCTAAAACCACAATGAGCAAGGATTTCAATAAGTGGCTATGTGCACACAATGTCTTTTTCAGGCAGATTTCGTCACAGGAACCACCTGAAAAACCTATAAAAAATGTTCTAAAAAATGACCATATCCATTTCTATGTAAAAACGACTTGTGCACATGTTCGGGCTTTTGAACGTCTTTTAATCATTTCACATTTGTAAAAAAAAAAGCCAAAATGGTTTAAAGAAGACCATTCTTCTGGGATTTTCTGCTCCAAAAACTCTGTATTTAACAATGCAAGTCAATGCAAAAGCTCAAGTGAAACCGGATGTTTTTGGAGAATTTTGCCACCGTTTTTGCTTAACAAACAATAGTGGTTTCTTAATTTTTCAACGAAGTGAAAAAAACGATTGTAAAACAGTAGAACCATGAAAAAACTGTCCAAAAATTACCCACTGAAAGTCTGAAAAATTATCAGTAAACAACTGAAAAAAAACAACACAAAAGACGCTGCAGGAAAGAAAATCGTGTGCGCATAAGCAGTAAGTTACAAGTTCTGCTGAATCTTTTTACAAGTCCAGTAGATATTTCAATTTTTGGATCCAGTTCGGGATAATAAAAAAATGTCATCCATTTGCATCCCATTTAGGCTACGTTCTCACCATCAGATTTTGATGTTGCAAATTTTCCCATTAAGTAAAATAGGTACCTTGCTTTTTTTAAAAAAATACACAGTGTTAAAAACTCACCAAAACCTGTGAATGTAGCCTTGATATGCCAAGATATTGGCACAAATTGTTGTCATAATAGTAAGTTAATTAATATTTAGTGTAAAAATGCACCACATTTTTAGAACGGCATGACCCACTTTGATAAATCTGACGCCTTTTAATTAGAACATTTTAGTAAATTTGCCACTATGGGCTCTGTTCATAATCTACGGCTTGTCTTTTTTTTGTCTTGTATTCATTGACATTGTTTGCTCCATATTCATCAAAATGGCTGTTCGTGAAATTTGCGTAAAACAAAAATTATTAATAAAAAATACAATTATTGTTTCTAAAGTCACTTTTATTTTTTTTGTCACGTGGTATTCGTTGCTTTTTTTTAGCTCCGTATTATTAAAAAAAATTATGCGATTAATTCATGAATTATATGAAAAATGTAAAAAACGCTCTCTCTTTTTGTCTTTACCTTTTTCTTAAACTTGTTAGTGCCAAAAGTCACATCTATAATTTGGCAAAATTGGCATAGAATTTCAAGCATTCCTAAAATTACTCCGTGGGTGACTTGGAGTATATTTGTAAAAAAAAAATGTTGCATCTTTTTTTTTCAAAAAATTTCAATTAATGAATATTTTAGCCACAGTTTACAATGACGAGCATAAAAAAGGCAAACGCGTGTAAAAAACAAAAATAATAATTTTGCAAATTAAGAGAATAAGGTGCAAATTAAAATTAGGCGAAAACCAGACCAAAAAGGTGCAAATGCAATAACCAACCCCAAGCGTTTTCTATCTCTTGGGCCAATTATATGTGAAAAGCAAAAAATGAGCTTCACTAATTTGCACCTGTACGTCGGAGCTCCCTCCATATACATTTACTCACGGTTGTATAAGGTGATCACGTGCAGGCAGTTCAGCAACTGCCTCTTGTATTCGTGGATTCTCTTCACGTGGACATCAAACATCGAGTTTGGATTAATCTTCACTTTGTATTCATTCTCCAAGTACCGTGCAAACTTCAGCTTGTTTTCCTGCACGAGACAGAGTCTTATGGGGTCGGAGGATTAGAGATATTCTTCTAAGATTGTATAACCCCAAACGTCTGAACGTTTCACTCTCTGTTCACTCTACAACGAGGTTGTAATGAAAGCTGATGCCAGCTGGGTGAGCTGTGGTGTAGAAAAACACACACGTCTGCCGAGAAACTTCACCGGCAAACTCAGAATGTGTTAATCACCGTGTTATGGCTTCACAATGATTTTGTCAATTTTCTCTGATTCGGGAAAAGTGGCTCGTTAAAATACCGGAGAAAAATGATTAACTGCGCTAAGATAGGAAAGTTCTTAAAAATAGAATGGAATTTTGTGATACCTTCAAAAAGTATGGAAAATGGATTTGTGGCATCTACAGGTTGCGATCATAATATCTAAGGCTATGTTCACACAACTTTTCGGTCGGAGCGTTTCCCATGGAAAAATATGACCTTCCACAGACTGCACTCGGATCAATGTTATTCAATAGAGTAGTCCAGCTGATCATTCTTTTACATGGACTGAAGGTCGGAGTGAAAAAATTTGCACTAGTTTCTTCCGTCGCCTATTGAAAAAAAAAAAAAAGAATCGGATCCCATAAAGAGCCTCCGTATAACATCCGATTTCCCTGGATATATTTCAATCCCTAGCATAATAAACTGATTTTTGTCTTGTAAATTTTATCCACTGCTGATACATAAAAACAAACTGAATATGGATAACAATGCAGATGAAAAAGCGTCATTTTTTTCTTGATGAAAATTGGATTTTTTTTTATACGGCCCTATGAACATAACCTTAGAAATACCCTACAATAAAGCTGGCTATACATGAGATAGCATGTTTGCCTCAATACATTTTCTTTCACTTGGGCCCATTACACGTGAAAATCTACAATAGATTCACTAATGTGCACCTGTATGTCGGAGCTCCCTCCATATATATTTACTTAGAAATACCCAACAATAAAGCTGGGCATACCTGAGATAACACATTTGGCTAGTTACATTTTCTTTCACTTGGGCTAATTACATGTGAAAACCCACAATGGCTTCACTAATGTGCACCTGTATGTCGGAGCTCCCTCCATATATATATTTACTTATAGATGCTCGACAATAAAGCTGGTCATACATGAGATAGCATTCGGCTGAATGTTGGTTTGGCGGGCAGCTATCTCTCCTGACTTCTAAGGGCTCGTTCACATGTTCGATTTTCTCGTACAAGAGCATTCTGAGGCTGTGCACATATCCGATTTAATCCTCGGACCGAGCGGTCTGTGGAAAATATCGGAAACATGTTGTATTTTTATCCGAACTTTGAAAAGCAAGTCTATAGCTCTGTGAAAAATGTGATCGCACTTGGATAACATCCGATTGATCTTCGATTTTCACAGACTATCAGAAAGGAGAAGGTGGAGAAACTTTTTTTTCCTACAACGTACAAAAAGAAACTGATGCCAGTAGGACCAAACGCTGATCAAAATAATCAGTCTGTTTTTCTCATCGGTTCTGTGAACGAGTTCTTAGACTCACTAAGTGTTCATGTGTTTTAATCAAAAAGTGAAAAAAATTTAGCTGCCAGACAAAAGTTTCAACTGCTTGAAAGCGTGAGAAAAAACTGCTCCAAAAACATTCAACAGCGTTTTTAATTTTCATGAAATTATGTCCACTTTGCTTGGCTAGATAAAAGCAGCAGATTTTTTGGGGAGAAAAATGCTGTATTTATGCTACATGGGAATATGGATTTATGTCTGTAAGCTCTGGGGTCAAAGGAGTAACGTTTCTCCTTTTAGAGAGTGACATGCCAAGCTTGGCAAGTCAGAGTGAGGAGACTTATAGGCCATGCATGCTCCTCTGGGAAATTAAATATGCAAATTGTCCCTTCAGAGAGGAAAAGGGCTAGAACTCTATAGCCACCTATTGGAAGCAATGATCCTACAAGCTCAGATGCTTCTCGTTACGCCGTGGTATCAGCGCTGGGAAAAAGATGGTGCGTTATTTCAACCGTCTGTCAAAGATCACAGAAGTGTGAGCGTTCGTATCATCTTTATTGCATATTGTTTTTATTTTTTACCAACCTGCTTGACTTTCGCAATATCTCTGATGAAAGCATCATCGTTGACAAAGTTCAGCAGCTTCTTCAGCTGGTCGAGATTAGTGATATAATCCTCTCCAATGCGCTGGAAAAAGAAAAGTGATTGGAATAAATTCCAGCATTGCACATGACGGTACCTGCACACAGGGCGTATATCCGGGAAATATTACCTATGTGCACACAGAGACTTTTTGGGGGAGTTTTCATAGCAGAAACAGAGCAGAACCTCCAAGTTTTTGAGATTTGGAGAGTTTCCCGCTCAGATTCGTCTAAAAAAAACTCCTGGAAAATCTCTGTGTGTATTTCGAGATGGAAAATCCACTGCATATTAGTAGCAGCATTGTAGGTGGACATGCAAAGTTTTTAGCCGTATGTTTTCTAATGTGGATTTCAATGAAAAATCCATATGGCTGTTCAAACAGAGTTTTGAAAACCGTACAAAGGGATAAAAAGAAATGGCATGTCATTCATTGTGGAATCCGTTTCAAACTTGACACTGAAATCAAAACTGTTTGCTCAAAATAAAAGTGGAAAAAAAAATCCCAAATTAAAAATTTTCTAATAAAAAAAACGCACTAGGACTGAAAATAATGGAAAAAAACACATTCTGGCATTGATTTATTTTGAAAACCATGTTGGATTTTTTTTTCAGCTCGGAAAAAAAAAATGTGGGAGGATACGTCCACAGGGGGTCTCTTAGATATCGGAGTTTTCCCAGGTGAAGTCACTTGTGCTGTATATCGTTAAGCATAGAGAGTGGGCAAAATCTCAGTTGAAGCCGCCCGAAGAGTGAGATTGTCTCTTGTTTTGACCACTTTAGGGTTTCCAAACCGCATTTTGATGTTCTGAAAATAATTATTCCTGCTAAATCATGTGGTCAACTAGTTTTCATCTTTGGTAAAGTAGACGTTTACGATCTTTTATCCTACGGGAATGAGATGTCAGATGAGGACCGGAAACTTACAGGAAAGTCGGCATAGGATGAGGCCATAGTTTTGTATGTCCATTAGATGCTTCCTGGGGCGCACGTGGATGGGTGCTCCACACCTCTTACCTCTGCAATGACTTCTGCCAGGCCCGGGTTACACAGCACCAACCATCGCCGGGGAGTGATACCGTTAGTCTTATTCTGGAACTTATGAGGGTCCATCTCGTAGAAATCATGAAAGCTGAAATCATAAAAGACTAAAGTGAAAACAAAAAATGCGATTAAAGAGGGAAACGTGTCCCGCGCCCCGGCACGCATACTCACACGGTGTCTTTTATGATATCGGAGTGAATCTGAGCGACGCCATTCACGGCATGTGACCCCACGATGCACAAATGAGCCATGTTAATCCGCTTTACCGAGCCCTCTTCAACGAGAGACATCCTGCGCAAGCGGTCAACGTCTCCAGGAAACATGGAAGAGACTCGCTACATCGGAAGGGACAGGAGAAGCATTAGGCGTGAAAGTAGCAGGGCAAAAAACACCGACAGTGTGGCGGAAAAGAGAGGGGCGGTCCAGTGAAAAATTATTGATTGGTGGGGGTCCGACTGCTAGGACACTTATCTACTAGAATGGAGCGGCACTGCGCATGGCCGACCGCCGCTCTATTCATTCCCCATATAGGTAGCCTTGGTAGGAAATGAATGAAGTAGCGGTCGGGCGTTCAACTCGCAACTCCATTTTGTAACAGGGATAAAAACTCATCATTGCACCAACCAGAGGGAGTCTTGGCACTTGGACCCTCACCAATCAATTAATTATGACTCTATCCTGTGGATAAGTGATTACTTTTTTTCCACTGGACAACTCCTTTAAGTAAAAAACTATATCTATGATAGTGTGCAAAACATGTTCTTTAAATATTTCAAGTAAGATCGTACATTGAGGTGTCTCAGATTAATTTCATAGATGATATCCAAGTGTCTTGGGAGCAAATTCTGCAGCAGATGAACCGGCCAGCGCTCCAAAGCCTCGGGCAACACTGTGTGGTTGGTATAGGCGCAGGTCCGGACAGTCAGGTCCCAGGCCTAAAGTACACAAGGGAAGAATCATGTCAGTGGGCGGACGTTTAGTATTGTCACATGAGCATTAATGGTTCTGCGAGGCAAAATGTTTGAAGGCGAATGCGGATTTGTTGAGGAAAATAAAAAACCTGATGATAACATGACTCAGAGGACCAATTTGATCAACTTCATGCAAAAATTAAACTACCCTCTTTCCCAAATTTACCAGTGCTTCTATACTAAAACATACTGGGCAGTTTTGCTAGATGACTGATGAAATGCTGCTTGTACATAGTCAACCAAGTGTATTGTGCCAAATACTGCTCATTTAGGAAAGTGGGGCCCACCGGGGATTTACCCATTCTCCCGTGGACCAGTTCAAGCCTGTTTGTATCCCTGCAAATTGGGACATAGTCAACCAAGTATATTGGGTCAAATACTGCTCATTTAGGAAAGTATGGCCCTCCGGGGATTTACCCGTTCTCCCATGGAGCATGATCTCTTTATGTAGAAGAGCACAATGACCACTGCAAGGCAATGTGATAGTTAACGTGAATGTTTTTACACGCGGCATGTAAGAAAATCACGGCATGTACTACTTTGATCCATTTTTTTTTACTAGACGATCATTATAAGTCAAAAAAGGGATCGTATATGGGCTGCCATCGTATGTCATGCGTTTTTCACAGATCCATGATCCTGAGGTCAACCAAGTAGTTTGATTATAAACAAAGTCCTATGTGAATGGGGTGCTACATGCAAAATATTTATGCACAGTAGTTTTTTTTCCTGGTATCTCAGTAATCACATTACTGGAGCCCTATTTAGCGGTATTATTTTGGCATTATATGGCGATATAATGTGGGGTGGAAGTACAAGTAGCAGGTAAGGCTATGTTCACACGTTGCATTTTTGCTGCGTTTTTTAACGCAAATTTAAAGCTGCTTTTCACATCACCAGCAAAAACTATGAGATTTCAGGAATCAGCACAATTGCTTTTTTTTTTCCTGATTGAATTGGAAAACGGACCCTTTCTTGAAAACTGCACAATGTAACTTCTTTCATTTTTTTCCGGTCTCCTTTGAAGCCCGGCCATATGCTGGTTTTTAAAGGAGCTCTCTAATGACAAGCATGGGGGTCTTCAGCAGACCCCCAGCTGACGTAGTAACCCATCAGCGACCCCTGATCACTTCACAGGCACACCGATGGGCGCATGGAATGACGTGTCCCCATGCCGGCATGTGTCAGAGTTTGACAGTCAGGTCCTGCTGGGTATGGGCCGAGCTCGCCCTATGTGCCGGCTCCATACACCCCACTTCCAACTTGCAAAGGGGTTAAACATCTACTGTAGACAACTTACACATATGACCTGCACCCAAAACACAGCAAAATCTGCTTTTTATAAGTAGCTTTCTTTTACTGCCAATAGAGCAGGTTTTGGCTGCAGGAAAAAAATAAATGCAGCAAAGAAGCAACGTGTGAACACAGCCTAAACCTCATCTTGTAGCTTGGAGCGATTTCTAACAAATGGGTTCAGAGAACAAGTCTCAAAAACGAATCTGTACAACTTTTCTACAACTTTTCTACTGTTATAATAGAACGGACTTTAGTGGTGAACTCGAAATCTTACCAATAGTCCGAGGAGGACCCTTAATCGTGCAGAGATGAGATACCGGGACTACAATGACTTTTTACTAACGACCGGACTATTATGTCCCAATTAACGTCAGTGATGGCCGCCGTGGATCCACCATGATGGGGGGGCGCTGCCTTTCCTCCCGCGTCTTCGGTCGTAGACTATACGCTCTGTTACTAAACGCGGCGATTACTTATAAAGGGATCATTTACAACCATCTGTTTAAAGGAACGGAGTGAATGATATTAAATGCCGCTGATTACTTCTGTGAATTGCAGCCGGTCGTCGGATTCTCAGATCCCATATGAACTGTCACAAGATATTTCGGTTATGAATGTCTCTGCTTATTACTCGGCGTGCTTGATTTGATTAATGTAAGGACGGGAGTCATGGAGAAAGCACGCTGCGGAAGAAAGATCTACCGAGATGGAAAAAGACAGCAGGTAGCTAATGATGACAAAGGATGATCGGCAGATAAAAGACAAAAGAGGAGAAAATGTATGGCCGAATAAATGACGATTCTGGAGGGGTATAGCGGTTATAGGACACGGAAGGGTTAGGCGCCTTTATCCACACGCAAAAAACCCTGCAACGTTCAGCCTTCATATGTTGGGCTTAATATACTTTCACCTAGCGGCGTCATTCAGCCCTGCTTACCATAAGCATTCAGATAAATCAATATTCTATATTAGGTCCTATTTTTCTTTTTTCACGGTATCCAATAGGCTGTCTGCTCTTAAAGGGACAGTGACAATAGCCATCACAATTCGGCAGATCTGAATATAGCAAAGGTACTGGTATCATACATCTTATTTATTTTTTTCATAAATTAATAGTGCACGTGAAACCAAGAAACTTTGTAATATATCTTATCATAGTAATCTACTTCTTTCTCCTCCCGGACTGATCATTCATTCTTAAAATTCTCAATTCCATAATTGAATGCAGACTGTTATGACCCCAATGGCGAGGGTCTCAGAGGAACGTGGAAGTCTGCAGAATACAAAAATCCAGCTCATAGGGCAGTGGTAACTGGGTTGACCATATATCTACTCCTAACGCCAACACTAGAAGTAGCCGGGGATCATTCCTACGTTGATTCTAGATGACACGCGCCAGCCGGAGAATCTAGCTACCCCTAGTAGAGGAAAACAAAGACCTTTCTTGCCTCCAGAGAAGGGAACCCCAAAGCTGGATAGAAGCCCCCCACAAATAATGACGGTGAGGTAAGAGGAAATGACAAACACAGAAATGAACCAGGTTTAGCACAGAGAGGCCCGCATACTGATAGCAGAATAAAGAAAGGTAACTTATATGGTCAACAAAAACCCTATCAAAATCCACACTGGAAATTCAAGAACCCCCGAACCATCTAACGGTCCGGGGGGAGAACACCAGCCCCCCTAGAGCTTCCAGCAAAGGTCAGGATATAGATTAGGAACAAGCTGGACAAAAATACAAAACCAAAACAAATAGCAAAAAGCAAAAGGCAGACTTAGCTGATATAACTGGAACCAGGATAGTAGACAAGAGCACAGCAGACTAGCTCTGATAACTACGTTGCCAGGCATTGAACTGAAGGTCCAGGGAGCTTATATAGCAACACCCCTAACTAACGACCCAGGTGCGGATAAAAGGAATGACAGAAAAACCAGAGTCAAAAAACTAGTAACCACTAGAGGGAGCAAAAAGCAAATTCACAACAGTACCCCCCCCCTTAGTGAGGGGTCACCGAACCCTCACCACGACCACCAGGGCGATCAGGATGAGCGGCATGAAAGGCACGAACTAAATCGGCCGCATGAACATCAGAGGCGACCACCCAGGAATTATCCTCCTGACCATAGCCCTTCCACTTGACCAGGTACTGAAGCCTCCGCCTGGAGAGGCGAGAATCCAAGATCTTCTCCACCACGTACTCCAACTCGCCCTCAACCAACACCGGAGCAGGAGGCTCAGCAGAAGGAACTACAGGCACAATGTACCGCCGCAACAAGGACCTATGAAATACATTGTGAATAGCAAACGACACAGGAAGATCCAGACGAAAAGATACAGGATTAAGGATTTCCAATATCTTGTAAGGCCCAATAAAACGAGGTTTAAATTTGGGAGAGGAGACCTTCATAGGAACAAAGCGGGAAGAAAGCCATACCAAATCCCCAACGCGTAGTCGGGGACCCACACCGCGACAGCGGTTGGCAAAGCGCTGAGCCTTCTCCTGTGACAACTTCAAGTTGTCCACCACATGATTCCAGATCTGCTGCAACCTATCCACCACAGAATCCACCCCAGGACAGTCAGAAGGCTCCACATGACCCGAAGAAAAGCGAGGATGGAAACCAGAGTTGCAGAAAAAAGGCGAAACCAAGGTGGCGGAACTAGCCCGATTATTAAGGGCAAACTCAGCCAATGGCAAGAATGTCACCCAATCGTCCTGATCAGCAGAGACAAAACACCTCAAATAAGCCTCCAAAGTCTGATTGGTTCGCTCCGTCTGTCCATTAGTCTGAGGATGGAAAGCAGACGAAAACGACAAATCAATGCCCATCCTACTACAAAAGGATCGCCAGAACCTGGAAACGAACTGGGATCCTCTGTCTGACACAATATTCTCAGGGATGCCGTGCAAACGAACCACGTTCTGGAAAAACACAGGAACCAGATCGGAAGAGGAAGGCAGCTTAGGCAAAGGAACCAAATGGACCATCTTGGAGAAGCGATCACATATCACCCAGATAACGGACATGCCCTGAGATAGCGGAAGATCAGAAATGAAATCCATGGAGATATGTGTCCAAGGTCTCTTCGGGACAGGCAAGGGCAAGAGCAAACCGCTGGCACGAGAACAGCAAGGCTTAGCTCGAGCACAAGTCCCACAGGACTGCACAAATGACCGCACATCCCTTGACAAGGAAGGCCACCAAAAGGACCTGGCCACCAGATCTCTGGTGCCAAAAATTCCCGGGTGACCTGCCAACACCGAGGAATGAACCTCGGAAATGACTCTGCTGGTCCACTTATCCGGGACAAACAGTCTGTCTGGTGGACAAGACTCAGGCCTATCAGCCTGAAATCTCTGCAACACACGTCGCAGATCCGGAGAAATAGCTGACAAGATAACTCCATCTTTAAGAATACCAACAGGATCAGTGACTCCAGGAGCATCAGGCACAAAGCTCCTGGAAAGAGCATCGGCCTTCACATTCTTTGAACCTGGTAAATACGAGACAACAAAATCAAAGCGGGAGAAAAACAATGACCAGCGGGCCTGTCTCGGATTAAGGCGTTTAGCAGACTCGAGATACATCAGATTTTTGTGATCAGTCAAGACCACCACACGATGCTTAGCACCCTCGAGCCAATGACGCCACTCCTCAAATGCCCATTTCATGGCCAACAACTCCCGATTGCCCACATCATAATTTCGCTCGGCAGGCGAAAACTTCCTAGAGAAAAAGGCACAAGGTTTCATAACAGAGCAACCAGGGCCTCTCTGCGACAAAACGGCCCCTGCCCCAATTTCCGAAGCATCCACCTCAACCTGAAAGGGAAGTGAGACGTCAGGCTGGCACAAAACAGGCGCCGAAGTAAACCGGCGTTTCAACTCCTGGAAAGCCTCCACGGCAGCAGGAGCCCAGTTAGCTACATCGGAGCCCTTCTTGGTCATATCCGTCAAAGGTTTCACAATGCTAGAAAAATTAGCGATAAAACGACGGTAGAAGTTAGCGAAGCCCAAGAACTTCTGAAGACTCTTAACTGACGAGGGCTGAGTCCAATCAAGAATAGCTCGGACCTTGACTGGGTCCATCTCCACAGCAGAAGGGGAAAAAATGAACCCCAAAAAGGGAACCTTCTGTACACCAAAGAGACACTTTGAGCCCTTGACAAACAAAGAATTTTCACGCAAAATTTTAAAGACCAACCTGACCTGCTCCACATGCGAATCCCAATTATCAGAAAAAACCAAAATATCATCCAGATAAACAATCAAAAATTTATCCAGATACTTCCGGAAAATGTCATGCATAAAGGACTGAAAAACTGAAGGCGCATTGGAGAGCCCAAAAGGCATCACTAAGTACTCAAAATGACCTTCGGGCGTATTGAATGCGGTTTTCCATTCATCACCTTGCTTAATGCGCACAAGGTTGTACGCACCACGAAGGTCTATCTTGGTGAACCACTTGGCACCCTTAATCCGGGCAAACAAGTCAGACAACAGCGGCAAAGGATACTGAAATTTGACAGTGATCTTATTCAAAAGCCGATAATCAATACAAGGTCTCAAAGATCCGTCCTTTTTTGCCACAAAAAAGAATCCCGCACCAAGAGGGGAAGAAGACGGACGAATAAGTCCCTTCTCCAGAGACTCCTTGATATATGAACGCATAGCGGTATGTTCAGGTACCGACAGATTAAACAGTCTTCCCTTAGGAAACTTACTGCCCGGGATCAAATCTATAGCACAGTCACAGTCCCTATGAGGAGGCAGTGCACTGGACTCAGACTCACTGAAGACATCCTGATAATCAGACAAATACTCCGGAACTTCCGAAGGCGTAGAAGAAGCAATAGACACAGGCAGGGAATCCCCATGAATACCACGACAGCCCCAACTTGAGACTGACATAGCCTTCCAGTCCAGGACTGGATTATGGGTCTGTAACCATGGCAGCCCTAAAACAACCAAATCATGCATTTTATGTAAAACCAGGAAACGTATCACCTCGCGGTGTTCAGGAGTCATGCACATGGTAACCTGTGTCCAATACTGCGGTTTATTTGCTGCCAATGGTGTAGCATCAATACCCCTAAGAGGAATAGGATTTTCTAATGGTTCAAGAGTAAAACCACAGCGCTTAGCAAATGAGAGATCCATGAGACTCAGGGCAGCACCTGAATCTACAAACGCCATGACAGGATAAGATGACAGTGAGCAAATCAAAGTTACAGACAGAATAAATTTAGGTTGCAAATTACCAACGGTGACAGGACTAACAACCTTAGCTATACGTTTAGAGCATGCTGAGATAACATGTGTAGAATCACCACAGTAGTAGCACAAGCCATTCCGGCGTCTATGAATTTTCCGCTCATTTCTAGTCAGGATTCTATCACATTGCATTAAATCAGGTGTCTGTTCAGACAACACCATGAGGGAATTTGCGGTTTTTCTATCACATTGCACCGAATTAGGTGTCTGTTCAGACAACACCATGAGGGAATTTGCGGTTTTGCGCTCCCGCAACCGCCGGTCAATTTGAATAGCCAGTGCCATAGTATCATTCAGACCTGTGGGAATGGGAAAACCCACCATAACATTCTTAATGGCTTCAGAAAGGCCATTTCTAAAATTAGCGGCCAGTGCACACTCGTTCCAATGTGTCAGCACGGACCATTTCCGAAATTTTTGGCAATACACTTCAGCCTCGTCCTGCCCCTGAGACATAGCCAGCAAGGCCTTTTCTGCCTGAATCTCAAGATTGGGTTCCTCATAAAGTAAACCGAGCGCCAGAAAAAACGCATCAAGATCAGCCAATGCCGGATCTCCTGGCGCCAGCGAAAAAGCCCAATCCTGAGGGTCGCCCCGTAAGAACGAAATAACAATTTTTACTTGCTGAGCAGAATCTCCAGAAGAACAGGGTCTCAGGGACAAAAACAATTTACAATTATTCACGAAATTCCTAAACTTAAACCTGTCTCCGGAAAACAGTTCAGGAATCGGTATTTTAGGTTCTGACCTAGGATTTCTGATAACATAGTCTTGTATGCCCTGCACACGAGTAGCCAGCTGGTCCACACTTGTAATCAAGGTCTGGACATTCATGTCTGCAGCAAGCATAGCCACTCTGAGGTAAAGGGGAAGGAGAAAAAAAAAACTCAGAATCTTCTTTCTTATAATCCCTCTTCTGCAATGCATTAAACATTTAATACTGGCCTGGCAAAACTGTTATGACCCCAATGGCGAGGGTCTCAGAGGAACGTGGAAGTCTGCAGAATACAAAAATCCAGCTCATAGGGCAGTGGTAACTGGGTTGACCATATATCTACTCCTAACGCCAACACTAGAAGTAGCCGGGGATCATTCCTACGTTGATTCTAGATGACACGCGCCAGCCGGAGAATCTAGCTACCCCTAGTAGAGGAAAACAAAGACCTTTCTTGCCTCCAGAGAAGGGAACCCCAAAGCTGGATAGAAGCCCCCCACAAATAATGACGGTGAGGTAAGAGGAAATGACAAACACAGAAATGAACCAGGTTTAGCACAGAGAGGCCCGCATACTGATAGCAGAATAAAGAAAGGTAACTTATATGGTCAACAAAAACCCTATCAAAATCCACACTGGAAATTCAAGAACCCCCGAACCGTCTAACGGTCCGGGGGGAGAACACCAGCCCCCCTAGAGCTTCCAGCAAAGGTCAGGATATAGATTAGGAACAAGCTGGACAAAAATACAAAACCAAAACAAATAGCAAAAAGCAAAAGGCAGACTTAGCTGATATAACTGGAACCAGGATCAGTAGACAAGAGCACAGCAGACTAGCTCTGATAACTACGTTGCCAGGCATTGAACTGAAGGTCCAGGGAGCTTATATAGCAACACCCCTAACTAACGACCCAGGTGCGGATAAAAGGAATGACAGAAAAACCAGAGTCAAAAAACTAGTAACCACTAGAGGGAGCAAAAAGCAAATTCACAACAGCAGACTTTCCCATAACTGAGATAGGAGATGACAGTTGGTGCTCATAAAGTTCTATGGAACTTGCAATAGAATCTCTAGCTCCTCCTCTTCCTGCCTCCATAGAATTTAAAAAGCACCAGTTGATGCTCATAAAATTCTATGGAGAACTGTAACTGTCCTTTCAGGTGAATTTGCAGCAGAAAGCCTGCGTCTAATTCTAGCTCCTCCCGCCAACATAGAATTTTAAAAGCACCAACTGTCATATCCTATCTTAGTAATAGGGAAATTTGTCTTCACTGAATAAAAATTTTACAGATTTTACTCTTGTCTTTGGTTTTTTTAGAGATAAGAATTGACAGTTGCTGCTTAAAGTTTTATGGAAATGGCAATAGAATGTCTCTGGCTCCTCCCCTTCCTACTTCCATGGAATTTTAAAAGCACCAACTGTCATCTCCTATCTCAGTAAAGGGAAAATCTGTCTTCATTAAAGAAAGATTTTACAGATTTTACCCATGAATTGAGAATGAAGATGAGTCCAAGAGGAGAAAGAAGCCGATTCTTCTGATAAGATTTATTACAAAGTTTCTTATTTTCATGTGTACTATTGATTTATGAAATAAAAATGAAAATGAGGGTGACGTTTTAGCAATGGATACACTCTCTATGGAGAGAGAAAAAGCATGCGCAGTAAGGAACGGGAATTGTACACAAACATATGACAAATACCAGAAGATGAAGTTTTGTAATGAATAATTAGTGTAAAATCTACTTGTGAGCATTTGGAAAGACGATGATTTATCTCTGTTTCATTTGTCTCTGCACCCATAGATATGTGATGGTAAAGGCCGAAGCTAGAATAATGACAAGATTAAACAAATCGGGACCAATTCACTATTGCATTTGAGCTGGGTTTTTTTTTTTCTATTTTTTGTTATTTTTCGCCTATTTTTCATTTGAGTCTTATTCTTTTTTTAATTTCTGCTTTTTTAACTTTTATTTTACATGTGTTTGTTTTTTATGTTCCTCATTGCGGGCGAATTTTTGGGATTTCCGGATGTTTTCAGCTGATTTACCAATTACGACTTTTTAAAAAATTGCAAAGTTTTTACGCTCCAGGTTCCGTGTAAATCTGAAACAAATTCAGCAAATTTTGCAACATTTTAGATTTATTGTACTAAAAAATCTCAGAAAGGTAAAGACAAAAATAAAGAACATTTTAGATCAAATCCCTGAACCGCGTGCGCACGGTTTTGACAAATTTGGTGCAAAAAAGTCAACACACAAGAAAAGAAAAGCAACTTAAAATTATTTTTAAAAAATTATAAAAAACCACAAATAAATATTCCATTACCTTATCCCAATCCAGCTTTTCAACATCCACGAATAACCTCATAAGTTCAGGGATGGCCAGAGAGGGGTGAGTGTCGTTAAGTTGAATGGCCACCTAAATAAAAAATTAAAAACAGTAAAAAATTAAGTTGGAGATTACTGAGAAGAGAAACGCAGGAGTAGAGAAGTTTACCTTATCGGGAAAGGCTTCGAAGGATGTGCGGACTGCATCGCGGCACCCAAATTTAGAGGATTTAAAGCGCCGGATGATATCTTGAAGAGTAGCGGCCACAACAAAATATTCCTGCTTCAGACGCAATTCTTTACCTTCAAAGAACTAGAAAAAGAAGAGTTTGGGAACAATTGAAAATTTGAGAAAAGAAATGTAATTTAGGCAAAGAGCTGTAGAATCCAATCTAATCCCAGTTGTATACATTATGTGAATATGCGGGGTAGCGGCACAAAATTATTAGCCTTAAAACATTCTTGCAGCAAAGTTATCATCGTCTTCATAAAATGATAATCTAACCAAAATTTCCAGGTTGGGGTTAATGCACATGTTCTTTCATGGAGAATACTGCAAAACAATCCATGCGCAGATTATTTTCAGAAAAAAAACAGCAATGTTCTGTTCAATCTGTGCTCAGCACTGCATACTAAAACATAGTTCTGCAAAGTTCCTCACTAATATAACCTTCTGTAAAGTTTAAGGGTAAGTTCGGCCTTGGCAAAAATTTTTTAGATGATGAAATAATGCACTTAAGATGAAAAACAAAAGCAATTTTTCCAATACTTTTCATTAAAAAAAATTACCTTCCGTTGTCCCTCCGCAGCTCCTGTGCAGAGTCTGAGTTTCCATGGTAACAGACTACAAACAAAACCAGTGTAGTCTGACCTATCAAAGAAACTATCATCCATCTGCTCCTTGCTTATTACCCACCTATATTCTGGAGGTCAATAGGGAACAATAGTGACAAAGCACAGAATATTAATTGTGAAGATGTATCGATTAATTGCCTGTGTAGACATCCAGACTTCAATTCCTATGCACACGGGAAAATCAGTAATAGATTGTTCAGTGCACATAATTTATCATTATTCTCGGCAGCACAAATCCTGTTTACACAAGATGATGTGCTGCTGAGAACGATGATCTTTTGTGCAAACCAAAAAAATCATTTCGCCCGACGACCGAGCGTATTGTTCATTTGCCAAGTGATTAGCAGCCTGTTTACACTGCCCTAGAGCGTTCCTAGGAATACTAGTTTAGATTTAGATTTGCACTGGTAATTATCGAGAGCAAAGAATGCTCTTTTCCTGATAATTGGGCAGTGTAACCAGGCTGCTAATCGCCCAACAAACAAGCAATACGCTCGTTCGTAAGGTGAAACAATTTTTTGGTTTGTAAAGTGATTAGCGGCCTGGTGCTAATCTACATTTAAGTGTGTTGTCATAAACTAGCATTCCAAGGAAGACTCGTTTCCCAATAATGCAGCGGTGTAAACAGAGCGCTAATCACCCGACAATTGAGCAATACACTTGTTCGTCAGGTGAAATTATTTTTTGGTTTGTCGAGGGTGCAAATCTACTTTTAAGGTGCGTTTACACTATATGGTTATCATTAACTAGCATTCCTTGGAACGCTCGTTTTCCGATACTTGGACAGTGTAAACATGTAACTAATCACCCCCCAAATAAGCAATACGCTCGTTCGTCGGGTGAAATAATTTTTGGTTTGTCATGTGATTCGTGGCCTAGTGCATACATACTTTTAAAGTGCGTTTACACTGTAACTTTGTCCTTGACCATGATTCCTAGGAATACTTTTTTCCCCATAATCTAGCAGTGTACGAGGGTTTCCTAATCACCGAACAAATGAGCAATACATTCGGTCGTCGGATTAAATTAATTTTTTGGCTTGAACAAGAGATCATCGTCCTGTGTAAACAGGACTTGTGCTGTCGAAAACAATGGCAGCTTATGCTCACTGAATTACCTGCTATAAAGTGTAGTTAGCTGTGTAAACAACCTAATAAACAACAGCAAAAAATAACCTGAGGCCCATCAATGGAAAATTTTCGAAAGTTACGTATCTCATAAAATGGCGACACAATTTTTTTTTTCCACCACTTAAAAAAAATAAATAAAATATTCATGTTTGGTATCGCCGGAATTGTACCGACCTGGGAAATCATGACATCGGACCACTTTCACTAAACAATGAAACGCCATAAAAACACAATCCAAAAAACAATGGCGCAATAGTAGGGTTTTTTTTTTCCGACATTCCACTGCAGATGGAATTTTTGTTTCCTGTTGATCATATGGTGGAATGAATAGTGTCATACAAAAAAACAAGTCCCCAAATGGCTATGCTAAAGGCAAAAATTAAAAATGTATAACAAGGAGAGGAAAAAAGCGGAAGAGCAAAATTGAAAAATTACTCGGTCATGAAGGGGCTCAGGGGTTAAGCGAGTCAACCTATTTTAATTGGATTTTCATCAGTTGTAAATGTTCATGTTGTTAACAGTGATACTTATACGATCCTTGGGAATGCCCCAAAGAGGTGGTAATGGTCACTACAAGGTAATGGCTGCTCGTTCTTCACCGTGGGCGCAGCGATATACCACTCTGCCTTCGAGCAGATACAATCTCTGATGTAGGCATGTCGTCCTCTAGGGAGTTTAGCTGATATACGCAGTAATGATCGTTGCAAGAAGAAATTGTTTCTTCCAGGTAGATGCCCATGAGAAAATCACAGCGACTGCAGCACATTGGTATATAAAGAGTTTACACAAATTCATCCTGGATATTAAATATCGCATTCCGAATTAGCGTCATGGATAATTGCTACTCACATTATCATTCGGGTAGAGGACGCGCGAGATGTTCTCTGCAAGGTTACGATCTAACACAGCCTGGATGTAGCCACCCACATTGACTGGGGAGGGAAGAATTGAGATTAAGACACCGTATCAATTTCTGGATAAAAGTACTCAAAGGTGGAATCCTCAGAAGAGGAAAAGTACTAAGAAAATAATCGCGCCAGCAAGAAATGCAGAAATATGTTGAACAAATTGACATGAGCCAAAGACATCACCTATTGTGAATGGTGGATCCTGTGTTATCTACTGTATATAGAGGTGTTATTATCAGTCATTATACAGGAGGAGGAGGTGAGCTGTGACATCACCTATTGTGAATGGTGGATCCTGTGTTATCTACTGTATATAGAGGTGTTATCAGTCATTGTACAGGAGGAGGAGGTGAGCTGTGACATCACCTATTGTGATTGGTGGATCCTGTGTTATCTACTGTATATAGAGGTGTTATCAGTCATTGTACAGGAGGAGGAGGTGAGCTGTGACATCACCTATTGTGAATGGTGGCTCCTGTGTTATCTACTGTATATAGAGGTGTTATCAGTCATTATACAGGAGGAGGAGATGAGCTGTGACATCACCTATTGTGAATGGCGGATCCTGTGTTATCTACTGTATATAGAGGTGTTATCAATCATTGTACAGGAGGAGGAGGTGAGCTGTGACATCACCTATTGTGAATGGTGGATCCTGTGTTATCTACTGTATATAGAGGTGTTATCAGTCATTGTACAGGAGGAGGAGGTGAGCTGTGACATCACCTATTGTGAATGGAGGATCCTGTGTTATCTACTGTATATAGAGGTGTTATCAGTCATTGTACAGGAGGAGGAGGTGAGCTGTGACATCTATTGTGAATGGTGGATCCTGTGTTATCTACTGTATATAGAGGTGTTATCAGTCATTGTACAGGAGGAGGAGGTGAGCTGTGACATCATCTATTGTGAATGGTGGATCCTGTGTTATCTTTTGTATATAGAGGTGTTATCAGTCATTATACAGGAGGAGGAGGTGAGCTGTGACATCACCTATTGTGAATGCTGAATCCCGTGTTATCTACTGTATATAGAGGTGTTATCAGTCATTGTACAGGAGGAGGAGGAGGTGCGCTGTGACATCACCTATTGTGAATGGAGGATCCTGTGTTATCTACTGTATATAGAGGTGTTATCAGTCATTATACAGGAGGAGGTGAGCTGTGACATCACCTACTGTGAATGGTTGATCCTGTGTTATCTACTGTACATAGAGGTGTTATCAGTCATTGTACAGGAGGAGGAGGAGGTGCGCTGTGACATCACCTATTGTGAATGGAGGATCCTGTGTTATCTACTGTATATAGAGGTGTTATCAGTCATTATACAGGAGAAGTTGAGCTGTGACATCACCTATTGTGAATGGTGGATCCTGTGTTATCTACTGTATATAGAGGTGTTATCAGTCACTGTACAGGAGGAGGAGGTGAGCTGTGACATCACCTATTGTGAATGGTACATCCTGTGTTATCTACTGTATATAGAGGTGTTATCAGTCATTGTACAGGAGGAGGAGGTGAGCTGTGACATCACCTATTGTGAATGGTACATCCTGTGTTATCTACTGTATATAGAGGTGTTATCAGTCATTGTACAGGAAGAAGAGGTGAGCTGTGACATCACCTATTGTGTATGGTGGATCCTGTGTTATCTACTGTATATAGAGAGGTGTTATCAGTCATTATACAGGAGGAGGTGAGCTGTGACATCACCTACTGTGAATGGTTGATCCTGTGTTATCTACTGTATATAGAGGTGTTACCAGTCATTGTACAGGAGGAGGAGGAGGTGAGCTGTGACATCACCTATTGTGAATGGTGGATCCTGTGTTATCTACTGTATATAGAGGTGTTATCAGTCATTGTACAGGAGGAGGAAGTGAGCTGTGACATCACCTATTGTGAATGGTGGATCCTGTGTTATATACTGTATATAGAGGAGTGATCAGTCATTGTACAGGAGGAGGAGGTGGGTTGTGACATAATCTATTGTGAATGGTGGATCCTGTGTTATCTACTGTAAATAGAGGTGTTACCAGTCATTGTACAGGAGGAGGAGGTGAGCTGTGACATCACCTATTGTGAATGGTGGATCCTGTGTTATATACTGTATATTGTGGTGTTACCAGTCATTGTACAGGAGGAGGAGGTGAACTGTGATATCACCTATTGTGAATGGTGGATCCTGTGTTATCTACTGTAAATAGAGGTGTTACCAGTCATTGTACAGGAGGAGGAGGTGAGCTGTGACATCACCTATTGTGAATGATGGATCCTGTGTTATCCACTGTACATAGAGGTGTTATCAGTCATTGTACAGGAGGAGGAGGTGAACTGTGACATCACCCATTGTGAATTGTGGATCCTGTGTTATCTACTGTATATAGAGGAGTGATCAGTCATTGTACAGGAGGAGGAGGTGAGCTGTGACATCATCTATTGTGAATGGTGGATCCTGTGTTATCTACTGAATATAGAGGTGTTATCACTCATTGTACAGGAGGAGGAGGTGAGCTGTGACATCACCTATTGTGAATGGTGGATCCTGTGTTATCTACTGTATATAGAGGTATTAGCAGTCATTGTACAGGAGGAGGAGGTGAGCTGTGACATCACCTGTTGTGAATGGTGGATCCTGTGTTATCTACTGTATACAGAGGTGTTATCAGTCATTGTACAGAAGGAGGAGATGAGCTGTGACATCACCTGTTGTGAATGGTGGATCCTGTGTTATCTACTGTATATAGAGGTGTTATCAGTCATTGTACAGGAGGAGGAGGTGAGCTGTGACATCACCTATTTTGAATGGTGGATCCTGTGTTATCTACTGTATATAGAGGTGTTATCAGTCATTATACAGGAGGAGGAGGTGAGCTGTAACAACACCTGTTGTGAATGGTGGATCCTGTGTTATCTACTGTATATAGAGGTGTTATCAGTCATTGTACAGGAGGAGGAGGTGAGCTGTGATATCACCTATTGTGAATGGTGGATCCTGTGTTATCTACTGTATATAGAGGTGTTATCAGTCATTGTACAGGAGAGGGAGGAGGTGAGCGGTGACATCACCTATTGTGAATGGTGGATCCTGTGTTATCCACTGTATATAGAGGGGATATCAGTCATTGTACAGGAGGAGGTGAGCTGTGACATCACCTATTGTGAATGGTGGATCCTGTGTTATCTACTGTATATAGAGGTGTTATCAGTCATTGTACAGGAGGAGGAGGTGAGCTGTGACATCACCTATTGTGAATGGTGGATCCTGTGTTATCTACCGTATATAGAGGAGTGATCAGTCATTGTACAGGAGGAGGAGAGTTGTGACAATCTATTGTGAATGGTGGATCCTGTGTTATCTACGGTATATAGAGGGGTTATCAGTCATTGTACAGGAGGAGGAGGTGAGCTGTGACATCATCTATTGTGAATGGTGGATCCTGTGTTATCTGCTGTATATAGAGGTGTTATCAGTCATTGTACAGGAGGGGAAGGTGAGCTGTGACATCACCTATTGTAAATGGTGGATCCTGTGTTATCTGCTGTATATAGACGTGTTACCAGTCATTGTACAGGAGGAGGAGGTGAGCTGTGACATCACCTATTGTGAATGGTGGATCCTGTGTTATCTACTGTATATAGAGGAGTGATCAGTCATTGTACAGGAGGAGGAGGTGAGTTGTGACATAATCTATTGTGAATGGTGGATCCTGTGTTATATACTGTATATAGTGGTGTTACCAGTCATTGTACAGGAGGAGGAGGTGAACTGTGATATCACCTATTGTGAATGGTGGATCATGTGTTATCTACTGTATATAGAGGAGTGATCAGTCATTGTACAGGAGGAGGAGGTGAGTTGTGACATAATCTATTGCGAATGGTGGATCCTGTGTTATCTACTGTAAATAGAGGTGTTACCAGTCATTGTACAGGAGGAGGAGGTGAGCTGTGACATCACCTATTGTGAATGATGGATCCTGTGTTATCCACTGTATATAGAGGTGTTATCAGTCATTGTAAAGGAGGAGGAGGTGAGCTGTGACATCACCTATTGTGAATGGTACATCCTGTGTTATCTACTGTATATAGAGGTGTTATCAGTCATTGTACAGGAGGAGGAGGTGAGCTGTGACATCACCTATTGTGAATGGTACATCCTGTGTTATCTACTGTATATAGAGGTGTTATCAGTCATTGTACAGGAGGAGGAGGTGAGCTGTGACATCACCTATTGTGAATGGTGGAACCTGTGTTATCTACTGTATATAGAGGTGTTATCAGTCATTGTACAGGAGGAGGAGGTGAGCTGTGATATCACCTATTGTGAATGGTGGATACTGTGTTATCTACTGTATATAGAGGTGTTATCAGTCATTATACAGGAGGAGGAGGTGAGCTGTGACAACACCTTTTGTGAATGGTGGATCCTGTGTTATCTACTGTATATAGCGGTATTATCAGTCATTGTACAAGAGGAGGAGGTGAGCTGTGACATCACCTATTGTGAATGGTGGATCCTGTGTTATCTACCGTACATAGAGGTATTATCAGTCATTGTACAGGAGGAGGAGGTGAGCTGTGACATCACCTACTGTGAATGGTGGATCCTGTGTTATCTACTGTATATAGAGGTATTACAAGTCAATGTACAGGAGGACGGGAGCTGTGATCACCTATTGTGAATGGTGGATCCTGTGTTATCTACTGTACATAGATGTGTTATCAGTCATTGTACAGGAGGAGGAGGTGAGCTGTGACATCACCTATTGTAAATGGTGGATCCTGTGTTATCTACTGTTTATCGAGGGGTTATGTTGTGAACTATACTTTTTGGCTCCCTCTTGTGGTCACTAGTGATTTGGCACTTGGATTGTCTTTTACCAGGTTGGTGCTCACCTGCTTCGTTAGGCCTGGGGTGTTGCTAGTTAAACTTCCTGGATTCTCAGTCCAGTGCCTGACATCGTTGTAATCAGTTCACTTCTGTTTGCTCCTGTCTTCAGGTCCTGGTTCTTTGCAAGATAAGCTAAGTCCTGCTTTCGTACTCTTGATCATTTGCATTGTTCATATTTTTGTCCAGCTTGTACAATATTTGATTCCTGTTATTGCTGGAAGCTCTAGGGGGGCTGATATTCTCCCCCCACACCGTCAGTCGGTTTGGGGGTTCTTGGATATTCAGCGTGGATATTTTGCAGGGTTTTTTGCTGACCATATAAGTCTTCTTACTATATTCTGCTATTAGTCAGTGGGCCTCTCTTTGCTAAATGTAGTTCATTCTTACATTTGTCTTTTCTTCTTACCTCACCGTTATTATTTGTTTGGGGCTTGTATTACTTTGGGGTCTTTTCTCTGGAGGCAAGAGAGGTCTTATTTTCCCTGATAGGGGTAGTTAGTTCTCCGGCTGGCGCGAGACGTCTAGGATCAACGTAGGCACGTTCCCCGGCTGCTGTTAGTGTTTGCGCTAGGATCAGGTATATGGTCAGCCTAGTTACCACTTCCCTATGAGCTGGTATTTATGTTTTGCAGACTTTGCTGTAATCTTTGAGGTCCCCTGCCATTGGGATCATAACAGGGTTATCAGTCATTGTACAGGAGGAGGAGGTGAGCTGTGACATAATCTATTATAAATGGTGGATCCTGTGTTATCTACTGTATATAGAGGTTTTATCAGTCACTGTACAGGAGGAGGAGGTGAGCTGTGACATCACCTATTGTGAATGGTGGATCCTGTGCTACCTACTGTATATAGAGGGGTTATCAGTCATTGTACAGGAGGAGGAGGTGAGCTGTACTATCACCTATTGTGAATGGTGGATCCTGTGTTATCTACTGTATATAGAGGGGTTATCAGTCATTGTACAGGACGAGGAGGTGAGCTGTTACATAATCTATTATAAATGGTGGATCCTGTGTTATCTACTGTATATAAAGGTGTTATCAGTCATTGTACAGGAGGAGGAGGTGAGCTGTGACATCACCTATTGTGAATGGTGGATCCTGTGTTATCTACTGTATATAGAGGTGTAATCAGTCATTGTACAGGAGGAGGAGGTGAGCTGTGACATGACATATTGTGAATTGTGGATCCAGTGTTATCGAATGTCAGCTGTGGCCAAAACTTTTGTTTTCACAAAGTTTGCTGTGTAAGCGTTTTTAGATTTCAGTCAGATGTTTTTCTGGTTACTGAAGCACAATTTTATGCATTTCATAAGTTTTTCAACTTTTATTGATTATAGCTCCTTTTTCAGGCCAGAGTACAGGGAGGGTAAAGGAAGTGAGTGCCTAGTGGTCTACACCTTACAGTTCCCTCACTGATTTCTATACACTGCCGGACACAAGAAGTGGTGACAAAGTGATCATATGTCACAAGATACTCACAGTCCTTCAAGTTGAATTCATTGGGGGCTTTTGCTGACCACAGTCTCATGGTGTTACATGTGTTATTTTTATATCCTGGAACAGGGGTATCATATGGAAGAGCAAGAACAACCTGTAAAAAATAATAAACAATAATATAGCATAAAAGATAGTAAAAATATATCATAGACAAAAAGAACAAAACTACAACTTCCAGTACTTTTTCTCTGAGAGATAAGCTGCTGCCAGAGGTGACTGCCAGCGGCTTACTCCACTTTACCCATCGTGAATACATGCCCACTCAGCTGAGCATCTATATATTGTATTTGTGTAGGGAAGATGTCAGCTGACTGCTAGTTAAGGTGTATGGGCACCTTTAGCATTTAGAGGTCATTTTATTCAGAAGATGCACCGCGAGAGAAGTTCTTATGAGTGAAAGAGAGGAGAGGCCGAACAATGGTCAATCTGAAAAATTCACAATGTGAAAAATTGGAGGACAACTAGGATTTTGAAATTCATGCTTTGTGTGATAGGAATGGATCTTAAAGGAGTTTTAAAATACTTATTTTAATACTCCAGAAAGGGTAGTAGAGCCCTCGTGATGTGGATTTACACAAGCTTCCACAGGTCTAAGACATTGATTTAATTATGTATGCAGTTGACATTGTAAAGTCTGTTGACGGATCCTCTATAATTCTCAACATTGTCAAAATAAAACTGAAAATCATTTTTCTCACCTGGGTGTCCACCCACTCTACACCTTGTGGGGTGTGTTGAACTTTACCAAAGAAGTGCACAGGAATCATGTATTCTGGTCGAGCCTTTTCCCATGGGTTTCCATACCTCAACCAGTCATCAGCCTCTTCCACCTGTAATAAAAGAAGACACTGATGATAAGACTTTTTACAGTTGGAGCTGGCATTCGCATACTAGTGCACAAAGTTGGCAAAAATAGCAAATACAATATAAGATCTATATAAATTAAAAAGGTGGAAACTAAGATCAATTCCTGGTCATATCCATGTATTTGTGCCTCACATAATATGTTTAACTACACGAAGCAATGCGAATTTCGCGACCATCCATCCTGGAAGACAATGACTTTGGGTGCCCATACATATTAGATATTTGCATATATAAAAAAAACACAGGATGTATGTGCCTTCAAAAACGGGGCGATAATGGATAATTGTGATAGTGATGGTTGGATGGTAGGTGTTCACTCCAATTCCCGTATGCTTTCTAATTGGAGAGGAGGCTGCTGCTGCTCTTCCTGGAGTGGTCACCTTCACGATGGTGATGTCTTCTAGGGTCGAAATAAATGGTGGAACAAAGTCTGGTTCAAACTTATTTTTTATTCCATTTTTTCGTTCCGGATTAGATTCTTCTTCATCAAGCAGTGAGATATATACACAAGGTGTAAAGATCATCAGTCTTTTGTTCCTTTTTGTATATGTCTTACTGTCTGACGAAGATTCTGAACCGAAGCCGAGAACCGGCTTGATGTGATTGTATATACATACGAATTAGAAATAAGTTTTTCTGTAATTCATACATCTAAGATGTCAGTCTGAAAAATGCTCATTTGGTCAACAATAACCAGGAGATTCACTTGAAACAGGCCCTGCATATGCAGGTCTTCTGACCGAAACGTGCGTCGGGGTGGACAGTCATGCTGCAGTGATCATACACTTATAACTTCCCTAAGGTACGAGTATTTATTATGATGTATGTATATTTTACGGTGCCTACCATTATGGACTATTTACAATTCAGATAACACCGTGTTAAATACCTGTTATTGATAATGGTCACTTGCAGCATGCCTGTCCCTGGTGCTGTTGGGAAGCTGTAGACACTTTTACTGGTTTTAGCCCTTTTGTGCCCTTTTTCCTGTTTTTTGATATCAATAAAGATCTAATATTTAAAATTTTTGAACGGGTTTAAAGGGAACCTGTCACCCCGTTTTTTCGGTATGAGATAAAAATACCGTTAAATAGGGCCTGAGCTGTGCATTACAATAGTGTAGTTTGTGGACCCCGATTCCCCACCTATGCTGCCGAAATACGTTACCGAAGTAGTCGTTTTCGCCTGTCAATCAGGCTGGTCAGGTCAAAAGGGTGTGGTGTCCTCCCCCAGATCTTGTGTAGTGTTCCGTTGGTGGCGTAGTGGTGTGCGCATGCCCAAGGTCCCGAATCCTCTGCCAGGGGTGTGAAAACAACAGCGATGTCCGTTATTCCATTGGTGGTCGGTGGGCGCGGCCATCTTGCTTTGGCCGCAGAATCGGCGCTCTGCTGGCCGCGGCTTCAGGAAAATGGCCGCGGGCATCCGCGCGTGCGCAGATGGCTATTGCGGCGGCCATTTTCGTGAAGCCGAGATGCGAATTCTGCTTCACGAAAATGGCCGCCGCGATAGCCATCTGCGCACGCGCGGATGCCCGCGGCCATTTTCCTGAAGCCGCGGCCAGCAGAGCGCCGATTCTGCGGCCAAAGCAAGATGGCCGCGCCCACCGACCACCAATGGAATAACGGACATCGCTGTTGTTTTCACACACCTGGCAGATGATTCGGGACCTTGGGCATGCGCACACCACTACGCCACCAACGGAACACTACGCAAGATCTGGGGGAGGACACCACACCCTTTTGACCTGACCAGCCTGATTGACAGGCGAAAACGACTACTTCGGTAACGTATTTCGGCAGCATAGGTGGGGAATCGGGGTCCACAAAATACACTATTGTAATGCACAGCTCAGGCCCTATTTAACGGTATTTTTATCTCATACCGAAAAAATGGGGTGACAGGTTCCCTTTAATGACTGTTTTTCGTTTTCTGTTATTTTTCATATGCAATAATAAGTAGAGTTGAGTGAATATGTTCGGAATCAGACCGAATTTGCCATATTCGTGCCAAATTTGTTTGACAATCGGTTCCGAACATATTCGGTCATTTCTACTCCCATTGACTCCAATGACATTCGGTTGTGTTCGGCAAATATTGCAAATACAAGGCGATCGTAATCAGAACCGAATTTTGACAAATTCGCTCAACTCTAATAATAAGTCTTGTCAGGGCAAAACAATCTAAACAAAACTAGCAACGTGCTCCTTGGTATATGGAGCTTCGAACAAGACAGGATGTCGCCGTGTCGAAGCGATGAGGTGGGCGCCAGACATGGTCCATTTGTGACTTACGGGTGCATACCCCAATATCTTTCATTTACTGACTTGACTTCTCATCAGGATGGTGATGTACAGTGTTGAGATGTCCGTGCGTCTTCTTGGTGGAAACATATTGGGACATCAATCTGTTTAAGCGATGTCAGAGTGAATTTTGGAAGAAATATGGTGCTCGTGAAATATTCTCAAAGAGTGTTATTCCTAAATGACTGGATCATTGATCCCTTCTCATGGCAGTGGCCGTCCGAAAATGTTGCAGGAAGCAATCAATGATGTGCAATATCATCTGGAGCTGTCGCCTACGAATGCCCTGGGATGCCTAGCACAGAAGTCTGGGAGATCTTTTTCTACATGTCAAACAGTTGCAAAAAGGGCAAAATTGTATGTGTATGTCGAAATGTGTCTAGCAGATGACGCAGATAACGTGCGGCATCGTATGCAATGCCATCGATTACAGATAGGTCAAGGAAGGTAGCGTAATTTTTGGTTCAGATTGCTACATCCCAACAGGAGCTACAGTAGGATATTCGGAACCCCTTTTCAGTGAATTTCCCTGCATCGCTCCCGACTCTCCCCATTCACATGAACGCTCTACTTGGCCAACTGGGCTTTGTATCCTCTATCAGGAGCAATGTCTGGAGGATAAATAGGACGGGGCATCTGAAATAAATCTACCCGATTCTTATTTTCTCCTTCATTTGTCATGGACGAGTCAAGGAGGACCAATACACATCAAGTGTGATGGATTCGCCAACTTTAATCTACTGTGTATAGAGGACTTTATTTCGAGTCTTATTGAAATGTTTTCTTCAATTTTCAAATAGTGTGCATGATCTTTACAAAACACAAGTACAAATTTAGTAGAGTGAGCACATCTCAACTTTTTGTTGCGTTTTCTATATACATTGTTGAATTTAGACCTTTTTATTATGTGCTCACGCAAAAGGAGGGCCTGGCCTAATTTGAGGGGGTGGCTTAGCTGAAAGGGGCATGGCTTAAATGGCGACAACATTTTGAAAAAATTGGTCTAAAAGTAAACTACGAGGTGGTGTAAGGTTGGACAATGTGCCAAATGTATCATTCGGCACGAGATCTTAAGAAACGCAGTTTCTGCGCGATTAATACTTCAGACCCTTCACTATTGCTTTCTAACGTCACGGAAAGTCTCTATGTAATAGAATCAGGATACATTTAGCAGCCTTTCATTTATTCAGCTGCTTCATTAGTGGAATATCGCAGTCTTTCATTTCCAGAGTCCTTAATTGACATTACAGAAAAAAAATGAATTTTTTTTTGTCACATTCTGACGAAGCCACAATACTGAGTGATTCAGATTGGATCTCGTATCCACCCAAAAATAATATTTTTGTAGGAAAAGCTACACAGATAAAAAAAAAAAAACTGAGCACAAGAAAAACGGAACCACGGATGTCACTTGGTGTTTCTAGAATCCCAGATTGATTCATTATTGTACAATAAAGTACATGTATAAACTATTTTTGCAAGATTTTGAATGGTAAAAGACACATGAATCAGAGCCGATGCATAGGCAAAAGGAAGCCCTGCGGCTGTGGACTATGGAGCCGTGGGTGATCCATGGGTCACAAAATGAAATCATGAGCATACAGAGGTAGAGCAGAACCTTGTAGACTTCTCTGTCTGAAATAACACATCCTCATACAACCTCTTTATACAACCTACGACCTTTTATTAGTTCTATTTTTTGTTTGTTAAAATGGGTTGTCCACTTTATCTTTACAAACTTTATCTATTTTCAACAATTTTATATTGGGGAAAAGGTTTTATGCCACTTACTGATATATACCGTAAGCATTACAGTTTCTCCACCTATAACCTTTTTTTCTGTACCAAATATGTTGGGGACAAAGTGAACAATCCCTTAAAGGGAACCTGTCACCCCGTTTTTTCCGTATGAGATAAAAATACTGTTAAATAGGGCCTGAGCTGTGCATTACAATAGTGTATTTTGTGGACCCCGATTCCCCACCTATGCTGCCGAAATACGTTACCAAAGTAGCCGTTTTCGCCTGTCAATCAGGCTGGTCTGGTCAGATGGGCGTGGTGTCTACCCCCAGATCTTGCTTATTTTTCCGTTGGTGGCGTAGTGGTTTGCGCATGCCCAAGTCCAGAATCCACTGCACAGGGGAGGGAAAAGAGCGCGATCTGCGCTATTCCCCTGGTGATCGGTGGGGGCGGCCATCTTCCTGTGGCCGCACGTGCGCAGATGGAGCGCTCTGCTGCCCGGGGCTTCAGGAAAATGGCCGCGGGATGCCGCGCGTGCGCAGATGGAGATCGCGGCGGCCATTTTCCTGAAGCAGAGTTCCACAAAATACACTATTGTAATGCACAGCTCAGGCCCTATTTAACAGTATTTTTATCTCATACGGAAAAAACGGGGTGACAGGTTCCCTTTAAAGTGACATCCTGTAAGGTTGCCTTTATGACTTCTACAAGGGTTGTTATTCAGCTTTTCTAGCAACAGAAAGAGGAATTAGGTTACATTAACACGTTCAGTATTTGGTCAGAGTTTTACATCAGTATTTGTAAGGCCACGTTCATTCAGTATTTGGTCAGTATTTTACATCAGTATTTGTAAGCCAAAACCAGGAGTGGGTGAAAAATACAGAAGTGGTGCATATGTTTCTATTATACTTTTCCTCTGATTGTTCCACTCCTAATTTTGGCTTAAAAGAATGAATATTTAAAATAGTGACCAAATACTGAACGTGTGAACGTGGCCATAAAGGGATTGCCCAGGCGTGGGGTACAAGTCTGCAGTCACTTTATTTGACTGTAGACTTGTGAATCTTCACATCGCGCATGGCAGGTCTTGTGACCGCAAGTATTTAATTTGCATACGTCCGGTCACATTCTGACTAGACTTGTCCTGCCTCGATCTATACACTTGTATTGAGCGAGGCAGTGCATGTCTAGTTGGCATGTGACTGCATGTATGCAAATCACATTCTTAGAGTCACATGCCTGCCTACTCCCGACACCGGAGAATCCTAACAGCGTGTACTGTGCGCGTTGTGAGAATTTATAAGTCTGCAGTCACATAGAGGGACTGCAGACTTGTACCCCAAGCCTAGACAACCTCTTTAATGTTTCTGATAACTTGGGGGGAAACGCATTATTAACCATCTTTAGATTTATTTTTTAATTTCTATAGGTAGAAATTAAAGTTTTCTTTAACTATAGTGATAGATACATAATATCTCAATGTTAGGGCAAAATACATCTGACCAAGGTCGGAACGCAATGCTCGGACTGGCCGGCGACAACATGACAACATCATATATTTCTTTACAGCCGCCACGTCAGGTCAGGAGAGCCGCTGGCCGGTCCGAGCACTGTGCTCCGATCTGGGTCTGATTTATACGGCTGTCTGACTGCGCCCTTAGACAGTTGGGATCCACACCTATCATGGGGTCCCGTCTCTTTGCTCATGGATTATGAGAAGCTGGTAGTGGAGAAACTTTCATCTGATATAAAGTTATTTTTTTGGGATGTCTCCAGGCTTCACAAGTGAAATGAAGACGGCAATGCTATTTCTTTTAGTCTAGCACTATACGGCAACTTTAGCCGCAACACAGGACTCTCGGCCAAAAATCGACCTGTGCAGCTGCCACATTGCAGTGACCTCTAACGTTTCATGGCCACGAAACGCAAATTGCAAAAACTCAGAACCAATTGGAGTTTTTAAACCAACGTATGGTGGTCGTGGTACCATAGGGGTCACAATGCAACTCCGTTCACCTGCATTGCGCAACGATGCACAAGTTGACCAAAGTCGCGGTGTAGCCCCAGCCTTACATTAGTGTTGGTTTACTACAATGTTTCCGTGAATCAATGGATTTAAATTATTCCCAAAATGTATAACTGTAATTAATTTATTAGGTAATATATAAAGTATATATTACGTCTCGTATATGTAGATCTAGCGTAAAGGACAAGATAATAGCATTTTTTATGTATAAATTGTAGTGGACAAGTAAAAAAAAATTGATTGCCAATTGTTACTATGGGTTCAGTGCCGATGTGCACCTTGGGGGACATTTCCGCAAACTGCTTCATAAAAAAAAAAAGATTATAGTCCAATAATCCATAGCAACCAATGGAATTCCCACTTTAATTTTCCTAGAAAGGCTTAGGCAAGAAAAGCAAATTTGTAAACTGTTTCCATTGATAAATGTCTTTTTTTTTTTTAACCGTGCACCAATTCTCAAGGATGTTCTCAATGTATTACCGCTAATTTACCCTGCGGTATATTTGTTAAGCTGAGATCGATAAATCTTCCTCCGGCCAATCTCATGATCTCGTAGACTCTGATGTATAATCAAATTACATTTCGAGATCCAGGCCTACTGATTTTACAGCAGGACTATGCAGCTATTATTCAGTCATCTAAAAAATACTTGCAAGAGGGTGAATGTGGCCTCATGCCGCCCTCCTGTCACTTAGACTGCTGCTATTATTATGTCGTTCACGTTGCCCTTATGATTTTGCATTGTTATTTCGCATTGTATTCATTTCCAGACCACAAACTTCCCACAGGAAGATGATGACCTGTGAGATTTTTGTGCTGCCGGCCCTCACATAGACATATGTTCAGTGTCTAGGTTATAATTTTCTGCTCATTTCCATAAATGCATTCAGTGTGTGCTGGATGCTATGAGTAGTGCTGAGTCATTCTAATGCTGCAACATTATAGCAATAAATGTCTGGGGTCCTAGAGATGCTGGGCAGAGAATATGAGTGGTAGAGGTTATTTAGGGTTTGTCTTCTCTTCAGTGTGCGTCAGTTACAGAGGGCCTGTGTCAGTTGTAGAGGGCCTGTGTCAGTTGCAGGGGGCCTGCGTCAGTTGTAGAGGGCCTGCGTCAATTGTAGAGGGCCTGTGTCAGTTGTAGAGGGCCTGTGTCAGTTACAGAGGGCCTGTGTCAGTTGTGGAGGGCCTGTGTCAGTTACAGAGGGCCTGTGTCAGTTGTAGAGGGCCTGTGTCAATGTAGAGGGCCTGTGTCAGTTGTAGAGGGCCTGTGTCAGTTACAGAGGGCCTGTGTCAGTTGTGGAGGGCCTGTGTCAGTTACAGAGGGCCTGTGTCAGTTGTAGAGGGCCTGTGTCAATGTAGAGGGCCTGTGTCAGTTGCAGAGGACCTGTGTGAGTTGCAGAGGGCCAGCGTCAGTTGCAGAGGGCCAGCGTCAGTTGCAGAGGGCCAGCATCAGTTGCAGAGGGCCTGCGTCAGTTGTAGGGCCTGCGTCAGTTGCAGAGGGCTTGTGTGAGTTGCAGATGGCCTGTGCCAGTTACAAAGGGTCTGTGTCAGTTGCAAAGGGCCTGTGTCAGTTTCAGAAGCCCTGTACCAGTTACATAGAGCATGTGCCAGTTACCAAGAGCATGTGCCAGTTGCAGAGGACTTGTGTCGGTTACAGAGAGCCTGTGCCAGTTACAGACAGCATGTGCCAGTTGCAGAGGACCTGTGCCAGTTGCAGAGGGCCTGTGTCGGTTACAGAGAGCCTGTGCCGGTTACAGAGAGCATGTGCCAGTTGCAGAGGGACTGTGTCAGTTGCAGAGGACCTGTGTCAGTTGCAGAGGGCATGTGTCAGTTGCAGAGAGCCTGTGCCAGTTACCGAGAGCATGTGCCAGTTGCAGTGAGCCTGTGTGAGTTGCAGAAGGCCTGTACCAGTTACAGAGGGCCTGTGTGAGTTGCAGAGGGCCTGTACCAGTTACAGAGGGAGGGCCTGTGTGAGTTGCAGAGGACCTGTACCAGTTACCGAGAGCATGTGCCAGTTGCAGTGAGCCTATGTGAGTTGCAGAGGGCCTGTACCAGTTACAGAGGGCCTGTGTGAGTTGCAGAGGGCCTGTACCAGTTACAGAGGGAGGGCCTGTGTGAGTTGCAGAGGACCTGTACCAGTTACAGAGGGCCTGTGTGAGTTGCAGAGGGCCTGTGTCAGTTACAGAGAGCATGTGTGGTCAGCACGAGCTATAGTGCTGAATGTCTAGCTGATGGGCAGTGGAGACATCTGGAGCTGTGTGCCGTGCCTCTGGAGCTACTGCCTGGAGCCAAAGGTCTAAGGAAGCCAGAGAAGCAACGCCACAGCTTCGTTTCCTCATTGGGTCTAATGTCCCGACAGGGCCACCAAACGGGTGCCGGAACGTAATGTGAAAGTACTCTAACACAGGCACTGTAAATCCACTTTTGCCATCCCTTTATATACTCAAGGGTATCAACTATACTCGATGAAGTCATGATTTATGGTTGGTATTACTGCTGCCTTACTTCCTTACAAAAAGCAAATACATGCTGCAGCTTGTGATGATTTGTATGTTTGTGTTAACGGGGTTGGCAGCATGCATGCGATTTGCATACTTCCGCTCACATTCTGACTTTCAAAATCAGTGCACCCTCTCTCAATAGAAGTGCTCCGAGTGACGTCGAGGATGTCTAGTCGAGATGTGAGCAGAAGTATGCAAATCACATACAGTGGGGCAAAAAAGTATTTAGTCAGTCAGCAATAGTGCAAGTTCCACCACTTAAAAAGATGAGAGGCGTCTGTAATTTACATCATAGGTAGACCTCAACTATGGGAGACAAACTGAGCAAAAAAAATCCAGAAAATCACATTGTCTGTTTTTTTATCATTTTATTTGCATATTATGGTGGAAAATAAGTATTTGGTCAGAAACAAAATTTCATCTCAATACTTTGTAATATATCCTTTGTTGGCAATGACAGAGATCAAACGTTTTCTGTAAGTCTTCACAAGGTTGCCACACACTGTTGTTGGTATGTTGGCCCATTCCTCCATGCAGATCTCCTCTAGAGCAGTGATGTTTTTGGCTTTTCACTTGGCAACACGGACTTTCAACTCCCTCCAAAGGTTTTCTATAGGGTTGAGATCTGGAGACTGCCTAGGCCACTCCAGGACCTTGAAATGCTTCTTACGAAGCCACTCCTTCGTTGCCCTGGCGGTGTGCTTTGGATCATTGTCATGTTGAAAGACCCAGCCACGTTTCATCTTCAATGCCCTTGCTGATGGAAGGAGGTTTGCACTCAAAATCTCACGATACATGGCCCCATTCATTCTTTCATGTACCCGGATCAGTCGTCCTGGCCCCTTTGCAGAGAAACAGCCCCAAAGCATGATGTTTCCACCACCATGCTTTACAGCAGGTATGGTGTTTGATGGATGCACCTCAGTATTCTTTTTCCTCCAAACACGACAAGTTGTGTTTCTACCAAACAGTTCCAGTTTGGTTTCATCAGACCATAGGACATTCTCCCAAAACTCCTCTGGATCATCCAAATGCTCTCTAGCAAACTTCAGACGGGCCCGGACATGTACTGGCTTAAGCAGTGGGACACGTCTGGCACTGCAGGATCTGAGTCCATGGTGGCGTAGTGTGTTACTTATGGTAGGCCTTGTTACATTGGTCCCAACTCTCTGCAGTTCATTCACTAGGTCCCCCCGCGTGGTTCTGGGATTTTTGCTCACCGTTCTTGTGATCATTCTGACCCCACGGGGTGGGATTTTGCGTGGAGCCCCAGATCGAGGGAGATTATCAGTGGTCTTGTATGTCTTCCATTTTCTAATTATTGCTCCCACTGTTGATTTCTTCACTCCAAGCTGGTTGGCTATTGCAGATTCAGTCTTCCCAGCCTGGTGCAGGGCTACAATTTTGTTTCTGGTGTCCTTTGACAGCTCTTTGGTCTTCACCATAGTGGAGTTTGGAGTCAGACTGTTTGAGGGTGTGCACAAGTGTCTTTTTATACTGATAACAAGTTTAAACAGGTGCCATTACTACAGGTAATGAGTGGAGGAAATAGGAGACTCTTAAAGAAGAAGATACAGGTCTGTGAGAGCCAGAAATCTTGATTGTTTGTTTCTGACCAAATACTTATTTTCCACCATAATATGCAAATAAAATGATAAAAAAACAGACAATGTGATTTTCTGGGTTTTTTTTGCTCAGTTTGTCTCCCATAGTTGAGGTCTACCTATGATGTAAATTACAGACGCCTCTCCTCTTTTTAAGTGGTGGAACTTGCACTATTGCTGACTGACTAAATACTTTTTTGCCCCACTGTACACGCAGCCACATGAGATAAATGTCACCTCAATCGATCGTGCATATGATAGTATTTACAGTCTGAGTGCAATCGGGCAAAACATCAGCTTGCACTGGGACCAATGTTGGTCAGTGAGGCCGTGCACATGTTGACTTTTTTGCTTGGACAGATTCCGTCTGAGAAAAAAATCAGAGTTCTTAGATTTCGCAATGCAGCAGAGCTGAGAAAGCTAACCCGCCCACACCAGGCTCTATATGTACATTGTCTATAGATAGTGAGCTGCTTATCAGAGAAGGGGGCGGAGTCGGGACTAGAAAGCGTGTGCCTGCTAGTCAGAGCAATGATAATCACCTGGTGATAAAACCTTCATTGCAAGAAAACAACAGCACGCAGCCTGATAAGTGACACATCGTTGAAATCTGTGCTTTAACCCCTACCTCATGTTGTCCTCAGCTTACAGGTTATATATCAAATACCTGCTGACAGATTGCTCTTAAAATTTTAAAATAGCTTGATTGGAACACATCCTACCTTCTATTCTATCCTCCGATTATGGAACAGAAAAATGGAATTCCTAACGCAGACGGGAACAGAGATCTGGTGAAAATAATAACGGTCTATGTTTATTGCAAACATCTCGGTATTTCACAAACCTGCCAGCCATTTACTATCTTCTGGTTGAAGATTCCAAACTCATATCGGATTCCATAACCGTAAGCAGCCAGTCCAAGGGTGGCCATGGAGTCCAGAAAACAAGCTGAGAAAGGTATGGATAGAACGTTAATAATTCAGCAAAAATATCTCCAATGTTGAATACGTTCACTGTGCAGATTCTCGAAAACCCTGACGGTAATGGATCCTGATGTCACTATTATGTGTATTCAGAGTCGTGACTTACTTCTGTCTGGTAAGGAAACATCAGGGATTTGGGCTCAACCATTGGACTTGTAGGAGTAATCCATGATTTGCTACATTTTCTGCCATTAGCACCCTAATATGGGGAACTTTTGGAGAGCTGGAGACTTTAACAGGGTATTCCCATCTCATAAAGTGATGGCATATTGCTAGTATAGGCAGTTACCTTGATATTGGTGAAATCCAACATTGTAGAAAGGTTTTTAACCCCTTAGTGACGGAGCCAAATTTTTGAAATCTGACCAGTCTAATTTTATGTGGTAATAACTCTGCAACGCTTCAACAAATCCCAGTGATTTTGAGACTGTTTTTTTCGTGACACATTATACTTTATGATAATGGTAAATTTAGGTCAATATATTTTGTGTTTATTTATAAAAAATATCAAAAATTTGAGAAAAATGTTAAAAAATTAGCAATTTTCAAAATTTGAATGATTATCCCTTTAATCCAGATGGTCATACCACAGCAAACCATTAACAAATAATATTTCCCTCATGCCTGCTTTACATCAGCATCATTTGTAAAATGTTATTTTATTTTGTTAGCATTTTAGGAGGTTTAAAAATGTAGCAGTAATTTTTCATTTTTTCAAGGAAATTTAATAAATTTATTTTTTTAGGGACTTATCCATGTTTGAAGTGACTTTAGGGGTCTCATATATTGGGAAACCCCCAAATGTGATACCATTTTAATAACAGCACCCCCTGACATATTGAAAACTGCTGTCAGGTAGTTTATTAACCCTTCAGGTGCTTTACAGGAATTAATGCAAAGTGGTATGACAGAAATGAGAATGTCTATTTTTACCACCTAAATGCCGCTAACTTCTGAACAGATTACTAGAGCCGCTATTTGGTCATGAATTGCCATGGCAAACATCAGGACCACAAAATCATGATCTGAGGGCACCAACTGGGATAAAGAGGAAGCCCCCGCACTCTGTTAACCATATATAATGATGTAGTCACTATTTACAGCAGCATCTAAGGGGTTAAACAGATTTGGACGGTGCAAACACTGATCGTGGCTGATGCAGCAAGTTGTCAGCTATAGTGTACAGCCGACAGCTGCTGGATTGTTACCTGTATGGGGAGGCTATTCTCTTATACCTCAGGTCAGTTAAAAGACGTATTGGCTGTCATTAAGGGGTTAATGTATAATTATGTGCAAATAATCATTCACAGCAGAAGAAAAAAAACTTCAAATTGACAGAGTCTGCACAAAATTCCAAGTCAAATTCGACTACGGTCAGTATCGCATGCAATGGTATTTTTGCACCCCTGCTTACATGCAACAGAAAATTTCTAGGCATATTTTTAGCACATGCTACTTATTTTGCTCGGAAGAGAAGAGGATTGGATCCATTAGTGGTACATTTTGGGCAGAGCTGTTTGTTACACACCAGTCCTGGATACGGGCTTTGCTTCCCTCATCCTGGTCCACCGAACTCTGTTGTGCTCACATCGGGCTTTGCAGATGGACCAGCGTGATCCCATGTGATCCTCTGCCTGGGCCTTTATAAGGCCTACCAAAACACACACACTTGTGTCTTGGTATTAAGACTGTCAAGTGCTCCGGAGTCCTGGGTGCCTGCAGCCTACAGGACTTCAGCTACCTGTTCCTGGTTTCCTGTCCACCTGCGGTCTCCAGGACCTCTGCCTCCTGTTCCCTGTCTCCTGTCCACCTGCGGTCTCCAGGACCTCTGCTGCCTGTTCCTGGTCTCCTGTCCACCTTCGGTCTCTAGGACCTCTGCTGCCTGTTCCCAGTCACCTGTCTGTCCGAGGTCTCCAGGACCTCTTCTACCTGTTCCCGGTCTCCTGTCCCCCTGCAGTCTCCAGGACGTCTGCTGCCTGTTCCCAGTCTCCTGTCCACCTGCGGTCTCCAGGACCTCTGCTGCCTGTTCCCAGTCTCCTGTCCATCTGAGGTCGCCAGGACCTTCTCTACCTGTTTCCGGTCTCCTGTCCACCTGCAGTCTCCAGGACGTCTGCTGCATGCTCCCAGTCTCCTGTCCATCTGAGGTCTCCAGGACCTCTGCCTCCTGTTGCTGGTCTCCTGTTCACCTGCGGTCTCCAGAACCTCTGCTTCCTGTTTCTTTTGTACCTCACCTGCCTGCTGCACTGATGCCTTTGGCCACAAGGACCTTGGGCTTAGTGGATCCACCTCACCAGGTGAGCGTAACACTGTTACAGAAATCCAGGGATAGCCCTCCTGTTATCTGATGCGGAAATACATGTTGGCTTTTAAACCGGTGTGTGACCGTACCCTAATAATCTGTCCTACTTACCTGCCAGTCTTCCCAGACCACCATTTCCAAGACCTGCATCTTCCTCAATTTCCTCAAGCTCCTCCATGTCCAGTCCAAGCTAAACAGAGATTGGAGAACACAATTATTTCTCCATCATGTTAGCATGTAAGGTATTCAGATTGCTTTCATCATGATCGTTACCTGATATGTAGCTTCATCACAAGCATTTTCAAGACCCAGATTTACCATAGTATTCTGGAGAGTACGACCCATATAAAACTCCAGGGAGAGGTAGTAAATTCTCTGCAAGAGAAGATACCATATAAACAGTCGTAACAAACACTCATAGGAATTGTAATTAGACATGAGTAGATCGTTCTGTGTAGGATCGAGTTCAAGTCGAATTTCCTGAAATTCTCCATTCACAGTGAATTCAAACTCTTTGTGATTCCAATTCTTAATTCACAAAATAAAATGCCTGGCCACCATTTTGGTAACCCCCCCATTGTTCACTGCCCACCAGTCTTCTTTTTACCATTAAGCAACATATCGCAGGCCTCTTCCCTATGACCCAGGATACCCAGACGCCATTTGGAATGTCTGGCCCATGGGGGTCACTGCGCATAATAAGGTTGTGATGTGTGCCACAACCTTACAACACAAAGTTACTGCCGGCACTCCTGGCTTACAGTGAAGAGAACAGCGATGCGGTGTGAGACAATAGACAGAAGAAGACCAGATAGCTGATAGCGAGCAGCAGGGTGGAAGGAGAGGTGACAGGTGAGTTTTAGGTTTTTTGTTTTTCACATGTTACATTTATTATGCTTTGGGGTCTATGGAGACCCCAGAGCATAATAAGAAATGTTCAATTTGCTGCAAATTTATTTGTTGAGAATCGGATCTTCTTGGAAAATTTGGCAAAGCCAAATCCTAAATGATACACAAATTGTAACTCATAGGGTGTGTGCAGATGTTTTTTGAGTCATGTACTTCTTCCCCTGCATTGGGCTGACCAATCATAAGCAGGCAGCAACATACAGAGGAAAAAAATGAACACGCCCTCCACTTCTAAATCTCTTCTCATGTCAGTGAGCATGTGGGTAGGGTGAGAGCTGACAGCTTCATTAGATGAGATCTGAAAGTGTTTGTAATGATACATATCTCAGCTCAGGAGAGGAAGTCAAGTTCTTCTCCCCTCTGAGTTACAGCCTGCTTATGATTGGTCAGCTTCATGCAGGAGAAGATGTACACACCCCCAGAGACAAATCTCTGGTAATGCCCAGGTGAACTATAACCTAAACTTTACCAGCTAATTTCTCCGCAACGGAGAGGCGAAATGAAAAAATAAAAACTACGGTACGTTCTGCTCAGTTCTGTGGCCACTATTTCTTGATGTTGCCAGTTTAATATGCTCTGTCTGGTAAAAAATGGTTCTTTTTAAACACTGGGTATGCGTAGAAAATATAGAGGTATTTAGAGACACCTTTAGTAAACACGGCTATGTCCAAAATGAAGAATTTGGCTTCCGTTCCTGTCTATTTGGAATCCATTTCTGTTCCGTTTCATTTGTATTTTTAACTGGATTTTTTAGAAACTGATCCCAAACCCTTGTGTGAACTTATCTTTAAGGCTGTCCCACACGTCCAGATAATTCCGGTACCGGAATAAATCGGTACCGGAGTTATCCGTGTCCGTGTGCCTGGGAACTCACGTAGGCCATACGTGCGGCACACGTGTGCCGCCCGTATGGCGAGTGGGTACCACACGGAGCGTGTGGTACCCTGCATCGTGCTGAAGCCGCGATTCATATGTTCCCTGCAGCAGCGTTTGCTGCAGAGAAAATATGAATAATAGTGTTTAAAATAAAGATCTATGTGTCCGCCGCCCTCCCACCCCCTGTGCGCCCCCCCGCTGTTCAGAAAATACTTACCCGCCTCCCTCGCTGCTTCCTGGTCTGGCCGCGGCTTCTAGTGTATGCGGTCACGTGGGGCCGATCATTTACAGTCATGAATATGTGGCTCCACCTCCCATAGGGGCGGAACCGACTATTCATGATTGTAAATGAGCGGCCCCACGTGACCGCATACAGTAGGAGGCGCGGGGCAGAGAGGAAGGAGTGACAGCCAACGTGGGAGTGGGTGAGTATTTTCTGAACAGCGGGGGGGCGCACAGGGGGTGGGGGGGCGGCGGACACATAGATCTTTATTTTAAACACTATTATTCATATTTTCTCTGCAGCAAACGCTGCTGCAGGGAACATATGAATCGCGGCTTCAGCACCAGTGGGGGGGACAGCGCTTACTGTAGCGCTGTCTCCTGCAAGCACACGGACCCCAGACGGAGAATGTCCGTGTGAGGTCCGTGTTTTACACGGACCCATTGACTCTATTGGGTCCGTGTAATACGTGCGCTCCCACGAACACTGACATGTCTCCGTGTTTGGCACACGGAGACACGGTCCGCAAAAAATCAATGACATCTGCACAGATGCATTGATTTTTATGGGTCTACGTGTGTCAGTGTCTCCGGTACGTGAGGAAACTGTCACCTCACGTACCGGAGCCACTGACGTGTGAAACCGGCCTTACATGCATAAGAAATAGATTCTCCAGCGTTGATATTTCATGAGAAATTCAAGTATTTACTAAAACACATTTCAGGAGAGCTGCCAGATCCTCTTTAACTATGTATAACCTTTAACGAACGAGCTTGAGGCATTGGTGAGATAAGATCCGTCATTAAGATCTCTTTACTGCTAATGAAGTACATGCACAAAAAGGGGAAAAAAAGCAAAACCGTTCTAGACGTAGGATAAAAAAAATTATTCCGGTGCTCGACATGACAGAATAACATATGAAGGAGCACGTCATGGAGCCCGGTCTAGCGTTCTCTACTGAGATCTCTAAAACGATGTCTGTAAACGTAGCATCGACAGACAGCATAAATTGTTTTGTTCGGATAAACCTCTGCCCGGCTTATGCAGTCATTGCCTAATCCCGGTTCCCTGTTTGTCATCACACACAAAGCTCTGATCAAACCGGAGTGTGAAAAGGATGAATTACCCTGACAAGTGATTTTAAGACTTAAGACTTGCTTGGTATATACAGCCTTCGAAAAAAAAACGCTCTTCACAGATTCACTTAATTCAGTCAAACCAAATCTGGGGATCTGAGGCCTATGTGATTAACTATGATTGGAGTGCTTGCCTAAGTTGCAGCTATATGGATTTTTTTTCTTAAAAATGGCTAACAACATAATGAGGTGACCCGGCGTCTAATACATTTCCGTACCAAAAAATTCAAGACTGATTAGTAAGATTAAAAATTTCACAACTTCAAACTATTAAATACCAAAATCATTAATGTGGTCAAATTTTTATTCTAACACAATGGGGCTGATGTTCTAAAACTGTCCTCACTTTTAGACTAGGCAGTAGAGTTGATCATAACGATTCTTGGTCCAGCGGCCATGTTGTCAGGCCCTGGACCACCCTGCGAACCTTGATCTACCTTTTAGCATTCCGGTGCCTCTTCTGATAAGTAGATTTGGCTGGTGCCATAGTTGTGGTGTGATGCCCACATGACGTCACCCCGGGCTGGGGATATCAGAAGAGGAGCCGGAAGGTTCTCAGGGCTCTGGTCCAGCGGCCATGGACTTCTGGTTCTTTCAAATTTTTATGATCAACTCTACTAGTCAGTCTTAAAATATGACAAATTTATCAAAGGGGGTGTTTGCCACTTGGAAAACCTCTCCTCAATCCCTATGTTTCCCCCGTGTAAAATAATAACACCTAAACTCCCCTCAGGTGCCAGCGCTGTTCCAGCAGTTGCAGCACTGGCTCTCACAATACTTCTGGCCAATCAGCACTGGCTCTATTCCCCCCCTCCTTAGAACAGATCACATACATTCAGACAAAGTAAGATCTGTAGCTCTCTCACTTCTTCCAGATGTATGTGATTGATCCAAAGGCAAGGAGAGTGGAGCGGCCTATGATTTACTGCCAAGATCACGTGACATGATGTCACGCAATCCCTGGGAGACCCAGTGCCGACACCGCTGGAACAGCGATGGCACCAGAAGTGAGTAGAAGTGTTATTATATTCCAAGGGTAAAAATATGGATTGAAAAGGGGTTGTCCAAGTAGTGCTCAACCCCTTTTTATTAATTTGATGCATCCTTAGACCGTCTAGTTGGGTCCGTTTCCATTACCCAACCAGGGGTAATTTAATAGCCAATATACATAATAGCGCATAAGCTGCCATTGTTCTCGGCAGCACAGGTACTGCTTATACAGATGTTGCCAAGAACGATGATATTTTGTGCAGCACAAAAGATATTTTCACCCAACAAACAAGCGTTTTGTTTATTTGATGGGTCAGCATCCTGTATAGACGGAAAGATTATGGCGAGATGAGCTTTCCTAGAATAATCGTGCAGTGTTAAACAGATGATGTGTTGCCGAGAACGATGACCTTTTCCACATGACAAATAATCATTTCACCCGACGATGAAGCATTTCTCCTCATATGTTGAGTGATTGCCATCCTGTATAGAGTGCACGGTTATGGGGATACGAGCCTTACTCGAATAATCGTGCAGTGATTACGGCAAATTGTGGCACAATTTTGACATGTGAGATCTCAATTTACACCACTCCAATTTCCCTGCACACTTTCCAATGGGTCAAACCCCTTTGTTGTCCACAGCAAAAAAAAAAAAAGTATATAAGACCTCATTCAGAAGTCCACTTTTATTTTGCATACGATAGAACATTTTTTATCATTGTGCCAGGTTTTGGTCTGTATGTCTGTCTATACCATCAGCCTTTTTCATTTTTCTCATAGATAAAAAATTCCAAGTGGTGGCTTATTGCAATCCCAGTGTCTTAGTGCTATCGCATTTGATGCTCTTGGTTACGTTCCTTCCCTAAGCTTTGGGTGAGTTTTTGATAGGTTACTTGCATTTTTTTCCCGAAAACACACAATGTAAAAAAACTCTCCAAAAACTCATCATGGGAACGTAGCCTTAGATTATAGACTTTATTATATCTTGATCGGCCTGCAGCTCTACTGAATACTCATTAGGGTAAGTTCCCACCATGAGATTTTAGTGAGTTTTCGCTTCTTTTTTTCTGAGTAAACTGACCTACAATGCATGCTTGAAATCCGCAACATGTCAATGCCTCTCGCGGGTACGTTGTGTTTTCTGTGCGGATTTTCCACATAGACTTGCAATAGATGCGGAAATTCCGCAAGTAGAAAAATAATGGAATCCGCACGTGACTGTGTCAAAGTTTTGTCAAAGCCAAATACCAGGAAGCATAAAAAAAGCAAAAACAAATTAAATCCTGACTGTATAATTTTTTAACTTTTTTTTTTTATATAGATTTTCAAAGAAACTGTAATTCTTTATAGATTTTTTTCCTGTGTCTAGGGGGATGTATGTAACTCCTTTGCTTGTAAATGGAGATGACTTTCTGAACATCGGCCTTTTTTTTTTTTTCCTTTCTTTTCTGAAAATGTGTTAAAAACGTAAAAATACTTTATTCTTGTACTACAGATACGGCTTGCTAAACTGAAAGAAATCCACTTATGCTCTGCCATTCAAGAATTTTTTTTTTTATAAAAAACAAAAAAACAAAAACAAAGCAGCTTTATTTAAAACATGACATATCAAAAAGAGACAAGGAAAAAAGCGTAAAAAAAACTATAAAATGCAAGTGAAGACAGGTAAGTAACCTAATTTACTTAGAAGGTGCAAAAAATGTGCAAAATCAAATACTCATCATGGGAAGATAGCCTTAGATCGTTCAAAATTGAATAAATGTATATATTTTATATATATATATATATATATATATATATATATATATATATATATATATATATATTTATTAATACTGGTAAATGCTTCTGTGTCTTGATATTGATACACACATGTTATAGCGCCCTCTGGTGTTTGATTCACTCTTACAACGTGTATAGTGGACAAACACTGGGGGGCCCCATGACAAATTGTCTACCCAGGAGGATTATTGTGGGAAAATAATAATAGTGAAGTAGTAATATATACCATATGTACCATACAGTATATACCGGTATATATTTTTATTTTATTTTATATATATTTACCATATATTATATATAATAATATATGCTCAATTCGACATTCTTTCGACCATCCTTTTAAAAAAATATATAAAAATCTCAAAAATAAGGCGATCCAAGAATGTCCTGCAGGGAAATCAGAGATCAGACCCAGCAACAAGTGTTGACTTTTCTAGCACCGCCACCACAGGAGGACTCATTAGCTGCCATATAATGTACGAATGTGCTGGGCTCCTCCATTACAGGGAGAGATAAATGAATGAACAAGAATGCCCCCAAAATAGGTTTTCTAAACCAGACAGATGATTTAATTTTAAGGATATTATAAGTTGCTGTGGAGTTCTGTGTCCACATAGCAAAACAGCAAAAATGTGTTACTGAAGTCTACAAATTGGGGGCATTTTATGACTTCAGAACAGGATGACCTACAGCACATACATCACTCTCTTGTGCCGCATATAGGATTATTTTGATTAATTAATCATTGATGTGGTTTGGAGATGTACAGTACAATATTGGAGAATTGCAAATTGCTTAGTTTTCTAACATATCTTGATTATCTGAAAAGTTCCTTCTACTACCAGAATTAGTCGCCCCATGAAGAATAAATATTCCATGGTGGACCCTGGATATTAAAGATGGTCTGCTGTTTGCTATGTGGACCACAGGTACACACAAATGCAATCTGCCGAGACTTAAAGGGTTTGCACCAAGTTTTAGGACGCAGTCAGACGGCCATAAAACACCAACGATGATGGCATCATAGTGCACAGACTGGCCGGCAGCTATCCTGATCCAAACGTGACAGCATGTATTTCTCGGTCATGCTTGGGCCAGGAGAACCGCCAGCCAGTCCGATCATTGCTATATGATCGTCGTGGTCCATCTAATTGCATCCTTAAAGTTATACCCTATCTGCATCTTCACGATCGCCGGGGTCCAACCACCGGTAACACCACTGGTTCTGAGAAGCGGTGGTTGAGCACGGGCACCTTCACTACGTTCAACCGCCATGGGACTGTCGGAGATAGCCAAGTGCCAGCTTTTTCTTGCAGTCCTATATATGCTCAAGCAACCCTTCATTTAGACAGGCTCCATTCCCAGGACCAATGGGGGTCCCAGAAGTTGGCCCCCTTGTAATTGTGAAGTTGTGGATTATTAAACCTTTGAATCATTAGGGCAGATTACTCGAGGACAGCAAGTCAATATCGCTCAATTAAAGGACCCATTACACAGCCTGATGCCAACTATATAGGGACTAAAGAACATTAATACGATCCTTTGGTTGTGTTTGCATAATGTCGGCAGCACATTCCCTGTCTATACAATGAACAATTATACCCAATTATATTTAAAGAGCACCGGTCATGAGGTTAAAAGTTACTTGTATTTTAGTCCCACTGCTCCCCCAAGTATGCAGTTGTTGTTTTTTTTTTAGATCTGCCATATGGTTCCAGAGATATGGACCTTTTTTTACCAAGGGGTGTGGCTCACAGCGTAGAGAATCCTGTGACACGCCCTCTTGGTTAAGATCATCAAATGCAGCACTAAATAAAAAGGACCATATCTGTGGAACCGTTTGGCCAATTTAAAAAAAGTCAAAAAATGAATTAATCAGGTGAGCAGCGGGAATAATAGAACAACAAAAAATGGCCACTTTTGAACTAATCATAGTTTCTCTTTAAAAGTATGTTTAGCCTTTTTTTTCGTTATTTTGAAGGTAACATGTAAAAATATGTGCCCCATGCCATGTGATCCTGAATTACGGGAACACACACAATTTTTACAAAAAAACAATCTACAGCCATCTTGCATCTTTATGCCGGATGTCTTGGGTGTTTCACAACTCACCTTGGGGTCATGTTCATAGTAGTGCTGTTGTGTTCGGATCCACCGACCCACCAGGTGATCACGGACCGTGTGCCCGAGGGCAAAGTAGTAGTCACGGGGATTGGCCACATTACGATCCTTCACGAGAGTGAAGTGTAAGTGACGGTTAAAGTTCTTCTTCAGATCGGAAACATTTTCTGCTCCTGCCAAACCCCGGACACTGATCTGCTTTCTCTTCTCCTGGTCAGTAAGGGGTCTAGACATGGTAAAGTGGAAATAAAATGAAATAAAAAGAAGAGTAATAAAAGAAAAGGACCAAAGTTGGAATGGTGCTGGTGCAGAGGGAGAGTGGAGGTGACAAAACTTCGGAGTGCCTCACTGGCTCAACTCATCTCTTCCAAAAAGCACACCCTTCGCCAACCCCTCCTACAAAACCAAATAGCCAAAGGGCAGGACCACAGGAGGCAGGGTGTACAGAAGGTTAAGAGGTGGTGGGATGAAAGTGGATGGGGTATATATGGAGGGCTAGCCAAATGTGCTCGTTCCACTAATGCATTTTACATTCTTGACATGATCTTGGAAAGGTGAAGGTTACGGCAAGTGTCAACGTCTACATTCAGGTACTAGATACAGCCTGAGAGCCGAGCAAGGCAGCGAGACAGAGGAGGAAAGAGGCTGAACACTGGTTCCAATAGTTTTCTAGCAGGGGGAAACACATGGGTTAATTTGGATACGGGAGATCGTATTTAGTCTGTCCATCTGGTGGTTAAATATAGTGGTGACCTTCAGCTGGTAGGATATATGCGTTACAGGGCAGAGAGCAGGGGTGACACAGAAGACAGCCCCATGCAACTCTCAATTGTCCAGGAATATTCGCAAAAAACTACTTACAGAAGTCGTTAAATGAGACCATAATTAAAGGGAACCTGTCAAAATGAAAATGCAGGCACCATTTTATAGAGCAGGGGGAGCTGAGCAGATTGATCTATAGTTGTGTGAGAAAAGACTCACTATAACCTGTTTTTCCATGATTTAGACCTCTGCTCTTTCTGGGATTTTTCTTAAGTCCAGTGGGCGGTCCTATCAGTGACTGACACCTAGCTATGTATATACACCTATACAAAGGAAGCTGATAGGACCGCCCACTGGACTGAAGAGCCCCAAAAGAGAAAAGGTTTAAAGGGAAATCTGTCTACTTGATGAGTCTATATGTGTGTGAAGGTCATAGAAAGTGAAATAAAATGATACCTTGATATCTGTGATCTGACATCTTATTCCAGGGAAATCAACATTTATCTTAATATGTAAACGAGCTGTTAAAATCTATGGTCCGGACATAGATCTCCCTGAGAATCTGCCTCCAGGGCTTAAAGGGGTTTTCCCACAAACAAAATTTGATTTTAATCAATAGATCTTGGAATAATAATAAGTTCCACAATTGGATGTGTTTAAATAAAATGTTCCTGTGCTGAGATAATCTTATAAATGTGTACTGTGTAATGGCCGTGTCTGACAGAGCAGGGACATGGTTCATACTACAGCTCCTGGGCAGGGGGAGAGAGAGTATACAGACAGGACAGCACAGGATCGCAAATGATTCATTTTGTGAGGTAAAACATTTCCCTGCCCATTTTTAAACAATATTTTACCTCAAAGAAAGAATCATTTGCCATCCCCTGCTGTAATGTTTGTATCCCCCCACCACCCCTACCCTGGAGCTGTGGTATTATCATGGCCAGACACGGCCATTACACAGTACACAGCAGGGGCACATTTATAAGATTATCTCAGCACAGGAACATTAAATTTAAACACATCCGATTGTAGAAATTATTATTATTCAAAGATCTATTGATTAAAATCAACTTTTGTTTGTGGGAAAACCCCTTTCTGTTAAATGAAAGGGGGAGTTACCAGTGTGAGACATGTACTGACTGACAGTCTGCTCTCATGGTCTACGTGTCTTAAACTAGTAACGCAACTTTTTTTTTTTTTAAATAAGCTCTGGAGGCAGATTCTCAGGGAGCCATAATTTTTTTAAAAATGTTTCCATCGATATTGCTGTATGAGGCCTTGTTTTTTTGCGGGATGTGTTATTGCCTTAAATGACGCCATTCACTTTATTATATTATGACTAAAAAATGGGGAAAAAATTCCAAGTTGGGTGCAATTGTGAAAAAAATGTCATTCACGTGTTATTTTTCAGGTTTTGTTTTTATGGTGTTCTTGTTACAGTAAAATGGCCTTGTCAACATAACTCTCAAGATCAATAAGAATACGGCGATACCAAACTTTATATAGGTTTTTTAAATATAATTTAAGTGTGAAAAAATATGTCGCCATTTTCTGAGAATGTAACAGTATTGTGGTATATAGTATAAATTACGGTTTCTTTTAAAGCTCGGGGTATAGCTAGATTTTAGAGAAGTACCAAGATGGCAGCCTTACAATCCTTCAGCAGGCTCCAGCTAGAGCGGTCACCTATTGGCTCCCCGCTGTCGCGTTGCGGGAGGCCAATGGGAGCTGGTGAATACATGCACCGGCTTTAATGCTTTTTAAATGCTGCAGTCAGTGATTGACAGCTCTGTTCACTTCTGTTACAGGCAGATGCCAGCTATGTATTTCATCTTCTGGGTACGTTGCGGCTTCACCTTCTGAGACTGCACTCTTGAAGCGGGTTAATGGTTGGATTTTTGGGTACGTTGTTTTGTTCAGTATTTAAAAATACTATTTTGTTGTTGTTTTTGGTTTTTTTTGCTTTACGACGTTTACCACATGGGTAAAATAATATTCGATTTTGAGACCTCAAACAGATACAGAGGGTTTTTTTTATTTTAAAATAAGGAAAGGGGGACGGGTGATTAAAATGTTTGTTTTCTTTCTAGTTTTATTTTTGTTTTCACTGTAATTTTTTTAAGTCTTCCTATGGAACTTACATTTTTCTTTACGGCAGTCCATTTTTGTCTTGTAGAAGGAAAGTGTTAAAAAAAAATATTCAGCTAATAATAATAATAATAATTTTATTTATATAGCGCCAACATATTCCGCAGCACTTTACATTATAGCTTTAAAACAGTGTTAACTATTAATCTGCCAAGTAGCGGAACGGTTAGAGAGGTACAGTATCGCCCATGTATCCGGCAAGCCCAGAGTTGACTGGGTTTGTACTTCTGCCATCAGCATCTACCTAGGACATCATGTAACTTTCCTCTAACGAGATCCAAGCACGATCAATACCTTTAATTGCAATGCAGTAAATAATTTGTTTGCATTTGTAGTGCTCCATACTACATCATTATTCACCCTTTTTTTTTTAAAGCCCAAATTCTAGATTTATTGCAAAGGTAAAGGTTGCAGTGACCGACTTGGTATGCAGAACATTTGGTTTGCCAAAGGTCAATGAGAGGAGCGAAGCGACACCTTGTATGGGAGGGAGCGAAGCAATGACGCAAGGGTTAAGGGAGAGAAGAAGAGGAAATTGCAAAGTGCCGTCATGGATTTTAGGAAGAGTCACCTTATATACAGTGGAATTACAGGAGAAGACGGAAAGAAAAAGTTTATGAAATAGTTTCGCAAACTTATTTTTCAGTGTCAGGCGGCAGCACTGCGAGTGTAGCCGGCGTACATGACATGACAGCTGCGCTGGCCTATGTGGCCCAGACTATAAATACTCCACACGGATGGACGTGAGAGATTGGGGAGGTCTATGAGTGACAGGTGAAGCTGCGCTAACGAAAGGTCAGAGGTGATTTCTGGGACAAAACAACGAGCCGCCATCAAGACGTGTTTTCTGGATCATCTGAAGAGACACTGTCAGCGCGTAGTGAAAATACATGACAATGCTTTCTCAGCAAGATAGCGACATAAAAAATATTTAAAAAAAACTTCAATTTTTTTTTTACGAGTTAAATACATGTCACAAGAACCTGATTTAAACAAGAAATCATTTTCTAATGACAAGACTAAGGATATCATGAAAACTTGAACTGTTGGTGGGCCTTAAGGACTGGAGTTGGGGAACACTGCTCAATAATGTCACCATGAGTCAAATCCAAAAGACCCTTATTTCAGCGTTGCCTCCTACTGAGGATCCAGTTATGCCCCTCCGACACGGACGTCTTTCTCATGTCAGAATCTACTTTTCCTTCCAGGATCTCAAATGGTAAAGAAATGTTTTAGCTATTTCTTTGCTAAAAGGTAATCTACCTTCGGATAGAATATCCATATTGTCTAATTTTCCTCTTCAAAGGTATCATATGCCGAAAAAGATGAATAAACACATTTTTTTTTCAGGTACCATTGTATCCTGTCCCAGCTCAGGCACCAGGCTTTGCTTCCTTCCCCTATAGCCGCCTCTCTTTGTTCTAGTCCACGCCAGATTACTGTTGCATTCCGTCAAACACCTTTGACATCATGTCCCAAGGCCTTTTAAGGCCAGCTCAGGCCACCAAGTGCCGTCTGAGTATTCAGAAAACATAGCTTTCAGCTACAATATGTGCTACAGGAGTTTGCTTCATTATCCACTTTAGTCAGCTGTCTAATCTACTGTCCCGCAATCTACTGCCTACTGTCCAACAATCTGTAACCACTTCATAGCTCAGTATTGTGAATCCTGCTGATTTTACACTTTCACCTCTCTTGCTGTCACCAGACATCTCAGCTAATACTGGTCCTGTTCACACCAATGTTTTTGCAAGCTAGGTACTTGATTATTACTACTATTGCAGTGTGTAATCACATCTCTGTAAACAAGTAACCAGTTTGCCTGTTCATCACCATTTGCTTTGTCCTGATTGCAAATCTTTCTGCCATTAACCATCTGTCTGCTGCAAGTTCCTGATTGCATATACCTCTGCTATTAACAATTTGCCTGCTGCAAGTCTCAGATTGTCTTTACATCTAATGGCCCTGTGTGTATTTGCACATCAGACTTTGCTTCATCTGGCATTTCCTACTCCTCTTGTCTGTCTACCCCCTGAATATCCTACTGTCCTGATCCTCGCTGATCCATGTGTTCACTGTTAAATCCCACTGCACTGCACCATTGCTTATAGTCTTTGCTGCTGACCCCGACCTACCTGCACATCCTCGCTATGTGGTGTCCCCCTCTCTAATCCTTCTAAAGGGACTTTATTTTTCTTTGCGTCCCTCAGATCACATGTATGTAGCTGTTAGAAATGTTATAATAATCTATGTTCTTCAAAAACTGTTTTAGTATTAATATGTTGTGAGACCCTTTTATGATGCTTGGAGTTGATCATCAGATATATTGTTTCTGAACTGTACTATTTTACAACTGGTTATAGTTTTTTTTTTTCATATATGAAAAAGCCAGACCTCTGTCCATCAGTGTTTTGCTTCAGATTTTCAATATTGTTTGCTCAATTTTTACCATCCGTGTCTCATCAATTTTCGCGCTGTGGGATTAATGGTGCTATGTAAGTGCAGCGCCCCAGAGTCCTGGTCGTTGCAGTACTGATGCTCCGCCGCTAAGGGGGGCTACGGTACGTCCGATGGCACTGAAGGAGTTCACCTGACCAGGTATCACAGACACCAATACACTTCACAGTCTGGCCTCCAGGGGGAGCTAAGGGTGCTATGTATTAGGCCACTCCTCACAATCTGGTAAAACTGGGGGTTGGATAGGAAGTTAGTCAGAAGCTGACTGGGTTGGAACCAGGCAACATCCTGTGGCAGAGGGTGTTGCAGGGGAAGATTCAGGGGGGTCCCTGTCAGGGGTGGGATCCTGACAGAGGCCTAGCGAACAGAAAGAACGTTACGGGAACGCGCCTGCACTTCGTTGCGGCGGTACCCCAAGAAAGGACAAGAAGCGAGGTTTATTGTGCTGAGTGAGAAACGAGATCAAAGCAACAAGGAGAAACACCAGTAGGAGTCGTGCTGTAAGTCGAGGCAACATCCTACTGAGGCGCGCAGCCGGTGGCCGGAACGCAGAGGAAGTATAGAGCTCCAGGCCTTACTTCAAACCTACGGCAGGACAGTCAGTTATAGGCGGGCTGTCTCACTCAAATCACCTAAGAAGACATAGGGGGCAACATTTGGAGAGGGGCGACTCTAGGGTCCCGGAAGACCTCCGAGCCTACCCGTCATACGGGTGCGTCCTAGCCATATCATCTGGGGGACGAAGCAGAACATCATAATCGAGTTGTGAGGGAACTTCAGAAACAGACACAACAGTTGTGGGGACTATCCCGTAAGCACAGCAGGGGAGGACCACAACACACAAGCGCTAGAAGGTAGGCACAGATTTCCACCTGCAAAGGGAACCCTGGAGGTGCCATCGGACCGGCCAGACTTGCGTAGCCCGGTTAACCGTATTCCGGACTGAGGATCCTGAAGCCTTCAGTAAAGAGGTAAAGAGACTGCAACCTGGTGTCGTTATTTACTGCGACCCGCACCGCACCACCACAACTTTATCACATTCTCAACTTTCACTGGACGCCCCTCAGCATGGTCACGGACCGGGCCCAGCCACCGTGACAACCCCAGAACCAAGACGTAGTGGCCCGGTACCGGGTGCCCCTCGGCCCTGCGGCAGTGGGGGCGCTACAACTTGGTGTCACGAACAGGATCTACTTAAGCCTGAAGAATCAGGTCATGTGTGCCTTGGAACTGTGATTTATTGTGCTTGGACTGTGACTTATTGCAAAGACTGTGTATTGCCACTTGCTGCTAAAAGTTCCCACCAAAACCGCCGCCATTACAGCGCTAAGGAGAGCGCAGAAGAAGGGCGTGGAGTGGGCGTAGACAAGCTGAAGAGCGCGAAAGACAATGGCCGCCCAGTCTAAATATTTCGGCCCCTTGAGGACGTGTCCGTCAGCAGCCGAGATCCGCCTCCTGATCCTCAATGGTGGGCAGAGACAAAGAAAACGAAACCGCCCACGCAGGAGAGAGTGGGAAAAGGACCAGGAAGAAGTCAGCGACATGGAGGACGCCATGGCCAGCCACCCGGAGCGGGAGCGTGGGGTAGGAGCAGAGGACTCCCCCAGCTACAAGGAGGGGCACCGCAACCAGGCCTCCACCGCTGATATTGACTTCCTGCAGGCCGGAGTGGATGAGCTCAGCGACCAACTCCGGTGGACGCAGCTGAGCACTGAGGCCGGGTGGAAGAAGACCTTCATCGGGAGCCTCATCAGACTTCTGTCGGCAGCCTCGTCTGGTCCGAAGCAAGAAAGAAGTTCCAGCGCTCCGAAGCCAGAAAGCAAGGCCCTGCCGGGAAGCGAGATGCTGCAAACGGAGATGACAACGCCGCAGCACAAGGCCCTGCAACCAGCGTTCCAGATCCCAGCGGAGACGGAGCAAATCGGCACCGGAGGGACCGTATCTGAAGCAGGTATGAAGAACGACCCTGCCCCGCCAGCAGAGGACCTGCTGATAGGCCCCGTCGCGGCACCCCCCTCTCCCTGGGACCTATAGACTCCGGCACCTTACACCCTGGGATCGGGCCACGGGTATGGAGCACTTCTTAAAGGCCCCGATCTCGCCGATCACCTTGCCGAGCGAGGTCTATGCGGAGCTACGGCCGCCAGAGCGAGAGTAAACCTCGATGCCATGGATATGTAAATAGTTAACTGTTTGTTTCCCTGCTTTTTGCGGCTTTAAACCTGACTAGGGTTAACTCTTAAAGGGATCCCTTAGTTTACCCGGGATCCCTTCTTTTGCTTTTGTTTCTCGTTCATCATTGTTGAAAAGAACTGCTGGATCATGAACACTGCATGATTACAAACTTATTGTAAATAGTTTGCACCTTCTTAAAGGTGCCCTCTACTGGTTTTACAAAGAAAAGGGACTCTTTGTGAAGAAACTGTTCCTGGAAGCAGTATCGGAGTCCTTGCTGCATACGGACTTGCAGCTTGAGAAGTTGCACTACTTCATAGAGACTTGGTCCCCTCTTGAAGGGGACGTTCATCAATAGCACTTAAAGAATGATGATGCTTTAAAAGGAAGTACTAATAATGCTTACATATAAAAGTTATATGTAGTGAGCTAGTTAATTGTGAGAAATGTTTAATGATGTTGCTAGAAGAATGAGTTCAGGAAGTGAACCCCGTATGGGGTTAGTCGGTGAGTCCTCCTAGGAGCCATACCGAGATGGCTCAGTGATCCTGAACTGAGGGAAGGTTGATAAGTTCTATACTGTGTATAGTAGCAGAAAGGCAGTAGGCCCGGGCGGAAAGGGGCGGTCCTGCAACAGAACGAGAGGCAGTAGGCCTGGGGCAGATAGACAGGCGGTCCTGCAGATGTAAAGGTGGAAAATGAAGAAAAGTAAAGTTGATTAGCCTTATAGTGTTTTATAAGAAGGTCTTTAGTGGATTCAGCGTGTACGTCCTTAAAGGCAACGTTAAATTATTGTTCAAAAATTTGCACTTAGAATACCCGGTTGGGTAAGAAAAGTTATTTATAGTATGTTATTTAAAGTATTTAACCATGTTTGTAACGTTCAAGTGTCCTCACCTCCCATAAAGGGAAGCTCTGTTCAAATTTGCTTAGTTATTGCATTTCAAAATTGTATGTCTTTTTGCTGACATGTATTGTTGTTTTCTTCCCAGTCCAGGAGTACTGGATTTAACCGGGGGGGAGTGCAGCGCCCCAGCGTCCTGGTCGTTGCAGTACTGATGCTCCGCCGCTAAGGGGGGCTATGGTACGTCCGATGGCACTGAAGGAGTTCACCTGACCAGGTATCACAGACACCAATACACTTCACAGTCTGGCCTCCAGGGGGAGCTAAGGGTACTATGTATTAGGCCACTCCTCACAATCTGGTAAAACTGGGGGTTGGATAGGAAATTAATCAGAAGCTGACTGGGTTGGAACCAGGCAACATCCTGTGGCAGAGGGTGTTGCAGGGGAAGATTCAGGGGGGTCCCTGTCAGGGGTGGGATCCTGACAGAGGCCTAGCGAACAGAAAGAACGTTACGGGAACGCGCCTGCACTTCGTTGCGGCGGTACCCCAAGAAAGGACAAGAAGCGAGGTTTATTGTGCTGAGTGAGAAACGAGATCAAAGCAACAAGGAGAAACACCAGTAGGAGTCATGCTGTAAGTCGAGGCAACATCCTACTGAGGCGCGCAGCCGGTGGCCGGAACGCCGAGGAAGTATAGAGCTCCAGGCCTTACTTCAAACCTACAGCAGGACAGTCAGTTATAGGCGGGCTGTCTCACTCAAATCACCTAAGAAGACATAGGGGGCAACATTTGGAGAGGGGCGACTCTAGGGTCCCGGAAGACCTCCGAGCCTACCCGTCATACGGGTGCGTCCTAGCCATATCATCTGGGGGACGAAGCAGAACATCATAATCGAGTTGTGAGGGAACTTCAGAAACAGACACAACAGTTGTGGGGACTATCCCGTAAGCACAGCAGGGGAGGACCACAACACACAAGCGCTAGAAGGTAGGCACAGATTTCCACCTGCAAAGGGAACCCTGGAGGTGCCATCGGACCGGCCGGACTTGCGCAGCCCGGTTAACCGTATTCCAGACTGAGGATCCTGAAGCCTTCAGTAAAGAGGTAAAGAGACTGCAACCTGGTGTCCTCGCTATTTACTGCGACCCGCACCGCACCACCACAACCTTTTCACATTCTCAACTTTCACTGGACGCCCCTCAGCAGGGTCACGGACCGGGCCCAGCCACCGTGACAACCCCAGAACCGAGACGTAGCGGCCCGGTACCGGGTGCCCCTCGGCCCTGCGGCAGTGAGGGCGCTACATAAGCAAAGCAAAATAAATAATAAAATGTTCTATCGGGGAAAAAACATGAAAACAGGAGTCTGAATAGGGCCTTAGTTCTCTTACTACAGGTATTATTTTTAGAGGAAAAAAAAAAAAGATGACACCTTCAATTTTATGGTAATATTCATGCCAGATGTTTTTAAAAAATTTTTTGCAGATGGTCTGCTTAAAAAAAACCTGAACCATATCCTACTTTGGTTGGATTTCTGGACCAAACCCTCCCATTCAAATGAATGGATCATTGGAAAACAAAAAGACCTAGCATTCTAATGCCACCTTAATTGCATCCTTGTTCTATCCTTTTTCACTGACGACTTATTTGATGAAGATTTTTTGAACTTCTCAATTTTTTTTGTTTTAGAGCATACAATAAAAATGTATGATGCACGGACGGTAAAGACAGATGGATCAGAAATGGATTCATTCCACTGTTACGTAAATTTGTGCATTCACATGTCTGCATTTTACAGCCCGCGAGACTAGCGGATCTCCTGACCTGAGAGAATAGCCTTAGGTTATTAGTTCGGGTCAGTAGATCCACGATCGGGCCGGGCATTGCAGCCCGAACGTGGGCCGTAAAATGAACTTGTACAAAGCACACAAAGTGACGTTTGACAGGTTGTAAAATCTTGCTGGATCCTCGGAACAAGAATTAGTTGGAGTTAAATTATAGTTAAAACTTTTTAAATTTGTATTTGTTAAAAAAAAATTCTAAGTTATATTAAAAACCTTGGGGAAAAACAAAAAAGGAGCAATGTAGACATTTTCTCTTACTCCAAAATTCTCAACAAACAGCATTTAGTCCCAAAGAAGCGCAATAATAATAATAATAATAAAAAAAAAGGCGTTCCTGAAACCGAGGAGAAACTATCTGCGGCAATATTTCTAAACAACCGGTAACTGCGTCACTTCATAAAAAGCCCTGGAACATATCTATAGGATATACTCCAGAGAAATAAATATATTTAGTAAGAGATAGCAGATATTTTACACTTTGAGAACTTTTATGGAAGCAGCGGAACAAATGGTGAGAGCAAATATGGCCGTCAACAGCAAACTGTTACACATCAATCCAGGTCAGACCTAGTACTTGTCACAGCCGAGGGTTTGGAGACGCGTCAGCCTACGACTGGTCACAAATACATTGCATGGATTTTATAATTAAGCTTTTACTTTCAAAGGACTAAACAAAAGCTATTTTTTGCCTCCAACATTTTTTATAAAACAGTTGTTTTCTTTACCAGCTTTTTTGGTACTGAATTCCTTCAAGTCGTATGTCCCAATATAGAAAGAACATGTCACCACCTACAGGTTGTTAGTGTGTATTGCACAATCATATGTGGGTAGCCCATCATTATCCATGACACATTCTTACATTTGGACTTCAGTTTATTTCTGTTTCTTGTTCAACTATTTATATTGATCCAAAATACCATGATGGTGCGAAGCACTCCACTATCCGCACAATGGTGATTCATAGGGCCAGCCCACCTTCTATTGCTCTATGACGCCGGTGGTCCACACTGGACTCTGAATACGGAGCAATTTCTGCAATTGTAGCTCTTCCATGGCAGTAGTGATGAGTGAACGTTCTCTGATATGGTGTTATCTGAGCATGCTCGGGTGCTAACCGATTGACTTCAGCGTGCTCGAAAAATATGCTCAAGTCCCCATGCCTGCTCGACAGCCGCAACACATACAGGGATTGCCTTAGACATCTGTTGCAGTTGTCGAAGAGCCGCGAGACACCTAGGCGCGGGGACTCTAACATATTATTTGAGCACGCCGAAGACACTTGGTTAGCACCTGAGCATGCTCCGATAACACCTTATAATGAGCACATTGGCTCCTCAATACATGGCAGACAGGCCAGACTTTGCTCTTCATGCAAATTAGTAAACCTTGGAGGCTTCTGATCCGGTTGCCCGTTGTCTAGCCACGGCAAATCTGAGAGATTCTACAATATCTGCCATTTTAGAGATACTCCGAACAACCCAGTTGCTTACTCATCACATCTTGGCTCTGGGTCAAACATGCTCAGATCCTTCCAGTTGCCCAATGTTCCTGCTTCTAACGCATCAAGAACGGTCTGCTCACTTGCTGCCTAATATATCCCACCCTTTCATGCCGCCAATAATTACACTGACTGGTAATTTGACTTTCCACAAACACATGACAGCACCTCAGAGCGAGAGCGGAACCTGCCCGATCACTGGAAGACAAAAGCAAACTAAAAAGACACCACTCACACCTCCGACAACTCCTGCAGGGTTTACAGAGTAGTCAAGTTGGCGCCATCCAAATGTATTATCCTTATTTATAGACATTCAAATTAATTTGTCACACATTGTAGATAGAAAAAGAGACAGAAAACTGTAAGCCTTCAATAAAGCTATCCTCACACCTTGCGTTCTTGCAATTAGTTTCATCCAAATCAAAAACTGCAAGAGCTCTGGGATTTTAGAAATCTCGTGAACACGCCGCTTTTTGGTGTTTTTTTTCTTCCCCGAATGATTTGGAAAACTGATGCATTTTGAACTCTTCAGGATGTCAATTTTTGCTTACCAATAAGAAGCAATGAGAAAGTGCAAAAGCTGAAAAAAAAACAAACAAACCCACAAACAGGCATTTTTAGTGAATAAAGCCAACTTTATTGAGCATGAACTGCAAACAAATGACACATAGAATCTGCACACAAAAAAACAAAAATGCATCAAAACCTTTTGGTTTGCAGCTTCGTCACAAAGCGTCGGCGAAACGTATCGACAGAAGTGTGTGCTTTCACATTTCCGTCAGCAGTCCCAGGCAGGAAAGAAAGTGTGTGCGAGATTTCCTTCTGGGCATGCGCAGTCAGAAACACTGGATACAACGTACTGAAAAACGTTCCTCTGAACGTTTTTTTGTTCCCGACGGACCGCTATTTACTGACAGATACAGTGCACGACGGATGAAACGGATGGCCATCCGTCACAATCCATCGCTAATACAAGACTATGGGAAAATACAGGATCCTGCAAAAAAATTTGCAGGATCCTGTGGTTTCAAAACTCGACGGGAGCAGAAAGACGGAAGTGTGAAAGTAGCCTAAGGCTACTTTCACACTAGCGTCGTGCACTGCACGTCGCTATGCGACGTTGCAGCGCACCGACGCATAGTGTGGAAGCGCCGCACAACGGGGGCAGCGGATGCTGTTTTACATCGCATCCGCTGCCCCATTGTGATGTGCGGGGAGGCGGGGGTGGAGTTCCGGCCGCGCATGCGTGGTCGGAAAAGACGCTATCAGCGCACAAAAAAAACTTACATGCAACTTTTTTTGTGCTGACGGTCTGACGCAACCGTCGCACGACGGGGTTGCGACGTGTGGCAATGCGTCGCTAATTCAAGTCTATGGAGGAAAAACGCATCCTGCAAGCTATTTTGCAGGATGCGTTTTTCTACAGAACGACACATAGCGAAGTGCAGTGCACGACGCCAATGTGAAAGTAGCCTAAGGAGGAAATATTGCTTGTAAGATCTTACAACTGATGGAAAAATCCAAAGAATAACTCAGTCCAAGGCAGGTACTCTCTCAAATAGCACCATCATATTCCACAGCGCTTTACAGACATCGCTGTCCCCATTTGGGCTCACAATCGAGATTCCCTATCAGAATGTCTTTGGAGTGTGGGTGGAAACCGTAGAACCCCGAGGAACAGATTTCCTTAAAGTTCTTTTATTACTCTTTAATGGCTAAGGCAATTTTAGCCATAATTACCAGAATTTTTTTCCCTATGGATTCCAATAGACAAAACTTTTTTTGTTATGTTTTTTCATAGTAGTTGTATTTTTTTTTTCAGGATGCGTTAGTTTTCAAAGCTACAATTTTGGGATACATACATTTTATTTAGATTGCTTACAAATGACAAGTATTTAGGAATATAAGGCGACAAAGTTGTTGTTTTTTCCTTTTTACACTCATGTTTTCTTTCAAAATTGACAATATAGGTTGTTATGGTATTCCGTTTTGTTGTTGGCACGGGCTGTACATTTTACCCATTCATCATCTTCTATCTTTATAAAAAGACCTCAATGAATAAGCCATCTAACAGAAAAAAAACATCTATTCCTAGAAAAAAACAAAACTGATGTATTGATGTCAGCAAGACCAGTTTCATTCTGATCCATAATTTTCCGTTTTCGGAAACGGAGGAGAAAAAAAAAATAAAGTCCGCTTGCTATATGCACTTCTGTTCCTCCAGGTGCACAGTGCCGTGTGAACACTTTTACAATATACTGATCAACGACATTCCATTTGTAATACGGAACAGTTGAAGGCAGTAAATACATTTTCATACCTATTGTCCTTAATTTTTTTTTTCTTTTCTTTGACAGTGTTTCCAGGCCATGTTGGAATTTCTCATATATTGATTTTCCGTTTTTGCATTATTTAATCACAGCCCCTACATTACGCTGCTCAGATTAAGTAGAAAAAAAACTTGCTGATCGATTGCCTTTAATGGCTCTCTTTTAGCATGGATTGGATCCTTTTAAAACAGAAACACTAATATGAACCTAAATTGCTATGATAGGATTGAACTGAGGAACCCAATGAATACTATAAAAACAGACAAGTAGGTAAGAGGAAAAACATTTATGGTAGTTAATGGAAAGTACAGAGCACTAGTGGGGTGCTCTATTACTTATTGTGACAGAGTGAAGGTGGGGACACTTTCTTTAGGAATACTTGGCCCAAATTTTATTTAACTTGCTGTCAGCCTGAAATGACAAGTATAAGGGAAAGGGAAAAGCTTGGAATAATCCGTGAAAGAAATTAAAGGGAAACACAAACATACTTACCACTGCTTGCTTAAGCCTAAGAGCTATGGCCTTTTTAGCCTTTGCACTGGTCCATAAGCACTGCCAATATGTGCCAACATACAGGTTTTAATAGATGTTTGAATCCAGAAGCAGCATTTTGACGAGACATGGGCAATCAGATATAAAAGAAATAAGGAAAATGCACCAACAGAAAATGCTTACTTACCGGTTAACTGTGTTTTTCGAAGCCCATGACAGCACCACGAGAGGATCCGCCCTTCAGGGACAGGAAACCTACAGACATAAAAGGGCGGTACCTCTCTCGCGCATCAGTTAGTTTACTATCCCTGACAAGTGAACCTCTTCAGCCATACCTGTGGAAGAAGGTAGCTCGAAGATATTACCAGGCCTTGCTGGTCATCTCAAGGCAGAGGCAAGTATGCAGCTGCAGCGGTGTACGGCCTCTGGCGGTGATCCCGCTGGTGGCTGGACGGGCCCGGGTGGTGGTGACCAGCAACAGGGCGTACTCTGGCGTGCGCTGTGGCTTCCGGCACGCCCTTGTGACGCAGCTGTGGTGCAACCTCAGTGGCGTGGCTGGGCGGCGGCCTCAGTGTCACGTCAAGGGCATGCACTGTGGGGGTGCGGCCGGGCCTCGGTGACGTGGCTGGGGGTGACGCCGGGAGTTGCGGTGAGTCCGGGGGCGCAGTTCCTGGGGCAGGGGGCACCTGGTTGGGCCATGGGGGTCGATTGCTTAAAAGCTGGGTAGGGTGGGGGCAGTCGCCACGCGTGCATGTGCCAGGGACGCGGCCGTGGGGGCAGGGGCACGACCAGCAGTCTGCAAAGGAAACACCGGGAAGGCCACTTGGAGGACCTGGTGGCCCCAGGTGGAGGCTGTACCGGATTAGGGAAGGAACCAGAAATATTTAAGGAAGCCAGGACAGAGGCCAGGTGTTCTAGGCCCATAATCCGGCCAGGACATGGAGTCATTAGAGCAGCAACAGGTGCAGCAGCAACAACTCACTGAAGCCCAAAGTGAGGACCCAGCAACAACCGCGTAGTGACACAGGAGGTGGCAGTATGGGCGAGAGAAAGTCCAGTCAGAGGAGTTCCAGCAGACTGGACGAGTCTCCAGCCCATAAGGAGGATCCTTCGGCTGAGAGATGTCCCCCGCGTATTCCGGTACCATTCAGTTACACATCACTGGTAAGTGATCTTCGTGAAAGTTCGTTCGGTGATGTAATCTTCCCCTTATCTCTCCCGTATGTCCATTAGGGGAAGAAATGTACCACTAAAGCTAAACACAAGGAGTGCGCTACCAGATTCCTATGAGCGAACCCGGCTTCCTGGATAGCGCTGGCCGATTGGCACCACAGGTGCATATGTCACGGCTGTCACAGCACATGCATGGAGGAGAGCCAAACAGGTTCTCCATGCATGTGCTGTGACACAGCCACAACACATGCAGCTGCAGCACCGATCAGCTGATTGGCCAGCGCAATCCAGGAAGCCGGGTTCCCTCTGCAGCATATTCATAACTTGCCGAATAAGCGAGAACCCGAACAAATTCGCTCATCTCTAGTCACTTTCACAGAATTGGTGACCGATGAGCCCCCCATATAGAGTAGATGACAAGTGATAATCACAGCTCACCTTTTCCACCTTCCTTTGCACAGATCGGAGGATAAGCAAAAAATATATTTTCAATTAAAAAGGTTCTAAGTCAGTGTGTCGCCTATTTACAATGGGGCTGCTGGAATCGCACAATGTTAGGCATATTGGCCAGGGCTTGTAAGATTGTAGATTTTTATATATATATATATATTTTTTTTTTTTTTTAACACCGATGATAAGTTTAATGTATTTATGATAAAAACTGGATGGAACAATAGGACACTTTCCCCTTTAATAATGAAGTACAGCTTAAATGGAATAAATAAAAATTACATTTTACATGAATTTTCTTTCAGGTATGCATACAGAATGTAAACTGAATGGGTAAAATGTAGGACTACATAAGGACATGGAAGTTTGATATCTGCACCCCAGTTCACCCTTTCCCAGTTCAGGTGCTTTAATTGTCACTGTCAGAAATTGACAGCATTTTAGGTGCTAACAGCAGCACACAGTCCCAGGAGTTTAACTAATTAAAAAAAGTATTTTATGATTGTAGTTTTTCAAAATCTACTTTCTATACGATTATGGGTGCAGACTAAACATGATCTGAGTGTTATCTATGGCATGCTCAGGTGCAAAGTGTCTTCGCCCTCCTGAAAAATATGTTTTTGTCCTCGCGGCTGCATGTCTTGCGGCAGTTCGACAGCTGCAACAAACAGGAAATCCCTGCGTGTGTTACGGCTGTCAAACTGCAGCAAAAAACGCAGCAGCTGGAACGCAAACATTTTCCAAACACACCAAAGACACTTGGATAGAACACAAGCATGCTCAGATAACACCTTATCCCAGCACGTTCACTCGTCACTAGTGCTGACTCCTTCTTGAAGGGCTATTAACAGCATTTGCTATACACAGCAATTTGGCCAATGACTTATGGAGGAGTTTATGGATTTCTGTCCAGATGTCACCGTATCACAGAATTCCAAGCGGAGGAAGTTCACCGACCGCCATATTGGGACACCCAAGTGATGGGTGTCTCAATATGGAAACTGCTGCTGGTACCAACCTATTGCACGGTGCCACCAGCGGAACACCGTCACACTCACGCAGCCTCTTGCGCAGAACACCGTCACTAACACGCCACCGCCGGGATCAGCTGAATGATTCACTGACTGCCGCCATCTTTGTACAGGAGGAGTGCATGGGCAGTATTAATGTGACCGCTGCTATCTGTCTGCACAAAGATGGCGGCGGTCTGATTTATTGCGTCTGTGCGAATTCCGCGCAGGTGCAGTGAATCTTTCGGCTGATGCCGGCAGCAGATGCGCGACGTGTCTACAGGCAGAGGAAGCCGGTCACATTAAAGGGGTTTTCCCACAAACAAAAGTTAATTTTAAAAATTAACTGACCGTGTACGGAGCATACCACAGCTCCTGGGCAGGGGAGGAACCAAAAGACAATACTGACATTACAGCAGGGGATCACAGAGGCGTCAAACACATGAGTCCCCCGATGAAAAAGTCATTAGATTATCGCAGGATGCCATTAGGCAACAACAGCGCCGCATGCCAGCCCCCATCGTGACATTACTTCCTTCCCGATAGCATTGGGCCTCCATCTATAAAGCCATAAATACAGAACAAATTGTCCAGAATGTAAACTATATATTGTCAATTAAAAAATGTGCCTGTAATGAAACTTTATTGAAAACATGACCAATCTCTAATGCTTCCAGCTGCAAGTTTTGATCTTACCAAACATCTCGAAAAGCAAAATCAGATACGTAATTAACTTTCAGAACCTTTTTCTTTAAAAAAAAAAAAAAAAAAAAAAAAAGGGCTTTAATACAAGATAAGCTTTATACAGAGTCAGACAAGAACAACAAAAAAAAAAAAGGCAAGCAAGAGGGTGCGAAATATCAGACCCTTTCTCTATATGCTACATCCTCTGCCTGTCAGACACACAGAACTCTGCAACCATTTGTAAATCATGTCAGAGGGAAAAAAGGACAGCCGGACGCTAGGTGCTCCGACACCACGGACACAAGTAAACGATTATCAGTAAAGTTATATAATTCCTAGAGTATTAACCAACATATGTCTAGAGAAAACAGACTGGAGACCACGGTAAAGCACTTTTGGGCAGTGGGGAAATGAGGGTTAGTGATGTTTCCACAGGGTGGGATCAGCTAGAAAAGCAGTCATGATTCCTATCTAAGCTTACAGTATTTGTGCTGTTAAAATCTGCGCACTTTTCACATTTACCGTTCCGAGCGGCTGGAATCAGAATGTAACATTTTTCTTAACTTATGTATTAAAGATCTTAAAGCGACGTAGAAAACCTGACGTTTCCTTTAATCTACTACAAAGTGAATAACCTGACAGATGCGCGTTAGTAACTTCGAAACGTTATGTATGTCGACCCTCAGCCGCTTTCTTTCGGAGACAATTGTCCACTGTGCGGAGTTCGGATATGTGCGGCAAAATGCCCTGCAACTTCTCGATTAAAGGGTGTCGATTTAGTTTTGAGGAGGTGGTGGTGGAGGGGCAGGAGGCATAGAAAATGGGGAGATGCCAGGGACCCCCATCCCCATCATAGTCACATAGTTGGAGTGATCTATGGGAGGAGGGGGAGGAGGCGGTGGAGCATAGAGAAGGCTGGTGGTTCCAGGAGGTGGTGGTGGTGGAGGCGGCGGAGCACTTGGAGGCAGGGGTGGTTGGACGCCGGGAGGCGGAGGGATAAGGGAGGCATTCGACTGCATGGCGTTGTTAGATGAAACAGAGGCAGGGCCTTGTTGCTGCTGCCAGAGAGGAAGGGAAGATGAGCCAGTGGCGTTTTGAGAATCTAAGGGAAAAAAAAAAAAAAAAAAAAAAGTTAAATTTAATAAAAATGTGGACAACGAGAAAAACAAGAGATTGTAAAGGTAGTTTTTTTTTTTACCACTGGATTTAGAAAAGATCAGTCCTGTAAAAAACAAACTCCGTGCCCAACACAGATTCTCGCCCAAAACAGCATAGCAGCAAATCACTGAGCTCCGCAGTTTTCTTGACAATGTAAATGGCATGAACCGCTGAGCTGACAGATTGGCTGCAGCGCTGGTGACATAAGACGGGAGCAGCTGTGTAGATGCTGCCTGGCTCTAGGACAGTTTGCATTGCAATTTTTTTTTATCAATGTGCACCCTAGAGGACAGAACTTCCCCAAACTTCCCATACACGAATACTGAACTAAAGATTAGTTTTGCAATTGGATATCAGAAAGTTTGCAGAATTTGCCTCCGCAGCCGCTGTTACACCACCGTTATCTTCAGCTCCATTCACGTCTAGTTATCCAATTGTAAAGGATTTAGCACTGAAATAAACTTACTAGCGGAGCATTAACAGATGCAAACTGTTTGTAATGGATCCGTTTTTTACTGGCGGTGTCTCAATGTTCTGGATATGTGCAGTGCTTAAATGGATGAGTGAATGGATGACATAACCGATGACAACTTGTCTTTTCCTACATAAACTTCAGTGTTTAAAAACAATGATTAAATGAAAAGTTACAAACTTTCCGGGAGAAAAATTCTGTGAAAGCCAATCAGCCATTACTTACTTTGCTGCCAAGGTAGAGGAGCTCCAGGTTGGTGTGCACCTGTATTTTGCTGCTGCTGCCAAGGAGGCAAAGAGGGTCCAGATGGTGGAGGTGGTGGCGGTGCAGGACCACTAGGAGGTGGCGGGGGTGGAGGCGGCATCAAACCCATAGGGTGAGAGTGCATGAGACCTGGGGTGAACGGAAATAGATCAGATTAAGTAGGGATTTATTCTACTAGTGTTTTTATCTTCTCAGTCGCGTCCTTACCCATAGGATGATGACCAGATGGATGTGCTCCTGGATGGGGCTGCATCCAGTGGGGGTGCGGTCCTGCAGGATTGGGCTGTAGAGGACCATTTCCTGCACCGCCCAGTGGGTGAGGGAAGGAATGAGGGGCGCCATGAAGGGACGGGAATGGTCGATCAGTTGCCATCCAAGGCAGTCGGTTCTGCTAACAGAAAAACACATGCACCTAAACAGGATATACTGTAAGAGAAATCTGTGCCCCGCTCAGATCCACAGTTTAGAGGAGTTTGGGGTTTAACACAACCGTAATATCAAAACCCAAACCATTCATTCAGGAGATGTCAGATATCATCCATACTTCCTACAGAGGGTATTCGAAGACATACTACATCTTACTGTCTCCACCAGGAAATGAAGAAAATGAACAACGAAGCAACATTGTAACTTAAAAGGCAATGTCATTCTGATCTCGTGTGTTTCAATTGTTTGCAGGGTAAAAAATTTATATTTAATAAAAGTTTATTAAAAATACCAAAACTACCCTGCTTTATAGGGGCTGTGTCCAGGCTTGGGGTTCATCTGCAGTTACTCTGACTGCAGACTTGTGAATCTTCACAGCGCGCACACTGCATGCTGTCAGGATCTCCGATTACATACGGGAATACGTCACATTCCTACTAGATGTGTCCGGCCTTGCTCAATGCACTTATTGAGCAAGGCAACGCATGTCCGCTCGGCACGTGACTGCATGTATGCGAATGGTATACTTAAGGTCACACACTCCCAAAGAATCGTGACAACGTGAAGTGTGCGCACTGTGATGATTCATAAGTGTTAAGTCACAGAGTAACTGAAGTAAAACCCCAAGAATGGACAGCCCCTTTCAGGATTAGCCATTTTATTATTTTATTTTATATGCGATGTTCTGCAGCTCACACTTTCTTTTGATTCCATACACCTCTATGGGCACTCAAACAGAAGCTCAGTGGTTCCGCCTGATTAGCAGCACTCTGCAATGCCCCCCTGAGCTTTCAGTGACGGATGAAGGGGTCCCAGGATACAGAGACCTCCACCCATCTGCTTATGTTAGGAAGAACCTGTCTATGAAAAATATTACCCCTTAAATATTTTTTTTAAATTCAACTGTTCCTTAAATCTATAGGTTGGGGTACGTCTTCCCAGTGGGTGGTCATTCTTGCCACGTACGTTCATCTCTCAGGCCCCAAGACTTTGTACATCACACATCTTCCTATAATCTGTCTTGAGCTCGATCTCGAGCCATGGCGACTTGATGGGTGAACGCTCTGTAGGAAGATCGAACTTGTGCAAGCCTAGATAAGTCCACCAGGGTGGTCTTCGCCAATATCTTGATAGTATCAAGCCATCCGGGTGCTGGTCTTCCTTTTCGCCTTGTTCCTTCTATTCTTCCAACCATGATGTCCTTCTTCAGGGATTGCTCACTCAGTATTATGTTTTTTTAAGTAGGCAAGTCGCAGCTTGGAGATCCTTGCTTCGAGTGACATGTCTGGCTTGATTTGTTTTGAAATTGGTTTGCGCTCCTTGCCATCCATGGTTTCGATAACGTCCTTCTCCAGCACCACATTTCGGATGCATTGATTCTTCTTCTGTCTTATTTCTTTATCGGTCGGGTTTCACATCTGTATACTACTACAGAAACTATCCTACTATTTAGCATATGCAATTCTACCTACTAATGTAACTCAATTAGGGCATCGCAATTTTGCCTCAACTAACAGGTCTGCAATAGGTGCCACCAGGAAAGGCCCCATAACATCACACATCTAACAAGTTTCCGATGTGCCTGAGATCAATTACCATGTACAACACCAAGCATCAGCATGAGCCACATGAATTCATAGACGTTTTAGAGTCTTATACAGAGGTCTGACTTCACTTCTGTAGGATCTACGTACCATGGGTGGCTGGTTTGAAGTCATGCCGGATGGCCTTGGTGACCCTTGAATAGGACTGTGTGTTGGCCCAGCTGTGGCCCCCATAGAAGACTGTACTGGCGCTTCCCCGAGCTCTGCCATAAGGGAAAGGTATTCTTTATCCATTCTTGCCTTATCTTGTGCAGACTGGGGCTCTCCAGGACGGATTTGGACACTAGAAATACACGTATATTACAGAGATGCAAAAAGGTGGTGCAATCAGCGATGGATAAAAGGGATCAGTTTTATTTAAAAAGTTTCACCTTGTAAATTTGCAGTCTGAAGCGATGTGTCCAGCCCCTCCACACTTTGTACATAGGGTGGTATTGGTGATGCTTCTGGTTTCTGTATTCTGCCACGGCCGCAGGATCCTAGAAGCAGAAATAATGAATAGAAAACAAAACAAAAATGTACAAAAAAAAAAAAAAAAACAAAAAAAAAAAACAAACCTGTTATCATCCTCCCGCAAAGTACCATTGAGCCGAGCAAGCTCTCGTAGCTGCATTTTGCGGAGATCGTTCTGATCTTCTGGTGTTTCAATCCCCTGCTTGAGAATATTTCTGATCTAGGAGGAAAAAAGAGACAAAAGGCAAATTAGCCCTTATGAACGCACAAGCGGAGAGCAAAGGTTCTGCTCGATTAAGTATCGGTCAGACTTTCATATAACTTGATGTCTATTACACATAGAGCAGAGTAACTTCAAAAGTGAAGGTGGAGATCCTCCCTAACCCTTAAGAAGGAACCCAAGAGAGCGGCAGCCTACCGCTGTGGTGGAGGAAAGTCAAGCCGCGGCGCAAAGATCAGATTAGTGTTTATCTTGTCTATTCAAGGACGCCGCTGACCTCAAGTCCTGATGTAGAGACCGAGTCAGACAACACATTTTGGGGCAAAGACCTGTATCTTGTTGATTGGCTTTAGAAATGCATTTAATAAATTAACAGCCTCTTCCTGTGGCAGAAACTTAAACAGTGAGCCACAGCGGTAGAACAAGACTCACAGCTCAATAGTATTCTTTATAGGCATAATGAATTGGTATGTACACACAACCGTGACAAAACAGTTACAAAGATTCCAAATGGGTATTGCCCCCCCCCCAAATTTTTATTGTAATTGCAACAACCTGTACAATGAGGTCACCACATTTACAGCAAATTGTAGACGACTTAACTAAAACTGAAGTAATAACTTATGGGTTAAATGGAGAAAAAAGTAAAAACAAAAATACAGCAGCTTTACTATAAGAAGAAACTTATAGTAAAGTTTAAAAAAACATTTTGCAGTGTGAACCTGCGCCTCTTGAAAACTAACAGTAAAAGGATTCATTTACAAACTTTACAGCACACAACTGCAAGTCTCATTTTCAGGGTATGCAGAGTCATGGCAGATTTTTTGTTTTTTTTCTACGGAAAATTTACAGATTTTTTTATACGTGCTTTAGTCTTCACATCTGCATGGATAGAATTGCAAACATTTAATTTAGACTTATGTAAGGAATAATCAATATCCAAATATGCTACTCTTTAATAGGGGTACTAGCACGCACATCAGGAAACTTGCCAAATCATTAAGAATAGTGTCCGTCCAACACTTTCAATGTCTTTTTTTTTTTTAAGATCTGGACTATTACAATTGATCAGATGAACATTAAAATATAAAATAATCCATAAACACATGAGAAAGTAAATTAATTTTGCCATCACTATTGTGATTGTAGTGAAATGACAGATTTTAGTAGTAATCAACTCTATTAACAGCAGGCTGTTCATCTTCACAGCAGCCATAAATCAAGCAGCGGGTTGTACTGACATCTAGTGGCCAAAAACATCAATATTTTAAAAACTGTGATGAAGACACAGCTCATAGCCCAGTACTTAAAAATTAAATATATGCGTCTTCTTAGGCAGTCACCCATAGACATCATGCAAATCGCTCTGGAATTCTGTGCCGGACCGGGTAAAAACATCTGCTCAGGACTGCTGAAGCTTGTGATTGTCTGCAGCACTCAGGTGACTAGAGTACACCATTGGATGTTTTTCCAATGATGCACTCCTCTAGTCACCTGACTGCTGCAGCTAATCACAGGCTTAATCAATAAGAAATTGAGCTGACTCCAACACCCCAATTATCTTTATGTGAAGGAGGCTACAGACTGGCGTAGAAGGGATTCCCAACATTCCCAATTACGACACTTACCTGGTCTACTGCTTTCTTCACATTCTCCATGGTGTTAGCAGTCACCAACGCGTGTAGCGGCTCATCTTCCCCTGGAAGCATCTGCCCATCTTTGCGTCCCACTTTGCCTTCTTTCACTGAACCTTTGCCGCGTATCATTATCTTTGCGTTACACTCCTTCTCTATGTTCTTTAGTGTGTTACCCCTACATCGAAATAAAAAAAAAAAGGCAATATAGCAAAAAAATATAAAAAAGCAATTCATCTACAGAAATCAATACATTACCTGGGGCCGATAAGTAAACCAACAAAGTTAATCTCTGGATATTCATCCTGTGGGATCATGACCTTGTCACTTACACGAGTAGCGGGTGGTCTGGAAAACAAAGGTGAAACATTAAACTAGGATGCGGGGACGCAAATGATACTATTCCTTAAATGTTAGGATGCCTTTAACACAGTTTAGACATTTCATTCATTCATTCAGAAGTTAGATATCACTTGTGTAAGCTGTGCACTAGCCGCAAACATATAAACTGAAGACCACTGTCATTGTATTGTGACCACCGTCAGTTAGAACACGCCTGAGGACTAAAGGGAAAAGTGAATCCTTAAAGAGGGCCTATCACTTGATCAAAAAACAGGGATTTTTGTGTACTCACCGTAAAATCCTTTTCTCCGAGACAATCATTGGGGGACACAGGACCATGGGTGTTATGCTGCTGCCACTACGAGGACACTAAAGTAATACAGAAAGAATAGCTCCTCCCCTGCAGTATACACCTTCCTGCTAGCTCCAAGTGAACCAGTTCGGTAACAAAGCAGTAGGAGCTTAACATTTAACCAGGATGAACCATGTCAAAACCAAGCCAACGCAGAAAACAGGGTGGGTGCTGTGTCCCCCAATGATTGGCTCAGAGAAAAGGATTTTACGGTGAGTACACAAAAATCCGTTTCTCCTACGCCTCATTGGGGGACACAGGACCATTGGACGTCAAAGCAGTCCCTGGGTGGGGATCAATCAACTGTAATTGCTCCTTGTACCCACAGGTTACAGATGCGGCACAGCCGACTGCAAAAATCGTCTGCCGACGGTTGCATCTGCCGAGGCCGGAGAGTGAATATGGTAATGTTTTGTAAACATATGCAGACTGGACCAGGTCACAGCTCTGCAAACTTGTGCTGCCGAAGCTTGGTGCGCGGATGGCCCAAGACACACCCACTGACCGAGTGGAATGAGCCTTAATCCCTGCTGGGACAGAATGACCTCTGACTCGGTAGGACTCCTGAAATAGCTGAATATATCCATTTGGCTATTGTCACCTTGGAAGTGGGAAACCCCTTCCTTGGCCCTTCCGGGAGCACAAAACGGGCATCCAACATGCGGAAGGACGCCGTCCGCATGACGTATCTCGAGAGCTCTCACTAAATCAAGTGTGTGGAGGGCCTTCTCGATGCGATGTACTGGTGCCGGACAGAGACGGTAAGACAATCTCCTGATTGAGATGAAAGGATGAGACAACTTTTGGCAAAAAGGACGGGGATGTTCTCAAAACCACCTTATCCTGATGAAAATTCAGGAACGGAACTTGACAAGACACAGCCGCCAGCTCTGAGACTCATCTAATGGACATGACCGCAACCAGGAAGGCAACAGTCCATGAAAGAAAGGACAGGGAAACCTCCTGTAGAGGTTCGAAAGGAGCTTCTTGCTAGACTCCGAGGACCAGATTAAGGTCCCATGGTTCCAACGGCATCTTATAGGGCAGCACCCTATGGGAGACTCCCTGAATGAACGTCTTCACTTGTAATCTGTTGGCAATCCTGCGTTGGAACAGAACGGACAGGGCTGAAATCTGCCCCTTGAGAGAACTAAGGGCGAGACCCAAGTCCAAACACGTTTGTAAAAATTCAGGGATGGAAGGAATGGAAAATTCAAGAGGAGAACATCCCTGGTCGTTGCACCAGGAAAAGAAGGTTTTCCAAGCGCGATAAAAGCGCATAGACGTAGGCTTTCTAGCGCTGATCATGGTAGAGATGACTTCCGGAGAGAAACCTGCCTGGGTTGGAACCCAGGACTCAGCGGCCATGCTGTCAAACACAGGGCCTCGGAGTTCTGGTGTAAAATGGGGCCCTGTGATAGCAGGTATGGCGGATTCGGTAAGCGCCAGGGAACATCGGCGACTAGTTGAACTAGTTCCGCATACCACGCCCAGCACGGCCAATGTGGCGCAATCAGGATTACCGGTACTCCCTCCGCTCTGATCTTCTTGATGACTCTCGGCAGTAAGGGGAGCGGGGGAAATATGAAAGCCGAAAATGATGCCACGAGAGTACGAGTGCATTTTACCACGATGGCTGCTGGATTGTGGAACCGAGCCATGAAGTCGGGAACTTTGGAATTTAGCCGTGAGGCCATCAGATCCACGTACGGAGTTCCCCAACGACAGCAGATCTGATGGAAGATCTCCGGATGGAGAGACCACTCCCCGGAGTTGAGGCCTTGACGACTGAGGAAATCTGCCTCCCAATTGTCCACTCCCGGGATGTGAACCGCAGAAATCATTGAGCGGTTTTCCTCGTCCCAACGGAGAATGTAGCCTACCTCGTTCATGGCTGCCATGCTGCAGGTTCCCCCTTGTCAGTTGATGTATGCCACTGCAGTGGCATTGTCGGACTGAATCCTGATGGGACGACCCGCCAGGAATGGATGGAATTGAAGAGCTAACCTGATTGCCCGAATTTCCAAGATGTTGATCGGAAGGTGATTCCTGAAGTGACCAGCGACCCTGAGCAGTGTGATGTAAGAACACCGCTCCCTAGCCTAGAAGACTGGCATCTGTTGTCACAACTAGCCAATGTACTGGAAGAAAAGACTAGACTTTAATGTCCACCACCTGAGAGACTGTGACTCGGAGGGGGAAGGAAGAACCGACGGTCAAGGGAGAACGGGTTCCTGTCCCAAACAGCCAGGAGGGTATGCTGTAAGGGACGGAGGTGTAATTGCGCAAATGGAATCGCCTCCAAGGGTGCTACCATCCTGCCGAGCACTCTCATACTGAAGTGCAGAGAGTGAGTGCGAGGTTGAGAGAGCTGAGCTTCCCGCTGTAAGTCTGAGATCTTTTCCTGGGGAAGAAGCACCAACCCCTGGGACGAGTCCAGTATCATTCCTAGAAAGGAAAATCACTGAGCCAGTACTGGGGAAGATTTTTTGAAGTTTATCTTCCAACCCAGGCGAGAAAAACGGTAATTAGTTCTTACCGGTAATTGTATTTCCAGGAATCCACCTGACAGCACCATTGGAGGACGTCCTTCTTATCCGTAGTGGGACAGGAACCACAAGTTAAAAGGACCCTCCCCACTCCACCCATCAGTGATTTTCTAAGTACCACATCTGGATGGATGCAAAAAAGAGAGTTTATTTACAATTACACACCAATGTTACATCACATTAGTCAGTAGTAAAAGTTTGCAGTGGGAGGGAACTAGTAGTGCTGTCAGGTGGATTCCTGGAAATACAATTACCGGTAAGAACTAATTACCGTTTTCCAGTCCACCACCTGACAGCACCATTGGAGAATACCAAAGGATGTTAACTAGGGTGGGACTACTGCATGTAAGACTTTCCTACCAAAGGCTAATTGGTCTGATACGACATCTATTTTATAGTGTCTAGCAAAGGTAGAAAGACTAGTCCAAGTCGCCGCCCTACAGATTTGCTCAGCTGAGGCTCCCCCCTTCTCTGCCCATGATGTAGAGATAGCTCGTGTTGAGTGGGCCCTAAGAGTATCCGGGGGATCTTTCCCTTGGTTTGTATATGCTAGGCTAATCATGTTTTTAATCCACCTAGCAATGGTTGATTTTGCTGCCTTGCAACCCCTATTTGGACCACCGTATTGAATAAATAAGTTAGTGTCCCGTCTCCAGCTTTCTGTCGCCCCCAGGTATTTTAGAACAGTCTCCCTAACGTCAAGGTTATGGTAGACCCCTTCTTTTGCGTTTTTAGGGTGTTGGCAGAAAGGAGGAAGGATTATTTCCTGATTTATATTGGTAGATGATACTACTTTGGGGAGGAAAGCTGGGTTATGTTTGAAGACTATTCTGTCGTCAAAGATTTGAAGATATGGGTTCTGGATAGAAAGAGCCTGCATCTCCCCTAGCCTTTTAGCCGATGTGATGGCAATTAGGAAGGCGGTTTTAAAGGAGAGATTGGCTATGTCCATATCTTCTGACAGTAAGTAAGGGGTTTTACACAAAGTGTTAAGGACCAGGTTTAGGTCCCAAGGAGGAGTTGATTTCCTCACAAGTGGCCTCATTCTCTGTGTGGCCCTGGAAAATCTTGCTATCCAGGGATGGGAGGCTAGTGATGTATCAAAAAATACACTAAGTGCTGCAATCTGTACTTTTAGAGTACTAGGCCGAAGGCCCTTGTCAAATCCGAGTTGCAGGAAATCGAGGATCTTGGGGATATCTGGTTTTGAAGTATCCACATGACCTTCTCCCAGAAAGGAACAATACCGCTTCCAGATCTTGTTGTAAATCGCCGAAGTCACCGGCTTTCTGCTTGCCTGGAGAGTGGTAATGACCTCTTCTGACAGGCCTCTGGATCTTAAGGTTTGCCGTTCAGGATCCAAGCAGATAGGTGCAGAGAGTCTGGATTCTTGTGGAACACCGGACCCTGAAGCAGAAGGTCCTGCCTGTTCGGTAGAAAGACTGGTTCTTCTGTTGACATCCTGGACAGTAGAGAAAACCAGCTTCTTTTTGGCCAGAAGGGAACCACCAGGATTACAGTTGCTCTCTCGTCTCGTATCTTCCTGAGTGTCTTCGATATCAGAGGAAGAGGCGGAAAGGCGTACAGGAGGCCTTCTCCCCAATACTGAGACAAGGCGTCTACTGCTGTGGCTCCATCTAGAGGATTCAGAGAAAAAAATGCTCTGACCTTTGCGTTTGACCTGGCGGCAAAGAGGTCCACCTGAGGTGTGCCCCATTTCTGGCATAGACAGCTGAATACTTCCGGGTTCAGTTCCCACTCTCCGGGATGTACCGACTTTCGGCTCAAGAAATCTGCTAGTTGATTCTTGGTACCTTCCAGGTGAACTGCCGAGATGGATTTGACAGATCTTTCTGCCCACCTGAAAATCTGGTCTGCTAAGTGTTGCAGTGGTGGATGTCTCGGACCTCCCTGGTGTCTCAGAAATGCCACTGCTGTGACATTGTCGGACAGTATTCTCACGTGTCTGTCTCGGACCAATGACTGGGCTTGGCTCAACACTTTCCAGATCGCATACAGCTCTCTGAAATTCGATGATCTTGCCGCAATCTGAGGAGTCCATTCTCCCTGGTAATATGTTCTTCCTATATGACCGCCCCATCCGTATTGACTGGCGTCTGTGGTAACTGTAACACAGGGATCGAGTACCCACGGTACTCCCTCTCTCAGGTTCCTCGGTCTGGTCCACCAGGTTAGGGATCTCTTCACTGACGGAGACACAAACATCTTCCTGTCTAGGGAGCTCTGTTTCCTGTTCCAGGATCCTAGGACTTCTCTTTGCAACTCCCGTGAGTGGAATTGGCTCCATTTCACACAGGGTATGCATGCTGTCATGAAGCCAAGTATCCTCATTGCATCTCTTATGGAGGGGGTACTTCTTCTGAATTGATGGATGTGTCTGATCAAGGCCTCTTGTCTGTCTTCTGGCAAGAAAGAAGTTCTTAGGTTGGAATCCAAGATCACCCCCAAAAATTTTATTCTGGAATTTGGGACCAGGCAGGACTTTTTCCAGTTCACAATCCACCCCAGCTCTTGTAGGATGGAAAGGGTGAAAGTGCAGTCTATCTTGAGGAGTTTCTGTGATTTCGCCATTATCAGGAAGTCGTCCAGGTATGGGACTATGGTCACATTCTGATTCCTCAGATAGGCCACCACTTCCGACATCAGCTTGGTAAAGATCCTGGGCGCTGAAGCAAGCCTGAAGGGGAGACATCTGAACTGAAAGTGATGTACAATCCCCCTGTTCATTATGGCAAACCTCAGGAATTTTTGGTAGGAGAGGTGTATCGGGACATGATAGTATGCATTGCTCAGATCTAGGGTACACATTACCATGTCTTTGTCTATTAGAGGCGTCGTGGATCTTATAGATTCCATCCGGAATCTTTTGTACCGTACCCATTTGTTTAATGGTTTTAAGTTTATAATCGTCCGGGAGTCCCCGGACGGTTTCTTTATTGAAAATAAATGAGAATAATGGCCTTCGCCTCTTTCTGAGATGGGAACTGGCACAATCGCTTCTAATTCTAACAGCTCCTGGATGTTTGTCCACATGGAGGAGTCGGAGAGCGGGCAAGGTCGGGTTACTACAAATCTTTCTGGGGGACTGCCGGAGAATTCTAATTTGTATCCCTGTGCAATTACTTGTAGAATCCAAGGATTCTGGGACACCTTCTGCCAACCCCCTAGAAATTTCTGTAATCGACCTCCCACCTTTATGTCATTTATTTGACTTTGGTGTACCTGTACTAGGGAAGATGGAATCTCTACCTTTTCCACCCTTGGGATAAGACCACCTCCCAGTCTTCCCTTTCCCCTTGTAGTCTGTCCTCTGACCAGGTCGGGACCTACGAAAGGGCTGATATTTTTTGGTATTCTCCTCAGGGAAACCTTTCTTTTTATCTGAGGCCTTTTCTAGAATATCGTCTAGAATTGGCCCAAATACTTTATTTCCCGAGAATGGGATTCCACACAATTTATTTTTTGACTGGAGATCCCCCGACCAGGTTTTAAGCCATATGGCTCTTCTGGCCGCATTAGACAGGGATTCGCTTCTAGCCGCGAACCTTACAGATTCGGCAGAAGCGTCTGCCATAAAGCCTGTTGCGAGTTTGAGCAATGGCAATGATTTAAGGATAACCTCTCTGGAAGTTTTGGCTTTGGGAGGTGATCCTCTAAATCGTCAATCCATAAGTGCATTGACCGGGCTACGGAGGTTGCCGCTATATTGGCCCGTATTATTGCCGCGGAGGACTCCCAAGTTCTCCTTAGCAAACCGTCTGCTTTACGATCCATAGGATCTTTTAATGCGGAAGAGTCCTCAAATGGGATTGAGGTCTTCTTCGCCACCTTTGCTAGTGGGACATCGATCTTGGGTACTTCATCCCACACTTTAATATCCTCAGGGTTGTAGGGCAGACGAAGTCTAAAGTCCCTGGGAATCACTAGCTTCTTCTCCGCTTCCTGCCACTCTTCCAGGATCATGGAACGAATGTGGTTGTTGACGGGGAAGACTTTTGTCACTTGGGCATGTAATCCGCCAAACATCTCGTCCTGGATCGAGGTCTCCTCTGGTGTATCTTGTAACTGCATGGTGTTACGCACAGCATAAAGAAGCTCATCCGTGTCTGTTGCGGAGAAGAGATATCTCTTCCCTCTGCCCACAGATCCGTCTCTTTCTTCCTGGTCAGAATCCCCCGAAACCTCACCCTCGGAAGAGGGGCTAGATTCCCTCGGCCTCTTCCGTGAAGTCTGCGGTTCTGACTGAGTAGCCTGGGGAAGATTCAAGCTTGAGATAGAAGCCTGAACCTCCTGTCGTATCATGGTCCTCATACTGGATAGTAGCGCTGTCTGCTCATCACCCACAATTTTGGATGTGCATGATTTGCACAATGGTTTCCGCCAGTTTTCCGGAAACTTAGTGGAACATATCGGGCATTTATTTTTCCCCGATTTTTTTCTTTCGGCTGTGGGGATGGAAGGCTCAGCCTAGGGTAAAATAGAGACACGTGGCACCGTAAGTAGGAAGCAGGGGGAGGGGTGAGCTTTGTGGTATGGCTTTGCATAGCCCACTCACGTGCCCCTGAAGCTGGTCAGTCCCCTCAGGTCTGGCAGTCTCCTCCATTAGTGACAATTCTACGTATAGCCGAGTGCTCCCTTTGTCAGGATGGCCGGCGGTATACAGACCCCCCTGGTGAGATTATATAGGTTTTACCTGGTTGATCCTGCCCTCCTTACCGCCGCTGCGGTGACCGCGCTGAGCCCCTCACCGAGGCCGGCGCTGCTGCCGGCGTCATCCTCCATGCTGGTCGCACCGGAAGTGACGCGGTCGTCGCGACCGGAAGTGACGCGGCCGCTGGACCCGGAAACCGCGGCCGCACGCTGGAGCCGGCCGCTGCTGGAAGCGGTCGCCGCATACACCTCCCGGCATGCAGGCACCCGGGCCGAGAGCCCCCCGAGGAGGAAGCGGACCGGACCCCAGGAGCAGCGCTACACTGGGGAGGCTGAGGGACCCCCCATGGCAGGTATCAGCCGCAGATATCTTGCGGCGGGGAAGGGAAAGGCTGGGCCCCCCGATCCCCACCATCTGCACAGCACCGTCGGAGGGCGTCTTGCAGTTCCTATCCGCAGTGGGACAGGAAAAACACTGATGGGTGGAGTGGGGAGGGTCCTTTTAACTTGTGGTTCCTGTCCCACTACGGATAAGAAGGACGTCCTCCAATGGTGCTGTCAGGTGGTGGACTGGAAAAATAATCTATTGTGATGTTCACAGCCTCCTTGCAGGCCCAGAAAGAGGGGCCTTTGATGAGGATATCGTCTAGATACGGTAGCACCACAACGCCTCGGGTGTGAAGGATGGCCACGGCGGCCGCCATGACCTTGGTGAATACCCCGGGAGCAGTGGCGAGGCCGAAGGGCAAAGCAACAAATTGGAAGTGTTGTTCCTGAACTGCGAAGCGAAGGAACCTCTGGTGAGAAGGGAAAATTGGAATGTGGAGGTACGCGTCCTGGATGTCTATAGACGCCAGGAACTCGCCTTTTTCCATGGAGGCGATGACAGACCGAAGTGATGACAGAACGAAGCGATTCCATTTGGAACAGTCGTACCCTGACGAACTTGTTCAGCAGTTTTAGGTTCAGTATGGGCCGTACTGTACCATCCTTCTTTGGAATAATGAACAGGTTTTAATAAAAACCTTTAAACCTTTCGCTTTGAGGGACAGGGATAATAACAGCGTCTTCTTTTAGAGAGCTTATGGCCTGGAATAACTGATGCCTTTGCCCTGGGAGGAGAAGACAGGAAAAAGCGATTTGGTGGAAGAGAGAAAAATTCTCTCTTGTGTCCGGAGGACATTAGGTCACGGACCCATTCGTCGTGAACGACCGAGAGCCACGCGTCGCTGAAGGAAAGCAGGCGGCTGCCTACTTTGAGTGTGTCCCCGGATACAACGGAGTCATTGTGTGGGAGAGCTGCCCGGTCTGGACCCCCTGGATCCTGACTGCCTAGGCCTGCCTCTCCATGATGGGGAAGGTTTGTAAGAGGTTTGGGGACCTCTATCCCTACGTTGTGTCCGGCCGGGTCCGGAAGATGTGAAGTAGAGGACCAATTTGAGTTGGAACGAAAAAAATTGGGACTGAGCCTGCTGTCTGTTGCTGGTTCTGAAAGGGTCTCTTGTGGGAGAAATTTACTCTTCCCTCCAGTGGCGTCGGAAATTAATTGATCGAGTTTTTCGCCAAAAAGTCGACCGCTCTGATATGGTAAAGAAGTCAATGACTTTTTGAAAGCAGAATCCGCACACCAGTCCCTGAGCCATAAGGACCTCCGAATGGTGATGGCGTTTGACGCTGCTTGAGAAGCGCAGTCAGAAAATCCCCAGCTCTGGCTAAGTAGCCTCTGTGAGCCCGCTTGGTTCTCTTAAAGGACACAGCATGATCCGTTTTGGATAAAGTTTCCTCATTTAGCTTCAGGGCCTTGTTTACTGACTCAATGACAGTCGAGAGTCTCCTGATAGTGTTGAAATTCCTGATCTATGGACGTGTCAGAATCGTCCTCTGAGCCAGGTTCTCTACTAACCCCAAGGGAGGGAGAGCGAGAAAAGGAACTCTCGGAACCCGATTTCCGGTGATGGTCTGGGGACAAGGCATGAGTCCTTTTCCTGGAAGAGCGAGAGCTCCTTGGTAAGGTACGACCCCTAGTGTACAAGGGGTTTTGATCATCGGAAGCATTGTCCGTAAGAGTGCCCTGGTTAGAGGAAGGGTCTCAGAACGAGTCTAATGCTTTGGCCAGAGATGCCATAGACCGGGTAAGGGAGGTAACCCACTCAGGGGGACTAGGCTCACTTGGTTCGGGATCAGTAACAGATTGTTCTTGAGCAGTCACCGGTTCACAAGCGGAGCATAAAGCAGTATTGTGACCCCGGGGTAGAGATACCTTACAAGAGGTACAAGCAGCAAAAAACAGTGTGGGTTTTCCCAGACTTTTTGTAAGGCTTTGATTGAGACAGTGTAGCCTTGAGGAGATCGCTTACTAGCAGGAGAAGGGTTAAGCTATGTGTCTGCAGCTTACCGAGGTCCTGTGTCTTGAGTCCCCGGGGGAGGTCCGCAATGTGTCCACAGAAATCACTAATCCCTGAAGCTGTGATTCAGAACACTGGAGCAACACTGCAGCATCAGCCTGTGTGGTGTCCAAAGATGGCCGCCAAGATCAGAAGAGAAGGCGCTTCCCGCACAACGAGAAGCGCCAGAGAGACTGGGCAGCGGTAACCGCCGGTGGGCGGAGCCAACGTTCCAGCCTGGACAAGAGAAAAGCCGGGGCTAAATTTTAAGCTTGCGGTCTGCAGCGCCGCGGCCGCTAATTCTGCGGACCGACATGACCCACGCACCCAGGCTTTAAAGGTATATGTGGACCTCATTTATCCCAGGGACCAGGACCCCCCAGCGCCTCGGCCAGCAGGTGTACTCACGGTAGATGCGGTGGGCCGGTGCTCAATCCACCGTCGCCATAGTCAGGGAGGGGGTGAAGAGCTTCTGCCGCCTTCCATCATCCGCTATAACAGTGGTGATGCAGTAGGGGGCTGCACGGACGCCATAAACATCATGTCCGGCTATGCACCTGGCTCCAGGGGAGGTAGATTGAGGGCTACTCCATGTGGTCGCCTGCTATGGAGGGGGGGGGGGGGAGGGAGATAGGAACACGAAGGAACCGACGCCCGTAAAGTGAGCATCCAACGGTGCAGGAAAGGGTACGGGGGAGGGACGCTCCGCATTCTTACCTGTTGATGGCTCGGAGGAGATCGGAACCTAGAAAGGATCCGTCGCCCACATTCGCTCCGTTAAGGGAAAAATAGAATAAAAATAAAAATGGTGGGGTCTGAAAGCCTCGTACAGACACTAAGCAAGAACTGGTTCACTTGGAGCCAGCAGGAGGGTGCATACTGCAGGGGAGGAGCTATTCTTTCTGTATTACTTAGTGTCCTCCTAGTGGCATCAGCATAACACCCATGGTTTTGTGTCCCCCAATGAGGCATAGGAGAAACTGGAATTTAATACCTTGTAAAAAAGATCCCAAAGCTGTCCTGATTATGCCACTTTTTTTTATTTTGCGCTGTGCTGCGCCATTGCAGAGATAATCACATTTTTTCTGGAGCGCAGCATATGAAATCTCTGCTTGCAGTCCAACTCGGCGTGTCTTCTCTGGGGGTGTGTGCTTTCACACCTCCCTCCCAGACGCTGCCAATCACAGCTAAGCACAGCAGCTGATCTAGCAGACGCTGCCTAGCTCTGATTGGCAGCATCTGGGAGGGAGAGGTAAAAGTACATGCGCCCCCCCTGAGAAGACTAAGGCCATGTTCACACTTTGCGGTTTTTACCGCGGCGATTTTGATGCTGCGGGTCCGCAGCAGTTTCCATAGCGTTTCCATTTACATGTAAAGCCTATGGAAACCGCAAACCGCTGTGCACATGCTGCGGGAAAAAACGCGCAGAAACGCAGCGGTTTAAAACCCGCAGCATGTCACTTCTTTGTGCAGAATCGCTGCGATTCTGCACCCATAGGAATGCATTGAACCGCTTACTTCCTGCATGGGGCTGTGCCCACGTTGCGGGAAGTAAGCGGTTAATGTGCGGGTGGTACCCAGGGTGGAGGAGAGGAGACTCTCCTCCAGGCCCTGGGAACCATATTTGGGGTAAAAAAAAGAATAAAAATAAAAAATCATGTTATACTCACCTCTCAGCGCTGCACGTGGACGGCCGGTCAGAGTTGCTGTGCGAACAGGACCTGCGGTGACGTCGCGGTCACATGACCGTGATGACACCCGGGTAACATGACCGTGACGTCACGAAGGTCCTTCTCGGCACAGCATCTTTGGAACCGGAGCGCCGAGGAGATCCGGACATCGGAGAGTGAGTATAACTAATTTTTATTATTTTTAACATTACTATTGATGCTGCATATTGCTGCATATGCAGCATCAATAGTATAGGAGTAATCCCGCAGCGGAAACCGCGGAACAAACCGCAATAAATCTGCAGGGATAACCGCAACGGTTTTGCCCTGCAGATTTATCAATTCCGCTGCGGGAGAACCCGCAGAGGGACGCCGCAAAGTGTGAACGTGGCCTAAAACTCCCAGTTGGACTGCAAGCAGAGATTTCACAATGAATTCCAGAACAAATGTGAAACGCTCTACAATGGTGCAACACAGCACATAACTGAAAATAATGGCAAAATCAATGGAGTTCAGTTATTTTTTACACGGTATTTCACTCAATTTTTAGCAAGTGACAGGTCCTCAGTCTATGGACACCTTTGACATAGAATTTTGTTTTTACAGGTTATTGGATTAACTTTAGATCATAAAATTGCATTTAAGCTTCAGTCTGCAATCTTCATTCCTTAATTCACTTTTAACCTCTCCCTAATTTTAAAGCCAGATTCATGTTAGGCGTGCCTGTAATCGGGGTTCCAACGGTCTTCATCTACTCAGATCAGCACAGCTTCTACCCTGCCTTAAATACCTCTTCATGTGCTTTCAGCCATATCTATAGCCTGATTTCTCTGCCCTCCCCGAGACATTACATGCTTTCTTCGCTACGCACACTATACATTTTTGTACATTTCACTCACTTTAAGACTGGTGTCACCCTTGCGAATGCGATGCGAGAAATACATGCAGCCGCACACTCCGGTCCCAAGTGCCGGGTATTGATGCTGGAGACTCACGCAAGTTTCTCGCATTGTACTCGCAAATGTGATACCGGCCTAAGAGAAAGAATGAGGGGGAGGTGGTGGAAAGCCATGAGAACCAGGAACGCTAACGAATTTCTAGCTCGTATATGGTCTTCCAGCTAGGACAAAGTCAAGGCAGCCGCCAATTATTGCCAATTGGCAGTAGTGGCCACTTGACTTCTCAAGCGAGAAGACAGGTGAGGAAAATAGGCAGTATTCTAGAGAACTGGCGGTGATCTGGTAAACAAATGTTTTAAGGTTTTTGTTTTTTTCAAGATAGACCAAAAGAAAATGTAACCAATCTTAATGAACTTACTTATAATCAGCCGGTGGTTTGAAGTCTGGGTTTAACCCAACCATCTCGGTAATGAGGTTGTGTCGCTCCTCTTCCAGCTTCTTACGTGTCCTGAACTCTCGTGTGTTAAGACGTTTCCCTTCGCTATTATAAATGGGTTCAGGAGATGGCGACCTGCACGGAGCGAGCAAAAACAACAAGGGATCAAAACAAAAAAGAATAAAAATAAAAATGCCATAAAGCACAAAATATCCAAAGAAAGGCATAACGATTCTTCAACACTGCACAGGTAAAATACATTTCCAATATTGCAGAGGTGCCACGATCCTCCGTGGCACGCTACATTGTCAACAGCAGATATATTGGGAATACTCCATAAATAATGTAGTGATTTAAAACACCACCTAAAACCAATTAAGTGTATTTTTACATTCTAAGTTTATGGGGTCTATTAAAAGAAAAAGAAAAATGGAAAGGCTTCAAATGCTGTATCCACATCCGCTGCACAACAGAATATATTGCTAATTTCCTGGGAAAACAGTCAGTTATTGGCTCTATTACTGGAGTCTCTGCCTTCTATTAACATGACCACTGGAGACATCCCAGGTCAAAACTGGGAGCATTTGGGGTAAGGAAACTGGCAGACTTCTTCATCAAGGTCCTACCATTTCCATCACTCTTAAGAAATTATTTTATTTGTATTAGAAATTGTGACAATCAACAAACGGTGATATTTTATAGGCAGATGATCCCATGGCACCTGCTAGGTTTTCATACAATCAGACACTGATCAGCAGGAAAGGGATAAAAAACGCTTGGGGGAAAAAAAAAAAAAAAGAAAAAAATCACTATTGACTAAAGAGAAAGTCTGCAGGTTAAATCTGTAAATATGGTTAAATATTCAGCCGAAAATGCAAATTATTTGAGGGCTGCTTTGAGAAAAAAAAAAAAAAATCATTAGAGTCATTAATTCATATCTGCTCACAAACCTTTTTATGTTGGGCCCAATGTTTTAGAACCTGTTTAAAAAGTGCAAAGGCTGTTAACCATTAAGACAAGAGTTGACCTCTTTAATACCCGCTTTTTTTTTTTTTTTTTAATAAACAAAACCAATGGAGAGTGAAGTAGGAGCCGAGAAGAACAGGGTAGCTTAAAGGAAAGGAGTCACCAAGTTATTGCTACCCCATCTGAAAGCAGCATGACGTAGGGGCGGAGACCATGACTCCGGGGATGGATCACTAAGGGTACGTGTCCACGTTCAGGATGGCCGGCGGTTTGAACGGGGCGGCAAACCCGCTCCGCCTCCTTCTGTGACGCGATGATGCCGGATGTATTCATTGCACACATCCAGCATAATCGCACCCCACACATAGGGCTCTGTGTTTTACCTTGCGGCGGCGCAGAGTCGCAGCAAGGTATACGGACATGCTGCAATCTTAAAAGACGCGCCGCATGTCCGGAATCGCAGGGCCGCCGGGTGCGTGTTACCACGCATAGTGGAGACGGGATTTCATAAAATCCCCTCCACTATGCAGTAACATCTGGACGCTGCGTGTTTGACGCTGCGGCTCTGCGCAGCGTCAAACACGCAGCGTTTCCTGAACGTGGAAACATACCCTTACTTAGCTTTTTGCTGCCGTTTTGATACATTTTTTTGCTTTCTCTGTTGCAGATCTACAAGTTCTCGGAATGCTGAGCTCAGTATAGCCCCGCCCACACAGCTGATTGGCACAGTGCATACAGGAAGCTGCCAATCAGTGGTGGGGGCGTGGCTGGACTACCAGGCAGCAAGTTTTCTTGTCTTGTGAAAATCTCCAGCTGATAAAACACTAATTTTATCAATACTATGGTAAGCAGCTTAGTTACATTACTAGCTTACATTATGCTCTTCTCAGATTAGGTGGCAAAACCTTTGTGACAGATTTCCATTTAAAGTGGTATAAACAAACCAGCTGTATATGGATTACTTTCTCTATAAAACGTTCCAACTAATGATAAGAGACCGTGAAAAGAAAAGGCTACTGAACACAAGAAATTGGGCTAGGGGGAGAAAAAATAAAGAAAATGGTTACTGGTTAAGGTGTTGAATGCATAAATGACTGGCAGTGATCTACCGCAACATCTGGACAGGACAACGGATGCTGAGATATTGGGTAATGGCAGTAATGAGCTTCAATAAATTCTCGAGTCATGGGGCTAACATGCAAGACCCTAAATTAGCCAATGTTTTCTATTAATTATACTAAGGTGTGAACCCAACGATGAGCGGTTTGTGAAGACCTTTCCATTACGGTGAAGGAATCTAACAAGGCTTAGAAGACACGTAGACATTATGTGAATGTAAAAGATGAATGTTCGTACGCTAGCCTACATGAAAATCTTAACATGCGGATTAAACCATCAGAAACTAAAGTTGTAAGAAGTCGGATTACTAGTCTAGCAGCATAAAAGGAACGCTACGGGCAAAACTGATAGTGTTAAGTCTAGAGTACAAGCTGAACGAGGAGAGCATGACAGGCATCCAAAGAGCGCTGCCGAGAATCCACCGCCCCCTCGGGCCATGTACGCCGCATAACCATGTACAAGTTTGGCCTGTAGTGCTTTTATTCAGTACTCGCCCATAGATTTTTCTGCCTTTTAACAGTATCGAACAGTTTAATCAAAGCTGCTTAAGAGTGACAAGACAGAAAATGTGCCAAGGGTCAAAAAAACAGACCAGGCAACAATCGATGAAAAAAAACAAACTGTCAAACTTTTGGACATAAATAACTCAGTTAGTGGAAATCTGCTTGCTCTCCAGAACAATTTAGATTAATAGGCCCTTGTGCACACTTCTAATCATAGCGTTTGTAGTTAAACAGGGTTTATTGCCCTTTTAGACTTTTTTTCTTTACCTAAGTGCACGTATCTTAGGGATAAAAATACATTTTGCAATTGGGTTTCATTAAAAATGCTGCCTTATCTGGCCTTTTGCATTGCTGATTGCAGAATGAGTTTGTGAGTGAGCTTGTTTGGACAGTCTGTAACTCATCTTTCTGAGCACCTTAGTTGGTTTGGGACCACAGTAAAAATTAAGCTCAACTTCCTACTTTCAAGTAACTCCGTGCTTAACTCCAGTCCTTAAGACCCACCAACAGGCCAAGTTTTCAGGATTTCCATAGGTGATGGGAGTTAATGCTGAAGCAGGTGATGAAATTATCACCTGTGAAATACTAAGATCCTGAAAACTTGACCTGATGGTGGGTCTTGAGGACCAGAGTTGAGAAACACTGAAGTATCTGGTCATAAATCAGTAGAGGACAGTGCGTATATATTCAGAAAACGTGCAGGAAAAAAGCCTGCAAATACCAAACTGACTATTCAAACCCAATTGCAAAAGACTGCTATTAAAGTCAGAGGAACGCAGCAGCCATCAGATGTGTATAGGCTCCTCTCGACTGAAATGCAATGATGGGGTTCATTCTGCGCTGCCGGTGGTCAGAGGCTGAAGTGGAGAACAATAGCCAAGAATGCGGTTTGTCAACACGTTTTGAAGTTTCAAACTTCAAGTCAAACCTGTGTCAAATTGCGGTTCGTCCCAATGAAGTTTGGAACTTCGAAACGCGCTGACAAATATACTGCTTTCCTGGACACCTTTGACTTCCATCTCTGACCACCGGTTGCGCAGATTTAAAGGGCCACTGTCACCCCCCCCCCAGCCGTTATAAACTAAAAGCCACCTTGTGCAGCAGTAATGCTGCAGTCTAACAAGGTGGCTCTTTTAGTTTTTGATTCATTTATTACCTCAATAAAGCGTTTTAAAAATTGGCCACAAATACCAGATATTGTACCTGGAGGCGGTCCGAATCGTCCTCTATCAATCTCCCAACTGCCGTCACTCTTCTCTTCAGGGGGCGATGGTCGCCGCCCCCTGCGCGCTGTTGCTTCTTAAATCCAGCGCCTGCGCTGTGCGTGCCTGCCTGGGGCAGGCGCAGTCTTCATTGTCAGTCACAGCTCAGATGCCGGGTGCCTGACTGCGCCTGTGCGCGCAGTGCGCCCACCCTGTTCCTGAATCCCCACCCCGCACTGTGTTATTCATTATGCACAGTGCGGGGCTGGGGTTCCTGGGCATGCGCACTGCGCTTGTCAGACGCTCCCCCGGTCCCCAGCGTTGTTCTTTGTGGCTGTTCAAAACGTCGGCAATGAAACCTGTATATTCCGGCAATGCTGGAAGGCGGGGGACCGGGGGAGCATCTGACAAGCGCAGTGCGCATGCCCAGGAACCCCAGCCCCGCACTGTGCATAATGAATAACACAGTGTGGGCCCCAGGCAGGCACGCACAGCGCAGGCGCCGGATTTAAGAAGCAACAGCGCGCAGGGGGCGGCGACCATCGCCCCCTGAAGAGAAGAGTGACGGCAGTTGGGAGATTGATAGAGGACGATTCGGACCGCCTCCAGGTACAATATCTGGTATTTGTGGCCAATTTTTAAAACGCTTTATTGAGGTAATAAATGAATCAAAAACTAAAAGAGCCACCTTGTCAGACTGCAGCATTACTGCTGCACAAGGTGGCTCTTTTAGTTTATAACGGCTGGGGGGGGGGGGGGGGTGACAGTGGCCCTTTAAAGGGAATCTGTTACCTCATTTTTGGCCTATAACCTGCGGCCACCAGCATCAGGGGCTTATCTACAGCATTCTGTAATGCTGTAGATAAGCCCCGATGTATCCTGAAAGATGAGAAAAAGAGGTTAGATTATACTTACCCAGGCGCGGTCCGGGGACTCCCACCTTCATGCGATGACGCCCTCTTTTTTTCCTTCTGTCGCGGCTCCGGCGCAGGTGTAGTTTATCTGCCCTGTTGACCGCAGAGTAAAGTACTGCAGTGCGCAGGCGCCGGGAAAGATCAGAGAGGCCCAACACCTGCGCACTGCAGTACTTTGCTCTGCCCTCAACAGGGCAGAGATTAACACCTGCGCCGGAGCCGCGACAGAAGGAAGAAAAGAAGAGGACATCATCGCATGAAGATGGGAGGCCCCGGACCCAGACGCACATCAGACCCGAACCGCCCCTGGGTGAGTATAATCTAACCTTTTTTTCTTATCTTTCAGGTTACATCGGGGGCTTATCTACAGCATTACAGAATGCTGTAAATAAGACCCTAATGGTGGTGGCCGCAGCTTATAGGCGAAAAATTAGGTGACAGATTCCCTCTAACCCTATCATTCCATTTCAGTTTCTAGCCTAGTTGTGTGTCTGCACCCTTTTAGTGGTTGACGTCACACCACCATACCAGGCGAGTACCATTGCCATTGATTCCCGATTGTCGCGCGGATAAATCCCCATGGTATTTATTGTTATTCCAGTTTGTCTACCTTCTAGGCTCCTCTCGACTCTTTCCCAAGAGGATGTCAATGAAGAGAAGGGTTAGGCAGTATGGATCTACACGCCTGGTCCTCTGTTGTCAGGGGAGATAAGATGCCTACACCTATATGCTGATATCGGATTGCTTGTTACAGACCCCAAATCTCCTTGCTACAGAGGAAGAGACTGGGGTCTGCAGTGCCCCTATAAAAGAGCCTTGCCATATGAATAGGACAGAGGAACTAGTGACGTTGACCTCGTCCTCTCTGAGGTTATTTACACGTTGTTTCGCTGGGACATTGCACGGCCTTATTCCGGTTTGGGCTCCCCTAAGGAGAAAGCTTACCACTTGGACCCAAGTATGAATCTGTAGAAGACCAGTCCACTTTGACCATGTTGCACTTGAAAAAAACAGAAAACTTGTCTATACAAATGTCCGATTGGAAACAGCGGTTGGCTAAATGGTTCTGAAAGGGAACCAGTCACGTTAAAATTGGTATCTGACCTGCAGGAAGGCAGAGGAGGAGCTGGTCAGATAGATTGAAATCCATGGTGTTTGCATGTAGGAGTCCAGTGGGTGGTCTTATTCAGTGATTGACAGTCAACCCTATGACTGCACGCAGACAGCTGTAAATCACTCAGTAGGACCACCCACTGGACTCTTATGCATAGAGAAGCCAGGGATTTCAATGAATAAAACAAGTTACATTGAATCTGTTCCAGCAAACCTATAATTCTTCTGCTCAGCTTCTATAACATGGAGGTCTACAGATCATGTGACAGGTTCCCTTTAAAGGTGAGTTATTGCAGCAAAAATTGGTTTAAAAGCGGTTGTCCCCTACTCTGACAACTTTTCCAAAACAGCATGTTCACTCCTGTAAAATATAACGTATACTCGCCTCTGGTGCCTTCCGACGGATCAGACATCAAGAGGAAGTCCGCTGCTCTCACTCCCTTTCTAAGCCCGATACGTCCAAAGACTGGAGAGTGAAGCCAGTACTGAGTGGGAGCAGGGATCACGTGACAATGCTACAGTACGTGAGCCCTGAGAGTGCAGACACCGCTGGAACGGTGACGGCCCCGGAGGAGGGGTTATTTTTTTTTTTTTTTTTTTTACAAAGGCAAACGTACTGAGTGAAAAGGCAATGTTCCAATAATGGACAACCCCTTTAAAATGCAAGGAAGAGCCTTGCATTTTGTGGTAGGGTACTGAAGGATGGCAAACGTTTATTGTGGTCTGACCAATCAACCGTATCACATGATACTTTAATAAATTTGACTACACAAAGCCCATGATGCCCAATATTTGTGCAGAACCTGAACAAGTAGCTGATGAAGAATGTTACCGATTAGATCATTGGGCATGCACAATGTTGTGAATAGGTTATGGGACCCACTGATGTCTTGAAAGTAATCTGTCAACACAAAATGACTGTCCAAACCAAGAACAGACACTTGGCACTGACAAGTAGTTCAGGGTACCTTCCCAATTACTATTTCTCCATCCATTCCTGCCCCTGAAGAGCTGGCAGTCAGGAAGTGGAGGAAGAGATAGATGCAAAACAAGTAAATGGGAAGATGCCCTGAATGGCTCAGCCCAGTCAAGAGTGCACCGCGAGCCTGAGCTTGGTTTGAACAGTCAATCTGTGCTGACTAACTCATAGCACTGCTCATTTCTGCATGAATTCTGCTACATGGGTACATCAGCGGTTTATAGACTATTAAAGTACTACTGAGCAGCAGATTGCTGACAATAGTGAATAGTGAGATTTAATCTAAATTGCAGATATTTAAAAAAAAAAAAAAAAAACTAAATGAACAATTCTTGTTTTATGCAAGTTACTTTTTTTATGAAGACATGCCATTTTTCCACAATGTATTAAAATTTCCTTTATTCTGCACTTAGTTGGACCTGATGGGTGCTGGATTCTCATGAAACATTTGGGACAACCATAGAAAGGTAAAAAACCATCTTGGCAGGTTACAGTGCTGGAATCATGTACTGTATCATCAGAAATCCTCATTAAAAGGAATCCATGTACTTACATGTACTTTGTTTTCAATAAGTCTCACCATTTCCATGAGGCATTTTGAAGACAATCAGCAAATAAAAAAATAATAATTGTGTCTTGCTATCCCGGGTACACAGCTTAAAGTAAATTGGTCACCATGAAAATGCAGTCCATTCTGCAGGCACAATGTGATAGATCGCTTTCTGGGGTTTTCAGTCCAGTGGGTGATCCTAACAGTGACTGACCACTATGTACATAGAAACAACTGTGAGTCAATGATCGGATCGCCAACAGGACCAAACATCCCACAAAACAGGTTAAATGAAGAAAAAAAAAAAATGGAGGATACTGAAAACTATACATTTATTAAGCTCACGCTACTCTATAAACAATGTGCCTGCAGACTGGACTGCATTTTTATGATGACGAGTTCCATTTAAAACCAGGGCTGTGGAGTCGGAGTCCATTTTGGTGGAGTCGGAGTCCTGGAAATTGAGTCGTCAGAGGTTTGGCTTACCGACTCCACAGCCCTGTGTAAAACAGAATCTGTCAAATTGATTCATACCGCCCAAACCATGGGCAGAATAAATCAGAGCCTGCCTATGCGATTACAGACATGTCTGCTTTTCTCCAGTGTTCCAGAAAAGAGTTTGAAAAGACAGCCGGGGACTATAGAGTGCCATGTGACCAGCCTGGCTTTTCCTTGCTTTGCGCCAGGTGATTCACAAGTCTCTCCCTACACAAAGGGAAATCTCAATCACTTGGAGGGAAGCAAGGAGCAACGCTGGACTCGTCACATTTCTCTAAAGACCCCAGAAGGCTTCTCAAACTATTTTATGAATTGCTAGAGTGTTTCAGAGAATACCTGGCTGTAATAATACACTCAGGCGGATTCATGGTGCCCGCTGTTTGCAGGACTGTGGAGTCGTAGCCCATTTTGGTGGAGTCGGAGTCGTGGAAATTGAGGAGTAAGAGTCGGAGGTTTGGCTTAAAGACTCCACCGCCCTGGCAGGGCTGCGGAGTCGGAGTCGTGGTGTCCATTTTGGTGGAGTCGGAGTAATGGAAATTGAGGAGTCAGAGGTTTGGCTTACCGACTCCACAGCCATGGTTGTTTAGGCAGCATGATTTGATTGACAGGTTTCCCTTTAACAGGGACTTTTTTACAACGAGCCCTTTGGTCGCAAAACAGGAGTTTTGCTCAGTGTTTTTGCAAACACATTGGGATGATAAGTTTGCAAGGACAGCGAGACAATATTCCTCTATGGTTGGGCAGACTTACCACGTTTTATTCTCTGGACTACAAAGTGAAATCTGAGGAAAAATCGGCAGCATAAATTGACAGATCTAGATGTCCATTCTGCAGCGCTGATCCATTTGCACTGCACATTTTCTACGCAACGTGTGAAAGCTTGTGTAACATCTTGTCTACTATCCTGGTACTGGGACACGGCAGACAAGACAATTACCACATTTCCAACCCCAAAGCGAAAATACCATAGGTTACTTATGGAGGAATTAACCTTAACGTTATCAGGCTCTGTGCACACTTAGTTTTTAATTTTTACTATGACTATTCAACAGAAATGTAACATTTCCATGTTTGGAGAGCGCAAGATAATTCCACTAAGTGAAAAAAAAATGGAAACCCTGCTCACAAGCCATAGATCACAAACTATACAGATTACTATATTAACAAGCCCAAGAGAAGAAGAAACGGTTACTGTCAGGTGACAAGCGAGCGGAGGGGGTATCCCAACCTGTCTTCTGGGTTAGGGGGTATTCCCAGGTCTCCCGTGCGAAGCTTGCGAGTCAGATCCTCAATTTGTAGTTGAACTGGAAGAAAGCAGGTTAGAAAACAAAAGGAACGGGAGAAAATGGTTACAAAACCCAAAAAGGAGAAAAATCAAACCCATAACATTTCGATTCAATACAAGTTATGACCGGAAAAGAATGTGTTAAAAGTTGACAAATCTCATACATGGCTGTCAATTGGTTAGGGTTATTTTACCTGTTTCACACATTTAACCATAAACAGGAATTCTCAACAGGATTGTTTTATTTATTTTTTACCCCAATAGAACTAAAATTTGGTTAGTTACGCCCCAGGAAATAAAGGGGCTGTCAAATAAGATCCATAACGAAAGACTATGCAATATAACATCTAGTGTAAGAGCAATCCAGACATCGCTACAATTTAATTAAAACATTAGGTATTACTAACGTTATTAATAAGCAAATTGTAAGAATACCAACACCAGAAAATGTAATCATTATCAGCCGGTAGCAGAGTAAGGGCCCGTCCTTCACACCAGCGGATACTTGGTCGATGCGCTGCCTGTGCGCTCAACAGACGGCACAAAACCAAGAGGCCCGCGCACATCATCTGGACAGATGGTAGGTGAGACAAGAGACTCATCTTGCACTGGTCCGCTATACTGGTATGACCAGTATGGGTAATGCCTTGTAAATCCGGCAAAACGTGCCTATACAGGAGATATTGGCCGAGCAAGTTCTCTCCCAAACATTAGGCTCGGCCAAGCATTTGCTCCATAGTTGGCTCCTTCATCAGTCAATCATCTTCTGGGAGAACGAAAAAACGTGTGATGTGAAACTTTAAATTCCGACGTTATCTATCGGGTGAGGAGTTTGGAGACAGTCATGCTCAGCTAGCCACATCCAATGTTATTCTAGTGTGTACAGGATGCTAAAGGATAGGTGATATCACCAGTTTGGTGGGGGTCGGACTGCTTAGTGCTCTGCCAATCACCAGAGTTGAGCAAATTTTTCAAAATTTGGTTGCGATTACGATCTGAGGCAAATATTGTATTTGCAATATTGGCCAATCACAGACAAACGTCACTGGAGTCAATGTGAGTAGAAATGACCGAATATGTTCGGAATCGATAGACACAAATTCGGGATGAATAGGGTACCAATATGGCACGAATATGGCAAATTCAGCTCGGCGACCGATTCCAAACATATTCGCTCAACTCTAGTCCATTACCGGTCACTTTGTCTCCACCAGAATTGAGCAGCAGCGCTCATGCTAAACTGCGGCTAATGTCCATCTCCAAGATCCGATCAATATATAGCTGATGTAATATTAGCAAATGCCTCCAATTAGAAATGTAGTTTAGTTATGTCACGTACCCCATATGTAGGGCATTACAGTAGCGTTAGGCAACCATGGTTATGACCATTCACAACTGTCACTATGCGAGTATGGATATCTAAGTTACTGCAATGCCCTGCACATGGGTTAAGCGACATGGCTAAAAAGAAGAGCGATACTACATTTCTAACTGGAGGTATTTACCAATATTAAAACACCTACCACATATGGGGATAGGATCTTTGACATGGGAATACTCATTAAATTATGAGACTGCAAAAGGAAGTAAAATTGTTCTCACTCACTCCAATAGTGAATGAGTGACGGCGGTCAAGCATGCCCCTTTTCGGTGGGCATATTGCGCGGTGAAGTTCTGATCGGTCAGAACTTCACAAGTCTCCTGTGAATGGGTAGAACTTCTTGCAACCGGATTACCATAAGTCTAAATTCAGCTGCATCTGAATAAGACGACCTTTCAAGGCTCAAACCAAGTAGCCTCCTACAATAGCGGCTGCTCCACTGATTCGGGAACGTTTTTTTTTTTTATTCTGTGTCTTCGTGCTTTAATGTTATGCTTTCCCCCCGGTAATTAAGATGCACATTTTCCATTAACATGGCCATATATCGCCAAACTTCTGTGGGTGACTGCATTTTCCTACTCTGACCAATCAAAACCACATCCACAGTAGTTTTGCGGTATAAACCCTGGTGGTTAAAGGGAACATTTGCATCTTTATATCTGGGTTACATACATATTTTTGGAATGGAGGAGCACAGAAAAAAAACAAAACTGATCCAGAACTGGCAGAGCATCGCCAATTGGAGGGGTTCTCTGCTTGAATTAAAAAAAAAAAAAAAAAAAAAAAAAAAAATGCAATGAAAGGTTGTTTTGGGGTATTATCCTGAAGGGGTTCAATGATGATTCAAGCACAGTTCTCTCAAACAGCTGCAGTGCTACAGACTAAAATGTGAAAAAATAGACAAAAATTAAAATGATGGCTACAGAACAAAGTCAGCCTCAAATGCCAGAGCGAAAACTGAAAGACTTCAAGATGTTGTTGCTTTCTTACCTACACATTCAATACATACTTGTACTGAGCAGCATGAAGTAGGAGGGCAGAAATATAATTTCCGGTGATGCGTCACTTAGTGGACGACTTGCTTGTGGTTTTGAGAAAATCCCGGTTTTCTCTGCTGCTAATCTACCAGTTCTCTGAATCATGAGCCCGGTATAACCCCGCCCACACAGCTGATTGGCAGCTTTGTGTACACTGTGCATAGGCAGAAAGCTGCCAATCAGTGGTGTTGGCGGGGTTATACAGAGATTATGAACATGGAGGACTACAAAGCAGCAAGTTTGTTATCTCTGAAATTTCGATTTATAAAAACACTTAAAAGAACTACAGCAAGAAACCCAGTGACATCATTGGCATCAGGGTCTCTATACCTACATTATGCTGCTCTCAGGTGAGATAGCAAAAACCTGGTGATAGAGCTGCTTTTCTGATTAGCAGTTACAATTTGTTGGGTCTGGCACAACAGAACAAAGCACTTCGAGCTCAAACCTCAGAGGCATCCAATGCTCCAATACGGAATAAGGATAGGGGTGTTCCTGGGGTGACTAGCTTAAAAGCTGTAATCCAACAAAAAGTAAAATTAAAACAATCTCAAGAGCAATAAAGGGCACACGACTTCTCTAGGCAAAGATGTAAATCCAACCTAAACAACGAAGAGCATAGTATTTCAAAGTGCGATTGTGGCTTCTTACACAACCACTTGCAAAAGTTTAAGGGTCAAAAAAAAAAAACACATTTAAAATCTACTGACTTTAAAACTCGAGAAGGAAAAGCTGAACCCGAAGTGAGCAGATCACTGTGCAAACTTCATTTCTAAAAAGATTTGTTTTCAGATGACAACCTCTAAGGCTGTGTGGAATAAGGCTTCCCCCCATGAAGAGGCTTTGTCTCATTTTTGTTCAGGAGCACAGGTCTCCCACTTCCTGCTTGGAATGGGTCAGTGTGCTCCTGATGACTGACTGTTCAAATCAAAGACATGGTTGAGCTGCTGGCTCAAAATATCCACTCTCCCATACTGCGAGCAGAGGCAGCTTTGCTTCATCTGAGGATCTCAGGGTGACTAAAGCAGGCCAGATCCATTCAGCTCTAGAGAATCACTTGCAGGTATTAAAAGGAGATGTCCACTACTAGGACAACCCCTTCTCAATCTGAGTGTTTGCCCCCATTAATATAAGAACCCTGACCCTCACTCTCCTTCAATGCTGTGCCTCGCTCTGCTGAATCTCACGTGTGGTTGTTGTGGTGCAAGAGCCCAATCAGCGCCGGCCTTGCCGCCCCCGCCTTTGGGGCATAAGTATTCAATAGGTAGTGAACGGCCAGCCGCAGCGCTAACTTCCTCTTCATTACTTATGCGTCCACAAGCAGGGGGCAGCGCTGATTGAGCACTGGGCTTTTACGACGCAACAACCTCACGTGAGCTTCGGCAGAGCAAGTCTAGTCCTGCTGGAGGGGAGTATAAGGGATTTTATGTATGCGAGGGGAACGCTTAGGCTATGTGCAACATGATCTGGATTTGCTGTGGATCCGCAGCGGATTTTTCCACGCAGAAGCGCTGCAGATCCGCACTGTGATGTACAGTACAATGTTATTCAATGGGAAAAAAAAAAAAGCTGTGCAGATGGTGTGGAAAAATCAGTGCGGAATTGCTGCGGATTTCAAAGAAGTGCATGTCACTTTTGTGCGGATCTGTAGCGCTTCTGCACCCCTCTATGATAGAAATCCGCAGTGGCCAAATCCACATCAATTCCGCACAAAATCCGCGGTTGCGGATTCTGCCAGGAGATGCTGATTTTGTGCAGAAAATTCTGCACCTCTTTTCCTACGTGTGCACATAGCCTTAGATTGAGAAGGCTTTGGCCTAGTAGCAGACAACTCTTGCAATCTCAGACTGCGGAATTGTTGAGAATGGAGAGGAATTTTAGTAAACAGTAAATTATAAAGTTGCTTGTTTTGCCAAACTTACTCATTTAAAAAGAGAAGACAACCCCTATAAAGTCTAAAGGGAAGAGCAGCAGCTAAGAGAAGGTCTTGCTCTGATCCATAACATTAGTTAGTACATGGCTGGCAATTCACTTGACGGCTACTTGCATGGTACCTTTACTACACAGAAATGTCTGTTTAATGTATCCAGAGGTTTAGTTAATTATCAAATTATAGCAATATATGATAACCGTTCTGGTGTTGGATTCTAGTTTAAAATGACATTTGCCTTCATATTCTCATTGACCAACTTCAATAATAGTACGGTACATTAAACTTGTGTGCTGTCAAACGATCAAGAAATTACAAGGTATCACTTTATATATATATATATAAAAAAAGCACAACAACATTTGGTTACTAAAACAAAACCTGTTCGTGAATAGGATTATGTTTATGAGAATATCTGAAAACTAAACACTAACATAATTGTAATATAAAGTTTAACACTTTGAAAACCGATCAAGGTGAAAGAGGAAACCTGACATTACCTATATATGCTCTCTCCTGCTCACGGCTGAGCCCTGGCGGGATTACTGTTGGCATCCCGGGGATGATCGTCTTTTGGTCTGGAGTTTCATCGTTCCAGCGACTGCGTTTCCGCTTCCGAGAAAAGTCTGGAAAGACAAACCGGTTTTAATATTTTTCTCCAGATGGCAAACAAAAAAATATAGTATAGTTACAAAGCAGCATCTACTTGATTTACATTGAGCTTAGTCAACGGAAAATACAGGGGAAAAAAACATTTGAAAGAAATTAGTGGAAGAATGAAATGTAGGTGTCAAAGTCACTAATTTTCATGGTGTAGGGTAAATAGTTAAGACTTACAGTAAAAGGGGTTGTCTGGCTTTAAGCTGTTGAAGATTCTCCAATGCATGCGATTTCCATAAATGTGGCCATGATAGATGGACTTCAACTTGATATTGACCATGTTACAGGAGAATCCTAGTAGGTGCTGATCTCTACAGATTTTGGGCCTTGTGCCAACTACATGATGCAACCTTGCTCAATGCAAGTGTATTGAGCGAGGCGGCATACAGTCTAGTCGGAATGTGGCCGGAAGTTTGTAAATCACATACTTGCATCACCACCCGCTCCCCGATGGGGAAACTGATTGAGAAGGGGCTGTCTGAGTAGTGAGCAACCCCTTTAAGACATCACACAGAAAACAAGCTGAGCTTGAGCCAGAAGTGTATTCGTAAGTTACACAAATATGGAAACAGATGGAAATAACCCTTTAAATTTGTTTTGAAACAATTTAAAAAGCTAGAACGTTGGGGTGCATTTACACATCGACTGACAAACGAGCAATATGCTTGTTCAGCTTATGAAATGATCTTTGTGCCTTTCTCGGCAGCACATTGCCCTGCAATGAAAACAGGACATGTGCTGCCGAGAACAATTATATTCTATGAACACAGAATGTTCGTGTTAAATGTCCCGTGTGCATGGAAGTGTGGTCGGCCGGTCTATAAAAAGGCAAATAATTGACCACCATTGGCTTAAAAGTTAATTGGTGCTCCTGTAGCTACCCAAACTGCCTATATGGTGAGGTCGTGAACACATCTCTTTAAAATGTGAAGCACAATCAATTAATCCAGTTATATGAAAATGCATATCAAGCTGCAACAGCTCTAGCTGTGCACATTCCGAGCTTCTATCGCACCAACTTAAGGCCAGAGGCACTGGAAGATATCTGTCACACCCAGAGAACTTGTAGCATTATCTGCTTATTGATAAAAACTTGTAAAGGGAACCTGTCACTCCCCCCCGGCGTTTGTAACTAAAAGAGCCACCTTGTGCAGCACTAATGCTGCATTCTGACAAGGTGGCTCTTTTAGTTCGGGTCCCTGGCACTGCTGCGATACTCGCTTTTGAAATTTGTGCCTCATACCTGTGAAATCGTCCGGGGGGCAGGTCTTTCCCCCCTAATCCAGACGCCTCACAGCCGTCACTCATGGCCTGTGGGCCTTCAGTAGCGTCCCTGGCGCCTGCGCTGTTTTTTTTTTTTTCGGGCATGCACAGTTGCGCTGCCCTTCAAACTTACAGCGCAGGCGCCGGGGACGCTAATGAAGGAAGGGGAGGTGTCGCCGGACATGCAGAGGCCATGAGTGACGGCTGTGAGGCATCTGGATTAGGGGGAAAGACCTGCCCCCCCGGACGATTTCACAGGTATGAGGGACACATTTCAAAAGCGACTATCGCAGCAGTGCCAGGGACCCGAACTAAAAGAGCCACCATGTCAGAATGCAGCACAAGGTGGCTCTTTTAGTTACAAACGCCTGAGGGGGGTGACAGGTTCCCTTTAACTGAAGACCTGTTGGATGATACAATAGCTACAACACTGTATAGGTGGCTGCGAAGGGGATCACCATGAGGACAAATTACCTTTTAACCCCTTTCTGACCTCGGACGGGATAGTACGTCCGAGGTCAGATCCCCTGCTTTGATGCAGGGCTCCGCGGTGAGCCCGCATCAAAACCGGGACATGTCAGCTGTTTTGAACAGCTGACATGTGCCCGCAATAGCGGCGGGTGAAATCGCGATTCACCCGCCACTATTAACTAGCTAAATGCCGCTGTCAAACGCAGACAGCGGCATTTAACCGGCGCATCCGGCCGGAAATGATCGCATCGCCGACCCCCGTCACATGATCGGAGGTCGGCGATGCTTCTGAATAGTAAAAAAAGAAAGGTCCTTGAGACCTCTATGGTTACTGATCCTCGGCAGCTGTGAGCGCCACCCTGTGGTCGGCGCTCACAGCACACCTGCATTTCTGCTACATAGCAGCGAACATCAGATTGCTGCTATGTAGCAGGGCCGATCGTGTTGTGCCTGCTTCTAGCCTCCCATGGAGGCTATTGAAGCATGGCAAAAGTAAAAAAAAAAAAAGTTAAAAAAAATGTGAAAAAAAAAAAAATATATATAAAAGTTTAAATCACCCCCCTTTCGCCCCATTCAAAATAAATCAATAAAAAAATAATCAAACCTACACATATTTGGTATCGCCACGTTCAGAATCGCCTGATCTATAAATAAAAAAAGCATTAACCTGATCGCTATACGGCGTAGCGAGAAAAAAAATCAAAACGCCAGAATTACGGTTTTTTGGTCGCCGCGACATTGCATTAAAATGCAATAACGGGCGATCAAAAGAACATATCTGCACCAAATTGGAATCATTAAAAACGCCAGCTCATTAAAAACGCCAGCTCGGCACGCAAAAAATAAGCCCTCACCCGACCCCAGATCATGAAAAATGGAGACGCTACGAGTATCGGAAAATGGCACAATTTTTTTTTTTTTTTAGCAAAGTATGGATTTTTTTAAAAAAAAAATCACATAGTCATGTTACTGTCTATGAACTCGTACTGACCTGGAGAATCATAATGGCAGGTCAGTTTTAGCATTTAGTGAACCTAGCAAAAAAGCCAAACAAAAAACAAGTGTGGGATTGCACTTTTTTTGCAATTTCACCGCACTTGGAATTTTGTTCCCATTTTCTAGTACACGACATGGTAAAACCAATGATGTCGTTCAAAAGTACAACTCGTCCCGCAAAAAATAAGCCCCCACATGGCCAAATTGATGGAAAAATAAAAAAAGTTATGGCTCTGGGAAGGAGGGGAGCGAAAAACGAACACGGAAAAATGGAAAATCCCAAGGTCATGAAGGGGTTAATGGCCATGATCTGCAAGTGTAAATGTACCTTTATAAAGTGGTAATAGGTTACAATACTCTGTTTCTCCAGGGTTGACGTTGGCATGCCACGCTTGGCATGTCACTCTCCACAAACAAACATTACCCCTTTGATCCTGATAAGACGCATCTCACCCAGCCAAACCAGATCTCACACACTGCAATGATGAGGGGCAGTACCCCGAAACACCGCATCTGCAAATATATATTCTGGTTTGGCTTTTATCCTAAGTCATGTCGCAAGGCTCGTTAAAGGGTTGATATTGACTGTTAGGATTGCTACTTCCAATAGGTGGCACTAGAGTTCTAGTCCTCTTCCTCTCTGAAGAGACAATTTATCCTGGTTTCTGATTTTCACGTTTTAACAAATATTTGAGAACTGCAGACAATCACTGCTTGCAGCGATTCCTTCAGTGGCATCAATACATCTCCACTACATACAGTTTAAAGGGAACCTGTCACCAGGTTTGACGAATATAAGATGCGGCCACCGCCTTTCAGGGCTCATACACAGCATTCTATAATGCTGTAGATAAGCCCCCGATCCGACCTGTAAGAAGAAAAATAAAAGTTTTATTACACTTGCCTGCGGGGTGGTCCAGTCCGATGGGTGTCGCAGATCTTCTCATGATCACCGTCCTCCTGCTTGTTTCAAGGCTCCCCGGCATCGCGCTCCTGTGCAGGCGTGCTTATCTTCCCTGTTGAGGGCAGAGCAAAGTACTGCAGTGCGCATGCGCTGGGTGTGTCTGACGTTTGCCGGCGCCTGCGTACTGCAGAACACTGCTCTGCCCTCAACATTGCAGAGAAGTACGCCTGCGCAGGAGCGCGATGCTGGGGAGCCATGAGACAAGCAGGAGGGCGGCTATCATAAGATGGGAGACGCTGGACCTGCGACACCCATCTGACCGGACCGCGCCCCCCCCCCCCCGGGTGAGTATAATAAAACTTATTTTTCTTATCTTTCAGGTTGGATCGGGGGCTTATCTACAGAATTATAGAGTGCTGTAGATAAGCCCTGAAAGGCAGTGGCCGCATCTTATATCGGTCAAACCTGGTGACAGGTTCCCTTTAAAGGGAGCCTGTCACCCCCCCCAGGGCCTATTGGGGTAAAAGCCACCTTCAGCAGCACTAAGGCTGCATTCTGTGAAGGTGGCTCTTATGTTTAGTATCCCTAGGAATGCTGAAATAATCACTTTCTTAAATTTCGTGCCATACCTGTATTGCGTCAGGGACGTAAGATTTCTCCGACACAAGCGCCTCGCAGCCGTCCATCATCCCATCGGGCGCCGCCTCCTCAGTCTTGTGCCGTCACCGGCGCTCTACAATTATTTCTCAGACATGCGCCTTGCGTCCTGCCCTGGAAATTATAAAGTGACGTAAGTAGATTGTGCCAGATCCCCAGCCCTTCAGTGTGAATATATCATAACACTGGGGGGCGGGATCTGGGGCCTCGGCTGTGTGCAGGCACGATCTACTTAGGCCTCTTTCACACTTCCGTCTTTCTTTTTCCGTCACAATCCGTCGTTTTGTGAAAAAAACGGATCCAGCAATTGGTGCTGCTGGACCAGTTTTTTTCTCAGAGACTTGTATTAGCGACAGATTGTGACGGATAGCCACACGTTTCGTCCGTCGTGCACTGGATCCGTCGTAAAATCGCTGTCCGTCGGGAGGGGACAACGCACAGAGGAACGTTTTTTTCTGTACGTCGGAAAATCCCTCAGCGACGGGTCCTGTGCTGTTCGTCGTTGGCTATAATGGAAGCCTATGGAAGCAGGATCTGTCCCTGACTGTGAAAAGCAGGAATCCAGCGACGGGTTCCGTCTTTTCAAACTGCGCATGCACGGAAGAATTTCCCGTCAGAGAAATTCTCTCTTTTTACTATTGATGCTGCCTATGCAGCATCAATAGTAAAAAGATAGAATGTTAAAAATAATTAAAAAAAAACTTAAAGGTGATATTCTTACATTCCTGTGTCCCGCACAGCACCTGCAGCCTTCCCGATGCTCCGTTCCCAGTGATGCATAGCGAAATGACCCGATGAGCTCGAAAGACCGCTACATCATGACAAGTAATTGTCTCGCTATGCATCACTGGGAACGGAGCACAAGCCCTCAGGCCAAAGGGGGATGATGGACGGCTGCGAGGCACTTGTGTCAGGGAGAAATCCTACGTCCCTGACAATACAGGTATGGCACGAAATTTATAACAGTGATTATTTCAGCATTCCTAGGGATACTAAACATAAGAGCCACCTTCACAGAATGCAGCCTTAGTGCTGCTGAAGGTGGCTCTTTTACCTTAATAGGCCCGGGGGGGTGACAGGTTCCCTTTAATGTCTGCAGCATTCACATCTCGCGTATGATACAAGTTATGTCAAGAAAAAGTCATCCTGGGACCGGCAAATTTAATAATTTTATAGCATATCTGGACAAGTTGATGCAAATCGATTAACTGGACTATCAATTTGGGCCGTCGGATGGGATCCCTAAGAATTGCCACCTACCTCAGCATCTGCAGCTCTTGGTTTTAAGGCCTGGCGTGACAATAAGCATGCGTCACGCTAATTGATGGGTAATCAAAAGAAGAGCTGTAGATACTGGGAGGGTGACGGCATGAGATCGCTGATTGCGGCGCCTTCACACTGCATTTAGTTACACGCTTGGCAGCCCAGTTAGGGCATACGTTCAAGCCCCCCGCATAGCTGGACTCAGGCGTATGCACCAATGGGGCCATAGACTAGAGTAGTTCAGGCGGTGCGAATGTGCATCATCTTTTGGGCATATAAACGACAGGCACCCAGACAGTCCACTACTTCAGAGTCCACCTCCAGCAGGCATATACGCCTGAAGATGATGCACGACACTGCACGTTTGCTCTGCCAGCACCCAGGGCTGTGGAGTTGGGAGTCACAGCCCATTTTGGTGGAGTCGGAGTCACGGAAATTGAGGAGTCCGAGGTTTGGCTTACCGACTCCACCATTATAAACTACGAGTGAATGCTCCCAAATCTCATTTTGGTGGGGGTTCAGACGTAGGCCTCGACCGGACCACCGAGGGTGTAACCCTAAACCCAAAGTCGCTGGAATGGGTCCGGTGAATAGATTTGCACCAAGTTTAATAGTGAAACCCTTTAAAACTTCGGAAATTCAGATTCTGTCATCAATTCTGCATCACCGTATGGACGGATACAATGTAAAACCTCAAGTTACACCATAAACACCATCAAAAACACAACAACTCATATTTGGACGCCGATAACAACAGTCGGTGCCTACTTTATTAGCTTTTTAGAGTTACCATGACAACAAATGCCAAGAAACCCCACATAATAGCAGGCTTTATTCTATGCCTGGTCACAGAACGAGCAGCACACGTGTAAGCATCGCTGCTGGGCCCGTCTGGAGCCGCCACAGCTGTTCTCACCCACACGGGGACCGGCAACCGCCAAAACCGAGGCCTTTCCCATTATTTATGCGCCATTATCAGCTGCAGGAAAGCGTTCAGCAGTAACAAGCCGTAAACGTCGTGCACAATAGGCCTCTCCCTTACCCATTTTGCGGCCACGACTGATCACAGGCCTCTATCTCTCTCTTTCCCAAGATGACTGAGTGCGCGCCTGCGTTGCCAGCTGGATCTTTTATAAGCTTGGTTACTCCGCCCACTTACGGCGTTCATTGGTTAGTAAGACGACTTCTGTGATTGGATGGCGAAAAAGTTTTCGCATCTGGTCTAAAGAAAAGGACGTGACGTAATTAACGAGCTGTGATAGGACAGTGAATATGCCAATCAAGTGAGCGGCGGTGGAAGAAAGCCCTGTTAATAAAGGAGGCGTGGTAACCTGTCGTATCCTGGCCTATCACAGCGCGGGACACGCCTCCTTCCTGAAACGCGCGCTCACCTCCCGCAGGCTTTACGTGCATGTGTTTCTGTCATCCGGCCTTTCGCCGCCATTTTGCAGTGTGTGTGAGGGCTTTTTTTTTCGCGTCTCCTTATAGACGCGTTTATGTGGGAAAATGGCGGCAATTGTTCAGTATTGGCTCTGTGGTAAGGCTACGTTCACATTAGCGTTAAGCTAATTTGCGTCGGGTTTGCGTCGGCGACGCAGCGGCGACGCATGCGTCATGCGCCCCTATACTTAACATGGGGGACGCATGCGTTTTTTGTGTTGCGTTGTGCGACACTTGCGTCTTTTTTGCCGCAAGCGTCGGACCAAGAAAACGCAGCAAGTTGCATTTTTCTTGCGTCCGATTTTCGGCAAAAACCGACGCATGCGTCGCAAAACGCAGCGTTTTTGCGTGCGTTTTGCCGCGTTTTTGCGTGCGTTGTGCGTTGCGTCGCCGACGCAGCGGCGCACAACGCTAGTGTGAACTTAGCCTAAGACGTGACATCGCATGTAAAGCCTGTGGGATAGTGTTTTTCTAGCACAGTCTCTTAGCTGGGGAGGAGGATAATTTTTTTTTCCTCAGAATCCTGTGACTGACTATGGGACCTATGAGAGAGGCAGAACTAGTCCTAGCCAACCATACAGCAGTGGGAAACCACAGGGACAATACAGACATAGATGATTTCTCATGAAGCCATTTTTTTTGGTGGGAGGGGAGGTGGTCTGTGCTGCAGATGAGGTATTTTCCCCCCCACCTCCAAAAAATAATCAAAAGGACTGGTATAAGAAGAATGCAGCTTTTGCTCTTCGCAGTTTGAAGTTGGACAAAGTTCTTTGTCAGAAGTATTCCAAATTCGAAACGCACTGAGAATGAGCCATCTGGAGAACCACAATTATTTGCTGTTATTCACACCATTTCTTCCATGGCGCTTTATATGTGACAAGGGGTATACATAAGTATAATATTTAACAAAAAGAGTCACCGACTGGTACAGGAGGAGAGAGGACCCTGCCGTGAGGGCTCACAAACTACAAGGGATGGGGGAGGATACAGTAGGGGAGGGTACAGGTGGTTGTGCAGCAGTATGGTGGAACAAGGGTTACTGTAGGTTGTTGGAAGAGGTAGGTCTTCAGGCTCCTTGAAGTTTCCACAGTAGGAGAGAGTCTGATATGTTAGGATAGAGTTCCAGGGAAGGGAGGTTGCACACGAAAAGGCTGATAGGATTGTGGGAACAGGGGAATAGAGAAGAAGATCTTGTGAGGATCGGAGGTTGCGTGTAGGTAAGTACCGGGAGACAAGGTCACAGATGTATGGGGAGACAGGTTGTGGATGGCTTTGTATGTCATGGTTAGAGTTTTGAACTGGAGTCTCTGGGTAATGGGGAGCCAGTGCAGAGATTGAGAGAGGGGAGAGGCCGGGGAATAGCTGGGGAACACGTGGATTAGTCGGGCAGCAGAGTTTAGAATAGATTGGAGGGGTGCGAGAGGGGAGGCCACAGAGCAGGGGGTTGCAATAGTCGAGGCAGGAGATGATGAGGGCATGCACTAGTGTTTTTGCAGATTCTTGGCTGAGGAATGTGTGGATCTGGGAGATATTTTTGAGTTGGAGTTGGCAGGAAGTGGAAAGGGCTTGGATGTGTGGTTTGAAGGAGAAACCAGAGGCAAAGGTTACCCCGAGGCAGCGAGCTTGCAGAAATAGGGAGAGTGGGCAGCCACTTTCTTTGATGGATAGGTGTGTTATGGGGTTGAGTGAGGTAGTTGAAAGATGAAACGTTCGGTTTTATCCACATCAAGTTTTAGAAATCTAGCAGAGAACAAAGGTGAAATAGCGGACAGACATTGTGGGATTCTGGTTAGAAGGGAGGGGATATCTGGTCCAAAGATGTAGATCTGTGTGTCATTAGCATAGAGGTGATACTGAAAGCCATGGGACTGTATAAACTGTCCAAGGCCGAAGGTGTATATAGAGAAGAGCAGGGGCCTAGAACTGAACAAGGGGGACCCCAAAAGATATGGGGCAAGATGGAGAGAGTGTGTGTGTGTGTGTGTGTGTCCCCGGTCTGTTAGATATGAAGAGATCCAGGATAGAGCCAAGTCTGTGATGCCAAGAGATGAAAGAATGTAGTAAGAGGGAATGGTCCATGGTGTCGATGGCAGAAGACTGGTCCAGGAGGAGGAGGACCGAATAGTGTTTGGATTTGGCAGTTAGTAGGTCATTAGGTAGTTTTGTCAGGGCAGTTTCAGTGGAATGGTGCAGTTGGAAGCCAGATTTTAAGCAGTCAAAGAGGGGAGCTGGAGAAGTGGGAGGACAGTTTAAAATGGACTTTTTGTTCCAGTAGATTTGAGGCATGGGGAGAAGTGATATGAGGCGATAGCTGGATAGAGGATTGGTGTGATCGAGGCATGTTTGAAGCATGAAGGGAAGACACCAGATGTTCAGGACAAGTTGAAGAGATGGGTTAAGGTTGGGATGAACTGTGGTGAGGTTTGGGATAAGGTAGGATGGGATTGTGTCAAGTTCACAGGTGGCGAGATAATAAAAAAAATAATCTTTATTTATATAGAGCCAACATATTCAGCGCTTTACAATTTAAAAAAGTTTCAAGCACAATAGTCATAAGTAACAACGTTAATAATTAAAGCAAAATAAGACGACCCTGCTCGTGAGAGCTTACAATCTGCAATGAGGTGGGGGAGATACAAAGTACAGGTGTGTATTTATAATGATGGTCCAACCATCTTGAGGAAGTGGGGGATAGATAGTGAATGGGCTACACACACTTACACATGAGATGTGATTTGGAGAGTAAGACCGGAGTCACACTTGCAAATGTGATGCGAGAAACTCGCACGAGTCTCTCACATCAATACTCGGCGCTGCTGCCGGCACTCAGGAACAGAGCGTTCAGCTGTATAGAAACACATGCAGCCGCACACTCCGGTCCCAAGTACCGGCGGCAGCAACGGGTATTGATGCGAGTTTCTCACATCACACTCGCAAGTGTGACCCCGGCCTAAAGAGGAAAGATGATCTTCTGTAATGGCGGAGAAGCTGGTTTTGGAGGAGAAGGGTTGAGCAGTAATGTGGAAGGGCTGTGGTGATTTTAGGTAAAATCTTTGTCTCATGTTGTCAATCTTCTGCTGAAGTCTTCAGCTGAGATGAGATAGGGAGGAGGTGCTGTGGGGGACAAAGGAGAGAACTGAAAGTGTTGAATAGCTGTTTTGGGTTGTAAATAAATATCAAAAGACTGACCATCACGTCCAAACAGAAATCAGGTGTGAACAGGTGCTTACTAAGACTAGCAATGTCCATATAAAACTAAACAAGTAACATGAGCACTCTAGCATGCAAACATGAAATATGAAAATTGAATTGCATTACTGCACTAAAAAAATAAGAAAAATTGAGAATACTTCGTGCATAAATTGGTCAATTCATGTGTACCTGGCAGCCACGATAAGGCAACTCTCGTTGCTGGGACCTACCAAATGTGAATCCTCTCCTAGACTAAAGTCTACATCTCTATGGGAAGGTAGGAGCCTCCTGTAATTAAAAACACCTGAGGGGCGGAAAAAAAGTTAGGAATATTTGGCTTTAGGTCAAAATTTCAGGATAAACCTAAAATACACTAACCTTCTCAGGTGAACGTAATGTGACTGTCTCAAAATGTTTGAATCCAACTGTTCAATGTTTCAGTACTTTTTTTTTTCCCCACAACTTGCTGTTCTCTAATAAGGATCTTAATGGCAAAATTCACAATAGAGATTTGATCCATGAATTGCCCAATATAGTTTAGAGTTCAATTAGAATTGGTATTAAACAGTACCCCTCATCACGCTCTTCACATTTTGACAACATTAGACAAAGACAACACTTAATTGATCCAACAGTTCCTCGACATTGCAAGGCTTCAAGCAGAAGTTGTCAGACAGAAGAGGCCACTGAGCTTAGAGTGTCACAGAAAGACTAGAAGAGTCTCAGAAAGGCAGAGAAGTGGATGTTCTTTGGCTACATCCCACAATTCATTGTGAACAATGTCCTTCGGAACCAGGTGATGAATAATGCACAACTCTAGGCACAGTTAATGGAGGTGAGAGGCATCCAAATGTCACATCAGAGCATTCAAAACTATTTACATCAGTGTGGTCTGCATGCTAGACAACCTGCAAGGGTACTTGACCACACCACCAGGCACAGACATCATCATGTTGCATGGGCCAGGGAGCATCTACACTGAATTAAGGACTAGTGGGTCTCAGTGCTGTTCACTGATGAAAGACGATTCATGCGGAGCAGAAATTATGGCTGCCAACGATGTTGAAGACATCAAGGAGAGCACTATGCATCAGCCACTGTTTTCACCAGATGAGCCTTTGGTGGTGGTGTTACAGTGTGGGCAGGTGTGTTTAGTCATTACAGAACTGTATTTGGCTTTTTTTTTTGCAAGGTTCACTAAACGCTAAAACTGACCTGTCATTATGATTCTCCAGGTCATTACGAGTTCATAGACACCAAACAGGTTGCTTTTTATCTAAGTGGTGAAAAAAATTCCCCCCAAAAAAAGAAGAAAAAATTGCGCAATTTTCCAATACCTGTAGCGTCTCCATTTTTCTTGATCTGGGGTTGGGTGAGGGCTTATTTTTGGGGTACCGAGCTGATGTTTTTAATGATACCATTTCGGTGCAGATACGTTTTTGATCACCCGTTATTGCATTTTAATGCAATGTAGCGGTGACCAAGAAAACGTAATTCTGGCGTTTCAAAATTTTTTCTCGCTACGCCGTTTAGCGATCAAGTTAATCCTTTTTTTTTTTTAGTTGCTAGATTGGGCGATTCTGAACGTGGCGATACCAAATATGTGTAGGTTTGATTTATTTTTATTGTTATTTTGCATGAGGCGAAAGGAGGGTGATTTCAACTTACCATATATACTTGAGTATAGCCGAGATTTTCAGCCCATTTTTTTAGGCTGAAAGTCCCCCTCTCGGCTTATACTCGAGTCATACCCAGGGGGTCGGCAGGGGAGGGGGGGCTGTCTAATTATACTCACCTGCTCCTGGCGCGGACCCTGCAGGTCCCTGGCTCCCGGCGCTGCAGCTTCTTCCTGTACTGAGCGGTCACATGGTACCGCTCATTACAGTAATGAATATGCGGCTCCACCTCCCATAAGGGTGGAGCCACATATTCATTACTGTAATGAGCAGTAACGGTGACGGCTCAGTACAGTTAGAAGCTGCATCGCCGGGAGCCAGGGACCGTGCCAAGACCAGGAGAGTATAACGGGGAGGGGAGCGCAGCGCTGCGGGCTATTCACCTGCTCCCCGTTCCGGGTGCCGCTCCGTCTTCAGCGTCTTCTGCAGTGACTATCAGGTCAAGAGGAAGCGATGACGTGGTTAGTGCGCGCCCTCTGCCTGAACGTCAGTGCAGAAGACGCTGAAGATGGAGCGGCGCCGGAACGAGGAGCAGGTGAATATTGAAAGTGCCATGGGCCTGAGCGACGGAGAGGTGAGTATGTGTGTAATTTTTTTTTTTTTTTTTTTTTATCGCAGCAGCAAATGGGGCAAGTGTCTGTATGGAGCATCTTATGGGGTCATAACGTTTGTGCAGCACTATATGGGGCAAGTGTCTGTATGGGGCCATAATCAATGTTTGGGCAGCACTATATGGGGCAAGTGTCTGTATAGGGCCATAATCAACATTTGGGCAGCACTATATGGGGCAAGTGTCTGGATGGAGCATCTTATGGGGCCATAATCAACATTTGTGCAGCATTATATTGGGCAAATGTGTCTATGGAGCATCTTATGGGGCCATTATTAACCTTTATGCAGGATTATATGGGGCATATTTTAATATGGAGCATCTTATGGGGCCATCGTAAACTTTATGGAGCATTATATGGGGTTCCTGATTCAATATAGATATTCAAAAACACTTAACCTACTGATGTCTCAATTAATTTTACTTTTATTGGTATCTATTTTTACTTTTGACATTTACCGGTAGCTGCTGCATTTCCCACCCTAGGCTTATACTCGTGTCATTAAGTTTTCACAGTTTTTTGTGGCAAAATTAGGGGTGTCGGCTTATACTCGGGTTGACATATACTCGAGTATATACGGTATGTTTTTATTTTTTTCATATTTTAAAATTTTTTTAAAAAAAAAAACTGTTGCCATGCTTCAATAGCCTCCATGGGAGGCTAGAAGCTGCCAGTCTGATCGGCTCTGCTACATAGGGGCGATGCTCAGATCGCTCCTATGTAGCAGAATTACAGCATTGCTATGAGCACCGACCACAGGGTGGCGCTCACAGTAATCAGGCATCAACAACCATAGAGATCTGCAGGAGACCTCTGTCATGCCGATGCACCGCTGACCCCCCATCACGTGACGGGGGTCAGCGGTGCACGCATTTCTAGCCCGACGGCCGGAAGCGCTTGTTAAATGCCGCTGTCAGTTTGACAGCGGCATTTAACTAGTTAATAGACGCAAGCGGATCGCGATTCCGCCCGCGCCTATTGCGGGCACATGTCAGCTGTTCAAAACAGCTGACATGTCGCGGCTTTGAGGTGGGCTCACCACCGGAGCCCACATCAAAGCGGGGTTACTGACGTCGAATGTACTATTCCGTCCGACGTCAATAAGGGGTTAATTCAGGCATTGTGCCTTTGTCCACCATGAAAATTAAATTAGGTCTGTTTGTGCAATGTTCCAGCTCATCGAGGTCACATCATTAGGGAACAGCTGCTAGAAACTGGGGTACCCTATAAGGAATGGCCTGCACTTTCTCCAGACCCAAATCCCATAGAAAACGTAGTGTACCCCAGAACCTCAATGACCTGAGGGCCACTTTTTAAAATGAGTGATGGCATGCTGCAGCAGACAATAGCTCTACTTGTGAACAGCATAAGACATCTTTGTCAAGCTGTAATTGATGCTAAAGGCCACATGACAAGTTATTGGGACAGTTACATTTCTTTTTTTGTTGCCCCTAATAGGACCCTATTATGCTGATAACATGATTGACATGGTCAAATTCATATTTCATTTAATATGCCCAGTCTTAAATACATTAATTGTACATATAAAAAGAAAAACACTACCACATTCAGTGTTTTCTTAAACTGATTTGCGCTGCCTCTTCAGGTACCCGATGTTATAGTCTCTCGCCCCCTGTCCTCTCGCCCTCTTTGGCTGAACTTGGGACTGAGCAGTGAGCTGCAGCTTTATAGCACTAGAGTTCACTTTTGCAGCTACTAAAAGCTCTTTCATTCCTTTCATTTTCTGGCTCTGGAAACTGAGTGTAAGTTCCTGTGTAACCTCTGTGTCCTCCTTTTGATCTGGAGGTGGTCGCTGCGGGAGCTGAGCAGGTTCCCCAGGCCTCGACTCTCTGCGAGCGGCCCTTCTTCTGTTATCATCAGAGTCATCATCTTCATTGCCAGAATCGGAGTTTACAAGAGTCACTTGCTGTCTCACCTAAAAAAATAAAAATGTAAAATAGAATAGCAGAATTAGGGAATCACCACTGTTTCTGTACAGATGGTTTCTGTAGCCTCACAAATTTACATTTAGCAGCAAAAAGTTTCCATAACGTTGAGAAATCTTTTGGGACCATACGCCTCTGCAAAGTGTGTCTTTGTTCAATCTCTCTGCGATGATTTGCATGTACAAGCCTTCTTCAGAGCATACAATGACACAGTTAAAAGGGGTTGTCCACCCCCGGTGACATCTTTGGCACATGCTGCAGCTTGACTCATTCTAATGATCTGTATTGCTGGTTTTGGTGATAGTCATTAGTGACGAGCAAATGTGCTCAGATATGGCATTATCCGAGCAGGCTCAGGTGTTATCTGAGTATCTTGGGTGTGATCGAGATACTCCGATAACACTGTATCAGAGAATGTTCGGTCAGCACTAGTCATGAGATCTCATGATGACTAGAGTTTCAGTCAAGAGTCAACAGATCATTGCGAGACGCAGCCAAGGCTCTAGTCTGCACTCGACGACCGCTGGAATCTACAAAGGGGAGCAAAATTACACACCTTGCCAAGATTTCACCACAGGTGGACTACCTCTTTAAATAGGACACAACTTGTTCCTACTTGGCTAATCCAGTGCATTCTGAACTATATCAGTGTAATTTCGGCTAGTGCCATCTTGTAGTCCGAGCCAAATTGTGACTGACAACCTGACCACATTGTATTAGAAATTACCTGTATGCTTTTAAACTAATTATTAAGCGTTAATCTGAATTTTTGGGCCACTGCCAAAATTTTCTTGGCTACCAGGGCATCAAGATCAGTTATGCTCAACCACTGTATATATCAAAATATATAAAACTTCCTAATAAATATACCTTGTGTTTCAATTCTTGCCTGTTTTTCTAATTAATCTATGAACAAGGACACTTCTGTACATTCAGAGGTAGCTAAGAAGTGCATCAAATTGTATCTAGTCAAGGCAACACTGACCCACCAAGCCAGGGCTTCAGAGTAATACTTTCTAGAAAACTAAAATGTGGAAGTTGAAATTTGTTATGCAGTATTTTGTCCAGAACCAATGACCCCTATCAACTGTCAAGATGAAAGGGCTCAGCCTCTCTATAGGGGGAATACCGCTTCTCTCTGGTGCAATATTATTATAGCCAATGCAAATGGTTGACTATATGAAAGGACCCTTGACCAAATTATTCCAGTTCAACCTGACACCCCATGCAATTGTGGCTACAGAGTGGAATAACGTTTTTATTATTTTTTTAACCTTGCCTCCATGTTGGAGATATTAAATATTTGGCACCTTCGCTATGTCACTTACGCCATGTGCAGGGCATTGATGTAGCTTGGGTATCCATGATTACGACCACTCAGTGACAGTTATTGGTCGTAACCATGGATACCTAAGCTACTGCAATGCCGCCCACTGCACCAAGCTTAAGTGCGCATTGTCAGGGAGACATGCTAGGCAAGGTATAAACATTTTTTTTTTAGGGTAACATACAAAGCAAGAAGAGAGCAAACAGGGCCTGGAATATAGACATGGGGAAACTAAGTCTGCATACATATTGACTTACCAGTCCATCAAATCTGCCCAGTGATTGGACAAGGAATGTTGCCCACCCCACATGTAGCACAGGTGTGGGGCTATCTTCTTCCCATTTACATATCCCATCATAAAAACGAAGAAGATTTGCAAAGCACAAAGGATCCTGAAGTGCAGATCCATTCTGAAAATTAAACAAAAAAACAAAAACAGAAAAAGTCAAAAGAACTATACTATCAAAAGGCAAAAAAGTAGAAATGTGAAACTCAACTCACTGGATTGTCAGACGATGCTTCCTCCTTTAGTAAGTTCGGTAACAAGTCATTAGCAATGTCGAAGACATCTTTGTAGATCTCTTCATCTTCACGGCAATAATTATACCTGAAAATAAAAAAATATTAATTTTGTCGCCTTGATGAACACTGTACAGTGGCATGAGGACTCATTACTGAGCCGTAGGCACTTTGTGCTGTTCTATGCTGAGCCTCATCACAATTCACCCCTACAAGAAAGTTCTAGAACATGTCATCCGATGGGACGTACCGGGACTAACATCTGACAGATTGCGCCTCGGTATGAAATCAGAGGTAGAGTTACAGTGTAGCCATATAAGACCATGGTTGTTAAATGTCAGCATCAGGGAACAAAGTGATATTTTTCTGAATAAATAATCATAATAAATTAATAGAAACTCACTCTTGAATAACTATAGCCGTCTCAGCCCAAGCTTTCAATGCTTCTCGCACGTTCTTTTTCCGGCAATGATAAGCAGCTAAGTAAATGTGAGGATACAAATGTTGATTTTCATAATGTACTCGAGAAGACTGTATAGCCTGGAAAAGTAGAGGAAAGACATTGCAGAATGAGATTCAAACCTCTCATGAATCGGTGATCTAATTACATGCAAAAAAAAAAAAAAAAAGGCTGAGGGTGAACATAAGGAATGGACTGCCAATGAGCCTATCCTTTTCCCCTCCAACATTTGGGATGCCCCTATACATATTAAACGGACCACTGAATCTGCAGATATCTGCGAGTTCGGACAGTCTAATGTTTATAGGAGCCTTTGTGAACCAGTATTTTGTTTTTCTTTTCATAGTTAATGACATGAAAAGTTCAAATAAAAAATAAAATACATTACATAAAAACCTAGTTTAAACAATGGATTCTGATAACACATTCCCCTTATTAACCTTTGTTTTTTTTTTTTTTTCTTATGGATAATTGGGTAAAGAAAATAAAAGACACCATTGAGAAAACGAACCTTGTTATAGAGCTCAAGTGGTTTTGGACGTCCAGAAGTTGAAGCTAGATCTTCAAGGTCTGCCAAATTACCCAGGGCCATTGGGTACCTAAGAGGAGAGAAGTGTTAAAAAAAGGAATCCGTCAGCAGGATTTTACCCCCCAAACTATCTACACACACACACACACACACACACACACACACACACACACACACACACGTAGCTCTTTCAAAGAGAAGTCCAAAAATAACATTACATAGCTGGTCCGCTCAAGTGATGTCATATGAACAGAAAAACAAATGAATCGGGGACAGGGAAGTCTCTGCAGTACAGCATTGGCACATCACATTTTGGTGTATTTGAAAGTTTTAGCAATATTAAGACTTAGTTCACAGAAGCACAACATGTAAAAAAAAATTCAGGATAAGCTTGCAGTCATCTCTAACTCATTTAAAGGGCCACTGTCACCCCCCCCCCCCCCAGCCGTTATAAGCTAAAAGAGCCACCTTGTGCAGCAGTAATGCTGCAGTCTAACAAGGTGGCTCTTTTAGTTTTTGATTCATTTATTACCTCAAAAAGGCGTTTTAAAAATTGGCCACACATACCAGATATTGTACCTGGAGGCGGTCCGAAGCGTCCTGTATGAATCCCCCAACTGCCGTCACTCTTCTCTTCAGGGCTGATGGTCCCCGCCCCCTGAGCGCTGTTATCTTCTGAAATCCGGCGCCTGCGCTGTGCGTGCCTGCCTGGGGCCTGCGCAGTGTTCATTGTCAGTGCGGCCACCCTGTTGCTGAAGCCCCCGCCCCGCACTGTTATTCATTATGCACAGTGCAGGGCTGGGGTTCCTGGGAAGGCGGGGGAGTGTCGGAGCTGGGGAGCATCTAAACAGCGCAGTGCGCATGCCCAGGAACCCCAGCCCCGCACTGTGCATAATGAATAACAGTGCGGGGCGGGGGCTTCAGCAACAGTGTGGCCGCACTGACAATGAACACTGCGCAGGCCCCAGGCAGGCACGCACAGCGCAGGCGCCGGATTTCAGAAGATAACAGCGCTCAGGGGGCGGGGACCATCGGCCCTGAAGAGAAGAGTGACGGCAGTTGGGGGATTCATACAGGACGCTTCGGACCGCCTCCAGGTATAATATCTGGTATGTGTGGCCAATTTTTAAAACGCTTTTTTGAGGTAATAAATGAATCAAAAACTAAAAGAGCCACCTTGTTAGACTGCAGCATTACTGCTGCACAAGGTGGCTTTTAGTTTATAACGGCTGGGGGGGGGGGGGGGGGTGACAGTGGCCCTTTAAGGCAGGCAGTCTTACTGCGTAGCACCGCCCACTGGACTTGCTCAGCTCTTCCTTTCAGCATATTGGAATGCATTTGATGGGGTCCCTTTAAATGGCTCAGAATATCCCTTTAAATATCTCACATGTGCACCAATTCTTCCTCAATGGAACTTACTTGCTTAGGTGTCCTCCATCATACAGCAACCAAAGTAAGCTCTAAAATGTAAAAAACACGTTTATTACAAACTGGAATGTGAACTTTACCCTGCAACATTTAACCCCTTCATACTGCTCCTTTTTCCCTCCCTTTCTTTCAAAAGCAATACCTTTTCTGATTTTTCCGTCGACATAGTCGTGTGAAAGTTTGGTTGTTTTTTTTTTTGTTTATTGTGGGACTAGTTTAAATGATACTTAATTTTACCATATGATGTACTGTACTAAAAGAGAAAAAAAAATTCTAATTGGGGGCACTGAAGAAAAATGTATTTTTTGGTTACAATGTTTATTTTGCAAAAAAAATAAATAAATAAAAGGACCTGATAATTTTGTTTTAAAGGTAGTTACGGTTTTGGAGATCCCAAATTTATATACTTCAATTTTTTATTTTACCTTCAGTAGGTCACTTATTTTTGATGTTTATCACATCATGATTTATTTATTTTTTTATCCCATTAATTTTTTTTAGGACAGTAGCAAAGTAACAAAATCGATTTTTTATTTTATTTGACATTCACCATATGGGACAAATATTTTATTGGTTCGGACAATTACGTATGCAGCGATACCAAATAAAAAGAATTTGAATCCATATTTACACTTGGAGAAAATAAAAAAAGGCAACTTAAAGGAGGTGTCCACTACTAGGACAACCTCTTCTTGATCAAAATGTTATAATAAGGCAAAAACTTCCTGTGTTGGAGCCGTTCTCGCGGTGTCGGCACTCTAGGTTCTTGTGCGGTTTGTTGTGACGCCAGCGCCCAATCAGAGGTGCCGCCACTGTCCTCGCCTTTGGACAAATCAAACACTAAGAGGAGGCGACAGGGTCATGTGTCACAACAACTGCGAGGGAGCCCCAGGAGAGCGAATGCCGACACCGCAGGAACAGCACTAGGACGGGAGGAGAGTATAAGCTTTATTATTTTATGGGGGTCAAGTGTGGGGTATAGCAAGGAGTTTTTTTTTTTTTTTATTAGTTCCCTTAGGGAACTTGAACTCGTAGTTGCTTTATCACCTGTATAGTACATATAAATACATTAGTATTGCAGTGTATTGTATAATTACTGGTCTATGATGCTATGTTTTAGAGTCAGCACCCACAAAGTTTATAGCAGGCTCAACTCCTGAGCCAGCTCCATGCGGTGAAGGCGCACTTACGCCCCTACATGTATTTGGACAGCCCCCAGGAGGTTAAGAGAGGTTTTCCCAAAATAGACATATTTCCATGGGATAGGTGATAAATGCTGATCACTGGGGAGGGAAGGGGACAATGTCTACGATACAACAGTCAAATCGATTGTTTCTTAGACAGCCCCATAGGCCCCATGGACATGCCAAGTTGCAACAGCCACAGAAAAAATACGCTGTTTGGTCTCAGGGCTCCCGTCTATCGGCCGCAGATTAGCTCCATGGCCATTGGACATAGTCCTGCGAATCGATTCACACCAACTCTAGTAATATTCCTCTAAAAATAGGATTAAAATGCACACTATACATCAGTAAGATAATGTACCTGCTGTAACTGCAGCAATTCCAGGCTGTCTGTGTGGGCATCGATAGAAGAATTGATAGCACAGACCATAAAAGCCACTTCCATGTGACGGTCACAGCTCAGGTATCTGCCGTTTAGATACAACCAGCTCTGGTAGGACACAAGATAAAACACACAGGATAGACTGATTTTTAGATTTCCAACACTAAGGCTGCGGCCATACGCTGCACCTGACCGCACAGCCAAGTTTCGACAGACCAACCATCTAGCAGCGGTTCTCATGGATTATACAGGAACACTTTGCCAAGTCGAGAGAGTCCGACTAATAGCCATCTGATGTGAATGGGGCTCACCTTTTCTGCTACCCCAGGGCTCACAGACTGTCCTCTTCTGTCCTCGTTGCCCTTCCCATGCCAGGTTACTTCAGCTGTCTCTTCACCATCTTTTCCAAACACAACCCAAGCGTGGTCCTCCGAGAGCGCTAGATGTACATCAGAAAGACCCAGTACTTGACAAGCAGCCACAACTGCAAACGCCACACCCGGGGAGTCAAGCTTTGTACCTTAGGTAGGCAGAGAAGAACGACAATGTATTTGGGTCCATGTGACATGAAACAACAATACCATTGCAATAAAATATATAGCCTCGATCAGCTGGTATTGTCTGCGGCAGCAGCCGTGTACAGAGCTGCAACAGGAGCTACTGTTCGCTTAAATAAGAGCTGTTCTGCAGTACCTGGCAGCAGCCACTACACACTGAATGGAGCTGTACATTGCATTTACATCCAGTCACCGACGACAGGGGTTATAACTGCTCATCAGTGGGGGTGGCGGGTGTTAGACTTCCACACCACCAGACATGTCACCAATATCCAATTGGACAACCCATTTAGTGCCCTAGAAATTGTTTTACAGCAAATGTGTCACCAGGTTTATGCCACCCAATCTGAGAGCAGCATGATATAGGGGCTGAGACCCTGATTCCAGCGATGCATCACTTGCTGGTCTGCATGCTGTTATTTTGATACCATCAGTTTTCTCTGCTAAAGATCTGGCAGAGCTCAGAATGCTGAGCCTTGTATAACCCCACCCACAGCACTGATTGACAGAAAGCAGCCAATGTCTGTGTACACAAAAAGCTGCCAATAAGAGGTGAGGGCTTGGTTACCAAAGCAGCAGCTGACTAGTCTCATGCTTCCTAGTCCTGTAGTGATAATCTCCTGCTGATAAAACACTGATATTGAAAGAGAAACACACAGCCTAGTAAGTGACACATCTCTGGAATCAGTCTCTCTTCCTCTGCATCATGCTGCTCTCAGATAACATAGCACAAACCGGCTATAACAAAGTACAGTTAAGACGCCATGGTTTTGTAAAATCAGATCAGTTTATGTATAGCAGGTGGACGAATGAAAAATATGCTAGCCCTGGTTCTTACCCTCAATAGACAGGTAGGCCCACATGCAGTCATCCAAATGTATGTTTCTTTTACCATTTGTGATATTAGTATTATTGGAATGCTCATCGGGCATGGAGTCGCACATCTTTTAATCTCACCTGTAACAAAGCTGAAGAGTGACTGAATATGGGCTCGGTCTTTGAAGTACGATCGACTAAGGCCATTCCAGATGATATCAGAGACTCGACGAAGTAAGTCCCGGCTTGATGCACCATTCTCACGAGGATAGGAAGACAAGTCCACCGCCCCTCTGGTTTGGGCCGTGAACCGTGCATACAGCGCCTGGACAACCGCTAGTTCTAGAGTAGGAAAATATGGAACTCCTTGCTGGGAAGGTTCTGGACTGTCACTGTCACCAGCTTTTCCAATGCCTTCCTTTCCAGACCCAATTCTTGATGCCTCTTCTGTAGCACTGCCGTCTTCACTTGCTACATCCTTGTCTTTCTTAAGCCCAGATCCTTCTTTCGATGATTTGCTGACTTCTTTCTTAGTTGGCCTTCCAGTGACTTCTTTATGACTGGCCTCTTTCTCTTTCGTCGCTTGTGCCCTAGAAACACCTTTTCTTCCCAGTTCATTCCTGGCTCCTCTCTTTCCTCGATCAGCTTTAACACCGCTGCCCGGGTTTGACGAATCCTCGTGTTTTGCCTTTGTTCCATCTCCATCTACTTTTGACGGTAAATCAGGTGCTCCTGGTAGACTGGTCAAATTGGTGGGAACAACACGATTAACGGCCAAAAAGTGCTCAACAAAGCCCAAGGTAAGTGACAGCAGAGCAAGATCAGGCTCGGGACGAGACAGTTCCCATCGGAACAGTTTCAGAAGTGACTCCAAAGAGCAAAGCGGGAAAAATGATTTTTGAGTAGGTGAAAGACCCATAATATTGGAGTCGGCCTGTAAGGATTACAAAGATAAAAGGGGAGAGAAGAGAAAAAATAGATTTTTTTAAAATATATAAATGTATTACATAAAGATTTCAATACAACAGTAATTCAATCCAATTAGTAAAAAAACTGAATGCAGGATGCCAAAATCAAATTATATTACAGCACAATAGTACCACCTTCAAAGGGATATCTGTCAGCAGGTTTTTCGCTATATCATGATGTAGAGGCAGAGACCCAGATTCCAGCTATGGGTCACTTAGTAGGCCGTGTTTTGCTGTCAGTGTTTTATCAGCTGGAGATTATCACTACAGGACTAGGTGACTCGTGCCTCCTGGTCCAACTGATTGGCAGCTTTCTGTGTACAATGTATATTGACAGGACGCTGCCAATCAGTGGTGTTGGTGGGGTGATATGAGGCACACTATTCCGAGCTCTGCCACATCCATCTGCAGCAGAGGAAACTGACTGTATCACAATTGTTTCACTCTGTAAACTAAGTGATATATTGCTGTAGCAAAAATACCTGCTGACACATTCCCTCTAATGGTCGTCCAGTTTAATAAAAAAATAAAAAATCGAACAGTCGGTAATAGGTAAACTATCTGCATTTCATTTCTAATAGAGCGGAAAACAGATATGACTTTTAGGAAGCCGTTTCATAGCAGGCTATCATCCATCTGATATTAATGATTTATTTTGTCACTCGGTGCCCTCTCCGATCAACTGTTATTAGCTCCGAGTGAATGCAGACACTAAACCGTGCTGCTCTGTTCAATGATGAATGGTGGTTGCAATATACTATTTTTTATTTAACACCTCCACTAGTCTGACAATTAGGTTACCTGGTACCGATAGGTCATCCAAGGACAGATCGGTGTGGTGCCACATTGCAGAAGACTAGTAGCCGATCTTCTGGACTCCGCAGCGGCCACTACACAGTGAACGGCGCAGAGTTGGAGCTCCATTCAGTGCGTACATCCAGCCGCTGTTGGAGTTAATAACGGTTGGTTGCTGGGGGTAACTGGTCCCCACCGGTCTCGTATTGATAAATTATATAAAAAGATCAGTCATGCACAAACTTATCAATCAACCGAGGAGGAAGGAAAAATATTATATACACTGATGCTCCCCACCTAGGCCGGCACCAGTCTCCTGCCTGGACAAAATGCGAGAGCTGGAGCCAATCACAAGTACATAGAGGTCCTGGTGCAGGACGGGAGCATGAAATTTCTTTTTTTTTTTTACCTCCCTGTGACCAAAACAAGAGGTTGTCCTAAAGTGGGATACAAGTTCTGCTGAAAGCCTAAGGGTATGTGCACACGTAGATGGAACCCCTGCGGATTTTTCCGCACCTGTTTTTGTAAATCCGCAGGTAAACTGCACTGAGGATTACCTGCAAATTTACTGCGGAATTACAGCGGTTTTTTGTGCGGATTCCACCTGCGGATTCCTATTATGGAGCAGGTGTAAACCGCTGCGGAATCCGCACAAAGAATCGACTCGCTGTGGAATAAACAATGCAGCGTTTCCGCGTGTTTTTTTCCGCAGCATGTGCACTGTGGATTTTGTTTTCCATAGGTTTACATGGTACTGTAAACTCATGGAAAACTGCTGCGAATCCGCAGCAAAATCCGCAGCGTGTGCACATAGCCTTAGTCCGGTATGAAATCATTTCAAAAGCAACACAACAAAGTCTGTCATCGGTAGAAAAACCATCATCCAAGGAAACGTACACATCTGCGTAGTTCATGCAGGAGATGAATGCGGGACACAAACTGCACACAATGCATAGCAATGACCATAGTGGGACCTGTCACGTTTCCTTCCATGACACCATAAAAACAGCAGTCAGTCACTCAGAGGCTGGAAAGTGGATGTGAACACAAAACTACAAAAACAGATATTTAAATAGGTTATCCGGGGGGAAAAAAAAAAATAAATAAATATAAAAAAAAATATATATATATATATATATATATATATATATATATATATATATATATATATATATTTATATATTTTTTTTTACTATGAGCCTAAAAACTAGCAGGTAGTAGCTAATAGAAGCCACTACCTGCCTGCTGTAGCCGGCGCAAAGCGGCCAATGACCATCCCTGTCGGCGACTCAGCTGCTCCACATCAGCAGAGGGGCTCTTCTTTTAGGCTGCATTGTCAACAGGTTGTGAGTGTAGACATCATGCTGACATCTGGCTCCCCGCAGTTAGGCTGCAGGGAGCCAGCACTCAAGCCCATTCCACAGAGCAGAAAGAAGCCGCTGCGGTCAATGGTAGGTCAGCAAAAGCTGCGGAATCGCCGTCAGAAGCGGTCTGTGGCAGCAGGTAGTTAGCGCTTAGGCACACTGTAAAAAAAAAAAAAAAAAAAGGTCCAGATAACCCCGTTAAGAAGGTTTTCTGTGTCACCCAAGTGTGGTTTAAAAAGGCAAAAAACATTCTTTAAACTGCTCCCCAGGTGCAGTGTAAAGGTACCTTCACACTGAACAACTTAACAACGATATCGCTAGCGATCCGTGACGTTGCAGCGTCCTGGATAGCGATCTCGTTGTGTTTGACACGCAGCAGCGATCAGGATCCTGCTGTGATATCGTTGGTCGGAGCTAGAAGGCCAGCACCTTATTTCGTCGCTGGATCACTCGCTGACATCACTGGATCGGTGTGTGTGACGCCGATTCAGCGATGTCTTCACTGGTAACCAGGGTAAACATCGGGTTACTAAGCGCAGGGCCGCGCTTAGTAACCCGATGTTTACCCTGGTTACCAGTGTAAATGTAAAAAAAAAAAAAAACACTACATACTTACATTCCGTGTCTGTCGCGTCACCCGGCGTTCTGCTTCCCTGCACTGTGTCAGCGCCGGCTGGCCGTAAAGCAGGGCACAGCGGTGACGTCACCGCTCTGCTTTACGGCCGGCGCTTACAGTGCAGGGAAGCAGAACGCCGGGTGACGCGACAGACACGGAATGTAAGTATGTAGTGTTTTTTTTTTTTTTACATTTACACTGGTAACCAGGGTAAACATCGGGTTACTAAGCGCGGCCCTGTGCTTAGTAACCCGATGTTTACCCTGGTTACCCGGGGACTTTGGCATCGTTGGTCGCTGGAGAGCTGTCTGTGTGACAGCTCTCCAGCGACCACACAACAACGCTGCAGCGATCGGCATCGTTGTCTAGATCGCTGCAGTGTCGCTAAATGTGACGGTACCTTAAGTCTTCCACTGTTCCCAGTGTCTTATCTGCTGCGCTGCCGTAACAGCAACAGTTCTGCAGGCAATCAAGTAAGACAGGACATCAGCGCTGCTGACAATAAGACACCGGAGACCCAGCGCTGGACCCGGGGAGGGTGATAAATAGTTTTACCCCAAAAAAAACTGTATCGGAGACGAGGTAGGGAAAAAAAAAGTCAATAGCAGAATAGGTCTGCAGACTCACATCCACAGTGCCATGGCCTGTGACCGCACAGGCGGGATCTTCCTTGGGTTCGCTGGCTGACGTCTTCGCGGCATCTGGCGCGGACTTGGGTTGGCCACTCGGCTCGCTCCTGGGTTGGCGGCAGTCGCTCAGATCGGACAGATCTAGCAGCTTGTACCGTTTTACCAGGCGCGACACTGTGCTTTGGTTAGTTATAGAGCCTGGCGATCTCGTACTGCGGAGTGCCATTCAGGGCGGCCTCCACTACGGACCGCCTCACGTCTGCTGGGAGGCTTCGGTAATGCACCATATTAATAACAGGAGGCACCAACCCCTTAGCCCGATCATCAGTGAGCCCGATCACAGGGCGTCCCCGACAGCATCTTACTACAGGCTACTATGACTACATGCGTACCATATACAGACAGCCCCGGCCGCCGCGTCTCTTCACGTGATACACCGAGCCTTCCAGCCTCACAGATCCCGGCAGCAAACACTAGAAGACGTCCTGACTCCGGGACAGACGGAGCTCCGCTTGTTCCACTCCCCTTCACCACAATGAAGGAGCCACTTCCGGTCTGCGCGAACCACATGCAGGAAACGCTCGCGAGCTCTGCAGCCAACCGAAATACAGTCCGCTGATTGGCTGCAGAAAAGGGCGGGAAGCGCAGAGCGGGATGGGATTGGACTGTCCTGCTGCTCTCTCCTGGCGCAGCTCCTGAGGGAAACAAAAACAGTCTCGGGCGGCTACTTACCGGTATCAGGTGGTTGTACGCTCTGAGGGACCATAGAGCGGGGCCATAGAGAGTCAGTGGCTCTGAGGAGGGAGGCGTGGAAGAGTGTAATTTGGAAAGAAGATGAGATAGTGGATGGCGTTTTGACTTTATGAGGCGACCCTTGAAATCCAGAAATGGAATTTGCTGGTCTTGATGAATGGGGGGGGAAAGGCACAGGTTCTTATCACTGGAAATGTGAAAGGGATGAGGTTAAGGCTACTTTCACACTAGCGTTAACTGCATTCCGTCACAATGCGTCGTTTTGCCGAAAAAACGCATCCTGCAAAAGTGTTTGCAGGATGCGTTTTTTCACCATTGATTTAGGCTAGTTTCACACTAGCGTTAACTGCAATACGTCGCAAATGCGTCGTTTTGCCGAAAATACGCATCCAGCAAAAGTTCTTGCTGGATACGTTTTTTCGTCATAGACTAACATTAGCGACGCATTTGCGACGCATTGCAAAACGTCGCGTCCGTTTTGCGACGCTTGGGCGTGTGGTAGCGGACCGTCGGGAGAAAAAAACGTTACATGTAACGTTTTTTGCTCCCGGCGGTCCGCTTTTTCCGACCGCGCATGCGGCCGGAACTCTGCCCCCACCTCCCCGCACTTCCCCGCACATCACAATGGGGCAGCGGATGCGTGGGAAAAATGCATCCGCTGCCCCCGTTGTGCGGCGGAGACCACGCTAGCGTCGGGAACGGTGGCCCGACGCACAGCGACGGGTTGTTCCCGACGCTAGTGTGAAAGTAGCCTAACATGAAGCGACGCATTGTGACGGATTGCCACACGTCGCACCCCCCGTGCGACGGATGCGTCGTGCAGTGGCGGATCGTCGGGAGCAAAAAACGCTACATGTAACGTTTTTTGCTCACGACGGTCCGCTTTTTCCGACCGCGCATGCGCGGCCGGAACTCCGCCCCCACTTCCCCGCACCTCACAATGGGGCAGCGGATGCGCTGGAAAAATGCATCCGCTGCCCCCGTTGTGCGGCGGAGACAACGCTAGCGTCGGGAACGTCGGCCCGACGCACAGCGACGGGCCGAGCCCGACGCTAGTGTGAAAGAAGCCTAAATCTGAACAAATGGCTGAAGTCAGCACAATTCCAAACACTACAGAGCAGATACTACCTAACCCTAGGCATTAACGAAAAAAACAAAGGTAAACCACCTGTACGTCGTACATGCAAGGCCAGTCAGTGATGTCTCTGATGCAAAGCAAGCCCAGTCAGTGATGTCTCTGATGCAAAGCAAGCCCAGTCAGTGATGTCTCTGATGCAAAGCAAGCCCAGTCAGTGATGTCTCTCATGCAAAGCAAGCCCAGTCAGTGATGTCTCTCATGCAAAGCAAGCCCAGTCAGTGATGTCTCTCAAGCAAAGCAAGCCCAGTCTGTGATGTCTCTGATGCAAAACAAGCCCAGTCAGCGATGTCTCATGCAAAGCAAGCCCAGTCAGCGATGTCTCATGCAAAGCAAGCCCAGTCAGTGATGTCTCTGATGCAAAGTCAGTCAGCGATGTCTCTGATGCAAAGCAAGCCCAGTCAGTGATGTCTCTCATGCAAAGCAAGCCCAGTCAGTGATGTCTCTCATGCAAAGCAAGCCCAGTCAGTGATGTCTCTGATGCAAAGCAAGCCCAGTCAGTGATGTCTCTCATGCAAAGCAAGCCCAGTCAGTGATGTCTCTCATGCAAAGCAAGCCCAGTCATTGTATATGAACCCGCTTTTTGCAAAGATGCATGGCAGCTCTTGAGAAGAAGAGAATAAAGGTTACAGAAGAAGAAGTTAACTTCATACATCACAACCAAGGATGTACCGCACTTACACAGATCGAAAGCGTTGATCCAAGAGCCAAGCGTGTTGGTGTAGATTTCCATTTTCTGATGGATTTTCTAGACCGGGGATTTCTGGACTTGCAGTGCTACCCAACTGAGTACATAATAGCAAATAGTGGTACCTTTAGGACGGGTCACACTAGCGTGTGCAATGTGAGAGACTTGCGTATCAATACTCGGGACCGGAGCATGCAGCTGCATAGAAATACATGCAGCCGCACGCTCCAGTCCCCAGTGCCGTGTGAAACGGCCGTAAGCTGCTAACTGCTGAATATCGTCATGGAGGACATCCAGGGGGATCGCACAGATTCTACCGCTGCCACCAGTTTGTCACAGATAACACTGGGGAGATCATGCAGATCTCACAGCTGCCACCAGTTTATCAGGGGATGCCACTCCGCTGCCTCCAATCGGCAAGACAATTACGCAGTTGACTGGCAACTGATGGACGAGGCTGTGGCTGCTTTGACTACTAGCCAGTTGTTGGGGAACTCACAGTGAGCGTATGGTATATACACCTCTGATTCCGGTTTACAGAGCAAGAGAAAAAGGGGTATACAATTAAATATATTTTAATCCGGAAAGTTAGGCAGTATTTATAAAAATATATAAAAGATGTTACAAAATGGGAGCAAAACAATACGGTATATACAATTACATGTAATAAAAAGGAAGAATGAAAGACAAAATACTAAACCTGATGTTGCAGGAATGGCTTAAGCCCAGAGGTTAGTAATGGGGCAGCGTCTTTCAGACTCGCCTATTACTAACCCTATAAATGAATAGTTAAAAAAAACAGACACACAGAAAAAAATACTTTATTTGAATAAAGAACCCCACACTCCCGTTTCCCCATTTATTAATTAAAAATAAATCTGGGACATTACAGAGCTGACATCAACTCTAAAATATTATCCCGCTTACCAACACCCTAGGGCAAGCGGAAAGAGCTGGTAAAAGTGCCAGAATTGGTGCATCTAATGGATTCCCCCTTTCTGGGGTGGCAGCACGTTGCTATTTTTAGGCTGAGGAGGGTCAAATATCCATGGACCTTCCCAGCCTGAGAATAACAGCCCCCAGCTTTCTGATTTACCTTGGCTGGTTATCAAAAAGAGGGGTTGCCCCACGCTGTTTATTTTCTTAATTTATGTATCTACTATATAATTGTCTAAGGGTCACTTCCGTCTGTCCTTCTGTCTGTCACGGAAATCCCAAGTCGCTGATTGGTCGCGGCAAAACAGCCACGACCAATCAGCGACGGGCACAGTCCGGCGGCAAAATGGCCGCTCCTTACTCCCCGCAGTCAGTGCCCACAGTCCATACTCCCCTCCAGTCAGCGCTCACACAGGGTTAATGACTGCGTTATATATGCCGTTAACGCTGCTATAAACCCTGTGTGACCAACTTTTTACTATTGATGCTGCCTATGCAGCATCAATAGTAAAAAGATCTAATGTTAAAAATAATAAAAAAAATAGTTATATACTCACCGTCCGTCGGCCCCTCGGATCCAGAACAGGCCTTTCCCGCTCCTAGCGACGTTCCGGTGACCGCTCCATGCATTGAGATCTCACGAGATGATGACGTAGCGGTCTCACGAGACTGCTACATCATCATCTCACGAGACCGCAATGCACTCTTGGGACCGGAGCGCACGAGGAGCATCTTCGCCTGGATCCGGGGGCCAACGGAAGGTGAGTATATAACTATTTTTTATTTTTATTCTTTTTTTTAACAGGGATATGATGCCCACATTGCTATATACTACGTGGGCTGTGCAATATACTATGTGGGCTGTGCAATATACTACGTGGCTGTGCTATATATTATGTGGCTGTGTTATACACTACATGGGCTGTTATATACTACATGGGCTGTTATATACTATGTGGGCTGTGCTATATACTACGTGGGCTGTGCAATATACTACGTGGGCTGTGCAATATACTACGTGGGCTGTGCAATATACTACGTAGCTGTGCAATATACTACGTGGCTGTGCAATATACTATGTGGCTGTGCTATATACTGTTATGATCCTAGTGGTAGAGGATCTCAGGAGTTCCAGCTAAGTCCGCAAACACAAAAACCAGCTCATAGGGAGGTGGTAACTTGGCTGACCGCATACCTGATCCTAGCACAACAACTAGAAGCAGCCGGGGAACGTACCTACGTTGATTCTAGACGTCTCGCACCAGCCGGAGAACTAACTAACCCTTTCAGAGAAAATAAGACCTCACTTGCCTCAAGAGAAAAGACCCCAAAGTTATAATACAAGCCTCCAACCAATAATAACGGTGAGGTAAGAAGAAAAGACAAACGTAAGAATGAACTAGATTTAGCAAAGAGAGGCCCACTAATTAATAGCAGAAAATAGGAAGCAAACTTATGCGGTCAGCAAAAACCCTACAAAAATATCCACGCTGAATATCCAAGAACCCCCGCACCGACTAACGGTGTGGGGGGAGAATATCAGCCCCCTTGAGCTTCCAGCAAGAACAGGAATCACATTTTGAACAAGCTGGAACAAAATAAGAGCAAATGCAAATGAACAAAAATAAGAAAGCAGAACTTAGCTTATCTTGCGAAAATCAGGAGACCAGGAGTCAGGAGAAAACAGACATAGACTGATTACATCGATTCCAGGCACTAGACTGAGTTTCCAGGAAGTCTAAATAGGAACACCCAAGGCCTAACGAACCAGGTGAGTACCAACCTGGGGAAAAAACAATCCAAGTGCCATACCGCTAGTGACCACAAGAGGGAGCCAAGAAATATAGTTCACAACAATATACTACGTGGGCTGTGCTATATACTACGTGGCTGTTATACACTACATGGGCTGTTATAGACTACGTGGGCTGTGCTATATAATACGTGGGCTGTGTTATACACTACGTGGGCTGTGATATACTACGTGGGCTGTGTTATACACTACGTGGGCTGTGTTATACTACGTGGGCTGTGCTATATACTACATGGGCTGTGCTATATACTACGTGGGCTGTGTTATACTATGTGGGCTGTGCTATATACTACGTGGCTGTGTTATACTACGTGGGCTGTGCTATATACTACGTGGGCTGTGTTATACACTACGTGGGCTGTGTTATACACTACGTGGGTTGTGTTATACACTACGTGGGCTGTTATATACTGCGTGCGTGGGCTGTTATATACTACGTGAGCTGTGTTATATGCTACGTGGGCTGTTATAAACTACGTGGCTGTGTTATATGCTATGTGGGCTGTTATACACTCCGTGGGCTGTGCTATATACTCCGTGGGCTGTGTTTTATACTACGTGGCTGTGCTATGTACTCCGTGGGCTGTGTTATATACTACGTGGCTGTGCTATATACTCCATGGGCTGTGCTATATACCCCGTGGGCTGTGCTATATACTACGTGGCTGTGCAATGTACTTCGTGGCTGTGCTATGTACTACGTGGCTGTGCCATTTACTACGTGGGCTGTTTTATACTACGTGGCTGTGCAATGTACTACGTGGCTGTGCTATGTACTACGTGGCTGTGCCATTTACTACGTGGGCTGTTTTATACTACGTGGCTGTGCTATATACGACGTGGCCGGCTGCGAGCAATCAGCGACAGGTGCAGTCCGGCCGCGAATTGGCGCAGGATTTGAACCACGCTTCGCTAATTGGTCGCCGTTGGCCGAATCCTGTGTATTCAATGTATTATTCTAAAATCTTCATAAATAAACTACATGCATATTCTAGAATACCCAATGCGTTAGAATCGGGCTACCATCTAGTTACTAATAATTAACTGAAAAATACTAATAAATAAATGAAAAAAAATGACGTAGGGTACCCCTTATTTTTAATAATCAGCCAAGGGAAAGCAGACAGCTATGATCTGGTCTTATGCTGGGAAGGGGCCAATATCCATGGACCTCCCCAGCCTATTACTATCCTAGCCTATTACTATCAACCCCCAGCTGTCTGCTTTGCCTTTGCTGGTTATTAAAAATGGGACCGTAAAAAAAATGACGTGGGGTCCCTGCAATTTTTAATAACCAGCTGAGGCAAAACAGACAGCTGGGGCTGATATTATTAGGCTGGGAAGCTCCATGGATATTGGCCCCTTCTCAGCCTAATAAGACCAGCCCTTACCTGCCCAGAAATGGCACATCCATTAGACGCACCATTTATTCTGGCGCTTAGCCTCAGCTCTTCCCAATTGCCCTGGTGCGGTGGCAATCAGTGTAATGGGATTGATGTCAACTGTGTAATGAACTCTGACATCAAGGCCACGGGTTAGTGATGGAAAAGCATCATCCCCATTACTAACCTAGTTAGTAAAAAGAGAAGAAAACTACAAAAAAAAATCTTCATTTGAAAGAAAACTCCCCAACAATTTCCCACTTTCCCTCCTTTATTAAAAAAAACTGTAATAATAAAAAGTAATAATAATCCACAGGGTCCGCTGTAATCCATAATATGGAGTATGGAGGTCCCACGACAATCCCAATCTTCTTCATCCAGTCTATGGAGCCCCGTTCAGAGAGCGCAGCTCCATAGACTGGAGTAGCAGCCACTGATGAGTACTGAATTCACTGCCCTCTTGAGACCCGGCCGCTGTGAACTGAGTTGATGTCAGTAAAGTTAGCTCAGTTCAGAGTGGTGCTTCCCTTGTGAGAACCGGCCTCTGAACTGAGATAACCTTACTGACGTCACCTAAGTTCACAGCAGCCGGGTCTCTCATAGTACAGCATCAGACCTGGTGGTGGCTGTTGCTCCAGTCTATGAAGCTGCATTCTCTTAATGGAGCTCCATAGACTGGATGAATAAGACTGGGATCGTCGTGGGACCTCCATATTATTGATTACGGCGGACCCTGGGGATTATTATTTTTATTCATCTTTTTATAAACGGTGGAAGGAGTGAAATTGTTGGGGAGGTTTTTTTTTTCAAATAAAGATGTTTTTCTGTTTTGTTTTTTTTTTTTTTCAAATAAAGATTTTTTTTTCAGTGTCTTCTTTCTTCCTTTTATTTACTGGGTTACTAATGGGAATGTATTATAGATGCCTCTCCATTACTAAACCGTGGGCTTGATGTCAGCGGATATTACACAGCTGACATCAACCCCACCATGCCATTACCCCGATTGCCACCGCACCAGAGCTAAGTGCCAGAATTGGTGCATCTAATGGAGGCTTCTTTTCTGGATCGGCTGAGGGCTGGTCTTATTAGGCTGAGAAGGGGCAATATCCATGGAACTTATCAGTATATTAATATCAGCCCCCAGCTGTCTGCCTTAACTGGTTATTAAAAATAGGGGAACACCACATCAGTTTTTTAGGGTGCCGCCGTTTTTAATAACCAGCAAAGGCAAAGCAGACAACTGGGGGCTGATATTAATAGGTTGCAGAGGTCCATGGATATCGACCCTTTCCAAGAATAATAAGACTAGCTGTCTGCTTTCCCTTGACTGGTTATTAAAAAATAGGGGGACCCCATGTCATTTTTTTTTTCATTTATTTCTTAGTAATAAATGAAAAAAACGGTGTTGGGTCCCCCCTATTATTAATAACCAGCTAAGGGAAAGCAGACAGCTTTGAGCTTATGTTAATAGACTGGGAATGCTCATGGTTATTGGGCCATTCCCAGCCTACAAATATCAGCCTGCAGCCACCCCAGAAGTTGTGCATCATATTTGATGTGCCAATTCTGGCGCTTAGCCTCAACTCTTCCCAATTGTCCTGGTGTGGTGGCAATCAGGGTAATTGTTTTTGAGGTTAGTAATGGAGAGGTGTCAGACACCCCCATTACTAACCCAGTAGTAAAAATAAACACAGATTTTTTTAAAAAAATTGAATAAAGACTCCCCCACACTAGCTTCAACGTTGGATACACCTATGGTGTATAGTTCATTTAGGGAATGATTGCATACTTTTCCTTTGCATATTTAATTTGATTAGATTTTTAAACTTTTTGTTAGATTCATGGATTGTTGATTGCATACTGTACAATGGTGTATCTGTGAGGCTGCATTCCCACATCCATGTATTGTTTGTGATGCACAGATCGTCCACGTTCACCTACCTGATGTTGGTTTAGTCTCTCTGCATTAACTCTGCAGCCAATCACTGAGCTAAGTGGCTCTGCCGAGGTAGACGGCACAAGTCGCTGTGCTCAGTGATCGGCTGTAGTGGTTATGTCATGTCGGACGCTGTTCAGACCAGGTCGTTCGACAGACAGCGGTAATTCCGCTTTTGACCACTATTTGCTCATTGGCGTCGGCTAGATTCTATCTAGCTGTTCCGGGGTTAATTTACCTGATCCTCGGATTGGAAGCTGGGCCATGCCCATTGCCTTTAAATAGTTCTCCTGATCATTGGGCGTCGCCGATTATAGCTTCTGTCTTGTGCGTTGTTATCTCGGTCTGGAGTGGAGAGCTGGTTGTTGGAGATTCGTAGCTGGTGGTGTATTTTCCTTTGTCTTATTTACTCCTTCCTATATTTGTATTTATTTTGCCCTGCACATTTATAGTGTATTCCTGAGTGACTGCGGCGTGGTGTATATTTTCCTTTATCCTTGTCTGTGCTAACTGTAGGTATTGGTGTATTACCAACACTGGGTGGTGGGCGGAGGTTTCAGCCTAGGGTTGAAACAGGAGACAGGGTGAGGTTCGAGGCCTGGACATGCACACCGTCAGTGTAAACTCCAGGTAGAGGGTCAGTCAGGATTTCCCTAGTCTGAGGGAAATTGCAGGGGCCCTGGTTATTAGCTCTCGCTCACCTAGTCTCCCCGTGATAGGTTATGCTCTCTATTTATTATATCACGGTGCAGCCAAAACTGAGTAGTGGAGGGGATCCAGCGGTAGACTAGAGGAGTGCTAGTTGGTTTTGATAGTTTACAAGCTAGTAAATGTGTGATGTTCACGTTTCTAAAACTGGAAAACCCCTTTAATTTATTTAGAAGGGCAACAACCCAGTAGCAGGACCGCTACCTCCTCCATTGTGCAAGGAGGAGAAGTGCCAGAGCCCTGCAAAATGACCTCTGGCAGGCCACTAACATTCATGTATCTGCTCAAACTGTCGGAAACAGACTTCATGAGGGTCCGACGTCCACAACTTACAGACAGTCCAACACCATGCACGGCGATTGACATTTGACAGAACACCAAGATTGGCAAATTCGACATTGGCACCTTATGCTCTTTACGGATGAGAGCAGATTCACACAGACCACATGTGACAGAGTCTGGATTCACTGTGGAGTATGTTCTGCTGTCTGCCACATTCTCCAGCATGACTGGTTTGACAGTGGAAAGGTAATGGTGTGGGGAGGCATTTCTTTGAAGGGCCTCACAGCCCTTCATGTGCTAATCAGAGGTTCCTTGACTGCCATTAGATACCAGAATGAGATCTTCACACCCATTGTGAGACCATATGCAGGTGCACTGGGCCCTGGGTTCCTTCTGATGCATGACAATGCTAGGCTTCGTGGCTGAAGTGTTCCTGTATGATGAAGGCATTGATGCTATGGACTGGCCTGCCCGTTCCCCAGACCTGAATCCATCATGTCTCGTTCCATCCACCAATGCCACGTCGCACCACAGACTGTCCAGGAGTTGACTGATACTTTAATCCTGCTCTGGGAGCAGATACCTCAGGAGACCATCTGCAACCTTATCAGGACCATGCCCAGGCGTTGTAGGGAGGTTATACAGGCACGTGGAGGCCACACACACTACTGAGCATCATTTCCTTGTTTTGAAGCATTTCCACTGAAGTTGGATCAACCTTTAATTTGATTTTCCACTTTGATTTTGAGTATCATTTCAAATTCAGACCTCCATGAGATATTAATTTTGATTTACATTGATCATTTTTATGTTTTATTGTTCTCAACGCATTCCACTATGTAATGAATAAAGATTTTCAACTAGAATATTTCATTCAGTCATGTCTAGGATGTGGGATTTTAGTGTTCCCTTTATATTTTCGAGCAGTGTGTAACGAAGGAAGAGATTATCTCTACATGCAAGTTCATATGGCAATAATTCTATGGAGCCATTTGGTTTAATTTTACCTCACAGATATTTTGTATACGCATTGATTTGTTTTTACGTTTGTTTGCTTATACACTCACCGGCCACTTTATTAGGTACACCTGTCCAACTTCTTGTTAACACTTAATTTCTAATCAGCCAATCACATGGCGGCAACTCAGTGCATTTAGGCATGTAGACATGGTCAAGACAATCTCCTGCAGTTCAAACCGAGCATCAGTATGGGGAAGAAAGGTGATTTGAGTGCCTTTGAACGTGGCATGGTTGTTGGTGCCAGAAGGGCTGGTCTGAGTATTTCAGAAACTGCTGATCTACTGGGATTTTCACGCACAACCATCTCTAGGGTTTACAGAGAATGGTCCGAAAAAGAAAAAAAATCCAGTGAGCGGCAGTTCTGTGGGCGGAAATGCCTTGTTGATGCCAGAGGTCAGAGGAGAATGGGCAGACTGGTTCGAGCTGATAGAAAGGCAACAGTGACTCAAATCGCCACCCGTTACAACCAAGGTAGGCCTAAGAGCATCTCTGAACGCACAGTGCGTCGAACTTTGAGGCAGATGGGCTACAGCAGCAGAAGACCACACCGGGTACCACTCCTTTCAGCTAAGAACAGGAATCTGAGGCTACAATTTGTACAAGCTCATCGAAATTGGACAATAGAAGATTGGAAAAACGTTGCTTGGTCTGATGAGTCTCGATTTCTGCTGCGACATTCGGATGGTAGGGTCAGAATTTGGCGTAAACAACATGAAAGCATGGATCCATCCTGCCTTGTATGGAGCATCTTTGGGATGTGCAGCCGACAAATCTGCGGCAACTGTGTGATGCCATCATGTCAATATGGACCAAAATCTCTGAGGAATGCTTCCAGCACCTTGTTGAATCTATGCCACGAAGAATTGAGGCAGTTCTGAAGGCAAAAGGGGGTCCAACCCGTTACTAGCATGGTGTACCTAATAAAGTGGCCGGTGAGTGTATATCAATTTATAGTTCACCCAATATTCTCGTCCTTCTTACAAGTTAATTCTTATTTGTGTTAATTGCCAATTTTATCTGAATGTTATTACCACTAAAAGATGTAGCGAAGAAAGATCTTTTCTTTCTCTTTATTTTGTCATCTGTAAGGCAGGATTATATTGTAAGTCTGCATCTCCTGATTTCATTGTGAAGTCTGGACCACAGCCAGAGTGCTTTCGTCATAATCGGTATGTTCTTTGACTTTGCCTAGCTTCTGATGAGTCTTCAGCACGTCATTGGCAAATAATATGACTATGTCAATTTGTGATTTTACTGGCGGTGGATAGTTCAGAGGTGTGCGCCCATCCTATCTCTTTAAATAAAGCCGCACCTAGCAACCTGAGTTATGTGGCAATAAATCTTTAAGTCGCAGCCTTATGAGGTAACTTAGGCCATGTCGTGCACCTGGATACAAAACCTTGATCCTGTGTTCTGTGGTCAGCGTCTCTTCCATCTCAGCCACAGCAGATACACCTTTTCTTTTGGTATTTAATTCTGTTATCATTGTTACTGTCAGTTTTGGGTGACAGGTGTTTTTAATTTACTCTCTTTGTTTTCTCTATCACCTTTCGAGTGCAGTTTTACGTACCTTCACCTGCTGGTGAGAGTCTTTGTTGGATTTGTTCATTTTGCTGTAGTCTATGTTGGTTACAATTTGTTTCATGTGTGATTCCTTTATTCCTTGTGGAATTGCTACTCTAGCGATCCTACGAGCTGCTAAGGACATGAAGGGTAAGCCGCTGTCGAGTGGGGGCACCATTGCGTTATTTTGGGTGCCAACCCCTGCGGTCAGTCAGGGACAGACAAGGGTCAGAGGAGAGTGTTATTCCTAGTCTGAACAGGGCTGTGTCAGGTTCTCCTGGTTTGTACGTTACCCGTGTGAATGTAACTCGTAACCAAACACAGACTCACCAAAAATTAGAGTACATTAGAGAAGATATTAAAATATAACTTTTACTTCATTATTTAAAAATGTAGACACTTATATAAGGCAAACACCATGAACATACAAGGTGGGAGTGTAATATCGCCCCTATTGATTCTCTCAACCTTGCTCCTGCCTATCAGGGGAGGTTGGCACCCTAGACTTTCGCAGTGGCGCCCCCGCTCGTCAGCAGCTAACCTTGCTGTCCCTTAGATAACCTATCTTGGGGAAGGGAAAAGGTGCTAGCACTATTCTATTCCAAAAAGTTAACCAGCTGTGACCAGTCAATAAAAATTATTCATGTAAACATATATAATGATACTGAGTAATATAAGAAAAAGTCTATTGATATAAGATACTAGTATTAGATACCATGGGCTAGCAAAAAAAAGGTTAATTCAGTCTGGGACTATATTTGCCCCTATGAAAATATCTAAACCTTGCTTCTACCTTGCAGTGGAGGATGGCACCCTAGCCGTGAGCAAATGGCGCCCCCACTCACTGACAGCTGACCTTTCTTTCCCCGTTGCCCCCTGTTGGGAAGAGGGATGCTAGTCGGGAAATGAAAATTCTGTTACAAATATCAGTAATATCAGTCAGTATTTTGGTACAAGATGGATATATAAAAACTATTTTGTCGGGTTCATGCTGATCACCTAGTGAGGGAGTTCTATCTGCGGCAATAGCAGTTGGGGAGCTCTGTGGGTCCAGTGTCCCCTCGTAGAATGGGGATACTGTCATGCGTCTGGATTAGAACCATTGATCTTGTCTTCTGTGGTTGGCATCTCTTCCCACTGAGCCATAGCAGATACACCAATTCTTTTGGTGTTTTAGTTCTATTATCTTTGTTTCAGTTTTTTGTAACAGGTGTTTTTAATTTACTCAGTTTGCCTGCCTTATCACCTTCCGGGTACAGCTTTATATACATTCACCTGCTGGTGTTTCCTACTGGTGATAGTCTTTGATGTATTCATTCACTTTGCTGTAGTTTATGTTGGTTACAGTTGTTTTCGTTTGTGATTCCTTTATTCCTTATGGAACTGCGCTCTATCAATCCTAGGATCTGCTAAGGACATTTAGGCTGTGTGCACACAATGCGTTTTGATGCGTTTTTTTCTGCGTGGCATTGACCCCAAAATGCTATGGAATCCTAATGCCAGCAATGTTAATGAGAATCCTGAAGTGTTCTGCACATGATCAGGGTTTTTCCTTTCAGGATTTGCTGTGCTTTTAAATCCACAGCATGTCAATTCTTTGTTCGTTTTTGCCTGCGTTTTTGACACATTGCACAGGAAGAAAACGCATGCAAAAAACACAGCAGAATTTTCTGCAGAGTTTTTGCTGCCAAGTTCAGGTATGTGTCCCCCTGGTTTGTACACTAACCGTGTGAATGTGCGTTAGCAGTCATAACAGGCCATATATAAGTGTGAAGAAAAATTGGTGTTCACTCAGCGCTGTTGGGATGTGCTAGTTGAACTTGGTGATTGCCCCAAAATGTACTAGAAGACAAAACAATCGCACTTTCACAATATATTTTGTGTACTTTATCAAAGAATATTTATTTGTGTGACAAACACAAAATGTGTGGTGTAAGGTATGGTGACAGAGGCGACAAGGACATTTCGACCCTTCCCAGGTCTTTTTCACATTGTCCTTGTTCTAAAAGATGAGGAGGAGAACAGGAAGGGCGTGCAATTTGCGCTAAGGTATGATGTGTGTATATATAGGAGGCAACTTTGCGAGATGAAGGCTTGGAAGTAGTGAAGCCTGTTGGGGGGACATTCTTGGTGTGTGTGGAAGTTTTAATAAATACTGCATGATAGGCAAAAATATTAGAAAGACGGCATTCAAGACTGCTGTCTTCTGAATTAGTCTAGACATTGGAGGTGCCGAGTATGCTGGTATTCATAAAAATCTATTAGCTGTTAATATTTTTAATCCTGCACAATCCTATTTATAATGATAATAATGAGGTTGTAATATGTAAGAAAAAAATATTTAAGAAATAGGCTATCTTACTAGTGAGGCTTTATGTATAATATTGAATCAATTCCTTTCCCAGGCCATTTAGTTTTCCCAGTCCCCCCCCCCCCCCGATATGCTGTGCCTAGATAAACACAAATCTTTCATTTTGCTGGTCGCTGTAGATCATGCTAATTGAGCTCAACTGATTACAAAGTCATGGCCTATCTTAAAGCCCATTTTCAGTTTTAATGTGGTAAAAATGATTACTAGTGATGAGCGAATATACTCGTTGCTCGAGATTTCCTGAGCACGCTCGGGGGTCCTCGAGTATTTTTTAGTGCTCGGAGATTTCGTTTTCTTTGCCACAGCTGAATGATTTACATTTGTTAGCCACCATAAGTAGATGTGGGGGTTGCCTGCTTGCTAGGGAATCCCCACATGTAATCAAGCAGGCTAGTAGCTGTAAATCATTCAGCTGCTGCAAGGAAAACTAAATCTCCGAGCACTTACAAATACTCGGAGGACACCCGAGCGTGCTCGGGAAATCTCGAGTAACGAGTATATTCGCTCATCACTAATGATTACATATGTTAGAATGTTAGAGGTTACCTTGAGTTTAACTGTAGGTTGCACTAAGTTTCAGGCTGCAATCTATAAGTCCTTATGAGCAATTTGCAATCTGCTTGTAGTTTTTATATACCATAGGATGTAGGCATATCCCTCCCAGCAATACCTGCTGAATATGATGTCTTGTGTGTACAGGAGGCTGCTGCCTTCAGTAAGTCTCTTGTCTGTGCCTTGTATTATACTTGTACTGGTTACAACTCTTTTTTAACACATGAGAGATCTCTTATTTCACGGTGTGACAAACACTGATGCCTAGGATTGTGCGATTTCCTCCTCCCCGGCAGAATCTGCTATGGGTTCCATCCTTTCTCTCTCCATATACACAGCCAGTGTGGTACACCCACTCCCCTCGCAGGCTACCATGTCAGTGCTTTTACTCTCACTTTCCATCTTGATACAGTATTGCCCGAGTGATGTGCCCAGAGAGCCTTAGGTGACTTTTTTATTTAAACTGAGTATCTCTTCCAATTAGTGCTGCTTCACAGATTTTTAGAGCAAGGAGAAAATAATGTGGTTAAAAGTGGCACTATGGGACCAGAGTTGGCAGTAGCCTGAAGAAGGTGTCAGATCGACTCCGAAACACATTGCCTAAAATAACCCTTTTACCTAATACCAACTCTGGTCTCCCGATGCCTGGAAGCACTCTTTTAACCACGTTATTTTTTCCTTGCTCTGGCGCTTTGATTCCTGGCTACCGTCCTGGATCATGTGGAAACAGCAGCAGTTCCTGGGAGATTGATCATTATACCTTTATCAGTGTTGTGCCTGCTGCACAACACCGTTAAGTGAGCACATTACCACTCACCTATTCTATCCATCACTGGTGTATCACACTTTGGAACACTCTCATTTCTTTTTTTATTACAGCTTCACTTATTCTAGAACAGTTTTTCTTTCCTACAGTTTCAAAGTTATGTTACACTTCCTAACAAAAAGCACCCAATACGCAATTTTTTTCTCCAACCAACTTGAAATATACCACAGAACTCTGGGGGCATTCGCATTTTCCCCTCTATGATGCTGGCCATTCAAAAAGTCATATAGGTGAAAAAGCAAACGCCCACAGAGTATGTCAAATGTAGAGCCTGGATTAGCATATTTTCACCCCGCAGTTGTCACATCCCTTTCTGGTGTGGAAGCAGCAGGGTGTAGAAGATCAGCAGCATTGGAGGTTCAGAGCACAGGAGAAAAGCATTCCAGTGCATCGCCTGTAACACAATGAGGTCCGGAGCTCCAACACTGCTGCTCTTCTGAGCTCCCACATTAGGAAGGGATGCCGCAACTGTGGAGTTCTCAGCGTGGTCATTTGAGACAAATCTCATCTCAGGAGAACTCACTGAACCAGGCTGGAGCTGTGTACTCTTTGGGTTTGTGTTTTCCTTTCTATGATGTGGCTGTGTTGATTGGTCAGTATTACATAGGAGAAAAAGCAAATGCCCACATGGAAGTTCCATGGTATACGTTTAGTGGGTCAAAAGGAAAATGTGGATATTGAGCACTTTTTATTACCTAGGGGCATAACCTTGAAATAGAAGGGAATAGAAGAAAAAGAAAATCTGTTTTATGCTCGGAATCAGTGGAGCAGCAGCAATTGGAGGAGAAATCATAATAAATTAAAAAATTCAGTTGAAGCTCCTCTAAAGTGGATGCAATGGCACTGATGCCCCATAGACACTAAATGACGTATCGGGCACATGCTCAACTCATACCCGATGCAAACACTTCCCCTTTGTGTCCGAGGAACTGGATCCAGTGATCACACATTTTCACCTATGCTGTGCGCCACTATGAGAAAACATATTTAATAAAATAAAGGGTATGAATTTATTTAAGCCAAGGCTAGTATAATAGTGAAACTTAAACCACATAATATAGCATTTGTGTTGAAGAAGGAATGAGAGATGTTAATATATGTATATATTTATTGATTACTGCAGGTACTGACAAATATACCTGTTTATCTTTTTGATTATTTGTAAAAACAATTTAGAAGCGTATGGAAACATGACAATATGAAATGATATTTTTATTTTAATGCCCAAAAGTTTAAAAGGAACACTTGCTTCTCTCTTAAAAAAAAATTGTAAATGATTTTATCATCGTCATTTATAACAAATATTTTATGAAGGGGTTGACTAGGCTTATGACAGGTCATTAATATCACCTTGGTGGGGGTCTGACACCGAGCGCCTTCACGGCCAGCTGTATTAAGTTGGATGTACAAAGTGAACGGAGCTGGTCATTGTCAAGAGCTGCATTGAATAGGAGCGGAGCTATAGTTCTCAGCAACAGCGACTACACAGTGAACTTAGTCGTGTGTTCCGCCGTCATTTACTGTTTATATCCAGCCACTGCCAAGGCTGATTGATAGGGGTGTCGGAGTCCCACCGATCTGAAATTGATGACCTGTTTGAGGATCAGTCCTCCTGGACAACCCCAAAGTTACATTAATTAAAAACAAAAATGGTTATTGAGAAAACAAAAACAAGCAAAGCAATAATAATTTAGTAAAACTTTACTTAAAACAATGATTGAAGCCAGAGAGCACCTGTCATATAAAGAAAACAAATCTTTAACTGCAAGTTATCTCCCATATTGACCATACACAGAGAGAGTCAAACTCACTATAAAAATATCATTCATCACAGTAAACAATATAACAAAGTTCAGGGGGAAAAAAGGAAATTATACGCACGGTTAATTGTAATATTATATTGTAATATATGTTTATAAATGTTTCATCGATCTATCACAATGCATAGGAGTGCATAAATCATAAAAATTACATTGCAAAACAATAATAAATACCAGTATTTCTTAAGTTCAACACAATAATAATGTCACAAAAGTAACACAATGAAGAGAGCGTGTATGTTTTGTAATACCAGTGAGACTTCACTTTTAATATTAATCTAACGTTTTAATGAACATCCCCAAAAATCCAGTTCCATCTTAAACACGTTTGTATCAATGTGCTTATAGATATATATACGTCTATAATAGAGATATTGTATGGAGAGCAAAAATTTACTACAGTATGAATGTTGCTGAGTATTAGTTAGCTTCTAATTAAACAGCTTTTTAGATTAAATTTAGAGTTGTAACAAAATTATTTATTATTTTCTTATTTTTCTTGTTTCATAGCAGGGTATTATGGGAGTTTGGATATAGTTACACGGCAAATCTGTTAAAGGGAATGTATCACTTAATATTTGTCTTTCATTTCACTTAATTGAACCCATGATGGACCCTATAAAAGGGATTACTTTCCCTGCCTTTATAGAGTGGCATTGTTATTCCTAGACACAGACTGTGACACCAACTCTGCAACACAACCAAACTGGGCAATGTGCTGCCACTTCGTTAGCTGGGAGGTCTTTGGTAGTTCTGCTGGAGCAGGAAAAAAAAATTACAGGGTGTCTAGTCTGAACAGATTTTTCCACAACAGCGGAAGGGAGAGTTATGACGTGAACCCTATCATTTCTACACCCTTGAAACAAGTAGGCTTAGGCTACGTTCACATTTGCGTTGTTGGGCGCAGCGTCAGCCACTCAACCAACAACGCATGTACACAACGCAGCGTTTTGCGACGCATGCGTTGTCATAAGATAGTAAAGATCAGGAATTTCTGCTCAGGGAAAACGCTACAAGTAGCGTCCTCTGCGCCCTGTCTTGTGCGTCAATATGACGCATGTGTCGTAAAACGCATTACAACGCATACCGGCGCATGTCCATGCGCCCCCCATGTTAAAGATAGGGGTGCATGACGCATGTGTCTGTATCTGTCGACGACGCTGTGCCCAACAACGCAAATGTGAATGTAGCCTTAGATAGTAGAGATGTTGAGATGATTTCCCTAGGAACTACAAATATCTCATGTCATTTTTGTTCACCATTGTTGCCATGAAGGCTGCACACATGTTACTGTTAAACTGTATTGATCAAGTGATTGTACTTGTCTTTGTATTTATTTAATTTATTTATTTTACTTGCTTACATAGCACCATTAATTTTAAAGGGAACCTGTCACCCCCAAAATCGAAGGTGAGCTAAGCCCACCGGCATCAGGGGCTTATCTACAGCATTCCGGTATCCTGTAGATAAGCCCCCGATGTAACCTGAAAGATGAGAAAAAAAGGTTAGATTATACTCATCTAGGGGCGTTCCCGCTTCGGTTCGGGTCCGATGGGTGTCGCGGTCCGGGCCGGCGCCTCCTATCTTCTTACGATGACGTCCTCTTCTTGTATTCACGCCGCGGCTCTGGCGCAGGCATACTTTGTCTGCCCTGTTGAGGGCAGAGCAAAGTACTGCAGTGCGCGGGCACTGGGCCTCTGACCTTTCCCAGCGCCTGCGCACTGCAGTACTTTGCACTGCCCTCAACAGATCATCGGACCGGACCGGAGTGGGACCGCCCCCTGGGTGAGTATAATCTAACCTCTTTTTTTTATCAGGTTACATCGGAGGCTTATCTAATGCTACAGAATGCTGTAGATAAGCCCCTGATGCCGGTGGGCTTAGCTTACCTTCGATTTTGGGGGTGACAGGTTCCCTTTAAAAAGAGCTTTAAAGACAACATACTCTCGCCTACAGTATCCTCACCCATCTCTTGTAGATTGTGAGCCCTCGCGGGCAGGGTCCTCTCTCCTCATGTACCAGTCGTAACTTGTATTGATTAAGATTATTGTACCTGTTTTTATTATGTACACCCCTCCTCACATGTAAAGCGCCATGGAGTAAATGGCGCTATAATAATAAATAATAATAATAATAAACACTGTCCCTATTGGGATTCACAATCTAAATTCCCTATCAATTTGTCTTAGGAGTGTGGGAAGAAACTGAGGTACTAAGAAGAAACCCACGCAAACACGGGGAGAACATACAAACTACTTGCAGATCTTGTCCTTTGTGCCATTTGAACTCAGAACCCCAGCGCTGCAAAGCAGCATTGCTAACCACTGAGCCACCTGTTGTGAACTCTATTTTTGGGCTCCCTCTAGTGGTCACAAGCGGTACTGTGTAGTGTTGTCTTTCTGCAGGTTGCAGCATCAGCTGGTTCGTTATCCTTGGTTGGTTTCCTATTTAGCTCACCTGGATACTCAGTTCCTTGCCTGCTATCAATGTATTCAGTGCTCTTCAGATTCCTTGTGTCTACCTTGCTCCCAGTCTCTCCAAGACAAGCTAAGTTTTTGTTTGATCATTTTTTGATTATCAGCGTTCATTATGTTTTTAGTCCAGCTCGCTAAAATGTGATTTCCTCGCTTGCTGGTTGCTCTAGGGGACTGAGGTTCTCCCCCCACACCGTTAGTTGGTGTGGGGGTTCTTGAAATCTCAGAGTGGATATTTTGTAAGGGTTTTTTACTGACCGCATAGATTCCCTTTTCTATTTTCTGCTATCTAGTATTAGTGGGCCTCATTTGCTGAATCTGCTTTCACCCCTGTGTATGTGCCTTCCTCTTACCTCACCGTTATTATCTGTTGGGGGCTTCTATATCTTTGGGGATTATTTCTCTGGAGGCAAGAGAGGTCTTTTCTTTCTCTCTAGGGGTAGTTAGTTCCTCAGGCTGGCTCGAGACGTCTAGGATTTTTAGGCACGTTCACCGGCTACTTCTAGTGTGTTTGGATAGGTTCAGATTTGCGGTCAGTCCAGTTTGCCACCTCCCTAGAGCTTGTCCTATGTTTGTTACTTAGCTGGAGTAATTTGTGATCCTCAACCACTAAGGATCATAACAGTATAGCAGGCCAAAAAGTGTTTAATGCATCACAGAAGTGGGATAAAAAGAAGACCTAAGTACATTTTTTTTTTTCCCTCCCGCTTTTGCTGCAGTCTGTTTAGCTTCTTTCATCCCCTTGAACTCTGGGTGGTATTGAGCTCAGCTGCAGACATGAATGTTCAGACTCTGACTTCTAGTGTGGATCATCTTACTGCACGGGTGCAAAGTATTCAGGATTTTGTTATTCGTAGCCCTATGTCAGAACCAAAGATACCCATTCCTGAGTTGTTTTCTGGAGATAGATCTAGGTTTCAAAATTTTAAGAATAATTGTAAGTTATTTCTATCTCTGAGACCTCGTTCCTCTGGTGATTCCGATCAGCAAGTTAAAATTGTTATCTCCTTGTTGCGTGGCGTGTTGTGAACTCTATTTCTGGGCTCCCTCTAGTGGTCACAAGCGGTACTGTGTAGTGTTGTCTTTCTGCAGGTTGGCTTCATCAGCTGGTTCGTTATCCTTGGTTGGCTTTCTATTTAGCGCACCTGGATACTCAGTTCCTTGCCTGCTATCAATGTATTCAGTGCTCTTCAGATTCCGTGTGTCTACCTTGCTCCCAGTCTCTCCAAGACAAGCTAAGTTTTTGTTTGATCATTTTTTGATTATCAGTGTTCATTATGTTTTTAGTCCAGCTCGCTAAAATGTGATTTCTTCGCTTGCTGGTTGCTCTAGAGGACTGAGTTTCTCCCCCCACACCGTTAGTTGGTGTGGGGGTTCTTGAAATCTCAGAGTGGATATTTTGTAAGGGTTTTTTACTGACCGCATAGATTCCCTTTTCTATTTTCTGCTATCTAGTATTAGTGGGCCTCATTTGCTGAATCTGCTTTCACCCCTGTGTATGTGCCTTCCTCTTACCTCACTGTTATTATTTGTTGGGGGCTTCTATATCTTTGGGGATTATTTCTCTGGAGGCAAGAGAGGTCTTTCTTTCTCTCTAGGGATAGTTAGTTCCTTAGGCTGGCTCGAGACGTCTAGGAATTCAGGCACGTTCACCGGCTACTTCTAGTGTGTTTGGTTAGGTTCAGATTTGCGGTCAGTCCAGCTTGCCACCTCCCTAGAGCTTGTCCTATGTTTGTTACTTAGCTGGAGTAATTTGTGATCCTCAACCACTAAGGATCATAACAGTGGCGACCCTCAAGATTGGGCTTTCTCTCTGGCGCCAGGAGATCCTGCATTGATTAATGTAGATGCATTTTTTCTGGCTCTTGGACTGCTTTATGAGGAGCCTAATCTTGAGAATCAGGCAGAAAAAGCGTTGCTGGCTATCTCTCAAGGTCAGGATGAAGCAGAGGTGTATTGTCAAAAATTTCGGAAATGGTTGGTGCTTACTCAATGGAATGAGTGTGCCCTGGCTGCAAATTTCAGAGAAGGTCTTTCTGAGGCCGTTAAGAATGTTATGGTGGGGTTTCCCACCCCTACAAGTCTGAGTGATTCTATGGCTTTAGCCATTCAGGTTGATCGGCGTTTGCGGGAGCGCAAATCTGCTCATCCTTTGGCGGTATTTTCTGGACAGAGACCTGAGTGTATGCAATGTGACCGAACTCTGACCAGAATTGAGCGACAAAGTCATAGACGTCAAAATGGGTTGTGCTTTTACTGTGGTGATTCTACTCATGTTATCTCAGCATGCTCTAAACGCTTAAAAAAAATCGCTAAACCTGTCACCATTGGTACTATACAGCCTAAATTTATTTTGTCTGTTACTTTGATTTGTTCTTTGTCGTCCTACCCGGTTATGGCTTTTGTGGATTCGGGTGCTGCCCTGAATCTGATGGATTTGTCGTTTGCCAGGCGCTGTGGTTTTGTCCTGGAGCCTTTGGAATTTCCTATTCCTCTGAGGGGAATTGATGCTACGCCATTGGCTGAGAATAAGCCTCAGTATTGGACGCAAATGACCATGTGCATGACTCCCGTACATCAGGAGGTGATTCGCTTTCTCGTTCTGCATAATTTGCATGATGTTGTCGTTTTGGGTCTGCCATGGCTGCAAGCTCATAATCCAGTTTTAGATTGGAAAGCTATGTCTGTGTCAAGTTGGGGTTGTCAGGGAATTCATGGCGATACTCCGTTGGTGTCTATTGCTTCTTCCACTCCTTCTGAGGTCCCTGAGTTTTTGTCTGACTACCAGGATGTATTTGATGAGCCCAGGTCCAGTGCCCTGCCCCCTCATAGGGATTGTGACTGTGCTATAAATTTAATTCCTGGTAGTAAATTCCCTAAGGGACAACTTTTTAATTTGTCTATACCAGAGCATGCCGCGATGCGGAGTTATATAAAGGAGTCTTTGGAGAAGGGACATATTCGCCCATCCTCTTCCCCTCTTGGTGCAGGATTTTTTTTTGTGGCCAAGAAGGACGGTTCTTTGAGACCTTGTATAGATTATCGTCTTCTGAATAAAATTACAGTCAAATTTCAGTATCCTTTGCCACTATTGTCTGATTTGTTTGCTCGGATTAAGGGTGCCAGTTGGTTCACCAAGATAGATCTCCGTGGTGCGTATAACCTTGTGCGCATTAAGCAGGGAGATGAATGGAAAACAGCATTTAATACGCCCGAAGGCCATTTTGAGTACTTAGTGATGCCTTTTGGACTCTCTAATGCTCCTTCTGTGTTTCAGTCCTTCATGCATGACATCTTCCGAGAATATCTGGATAAATTTATGATTGTTTATTTGGATGATATTTTGGTCTTTTCTGATGATTGGGAGTCCCATGTGAAGCAGGTCAGGATGGTGTTTCAGGTCCTGCGTGCTAATGCTTTATTTGTGAAGGGCTCAAAATGCCTCTTCGGAGTACAGAAGGTCTCCTTTTTGGGTTTTATTTTTTCTCCTTCTACTGTGGAGATGGACCCAGTCAAGATCCAGGCTATTCATGACTGGACTCAGCCCACGTCTGTTAAGAGTCTTCAGAAGTTCTTGGGTTTTGCTAATTTTTACCGTCGTTTCATCGCTAATTTTTCTAGCGTGGTTAAACCTTTGACGGATTTGACCAAGAAGGGTTCTGATGTGACTAATTGGTCTCCTGCGGCCGTGGAGGCCTTTCGGGAGCTGAAGCACCGGTTTTCTTCAGCTCCAGTCTTATGTCAGCCAGATGTCTCTCTTCCCTTCCAGGTCGAGGTTGATGCTTCTGAGATTGGAGCAGGGGCTGTCTTGTCGCAGAGAAGCTCTGATGGCTCTGTGATGAAGCCATGTGCTTTCTTTTCAAGAAAGTTTTCGCCTGCCGAGCGGAATTATGATGTTGGTAATCGGGAGTTGTTGGCTATGAAGTGGGCATTTGAGGAGTGGCGACATTGGCTACATGATTATTTAAATATCAAACATCCAGTTATTCCTATTTATCATGCGTTTCCTAAGATTCATAAAAATGTTTTTCCTCCCCCGTTTAGAGCCATCATCTCTGGTATAGGGTCACTTTCAGAAAATTTGGGAGAATGGGTGGATCATTTTCTACAACCCTTAGTGATCAATTTACCGGGTTATATCAAAGATACCAGAGCAGTCATTGCCGCATTAGATGGCTTTTTGTGGTCTTCACATTATACATGGGTCACCTGTGATGTGGTTGGTTTATATCCTTCCATACCACATAATATAATTCTAACCAGCTTGTCATATTTTCTTAATAAGTACAGCACGTACAAACAGGAGATTCAATCTTTCATTGTAGACTCAGTTTCTTTTTTGTTGACCCATAATTATTTTTCATTTGACAGGTTGTTTTTTATCCAAAAAAAGGGCGTTAGTATGGGGGGGAAATGTTCCCCTTCATTAGCCAATATTACAGTAGCGGTTTGGGAAGAAAAATATATTTTCAATGAGAATAATCCTTTTTCTAATAACATTGTATTTTTTGGTCGCTATATCGATGATTTGATTATAATTTGGAAGGGGGATGATATGCTGATTACGGACTTCATAAAATACGTGAATAATAATGACTTTAATCTCTCCTTTACTTTTAATACCTCCAAGACTTCTATCAACTATTTGGATATTTCCTTATCAGTAAATGAAAATACTAACTTAGTTGCTGTTTCCCCTTATAGAAAATCTACTGACAGCAACTCCATTTTGGAGGCACACTCTTGTCACCCAAAACATGTCCTTCCCGACATGTGACGGGATAGTACGTCACATGTCGGGACCCCCGCTTTGATGTGCGCTCCGGCGGTGAGCGCACATCAAAGTCGCGACATGTCAGCTGTTTTTTACAGCTGACATGTGCGCGCAATAGCGGCGGGTGAAATCGCGATCACCCGCCGCTATTAACTAGTTAAATGCCGCTGTCAAACTCAGACAGCGGCATTTAACTACCGCATCCGGCCGTGCGGCCGGATATGAGCGCATCGCCGACCCCCGTCACATGATCGGGGGTCGGCGATGCGTCAGGAAGGTAACCATAGAGGTCCTGGAGACCTCTATGGTTACTGATCGCCGGTGGCTGTGAGCGCCCCCCTGTGGTCGGCGCTCACAGCACACCTGCATTTTAGCTACATAACAGCGATCTGATGATCGCTGTTATGTAGCAGAGCCGATCGGGCTGTGCCTGCTTCTAGCCTCCCATGGAGGCTATAGAAGCATGGTAAAAGTTAAAAAAAAAAGTAAAAAAAAATGTGAAAAAAATAAAAAAAATATAAAAGTTTAAATCACCCCCCTTTCGCCCCAATCAAAATAAATCAATAAAAAAAAAACCCAACCTACACATATTTGGTATCGCCGCGTTCAGAATCGCCCGATCTATCAATAAAAAAAAAGCATTAACCTGATCGCTAAACGGCGTAATGAAAAAAAAAATCGAAACGCCAGATTTACGTTTTTTTGGTCGCCACGACATTGCATTAAAATGCAATAACTGGCGATCAAAAGAACGTATCTACACCAAAATGCTATCATTAAAAATGCAAAAAATAAGCCCTCACCCGACCCCAGATCACGAAAAATGGAGACGCTACGGGTATCGGAAAATGGCGCAATTTTATTTATTTATTTTTTTGCAAAGTTTGGAATTTTTTTTCACCACTTAGGTAAAAAACAACCTAGTCATGTTAGGTGTCTATGAACTCGTAATGACCTGGAGAATCACAATGGCAGGTCAGTTTTAGCATTTAGTGAACCTAGCAAAAAAGCCAAACAAAAAACAAGTGTGGGATTGCACTTTTTTTGCAATTTCACCGCACTTGGAATTTTTTTCCCTTTTTCTAGTACACGACATGGTAAAACCAATGATGTCGTTCAAAAGTACAACTCGTCCCGCAAAAAATAAGCCCTCACATGGCCAAATTGACGGAAAAATAAAAAAGTTATGGCTCTGGGAAGGAGGGGAGTGAAAAACGAATACGGAAAAACGGAAAATCCCACGGTCATGAAGGGGTTAAGAATATACCAGTGGGTGAATTGATCAGGCTCAAAAGAAATTGTAGTTCATCTGCACAATTCACACAGGAAACTGAGTCTGCAGTTTTCAGACTTAAAGATCGCGGTTATCCTAATTGGATGCTACACAGAGCAAAATCAGTGACAAAAGACATTGATAGGAAGTCTTTATTATGGAGTGATAATGAGGATCTAGGGTCTCTTTCTATGAACCCCAACGAGAATAATAATAAAATTAAAAAAATTAAAAGAAAAAGGTTTAATGAGACTAAACACGCAGAGTCTGCCTCTCACTCTCTGAGTACGATACATTTTTCCACAGTTTATAGTCCGCAGTATGCAGAAATAATTCAAATTGTGAAAAAGTATGTTCCTATTTTATACAATGATGTGAAGCTAGCACATATTTTAGATCGTACTCACATACGATATCTTGCCAAAAAAGCACCTTCCTTACGTGACATCCTATCTCCTAGTCTCTATCTCAATAGTAAATTGACTGCAGGAAATAGTGCCTGGTTAACATATAAGGGTTTTTTTAAATGTGGTCACCACCCATGTAAAACGTGTAATTTCGTAAGAAAAACTACTAGTTTCACCTCTAGTGTGACAGGCATTACTTATCCAATTAGAACGCACATGAATTGCAACTCAGAAGGTGTCATTTATTTGATAGAATGCGATTTATGTAAACTGCAATATGTGGGCTGCACAGTGGGCCCTTTAAAAAGAAGGTTTTGTAAGCATATCTCAGAATCTGCACTTAATAATACATCACATAACATTTCTGCAGTCTCTCACCACTGCAAAACAATCCATGCAGGTAACACCAGCATGATTAAAGTGACTGCTATTGAAAAAGTGCATAAACCCCCTAGAGGTGGTGATCATAGACGTAAGATATTAAATCGTGAATCCTTTTGGATATTTTCTCTACAGTCAAGGGTGCCCTTAGGGCTGAACAAACGTCTTGACCTCATTTTGCAGTTAGATTAATGTAATAATCTCATGTCTTTAATATAAATATATAATTTTTTTTTTTATTTTTTTTTTTCTGTGTTTTTTTTTTTTTATTTATTTATTTTTTTTTATATAAGAAGGTGATATTTAATATTGTACACACTGTGAAATGGTTCTATTATTCCAGCTAATGTAATTTTTTGATACACCGATGTGGTTCTTTTTTCATGGATATGTCTTTCTCTTTTGCGGTTCACAGGGGGTTAATATAATGAATGTTCTGATTGCCCACCTGAGTTTTAATCTAAGCACTTGCTGTTTTAGTGTTCTGTGTTGTATAAAATGTTAATATGTGGTTCCATTTTCATGCCATGACTAAGACCTGATGGTCGAAACGCGTCGGCGTTGACCACCTGGGACCCCCATCTCTCTTTTTTGCAAATGTTTGCATTTTAAAGTGTTTCTAATAAATTGACTTTTAGAAGATCCATGCTGGAGATTTTTTCTTTTTCATTGCTGAATCCTAGATAGGCTCGTTGGTCGTTGTTTTTCTCCCGTTTCAACTTCGTGGTCTCATACCTGCCTGGTTCGAAGAACGTGAAAGCTGATGCACTTTCTAGCAGTTTTGTGCCTGACTCTCCGGGAGTTTCTGAGCCGGCTGGTATTCTCAGAGAGGGAGTGATTTTGTCTGCCATTTCCCCAGATTTGCGACGAGTGCTGTAGAAATTTCAGGCGGATAGATCTGACCGTTGTCCACCAGAGAGACTGTTTGTCCCGGATAGATGGACCAGCAGAGTTATTTCCGAGGTTCATTCTTCGGTGTTGGCGGGTCATCCTGGGATTTTTGGTACCAGAGATTTGGTGGCTAGGTCCTTCTGGTGGCCTTCCTTGTCGCGGGATGTGCGTTCCTTTGTGCAGTCTTGTGGGATTTGTGCTCGGGCTAAGCCTTGCTGTTCTCGTGCCAGCGGTTTGCTTTTGCCTTTGCCTGTTCCGAAAAGGCCTTGGACGCACATTTCCATGGATTTTATTTCGGATCTTCCAGTATCTCAGAAAATGTCTGTCATCTGGGTGGTGTGTGATCGTTTTTCCAAGATGGTCCATTTGGTGCCCTTGCCTAAGTTGCCTTCTTCCTCCGATTTGGTTCCTCTATTTTTTCAGAATGTGGTTCGCTTGCACGGCATTCCTGAAAATATTGTGTCTGATAGAGGATCCCAGTTTGTGTCCAGGTTTTGGCGGACTTTTTGTGCCAAGATGGGCAGTGATTTGTCTTTTTCGTCGGCCTTCCGTCCTCAGACTAATGGCCAAACCGAGCGAACTAATCAGACGTTGGAAACTTATTTGAGATGTTTTGTTTCTGCTGATCAGGATGATTGGGTTACTTTTTTGCCTTTGGCCGAGTTTGCCCTTAATAATCGGGCTAGTTCTGCTACTTTGGTTTCACCTTTTTTCTGCAATTCTGGTTTCCATCCTCGTTTTTCCTCGGGTCAGGTTGAGTCTTCTGACTGTCCTGGGGTGGATTCTGTGGTGGATAGGTTGCAGCAGATTTGGAACCATGTGGTGGACAATTTGAGGTTGTCACAGGAGAAGGCTCAGCGCTTTGCCAACCGCCGCCGCGGTGTGGGTCCCCGACTTCGTGTTGGGGATTTGGTGTGGCTGTCTTCTCGGTATGTTCCTATGAAGGTCTCCTCTCCTAAATTCAAGCCTCGCTTCATCGGTCCTTATAAGATCTTGGAAATCCTTAACCCGGTGTCTTTTCGTTTGGATCTCCCAGCATCGTTTGCCATTGATAATGTGTTCCATAGGTCTTTGTTGCGGAGGTATGTGGTACCTGTGGCTCCTTCTGTTGAGCCTCCTGCTCCGGTGCTGGTCGAGGGCGAATTGGAGTACGTGGTGGAGAAGATTTTGGATTCTCGTATCTCTAGACGGAGGCTTCAGTATTTGGTTAAGTGGAAGGGCTATGGTCAGGAGGATAATTCCTGGGTTGTCGCCTCTGATGTTCATGCGGCCGATATGGTTCGTGCCTTCCACGCGGCTCATCCTGATCGCCCTGGGGGTCTTGATGAGGGTTCGGTGACCCCTCCTCAAGGGGGGGTACTGTTGTGAACTCTATTTTTGGGCTCCCTCTAGTGGTCACAAGCGGTACTGTGTAGTGTTGTCTTTCTGCAGGTTGCAGCATCAGCTGGTTCGTTATCCTTGGTTGGTTTCCTATTTAGCTCACCTGGATACTCAGTTCCTTGCCTGCTATCAATGTATTCAGTGCTCTTCAGATTCCTTGTGTCTACCTTGCTCCCAGTCTCTCCAAGACAAGCTAAGTTTTTGTTTGATCATTTTTTGATTATCAGTGTTCATTATGTTTTTAGTCCAGCTCGCTAAAATGTGATTTCCTCGCTTGCTGGTTGCTCTAGGGGACTGAGGTTCTCCCCCCACACCGTTAGTTGGTGTGGGGGTTCTTGAAATCTCAGAGTGGATATTTTGTAAGGGTTTTTTACTGACCGCATAGATTCCCTTTTCTATTTTCTGCTATCTAGTATTAGTGGGCCTCATTTGCTGAATCTGCTTTCACCCCTGTGTATGTGCCTTCCTCTTACCTCACCGTTATTATCTGTTGGGGGCTTCTATATCTTTGGGGATTATTTCTCTGGAGGCAAGAGAGGTCTTTTCTTTCTCTCTAGGGGTAGTTAGTTCCTCAGGCTGGCTCGAGACGTCTAGGATTTTTAGGCACGTTCACCGGCTACTTCTAGTGTGTTTGGATAGGTTCAGATTTGCGGTCAGTCCAGTTTGCCACCTCCCTAGAGCTTGTCCTATGTTTGTTACTTAGCTGGAGTAATTTGTGATCCTCAACCACTAAGGATCATAACAGCCACCATGCTGCCACATGCTGTGTCATACACACATGATTTTGACAAGTATTCTTGAGTTTAGTCAACTGAGTTTTAACGACTCCTTGCCCACGTCTCAGTTCAATCCTTCATGCTTGGTGGCTGTCCCAGTGGCTGTCAGGAAGAGGGGGGAGGGGGGAAAGAGGAGCTAACCTATTGTGTTCTCCTATTGTCAATGATGAATCTTGTGATATCTGCCTCAACTTTTATTACATTGATGTTGGTTTTCATTGCAATTTAGCCTTCTGATGATAATAAGATAAGTTTAAAAAAATGATCTATAAACAAAAGGAAATGTCAGCCTACTGTTAGTCTCTGTGGTCAATGTAAAAAGTGAGAAATTTCAGAATTTTAATAACTAAAGATGTTACCATGAAAAAAAAGTTTTACAGCATTTTATGATAATACATCCCCTTTAAGATCATATCTAGCAAAGTAAGCTTAACTTTTTATTTGCTTCTCCAAGGGTAGATTTAAACTAATAATATAATGTACAGTCTTATGTAAAACATTGAACCCCTCTTATCACATGGCATGGTCTACTCCTTGTGTTTGTGAAATAACCACAACCTCTGGAAATAAACTTATAGTGAAGCTGTCAGTGAATACTGATTCCATTGATATGTCACTTGCTAGGCTGTATGTTGTTTCAATAAAAACCATTGTTTTATCAGCAGGAGATTATCACTACCCGACTAGGTGTCTCGCGCCTCCTAGTCCAAACCCTGTCCCAACCACTGATTGGCAGCTTTCTGACAATGTACAGTGTACACAGACAATGGTCAATCAGTGCTGTGGATGGGGTTATACACAGCTCAGCATTCAGAGCACTGCTAAATCTGCAGCAGAGAAAACTGTGATTGTATCACAACTGCTGCACCCAGTAAACAAAGTGAAACAGCACTGGAATCAGGGTCTCCATCCCTACATCATGCTTCTCTTAGATGTGGACAAAAACCTCTTTTAGATGTGGTATAAAATATTTTAAATTGTTAATATGAAATCACTGATAATTTAAAGGGTTACTCAACGTGAAAAATTCCATTTCAATGTGTAGAGTCTCAGAGCAGCGAGGTGTACATGAAGTAGGGATTCAAAAGCGTTCTTTATGTCATGGGTTTGTAAATTGTTCCCTATACTTAAGAGGATCACTTGCTAATCACAGGTGGACTGACCGCAATTACCGTCACTGATTCTGAGAACAGCCCTGTTTGAAGGGAGCTGAAGTCGAGCATGTGCACCTCCGCTCCATTCACCGTTTCTGCGACAAGCAGAGCTAGCCAAATCCAGGTAATAATATGTATACTCAATCTCTGCTCCACTCAACCAAGGCTCTGCTGTATATACCTGTGTTCCCCATTAAACAATTGTGGAGCATTTCTTCTTAGAACTCTGTGTTGTTATTTTCCCTTGTTATTCCTCAAAATGTAAACATACATTGACAATTAGGAGTTACAATTTCCTTTGTCAATATGGTACACAAGTAAACACTACAGGGTGGGCCATTTATATGGATACACAAAAAAAAATGGGAATGGTTGGTGATATCAACTTCCTGTTTGTGGCACATTAGTATATGGGAGGGGGAAAACGTTTCAAGATGGCTGGTGACCATGGCGGCCATTTTGAAGTCGGCCATTTTGGATCCAACTTTATTTTTTCCAATGGGAAGAGGGTCATGTGACACATCAAACTTATTGAGAATTTCACAAGAAAAACAATGGTGTGCTTGGTTTTAATGTAACTTTATTCTTTCATGAGTTATTTACAAGTTTATGACCACTTATAAAATGTGTTCAAAGTGCTGCCCATTGTGTTGGATTGTCAATACAACCCTCTTCTCCCACTCTTGACACATTGATAGCAACACTGCAGAAGAAATGCTAGCACAGGCTTCCAGTATCCGTTGTTTCAGATGCTGCACATCTCGTATCTTCACAGCATAGACAATTGCCTTCAGATGACCCCAAAGATAAATCTATGGGGGTCAGATCTGGAGACCTTGGTGGCCATTCAACTGGCCCACGACGGCCAATCCACTTTCCAGGAAACTGTTCAGTTATGCACTGAAGATGGCACGTTCCCTGAGCTTTTCCAGCAACATGGTGCACCACCACATTATGGGTGTCAGGTCCGATCATTCCTACATGAACAGTTTCCTGGAAAGTGAATTGGTCGTCGTTGGCCAGTTGAATGGCCACCAAGGTCTCCAGATCTGACCCCCTTACACTTTTATCTTTGGGGTCATCTGAAGGCAACTGTCTATGCTGTGAAGATACGAGATGTGCAGCATCTGAAACAACGGATACTGGAAGCCTGTGCTAGCATTTCTACATAAATTCTTCTCAACAAGTCCAAAAGCAGGAAAACAAATACTGCTATCTGGCTAAAGAAAATAATTGTAATTTCTGGGACTGTAAATTATGCGAAAGGGGCTTTAAACAGTTTTTTTAAATTTGGTGGCCTGTCCTTAAACGAATAATAACAAGTTGCACAATTGGATGTGTAAAAAAAAAATGTTCCTGTGCTGAGATAATCTTATAAATGTGCCCCTGCTATGTACCATGTAACTGTGTAATGGATGTGTATTCACAATGGCAGCAATAATTAATTATTTTAATATCTAGGTTTGCGCTCTGTAGCAGATAAGTTAACTTTTTTCCTTTTACATCAACATAACATTTAAAGTAGTACATACTTGGCTGACTTCATACAGCCAGTGCCTGTCTGTGGATTGGGATATTTATCTTAGAGAAATAGCCAAATCAAAGTCGTGAAGAGCTGAATAAAGAATTAGAACTAAATAGAAATTTGCCAATGTTGCATATTTATGACACACACCTTTCCTAATTCTCAGTTTAGAGCTGAAGCATTTATTATTGGTGGACATCCACATGCCTAAAAAAAAAGTGCATTTGCCTTTGAAACTGGCTTATATAAAATAGTTAGAAACCTTTAAATATTATAGGTTTATATGTACATTAATATCTAAATGATAGAGAAACTCAAATCTGGAATACCATAATCCGCATGCAAACAGATAGCATATATTCTGCATCGGTATGCACGCCTATATACATATAGACACTTTTCCTACTACTTGGATATAGGTGGAGAGCATTATGCCTGTACAAGTGGGGTGTATATAGGTCCCCTATTCATAAATATCCAGACAATATAAGCATGAGCCTTTGCTGAACAGAGATTTACCGCAAAGAACATATTTCTCAATACTTTAATCCATATCACATCTCGTTTTCCATGATGAAGAGTTTGTGAGTCTTACTTTGTTGAGGCACGTCAGTATTGACAGGTAATGATCTGGTGATGGGGAAGATCGTGCTATCTTTTCCTCTGCAGCACACATATGTGAGGATGTCGAGATCGTGTATAACCTGCTTTACACACACACCGGAATGACCCCATTGTATTTATACAACGGCTGTTTTTGCAGAGAGCTCCTCTTGGATTCTTTTGTCTACATTCATCCAGATCTGTCAGATCAAGCAAAATTCTATTAGTATACATCTTTCCACTATTAGTACTATTAGTTATTTTCAACAAATTCTAGGTTTATCCCTAAAAGGGGTTATCTCATAAAAAATATTAATCGCCTATCCACAGGATAGGTGGCAAGTGTAACAAATCCACCCCTCGGTGTGTCTTAGGATGCAAGGATTGACAGCTCAGTAATCCAGTATGGTGCTGGGGCGTGCTGAGTGGTCTGTGCAGTGATTGACAGCTCCGTTGTCCAGTCCAGTGCAAGGGCGTGCTGAAATGTCTGTTTTGATTGACAGCTTAACCGTCCAATCTGATACTGGGTGGTGCTGAGCTCTTGTCAGATGCTCACTGTTCTCTTGATTTGTCAGCTACGTAACAGGGCTGACAGTCCGAGATAGGTGCCAAATGTAGCTTCAGCTCAGTGTGGTTTGTTTCCTATATGCCTAGTGTTTTGCTTGTTGATATAACACTTCCTGTCCTTGAACTTCGTTCTGACCATCTGTTTGTTTAACTCCTTTGCTCCGATTCGCTATCCTCCTGGTATTTTGACCTTGGACCATTACCTGACTACCACCTGACTTAGCATCAGATCAAATGTCTGTATCGGTAGATACTCCATCACTGCTTACTAGATGGGGATTCTCCAACCCACCGTTCCTGCTCACTTTATGACCACAGAGAGTAGGAGTTTCAATGGAAAACTGATCACGCCTGCACATTTCCACTCCTTTGGATGTATGTTGGCTTGAGAGAAACATGCTTGACAACTTACAACTCCTTCTCAATGTGGTTGTGTAGTGAAGATAAATGGGAGACTCGAGAACTCCGTTCTAGTGATTATACATTTATCATGTATCCTGTGGACAGGGGATAATTGATTTCTTTATTGTTTTAATAACCCCTTTAACTTTTTAATTAAAACCATGATACCTTTTATACACTTTGGCACAGAATGTTGTATATTTTTATCATGGAAAGTTTCTGCAGTCAATAGTTAATGTGGCACGTAAGGTATTTGACAGAGAAAGGAAACTCATTATCTAAGGAGATTTCTTTCCATTGGTGCTAAATTAGGATACAATGGCAGCCAGGGGCCTATCAAACACCCCCAAGTTTACCAAAAGTATCTGTTCATTAGGCTTTACCAAAGGAATGGCCTATAAATTGCTTGAAACCATGACTAAGGACAGTTCAATGTCTGAAACACGTATGTTTTCGCCTTGATGCAGTATTTTTAACGAACCTGGAATCTTTTAAGCTGAACTAATAAATTGGTAAGGTTTTATATCCAAGCGGCTAGATATCTTTCTTTGCTTTGTAGATTGCTTGTCATTGTTATACTGACAGGCAGTAATTCTTTGGCATTCCAGATAGGACAGTAAAATAGAAATGCAACTAAAAACAAGAGACACATTTATCTAGTAATGGTTTTGACTCACCAGTGCAGCGTGTTCTAGTGATGTCCAGTTGGAAGCCACTCTGGCACTCACATGAAAGTCCATGAGTACCTCTCACACAACGACCATTGGCACAGTGACACTCCTCAGACTCCTCCTCTGAGCTCTCCCCATCTAAAAGGAGACATATCATTTGTGTTTTATAACATAAATGGCAATAGTAAACTTTTTTTTTCCCAAAAAGACAGTGCCATCCTGCATGTTGCTCGTGCTACTGTGAGTAGTTTGTATAACCTGTAGCACCTCCGAACTTGTCTCCTATTGAGCACATACGGGACATCATTGATCGGCAATTGCAAAAGAAGCTGCCAGCAGCGGATCTCGATGATTTGCCAAAGTGCATTCATTGTAGCAAAACATTTCTCAGGTAACCTAAATAACCTCACTGATGATAACCAAGGTTGTAAGTGTGGGGATATCTGTAGTGGCGCGTGTATTCCATACTGAAAGAAAAATCGAGATTTGTTGGAAATGTTGCCTTTTTTTAATCTTTTGCATATCCGTAATACGTCTACTCATCTAGTGATCTCCACAATTTTTCCTTCAAGGTGTTACAGTTTCAATGTTGAGGAGTGTACTTTAATGGAGAACATCTCTTTTCAGTACAACCTTGCTCGAATCTGATGGAGCTATAACCAAACCTTCACTTTTTCTAGGCATGAACACACTGGTACCAGGCCTTTCTGTACCAGCATCAGTCATTACATTTTCTCTACTTCTGTATGGATTTGCACACAGACAAAAGTGCACACTATTGACAGTGCAGTCTGTTCTACTGATGGCAAAGGCTGCCACATGTCTTACATATGTTTTGTGTCAAAGCACAATAGTGCATAGGCTTCTTCTGAATGGTACTTTTTTCACATATTTGTTCATGTGTTTTTACATTTTGATTGATAACAAAACATGAGTAATAGGAAATAAGGTTAATAATTAACCTAGGAAAAATTCCTTATCAGTTAACTCCTGAAAATATCAAGGGAAACGTTTCCTGATCTACTGTAAATCTAATTTCTCAAAATAGTCTAGTGATATTGTCGGGGTCGTAACGACAATATACCCTCATTCACCAGTCATTCCAAATTAAACTATAAGCATGTGGTACCGGGTAAGAATGAGTCAGACAGGTAGCTGGTTCAATCTCAGTGCATGCTCATGTGACTATATGTGTCCAGAGCAGTTGCAGCAACTACTTTATTTTTGAATACACAGTACTATTGTTTAGGAAAAAAAGGAATGCATTAGGCGGAGTTTAAGCAGCATACATCTAGTGCTCAGTCTCTCTCTCTGATTCGTCAGAACGTCTCCCGGTGGTTACTTCTTTCTTCACATTCCAGAGTTATCTTTTCAGGAGAAATGAAACTTAACCCTTCAGATTTTAAACTGAAGTGAAGAATGAACACTGGCAGCCATCTTTAATACAGTTACATTTGCATTAGCAAGGGAAAACTTATTGTTTCACAGTATAAGATATATAAAAGTACAAAAGGTATATAAGAAAGTATATTTTCACCTTGACAATATTATTGTGCAGAACTACAATTCTAAGGATATGCCTCAGACACATTTTTTTTTGCAGATTTTCTAATCTGTAGCGTGTCAATTTCACCTGAGTAAATATTGCTAATTGACTGTTAATCTTGTCCATTGTCATGAATGGGTAGCTAAAATCTGCAATAAATAAGCAACATAGTGGATGGAGTCCACTGCGGATCCGCAGCAAAATTAGTACCGTATTTTCCGGCGTATAAGACGACTGGGCGTATAAGACGACCCCCCAACTTTACCAGTTAAAATATAAAATCTTCTTAAAAGTCGGGGGTCTTCTTATACACCCTATGTCGTCTTATAGGGCCGGTGAATATGTGCCTTTTGGGGGGGGGGGGAGTGATCCTGATGACGAGGGGGCGTCTCACAGGAAAGTGAGTATCCCCCATTACCTTATCGTAGCGGTGCAGCGTGGGGGTCTCAGTGCTGGGAGTGGCGGCGGCGGCTGCTGTGCTCTGGTGCGGCGGCTGCTGTGCTCTGGTGCGGCGGCTCCTCTTCTGTGTGGGGCCTCTGTGCTGTGGGGTGGCGGTGGCGGCGGCATATCTTTATCCAGTTGGGGCTCCTCCGGCATCTCCTTAGCCCTGGAGGCCCCGCCGCAACTCCATCGGTGCAATGCAGCGGCCATTTTCCCGGAGGCAGCTCAATAGGTGCGATGCGGTGGCCTCCGGGAAAATGGCCGCTGCTCAGATTCAGATCTCGTCCCGAAATCTCGGGACACGAGATCTGAATCTGAGCAGCGGCCATTTTCCCGGAGGCCACCACATTGCACCGATGGAGTTGCGGCGGGGCCTCCAGGGCTAAGGAGATGCCGGAGGAGCCCCAACTGGATAAAGATACGCCGCTGCCGCCGCCACCCCACAGCACAGAGGCCCCACACAGAAGAGGAGCCGCCGCACCAGAACACAGCAGCCGCCGCCGCTCCCAGCACTGACACCCCCACGCTGCACCGCTAGGATAAGGTAATGGGGATTACTCACTTTCCTGTGAGACGCCCCCTCGTCATCAGGATCACTCCCCCTCCCCACCCACAATATACACCGGCGTACAAGACGATTCCCGGCGTATAAGACGACCCCCGACTTTTAAGAAGATTTTCGGGGGTTAAAAAGTCGTCTTATACGCCGGAAAATACGGTAAGTGATATCACAAAATAAAAGTTTGAATTGAAAAAAATAAAATAAATATAAAAAAAATATATATGTATATACACTGCTCAAAAAAAATAAAGGGAACACTAAAATCCCACATCCTAGATATCACTGAATGAAATATTCCAGTTGTAAATCTTTATTCATTACATAGTGGAATGTGTTGAGAAAAAAAAACTAAAAATGATCATCGTAAATCCGTAAATCACTACTAATATCCCACGGAGGTCTGGAGTTGGAATGATGCTCAACATCAAAGTGGAAAATGAAGTTACAGGCTGATCCAACTTCAGTGGAAATGCCTCAAGACAAGGAAATAATGCTCAGTAGTGTGTGTGGCCTCCACGTGCCTGTATGATCTCCCTACAACACCTGGGCATGCTCCTGATGAGGCAGCAGATGGTCTCCTGAGGGATCTCCCAAACCTGGACTAAAGCATCCTCCAACTTTTGGACAGTCTGTGGTGCAACGTGACGTTGGTGGATGGTGCGAGAAATGATGTCCCAGATGTGTTTAATCGGATTCAGGTCTGGGGAACGGGCGGGCCAGTCCATAGCTTCAATGCCTACATCTTGCAGGAACTGCTGACACACTCCAGCCATATGAGGTCTGGCATTGTCCTGCATTAGGTGGAACCCAGGGCCAACCGCACCAGCATATGGTCTCACTAGGGGTCTGAGGATCTCATCTCGGTACCTAATGGCTGTCTGGCTACCCCTGGCGAGCACATGGAGGTCTGTGCAAACCTCCAAAGAAATACCACCCCACACCATTACTGATCCACTGCCAAACCGGTCATTCTGAAGGATGTTGCAGGCAGCAGATTGCTCTCCTCGGCATCTCCAGACTCTGTCACGTCTGTCACATTTGCTCAGTGAACCTGCTTTCATCTGTGAAGAGCACAGGGTACCAGTGGCGAATTTGCCAATCCTGGTGTTCAGTGGCAAATGCCAAGCATCCTGCACGGTGTTGGGCTGTGAGCACAGTCCCCATCTGTGAAGGTCGGGCACTCAGACCATCCTTATGGAGTCGGTTTCTAACCGTTTGTGCAGACACATGCACATTTGTGTAGGACCAAACAAAAATCCCATTGGATATGGGCAAAATCACTGCTATGAGAATTTATCATATATAAATAACTACCAATAATATATTAATGCCCAATAATACCAATGAGGAGAAAAACGGGGTATTGATAAAAATGTATAAATTTATTGCACATATAAAGTATATAGACAAAAGGTACATGAGGTAGAAAAGACAACTGAAGACTAGCGGCAATGTGTTGGTAAATAAGTGCCGACTTAGAGAAAATAAAAACTGTGTGGTCACCAGTGTGACAGCACTGGGCGCAGTGGAAATATATACGCCGCAATGCTGCACCAGTCTGATAAAGAAATAAGGTAATATCAAAGATGGCTGTAGTGAAATGGCTCAAATCTAGGGTCTGAAAACATGCTGGACATAAAGATAACCAGGCTAATGCAGTAAATTTAAGTAAGATGTATATAAGCAGTCCAACATGAACAACCAAAAAAGATTAGTGAATCATTTTACCTTCAGACATGGTGCAGATAGTGTGCTGAGACACCGGTAAGTCACACAGAAGCCTCGACGCGCGTTTCACCGTCCTCGGCTTCGTCACATTTGTGGCCTGCTGGAGGTCATTTTGCAGGGCTCTGGCAGTGTTCCTCCTGTTCCTCCTTGCACAAAGGCTGAGGTAGTGGTCCTGCTGCTGGGTTGTTGCCCTCCTACGGCCCCCTCTACATCTCCTGGTGTACTGGCTTTTCTCCTGGTAGCGTCTCCAGCTTCTGGACGCTACGCTGACAGACACAGCAAACCTTCTTACCACAGCTTGCATTGATGAGCCATCCTGGATGAGCTGCACTACCTGAGCCACTTGTGTGGGTTGTAGAGTCCGTCTCATGCTACCACGAGTGTGAAAACGCAACCAACATTCAAAAGTGACCAAAACATTAGCCAGAAAGCATTGGTACTGAGTTGTGGTCTGTGGTCCCCACCTGCAGAACCGCTCCTTTATTGCGGGTGTCTTGATAATTGCCAATAATTTCCATCTGTTGTCTATTCCATTTGCACAACAGCATGTGAAATTGATTGACAATCAGTGTTGCTTCCTAAGTGGACAGTTTGATTTCACAGAAGTTTGATTTACTTGGAGTTATATTCTGTTGTTTAAGTGTTCCCTTTATTTTTTTTGAGCAGTGTATATATTTATATACAGCTCTGGCACAAATTAAGAGACGACTGCAAAATGTTCAATTTGTCTGATTTTTTTCTTTATAGGTATATTTTTGAGTAAAATGTAAATTGTCCTTTTATTCTATAAACGTCTGACAACATGTCTCCGAAGTTTCAAGCAATAAACTTTGTATTTATTTTCCGAAAATGAAAAATGGTCAAAATAACAAAAAAAAATGCATTGCTTGCAGACCTGAAATAATGCAAAAACAAAGCAAGTTCATAATCATTTAGAAACAACAATACTAATGTTTTAACTCAGGAAGAGTTGAGAAATCAATATTTTGTGGAATAATCATGATTTTTAATCACAGCTTTCATGCGTTTTGGCATGTTTTACACCAGTCTTTCACACTGCTTTTGGGTGACCTTACCACTCCTGGTACAAAAATGTAAGCAGTTTTTCTTTGTTTGATGGCTTGTGACTATCCATCTTTCTCTTATTTACATTCCAGAGGTTTTCAGTGGGGTTCAGGTCTGGAGATTGGGCTGCCCATGACAGGGATGTGATGTGGTGGTCCTTCATCCACATCTTGATTGACCTAGCTCTGTGGCATGGCGCATTGTCCTGCTGGAAAAAACAGTCCTCAGAGTTGGGGAACATTGCCTGAGCAGAAGGAATCAACTGATTTTCCAGGATAACCTTGTATGGCGCTTGATTCATACGTCCCTCGCAAAGATTAACCTGCCCAATTTCAGCCATGCTGAAGCATCCCCAGATCATCACCGATCCTCCACCAAATTTCACAGTGGGTGCAAGACACTGTGGCTTGTACGCCTCTCCAGGTCTCCGTCTAATGATTAGACGACCAAGTGTTTTGCAAAGCTGAAAATTAGACTCATCAGAGAAGATTACATTACTCCAGTCCTCTATGGTCCAATCCTTATGGTCTTTGGCAAACTTCAGCCTGGCTCTCCTTTGCTTCTCCTTGATGAAAGGCTTTTTTTCTAGCTTTACATGACTTGAGTCCTGCCTCTAAAAGCCTGTTACGAACTGTTCTTGCCGTGCACTTCACCTCAGCTACCATTTGCCATTCCTTTTGTAGGTCACTTGATGTCATCCTGCCTTTGCTGAGTGACATTCGAATAAGATGATGGTCATCCCGGTCAGTGGAGAGTCGTTTTCGCCCTCTGCCGGTCTGTAGCTTTGTTGTCCCTAATGTTTGCTGCTTGACCTTGTTGTAATGGAAATTTTAAAGATGGAGGCAACATATGACACTCACTGTATCCCTCTGCTAGTAAAGCCAGAATTGAGCCCTTCTTTTCCTCACTCAAGACTTTTCAACTCCTTTGGCATGGTTTAAAGTTATTTTTTCATTCCTATTACTTTTGGGATATTTCTAGCACTTGTTTTGCCATCCAGCTTGTCCTATTGCAAGAGGATTGTGAACACCACAGCAAGGTTTTTTTTATACTTTCCTTCGTTAAATAAGATTTGGTTCAGGGGATCACCTAATCAGAAGCACATTAAGTAGAATGAGGTGTACTCTGGTTGGAAGTCACCTGACACTGGATTGGAATGGCTGTCCGACATGTAGAGAGGCTGATTTTTATAAAACTGCAGTAATGTCTTCTATTGATTTCTCTGGTCCCAGTAAGGTTTCTCTGCTAGTCTCTGCTCATCTTGACCTCCTATACAGATGTTCCATTCATAGGCTGTAGCATTCACGTGGGATCAAATGCTGGCACGGAAGGATAAGATTTGCTGGGACCGAAGAATCGCAAAATGATATGCAGCAAGCTCGCAATGAACTTACCCTAAATATAAATATAACCCACTGACAATAAATAGGGAAACGTTTATACAATACCTCTCCGTGACTTTCTTTTTACATGATGTGCACTAAACTCCCAGAATGAATTTGCACCGCTGTGAGAGACTGAGCAGGCCCAAGCTGAAAAATACATAGTAAAGAACAAGATGTCATTTTTTTCATGTTACAAGAAGTTGTGATTCAATACAGAATACAGTCTGGTTTATGAAAAAAAATAGATTAATGCAAGTCAATGATTGTGTTGAAAACATAGGATTACGCACAGATGACAGTTCAACTGATAGAATGAAGACGATAGAGAATTTTTTTTCTCCATCTTCTCACCTGAGAGAATCTGATCATAGTTTGATCCGAGTGTCATTTGCATAATCATCCCAATTCTCTCGGATGAGACAACCTGTGGCCGTCTGCACCTGCCCTGTTGTGGATTCTGTTTTTGGGCTCCCTCTGGTAGTTACAACTGGTACTGGGTGACTTTGGTGGGTTGCGGTCTCTGGTTTCCACCTGTCCATCTGAGGCTGGGTGTTTCCTATTTAACCTGGCTTTCCTGTCATTCCCTTGCCGGCTATCAATGTATCAGTGTGTCTCTGTTACCTGCTCCTAGGCCTTCAAGTCAAGCTAAGTCTGGATTTCCCTGTTTCATTATTGCTTTCATGTTTTTTAGTCCAGCTTGCAGATATGTAATTCTCTGCTGCTGGTTGCTCTAGTGGGCTGAAATTACCACTCATGTACCATGAGTTGGCACATGAGTTCAAGTAATTTCAGGATGGTATTTTGAAGGGTTTTTAAGCTGACCGCGCAGTTCACCTTTTGTATCCTCTGCTATCTAGCTTAAGCGGGCCTCATTTTGCTGAATCTGTTTTCATAACTACGTTTGTGCCTTCCTCTCATTTCACCGTCATTATATGTGGGGGGCTGCTATTTCTGTGGGAATATTTCTCTGGAGGCAAGATAGGTCTGTTATTCTTCTGATAGGGGAAGCTAGATCTCCGGCTGGCGCGAGACGTCTAGGGGCCCCCCAGGAACGTTCCCCGGCTACTGTTAGTTGAGTGTTGAGGTTCAGGATCGCGGTCAGCTCAGGTTCCATCACCCTAGAGCTCGTCCTGTTTTTGCCCATGTTATGTTGCTAAATTCCCTGCCATTGGGACCATGACAGTATAGCCGGCCCACAAAGTGTTAATTGTTTGGGCTGAAGCAGGAGAAAAAGAAGTGTTGAAGGGAAATTTTTTTTTTTTTTCCCTCAGAGTTTTGCTGCCTAGCCCTTAATTGCTGTCTAGCTGCTTCTTACCTCCTCTTAACCCTTGAATGGCTCTGACCTTAGCTGTTTAACATGGATGTCCAGAGTTTGGCTTCCAGCCTGAATAATCTTGCTGCAAGAGTTCAAAACATACAGGATTTTGTTGTTCACACTCCCATGTCTGAACCTAGAATTCCTATTCCAGAGTTCTTTTCTGGAGATAGATCTACCTTCCTGAATTTCAGGAACAATTGCAAATTGTTTCTTTCTTTGAAATCTCGCTCCTCTGGAGACCCTGCTCAGCAGGTCAAGATTGTAATATCTTTCCTGCGGGGCGACCCTCAGAATTGGGCATTTGCATTGGCACCAGGGGATCCTGCATTGCTCAGTGTGGATGCGTTTTTTCTGGCACTGGGATTGCTCTATGAGGAACCTAACCTGGAGATTCAGGCTGAAAAGGCTTTATTAGCCCTCTCTCAGGGGCATGATGAAGCGGAAGTATATTGTCAAAAATTTCGGAAATGGTCGGTGCTTACTCAGTGGAATGAGTGCGCCCTGGCTGCAAACTTCAGAGATGGTCTTTCTGAGGCCATTAAGGATATTATGGTGGGGTTCCCTGCGCCTACAGGTCTGAATGAGTCTATGACTATGGCCATTCAGATTGATCGGCGTTTGCGGGAGCGCAAACCTGTGCACCAGTTGGCGGTGTCTTCTGAACAGGCACCTGAGACTATGCAATGTGATAGAATTCAGTCCAGAACTGAACGGCAAAATTATAGGCGGAAAAATGGATTGTGTTTTTATTGTGGTGATTCAGCTCATGTTATATCAGCATGCTCTAAACGCACAAAAAAGGTTGATAAATCTTTTTCCATTAGTACTCTGCAGTCTAAGTTCATTTTGTCTGTAACTCTGATTTGTTCACTGTCATCCATTTCCGTCGATGCCTATGTGGATTCGGGCGCTGCCCTGAGTCTTATGGATTGGTCATTTGCCAAACGCTGCGGTTTTAGTCTGGAGCCTCTGGAAGTTCCTATTCCTTTGAAGGGAATTGACTCTACACCATTGGCTATGAATAAACCGCAGTACTGGACACAAGTGACCATGCGCATGACTCCCGTTCATCAGGAGGTGATTCGCTTCCTTGTACTGTATAATTTACATGATGTACTAGTGCTTGGTCTGCCATGGTTACAGACTCATAATCCAGTCCTGGATTGGAAAACAATGTCTGTGTTAAGCTGGGGATGTCAGGGGGTTCATGATGATGCACCTCTGATTTCAATCGCTTCATCTACTCCTTCTGAGGTCCCTGCGTTTTTGTCTGACTATCGGGATGTTTTTGAGGAGCCTAAGCTCAATTCGCTCCCTCCTCATAGGGATTGTGACTGTGCTATAGAATTAATTCCTGGCAGTAAGTTCCCTAAGGGTCGTTTATTTAATCTGTCAGTGCCAGAGCATATTGCTATGCGGAATTATATTAAGGAGTCCTTGGAAAAGGGACATATTCGTCCATCTTCGTCCCCTCTGGGAGCAGGTTTTTTTTTCGTGGCTAAAAAAGATGGTTCCCTGAGGCCTTGTATAGATTATCGCCTTCTGAATAAGATTACAGTCAAATATCAGTATCCATTGCCATTATTGACTGATTTGTTTGCTCGCATTAAGGGGGCTAGGTGGTTCACTAAGACAGATCTTCGCGGTGCGTATAATCTTGTGCGGATAAAGCAGGGTGATGAGTGGAAAACCGCATTTAATACGCCTGAGGGCCATTTTGAGTATTTGGTAATGCCTTTTGGACTTTCTAATGCTCCTTCAGTCTTTCAGTCCTTTATGCACAATATTTTCCGTGAATATCTGGATAAGTTTATGATTGTGTATTTGGATGATATTTTGGTGTTTTCTGATGACTGGGAGTCTCATGTTCTACAGGTCAGGAAGGTGTTTCAAGTCCTGCGGGCCAATTCTCTGTTTGTGAAGGGCTCGAAATGTCTCTTCGGAGTCCAGAAGATTTCTTTTTTGGGGTACATTTTTTCTCCTTCTACTATTGAGATGGATCCCGTCAAGGTTCAGGCGATTTGTGACTGGACACAACCTACATCTGTTAAGAGTCTTCAGAAGTTCTTGGGTTTTGCTAATTTTTATCGTCGGTTCATTACTAATTTTTCCAGTGTTGTTAAACCTTTGACTGATTTGACTAAAAAGGGTGCTGATGTTGCTAATTGGTCTCCTACGGCTGTGGAGGCCTTTCAGGAACTTAAGCGCCGGTTTTCTTCTGCTCCTGTGTTATGTCAACCAGATGTTTCACTTCCTTTTCAGGTTGAGGTTGATGCTTCCGAGATTGGAGCGGGGGCGGTTTTGTCACAGAGAAGTTCCAATGGCTCGGTGATGAAGCCATGTGCGTTCTTTTCTAGAAAATTCTCGCCCGCCGAGCGCAATTATGATGTGAGTAATCGGGAGCTTTTGGCCATGAAGTGGGCATTTGAGGAGTGGCGTCATTGGCTTGAGGGTGCTAGACATCGTGTGGTGGTCTTGACTGATCACAAAAATCTGATTTACCTTGAGTCTGCCAGGCGTCTGAATCCTAGACAGGCTCGTTGGTCGTTGTTTTTTTCTCGTTTCAATTTTGTGGTTTCATACCTGCCAGGTTCAAAGAATGTGAAGGCAGATGCTCTTTCCAGGAGTTTTGTGCCTGACTCTCCTGGAGACTCTGGGCCTACTGGTATCCTTAGGGATGGGGTAATATTGTCCGCCGTCTCCCCAGACTTGCGATGTGCATTGCAGGAGTTTCAGGCGGATAAACCTGATCGTTGCCCACCAGAAAGACTGTTTGTTCCGGATGATTGGACCAGTAGAGTCATCTCCGAGGTCCATTATTCTGTGTTGGCTGGTCATCCTGGAATATTTGGTACTAGAGACTTGGTGGCCAGGTCTTTTTGGTGGCCTTCCTTGTCAAGGGATGTGCGCACCTTTGTGCAGTCTTGTGAAGTGTGTGCTCGGGCTAAGCCTTGCTGTTCTCGGGCCAGTGGGTTGTTGTTATCCTTGCCTATCCCGAAGAGGCCTTGGACGCACATTTCCATGGATTTTATTTCAGATCTCCCTGTCTCACAGAAAATGTCCGTTATCTGGGTTGTGTGTGACCGCTTTTCTAAGATGGTTCATTTGGTACCCTTGCCTAAGTTGCCTTCCTCCTCTGAGTTGGTCCCTTTATTTTTTCAGAACGTGGTTCGTTTGCATGGGATTCCGGAGAATATCGTTTCTGACAGGGGATCCCAGTTTGTGTCTAGATTTTGGCGGACGTTTTGTGCTAAGATGGGCATTAATTTGTCTTTCTCGTCTGCATTCCATCCTCAGACGAATGGCCAGACGGAGCGAACTAATCAGACCTTGGAAACTTATTTAAGGTGTTTTGTTTCTGCTGATCAAGATGACTGGGTTGCCTTTTTGCCTCTGGCCGAATTTGCCCTTAATAATCGGGCTAGTTCTGCTACTTTGGTTTCTCCTTTCTTTTGTAATTCGGGGTTTCATCCTCGTTTTTCCTCTGGTCAGGTGGAGCCTTCGGATTGTCCTGGAGTGGACGTGGTGGTGGACAGGCTACATCAGATTTGGAATCAGGTGGTGGACAATTTGAAGTTGTCTCAGGAGAAGGCTCAGCAGTTTGCTAATCGCCGTCGCCGCGTGGGTCCCCGACTTCGTGTTGGGGACTTGGTGTGGTTGTCTTCTCGTTTTGTCCCTATGAAGGTTTCTTCTCCCAAGTTCAAGCCTCGGTTCATCGGTCCTTATAAGATCTTGGAGATTCTTAACCCTGTATCTTTTCGTTTGGATCTCCCAGCATCGTTTGCTATTCATAATGTGTTCCATCGGTCGTTATTGCGGAGGTATGAGGTGCCCGTTGTTCCTTCGGTTGAGCCTCCTGCTCCGGTGCTGGTGGAGGGAGAATTGGAGTATGTTGTTAAGAAGATCTTGGATTCTCGTGTTTCCAGACGTAAACTCCAGTATTTGGTTAAGTGGAAGGGTTATGGTCAGGAGGATAATTCCTGGGTGGTCGCCTCTGATGTTCATGCGACTGATTTGGTCCGCGCCTTCCATAGAGCTCATCCTGATCGCCCTGGGGGTTCTCGTGAGGGTTCGGTGACCCCTCCTCAAGGGGGGGTACTGTTGTGGATTCTGTCTTTGGGCTCCCTCTGGTGGTTACAACTGGTACTGGGTGACTTTGGTGGGTTGCGGTCTCTGGTTTCCACCTGTCCATCTGAGGCTGGGTGTTTCCTATTTAACCTGGCTTTCCTGTCATTCCCTTGCCGGCTATCAATGTATCAGTGTGTCTCTGTTACCTGCTCCTAGGCCTTCAAGTCAAGCTAAGTCTGGATTTCCCTGTTTCATTATTGCTTTCATGTTTTTTAGTCCAGCTTGCAGATATGTAATTCTCTGCTGCTGGTTGCTCTAGTGGGCTGAAATTACCACTCATGTACCATGAGTTGGCACATGAGTTCAAGTAATTTCAGGATGGTATTTTGAAGGGTTTTTAAGCTGACCGCGCAGTTCACCTTTTGTATCTTCTGCTATCTAGCTTAAGCGGGCCTCATTTTGCTGAATCTGTTTTCATAACTACGTTTGTGCCTTCCTCTCATTTCACCGTCATTATATGTGGGGGGCTGCTATTTCTGTGGGAATATTTCTCTGGAGGCAAGATAGGTCTGTTATTCTTCTGATAGGGGAAGCTAGATCTCCGGCTGGCGCGAGACGTCTAGGGGCCCCCCAGGAACGTTCCCCGGCTACTGTTAGTTGAGTGTTGAGGTTCAGGATCGCGGTCAGCTAAGGTTCCATCACCCTAGAGCTCGTCCTGTTTTTGCCCGTGTTATGTTGCTAAATTCCCTGCCATTGGGACCATGACACTGCCCTAAAATGTTTGTATGGTTTCACATTCGTTTTTGTTGCTTTAGCTCGGAATATTATACCTTTATATTGATCTAACATGGGCCTTTTTTTGTCCTGGTTAATATTGGTGTCACAAATAGAAATTAATTGGAAGTTCCTTCTAATTGACCGTTAGATTATTTTGGATTTTTTGACAACTCATTTGATCCAATTTTGTTAATTTTGAGTTTATTCTAAAAATGAACGTGTATTAATTTTCTTTCTTCTTTCTTTGCTAAATCCTTACCATGCCTGGGAGGGCAAGAGTGGCACCTAGGACCCCAACCTTGACCTTGTCGACAGCAACATTCATTCAGTGACAGCTGAGGGCCATTCATTTGATGAGAACATATCCCGTCTGTACCTCGTATCATCCAGCAGATGTCCAGACCCTCGGTGCGATCTGAAGTGGAAAATATAGTTTAAGATTGAGTTGATTTCCATTCTGGATTCTATCCACAGTTCAATTATTTCCAGGTGCTGCACATGAGGCACATAAATAATATATAATTAGATTAAATATACTTTGTTTAAAGATAAGTAATATTTCTTAGGATTTATTTACACGGTTGTATATGGCTTTGCCTTTGGGACATTATTTATGGTAAAAAAAAACAACTGTCCTTCCCATTGCCTCTCACGCTTCTTAAGGATGGATCATCAATATTATATGCCTGGACGATCCCTTTAATTTTTTTTATGAGGGCCCACACAGTCACATCTCTCCCTCTGTTATATGCTGCTGTCAGAAAGGTACATGCTAAGTAACAGACTGCTTCAGTTGAAGCTTATTTTGAGCAGTTTGACAGGATGCCATATATTTTAAAGGAATCTGTCAGTAGGTTTTTGCTATTTAATCTGAGAGCATCATAATATAGGACGAAAGACCCTGATTACAACGATGTGTCACTTATTAGGCTGCGTGCTGTAGTTTCCATATAATCAATATTTTATCAGCTGCAGATTATCACTGCCGCACCAGACCTTATGTGCAGTTCAGTCCAGCTATTTTGTGTGACTCCGCCCCCAACATTGATTGGCCGCTTGCTCGAAACAGGAAGCTGCAAATCAGTGGTGTGGGCGGGGTTATACACAGCTCAGACAAAATAGGGATTCTAACAAAACTGCACCAAGCAGCCCAGAAAGTGATACATCCCTGGAATCATGGTCTCTTAGATTACATTACAAAACCTGCGGGCAAGCAGAGAAATCTGACCGCCGAGCAGCGTGCTGAGGCTGCGCAGAGCCAGGGACGACTCCGGCCGGTAGCGTCCCTGGATACGAGCGGGAACCAACAGAGGGAGGAGCTCGCTGGCACAGGGCTCAGCGCGTGACGTCACTGAGCTCAAGGAAAGTACGGGGTGTCACAAGGATCAGACCTGAGGTCTGATCCTTTTGACACCCCGTACTTTCCTTGAGCTCAGTGACGTCACGCGCTGAGCCCTGTGCCAGCGAGCTCCTCCCTCTGTTGGTTCCCGCTCGTATCCAGGGACGCTACCGGCCGGAGTCGTCCCTGGCTCTGCGCAGCCTCAGCACGCTGCTCGGCGGTCAGATTTCTCTGCTTGCCCGCCTGTTTGCCCATACACCTGCCCGACGGACATTATCCTCCAACTGGACTTATATCCATCATCGTATACCGGGCCATTGCAACATAACGGTTAGTGCACGATCCACTTATTTCCAGGTACACCTTCATTCCTATCTCCAGGTCTCAATCCTGACCAGCGATATCAGGCATATGGTGGTCCTGTGTTGTGCTGGACAGCGCAGCACTTATCCTTCTAACTGCCGCATTGTGCATTATCCAAGCGGAGCATCGGGTGTTTATTTCTAGTTGTTTATTAGCACTGTAGCGCGGACCCAGTTGTTCTTTCTATTTATTGTTTTCACTATCTGACAGTCTAAGCCCCTTTCTGTCTTGGTTCCTGCGGCTCAGTGACTTTGGGAACGCAGCGCTGGTGTATTTCTTTACATTACATTACAAAACCTGTTGACAAATTCCCTTTAAAAAAAATAAAAATTTTGAGAAGCATCTTTATTTTGACAAATTCCAATCTTGCTCATAGTCGCATCTTGTCAGCATTTTACAGTGACCGCACCCATTTACATGTGGTTTTGCACATGTGACCTGTTGGGGATCCTGGATGACTGGTCTGCGAAACTCTCTTCTACAGCTATTCAAAGATAATTTTATGGTTGTCGATAGAATGGTAAAGGCAGAATTTCTGAGATGTTTACGGCGTTCTCACCTAGTTCAGGATTGGGCATACAGCGCTTTTGCTCAGCATGGTATTGCATATGAAGAGGACAGCGACAATAGAAGGAGCCTCGGTTGTTAATGCACTGGCCATTTATGCAATTTGACTCATCTACGCATTCATCTACATCTGTAGGGCAACATACAAAAAGGTGTTATGCCTCTGGTTACAGCCTATAATTATATGCATTTTAGGAATTATTACAGGTTACAAAAAAATAAGAATTTGTAGTATCAAAATTTGATTTTTTACATTTGTAGACCTGAAAATAGCATAGTGAAGTACACTACTCTACGCAGAGGGATAGATAAACTCTTCCCAATGTAGGACATATCAAGAGCTCTTCGTCAGGTACAGGGGTATATAGGAAGCTCAGGAGCTGTGTCCGCTCCATACAACACAGGTGCAATCTGTGATATACAGCCATCACCTGCCTGGAATAACATCAACCAGAGATAGCTACAATCATGACCAGGGCCGTATTTGCCACTAGGCACTCAAGGGCACGTGCCTAGGGCGGCGACATTGTGGGGGGCGGCACCTGAGCAAGGGTTTTTTTTTTTTTTTTTTTAAGTCCCAGGTCACAAGCGACCGACCGCCCCGCCCCCCTCCTCCGAGTTCCACCCGCCCTCCTTGAAGACAATACTCACAACTCACAACTCACACCGGGCGGGTAGGAGGGGGGGGTCGCGGAGAGCAGCTGCACCATCCAGGAAGTGTCCTCTCGCGCTGCAGCTCGGAGGAGGCATGGGGCTAGAGAAGGAGAAAGCCGACGCTCGCATCTTCATGGACGAGTTCAGCCGCTCCTCTGCCCCGATGCTGACGCCGGATCGGGACCCGCACGACCTGAAGGTGAGTGCTGCGCAGATCTAGCAGAGCCGAGCGGGTTACTGGCAAACTCCCCGCACGCGGCACGCCATCCAAGTTCTGCTCTGCCACCCCTGTGTATGCCAGGGCACGGTATATACCTGGTCCTACAGGGGAATATATGAGCCATATGCATGGCTCATTCCACCCCCCCCCTGTATGCATGGCTGATGGGCCATCAGCCATGCATACAGGGGGGGTGGAATATGAGCCATGCATACAGGGGGAGGGGGGGTGTATATGAGCCATGCATACAGGGGGGGGTGAATATGAGCCATGCATACAGGGGGGGTGAATATGAGCCATGTATACAGGGGGGGTGAATGAGCCATGCATACAGGGGGGGGGGTGAATATGAGCCATGCATACAGGGGGGTGAATATGAGCCATGCATACAGGGGGGGGGGTGAATATGAGCCATATATACAGGGGGGGGTGAATGAGCCATGCATACAGGGGGGGGTGAATATGAGCCATGCATACAGGGAGGGGGTGAATATGAGCCATGCATACAGGGGGGGGGGGTGAATATGAGCCATGCATACAGGGGGGGGTGTATATGAGCCATGCATACAGGGGGGTGTATATGAGCCATGCATACAGGGGGGGTGTATATGAGCCATGTATACGGGGGGGGTGAATATGAGCCATGCACACGGGTGAGGGGGTGAATATGAGCCATGCATACAGGGGGGGGAGTGTGAGCCATGCATACAGGGGGGGAATATGAGCCATGCATACAGGAGGGGGGGGGGGTCATTATACAGTATCATGGAGAACTGTGTGTGGCCATTATACAGTATTGAGCATCATGTGTGGCCGTTATACAGTATGGAGCATCATGTGAGGCCAATGGCCATTATACAATATGGAGCATCATGTGTGGCCGTTATACAGTATGGAGAACTGTGTGGCCGTTATACAGTATGGAGCATCACGTGTGGCCATTATACAGTATGGAGCGTCATGTGGGGTCGTTATACAGTATGGAGCATCATGTGGGATCATTATACAGTATGGAGCATTATGTGTGGCCATTATACAGTATGGGGCACTGTGGCCATATTTTTTCGTTTATAATTATTGTATATAAAACAGTGTGATCAGCAGTGCTAAATGGCTGTGGTTGGGACGTGGATATGGGTGTGACTAGTTGTGAAATGGGTGTGGTCAGAGGCGTGGACTAAAATTTGCCGCAGCGCGCTACGCGCGCCGCACACTTTGTACCTCCTTCCCTTCTTCAAAAGTTGGGAGATATGGTACCACATTTGCCAGATCATGGCAAGTGCCGCAAATACCATAGGGAATGAATGAGGCCGACCGCAGTGTTGCCGTTCGTGATCCGTTACGCAGCACATGCCGAAAAACTGCCGGATCTGCTGCAAAAGGCGACTTTCACATCAGCGATTCTTGCTAAAGTCACTGCCGATAGTGTCATACTCACCAATGGGAGAGGCAGCGCTAAAAGTGCCTAGGGCAGCAGAAACTCTAAATACGGCCCTGATCATGACTGTTTAACCCATTAGATGCACTGATGTGGTCCAGTGCCAGTAATAAACCCTTTCCGGTGCCCATTGTTATCCAAAAAAAGCAATCTTGGGGTGCCAAGGAATTGCCATGACAACCAGTGACATGCCCCTGTTGTCACCACCTTTGTACTTCCATAAATCCCTTCTTGTGGCTGGTATTTATAGGAAAATGTGATCTTTACTAGAAACTAAGATATTGCATACTATCGGTATATACTAAGATATTGCAGTATATAATTGAAGTAATCAAACTATTAGAGGCGCAAGTCCCCTAAAGGGACTAACAATAAAAGGGTAACTAAACACAAAAAAAGGTTTAAAAAATATTAAAAATAAACCGCCCATAAATTTGAATTACTCTTGCCCCTTATCGCAGTCTGAGAGTAAAGACATAGCTAATGGTTCTGACAACCAAGGAAAGTAGTTATGTTTTCCTGAAACGCTTCATTTTTTTCTTACCCATGCATTGTAGTAATCGGGTATCGTAATAGTACCCATGTTTGCAGTAACATTCATAGCTGGGTTGTGTATTCACACACTTTCCTTCCTTGCAAATTTCTTGCCCAAATAGCTCACATTCATCAATGTCTGTAGAAAATAAATTCAAAATTAGAACTACATCCGCTTGAATCAAGTTTCTGGAAATATTGCATGCACCTATGAATCTGGCCAAATGCATTGGATAGTGTTTTTTTCTAACACTATGTAAGAAACTGTGTGGTTTAATTTTTAACTTTTATTTTAAGACCTCTCATATTGTAAGGTAAGCTTCACCAGTGAGGCATAGCCCCGGTCTCAATTCAGCAGGACTGTGCCAAAAGTGAAACACGGGTAGAAAAAAAATCCTCCTTTTTTACAATCCCTAAAGGCAATTTTAGTTGTAGATCTGGTGCTGGCTACTACAAAATGTAAGACTCTTGATTGTGAAAGTCAGGAAAATATTTTTTTTGTATTAAGAGTTGTCTGTACAACAATGGTATCTGCAATGTTCCTTTCTCTATTGTTTCTTGTGATCGCCAGGATGTTAATTGTGTAACTAAGTTGCTACATCTAACTAGTATTTTCATTTGTAGCGCACCATAAGGCCAGTTTTACATGTGCATGAAACACTGTTCATGCTTGGATTGGAATACCCTGTATGACTGGTGGATTTCCTGACAGGCCTTATATTCACTTAGCTCCGATCAGGAGTCCCAGTGGTCATGACGTGTATTTTGATTCGATTGCAGTCCACAAACAGGTACAAACAGGCCTGATTAAAAAAATAAAATCAATTTCCATAAACCCTAGGTATAGTGGAAGCTCCAATACAACTTCTCATTGTATGTAAAATGCTTGATAGTTCTATGTTTTTGACATGCCATGCATACCAGGTTTATACTCGAGTCCCAGATTAGGGGACTGTGAGGGCCAATGTAAAACTTTCAGCTTGCGCCTTTTGAAATAATCTATTGTGGATTTTGACGTGTGTTTAGAATCATTATCAATTTGTATAACCCATCCTCTTTTCAACTTCAGGTTTTTTACAGATGGTGTTATGATTGCGTCAAGAATTTGTTGAGATTTCATTGAATCCATTCTTCCCTCTACCTGTGAAATGTTCCCCTTGCCATTTGCTGCAACACATCCCCAAAGCATGGCTGATCCAACTCCATGGTTAATGTCTGGCGAGATGTTCTTTTCTTGAAATTCAGTGCCCTTTTTTCTCTACACATACCTCTTTATCATTTTATCATTATGGCCAAAGAGTTCTATTTTAACCTCATCGATCTACAGGACTTGTTTCCAAAATGAATCAGGGTTGTTTAGATGTTCTTTTGCTTACTTCTGGCGCTGAATTTTATTGTGAGGACGCAGGAGAGGTTTTCTTCTGATGACTCTTCCATGAAGAAAATCTTCTGATGACTCTTCCATGAAGGCCATGTTTGTGCAGGTGTCTCTGAACAGTAGAACCATGTACCACAACTCCAGAGTCTGGAGTCCAGAGTCTGCAAAAGTTTACTGAAGGTCTTTTTGAAGTGAAGCAGGGGTTCTGATTTGCCTCTTTAGCAATCCTACAAGCAGCTCTCACTGAAATGTTGGTTTGTCTTCCAGACCTTATTTTGACCTTCACTGTTCCTGTTAATTGCCATTTCTTAATTACATTTCGAACTGAGGAAAGGGAAACTTGAAAACACTTTTCCTACTTATAGCCTTCTCCTGCTTTGTGGGCCTCTATTTGCATTTTCAGAGTTCTAGGCAGCTGCTTAGAAGAACCCGTGGCTGCTGGTTTTTGGCACAAGGTTAGAGGAGGCTGGGTTTTTATAAAGCTGGGAAATATGCATCACGTGACCTTTCCTAACGATGATAGTGAACAAGCCATAACCATAACATGCTAATTGATGTCTTAAACCTTGGTCAAAGTTATTTGACAAGTAATCTGCAAGAGTGTGCAAACAACATTTTCCTTTGTATAATTTTAAAAATGTAAAAGATGAGAAGAAAAAAAAAATTATATAGCCTACAATACAAAGAAAATGTGTGATCTTTAACTTTAGGCCTTTTAGAGATGATTTCATCTTCAACTTGCTTAACTGTTTACAATAATATTAATTTTGACCAGGGGTGCCCAAACTTTAACATGCCACTGTATTTATTAAATTATTATGTTATCATCTGTGTAATTGCTTTGAAATTACATCTCATCTTACCTCGATACGTAGGAATACCATAACTCATAATATCAAGGTCAACAATGAAGCCTATCCCGTCTGGGCAAAGTGATACAAACTCCGCTGAAGAGACATAAAAGAAGTTCCATTGCAATAAAAACGTGTTGATTAGAGTTAGAATCTCTTTGTGACGACACTACAAACCATTTTTTTTAATTTTATGAGCTTTACATAACAAAATACTCATGAAAGCATACAATTATTATACGTTGACATCTCATTGTGTGCCATAAGAGCTTAGTGTTACAACTAGGACTTGTGAAGTTGCACAGTATGTGAACAAGATGGAACAATGGTGTCTACGCAATCTAAGACCAATTTTGGAGACACTTAGGAGAGATTTATCAATCCAAATGCTCCAGAATTTTAGTGTAATTTGGACAAAAAACTGACTTTCATGATTTGAAATATGTTTCTTATAAATCTTTTATGCGCTTGTCCAACAAGGTGAAAGAGTTTTCCCAGAAGGTGGCATGGCTCATTAGAAAATAGCTTTGGACTGTAGTGCGACCCTGTGAGCAGGAAACCCATAATATGAGTTAACAATTTCCAATTTCTCTCTCACTGTATTTTACTTGAAGGCCACGTTCACACTAGCAGTATTTGGTCAGTATTTTACATCAGTATTTGTAAGCCAAAACCAGCAGTGGAACAAAGTATAATAGAAACACCTCACCACTTCTGTATTTATCACCCACTTCTGGTTTTTGCTTACAAATAGTGATGTAAAATACTGACCAAATACTGAATGTGTGAATGTGGCCTAAGACTAGGGCTATGCAGAAACTTTGGACAGATCCAAACTCGGTGCCACTTCTGCAACGCAGCCCGATATAAGTTAATGGGGTCACATTGCGATCCCAAGGGTAATGCGAATGAGACAAGCAAGTTGCAAGGAGTCCAATCTCGTTGGATTTTTTTACGACTTGCTTGTTGCACGCGGAGTACCCAAACCCACTCACCTGTATTGTCTGCTATTTAGCAGTGGTGCTGGGTGAACTTTGATTGCGTGACAGGGGTCATGGCCACTCTCCGATGCTGCAAGTGGAGACAGTTTTGCAGCATCAGAAGAACGTAGTTGCAATAAAACTATCTAGATCAGGAGCTGTCACTGCGCACAACTAATCTAGTCAGCTTTAGAGCAGTGCTTACAAGCTCTTGGAAAGAACTGTTTATATTCGGCCACCGCTGCTAGACTGCCGCAGGATCCAGGAACCCAGACAATGAGCAGTAAACAATAAAATTAAAAATCTCGCCATTCTTAAGAATGGAGAGGATTTTTAATAGTAATTAAATTGCACTGTGTAATTTTACCCATTAAAGAACTTGAGAACAACACTTTAAGAAAACGTATTGAGAGCAAAAAGGACAGCGATAGATCGTACCTGAGCTGTGCACGGGACAGGGGTAGATCTCACAGTGGTCTCCCCATCCTGCACCCAAGGAACAGCAGCACTGCTCTCGTGTAACGTTCACAGCAAGAACACTGTCACAGAACAGAGTGTCATCCAGACTTAAAAAGCAATCTTTGAGATCTAAGCCACGAGAAACCTCTGTAATAATGAAATTGAAAAGAAATGATCCCAAATTATAACTAGAAGATGACTCACGTCACACTTTTAAATGTAATGTGTCACAAAACCAGTAATACACAAAAAAAAACATGCAGTGCATTAAAGCTGCTTGGGGGACATTTAACATTGTTGTAAATGGCTCGTCAAAACTTATCAATGTTGTACAACATTTATCACCAGTTATTAGCACCTGCACCAAAACGGAAAAATGATGAAAAAGGGGGATGTGATTAACTTTTTTGCATTAGGTACAAAATTTATGATTGCATTTCTTCTTAAAAGTCTAAAAAAAGTCACCTATTGTAGACAGGTCTTAGCAATCTTAAAAAAAAGTGCAGACAGTAGACTGAATACATTTCTGTAGTAATCATTTTTAACATCCATAAAAGTCGCAAGTTGCGCAGAATTCTACGTTACCATTTGACACATTGGTCTCCTGTCCCATCATTGGGAAGTGCATCAATTAATATGGTCTCAGGCTCTTATCATTGGGACGTGCAGCACCATGCAGCAAAAACATTGTCTTTTCCTAAATGTGGAGTTGTAGTGCGTACACAAAAATATTATCGCAAGGTACTTCTTGACAAATATCAGCCATTAAATCAGAGATCGCTACCCAAATGTATCTGTCTTCTGGTCAAGCAAAAAGGGATAGTTCATGACCAAGGTATCAAATCGGTGGTATCGGACCGATCACCTCCACTCGGGGGGGAAACTAGGTCCCACAGCTATCTAGTGTGCAGAGCTGGAATACCACAGCTCCATACACTGTGTAGTGGCCGTTCCCTGGTACTGATGTTCAGATCACGCTCACTTAAATAGAAGTTAAGCAGCAGTATCCGAGAACGGACGCTACACAGTGTATGGAGCTGTGGTGATCGAAATCAGCACACTATGTCCTGCCAGCAGCTGCAGGATCAGATATCAGCTGATCGGTGGAAGGTGCTAGCTGTCAGACCCACTCCAGTCTGATATTGATGACCTATTCTTAAGGTTCATGCACATGACTGTACAAATTGGGCGAGTGCTGTCTGTCGTCTTGACAGGCAGCGCTCATCGCCATGTTATTCTATGAGGCTGTGCACATGTCCAATTTTTTTCTATGACCAAGAATCGGATGACACTCACCCATTCAACTCTATGGGTCCCTGGAAAAACTTGGGACGCACTTGGATGACATAATGGATTGATGATACAGAGAAGGAGGGGACATTTTCTCCACCTCCGAGAAAATTGGATCACGTTCTGATCAAATTTTTTATCAAAATTAAGCCAATCAGACCAATTTTCTTGAATGAGAGAAAAAGGGTCATGTGACCCTACCCTGAGAATAGGTCGGCAAAACATTAGTCTGAAAGCCCCTTTCAGTAGGTTTTCTCATCATGACAACACTGTTAAGGTACACTGATGTCATAGAAGTGGGTCCTGCACTGCAATGTCCTGCAGACTGGAGCCAACTCAATCTCCCACTGCAAAATCATCTGTTTCCAGAACTTTTAGATTTAAGAGATTGTCTGTGACTTGTTCTTTGTGTATAATGGCAGCACAAAACATTTTTTCTAAAATGCAAATGATAAATTTGTAGGAAAGATACTTTAGGAAAGAAATCTGCATGAAATAGTAGTGACTTGCAAAGGAAGTGCTCAACCTAATATGTGATTACCTTCACATTTTTTCTCATCTTCACTAGGTGCATAGCCCGTGTCACAGACGCACATGTATGAGCCATCCAGATTCTCACACTTGCCATGAGGGGAGCAGATTTCTGGGAAGAGAGCACACTCATCTATATCTAAAATGAAAAATATATATATAAGAACAAAGAAACATCCAAGAGCCATTAACACAAAATGGTTGGAGACTAGGCTTATAAAGTACCTTGACATATCTGCTGGATTCCTTGGTTATACAATCTGTAGCCTTCGGGACAGATACATTGGAAGGAGCCTGGAGTGTTTCTACATTGTCCTCCAACACACTGCTGTTGGGTTATACACTCGTTGACATCTGCAATGTAATAAGTCAACAGATATAATAAATTGTCCTGTCTGTGACTGACAACTTTCACATCCACAAGACCACAAGATCAACTTTTTTTTAGAGTAAAATTTGTTCTTCAGTATCATCCTAGTTGTTTCCATTTTTTTTCTTTACTGAAGAGTTGTGCTTGCTTGCAGCCCAATAAATAGACATCTAGCCGGTCACATGATTTTATCCAATGTATCATCACAGATCTGTGAGACACTCAAGCAAATCAGAAGCCTCGACTTGTCTCACGGACCACCATAGACTTTAATGGTTAAGTGTGATCGTCAAAATTGCATTAGAACAAGACATGCTCGGAGACTCACGGATCTCATATTTGGATCTGCGATATTAATGGATGCATGAATACAACCATTGTACTCCATTGGCTCAAGGGCTGTCCTGTAAATAAATCAACAACACTAGGACTTGTCACACAGATGTGTGAATGCAGCCTTAGGGACATGTGCTGCCTGATTTTTCATTAGCTATAAGGACAACACACAGACCCATGTTACATGTTATTCAGTAGTTCTGTTCAGATGAACGATTTTTCTCTTTGCCCTACTGAGGAAGAAATTACAGCATTTAAGTCAATTGATGCATAAAAAATCTTATCCCACACATCATCTTTGAGGTATCCAATTTTAATGGATTCATTTCTATTATAAACCTAGGACATTGTATTTGATCATGTGCATTTTTTAATGTAGATATATAAAAATGGATCACACAGATGTAAAAAGCGAACACTGAGAACACACGGCAGTAAAAAAAAACAGACACATGGATGAAAATCAGATGAAAAACCTTAAGCAATAAACGCCAATTTCGTATCTGTAGATAGTGATGTTTCAATCTGTTCCAGTGTTAATTAAAGGGGATATCCAGGACTTAAAAAAAAAAAAAATGTATCTGAGCACTAACAGGCAGATAATTACAACTTACTTGTCTGTTGTGCACGGAGTCGTTCTTCCCCGGCGCAGAGTTGTCAAAGAGCGCTCCTACCGGGGATTCCACTGCCTCTGCTGATGCGACGGATTGGGATTTTCAAGGTCATTCTGATTAACAGCCAGCTCAACCAGTTAGGCTGCGGGGAGACGGCGGCCAATCAGAATGAGCTGTCTACAGAGAGGAAAAGAAGCTACCGCTCTGTAGACATGACGTCAGCAGAGGCTTCTGATTCCCCGGCAGGAGCTTCTGTGACCGCTCTGTACTGGGCGAGAATGGAGCCGTGCACAACAGGCAGGTAAGTTGCAATTACCTGCCTGTTAGTGTTAGATACATTTTTTTTGTGTAAAGTCCCTGATATCCCCTTAAAAGAAGTAGTCACATCAGGACCACATAAAGCCATACGCATTAATACTATATAGGGATAGCGCAAAGCAAATGCCTTTTCTTAGGATTTTCCTCTATAAACGAGTGTAGAGCCAATAACAAGGACTGTTTTTCATCCGTGTGCTGGATAAAGTTTTCAACTATTTTTGTCCCTAGTGTCCATTTTTACCATCATTGTGATATCTTTTTTTCTTTGCTATTTTTCACATTAAGGTAATTTTTGACACATGGTAAGGTTTTAATGCCAGACAGTATATGACTGTTCCGATTTGGGTTCACCTTATCGTGGTGGGATGGCTTTTATGCTTTACCAAGTACCCTATGTTATTTATATGCTCATTTGGTTTCTATCTTAGGTTTTGTCTGTTTAATGGCCAGTGTGAACATGTTCCTACACGTTGCATGTATACCAACTTATACACCAGTTCTTTTTTTATCTGTTTTTCTTGTAGGCAAAAAAAAAATGCAAGCATCTCCTACCTACCAAACAGTAATAAACAGATAGCAGTCAAATTGCATCCATGTGCTTTCAAGGACCTCTTTTTGTTATATTGTCCCTTTTGTCTCCCAAAATATGTGGACATCTGAGACTGACAGATTTGATCTTTCCCTTTCCAATATAATATCTTACATTAGTGTCTACTTTCTGAAATTTTATTTTCTAAAACTGATTGAGATGTCTTCATTTTATTATTTGCTGATCTGCAAATTAGACTTTTAGCACGTCCAAAGCTTCACCCGTCATCTTACCTTCACATACCAATGGTCTTCTATTCTTTATTTTGAATCCGGTCTGACATTCACATTTGTAGTAACCCGGAAAATTAACACAACTGCGAGAGTCGCCGCACATTCCGGAGCGTGAACACTCGTCAACATCTGTGAGATGACAAAGGAGATGAGAAAGGAAACAAACAGGTCAGTACATATTTGCAGGGGTTTTTTTTCACCTTCAACTTCCTGTACAAAACTCTTGCCTTTGTATCCATATTTAAAAAAATTAGCTGTTACCACCCCATGGTTTTCTTTTAAGCACGCAAAGAGCTATTTCAATTGTGTTCCTCTTTCGGTACATTTTTTAAAAAATATCAGTAATATAGATTTTTTTTGTTGAGACCGGGATTAGGAACAGCACTTTGCACAAGATGGAGCTTTCTTCTTTCTTAATTTTGTTTCATTTATTTTTTCTTTGTACATTTTTTCACACATTGTTAATCCATTTTTTATTACTGATTTCCCCTGTAAGGCTACGTTCACACGTTGCGTTTTTGCTGTTTTTTTTTCTGCAGGCAAAATTTTGTCTCTTGGCAGTAAATAAGCTGCTTACAAAAAGCAGGTTTTGCTGTGTTTTTTGCTGTGTTTTTATTGCTGCATTTTTGTTGTCTCTTGTGCATGTTGATGAAGTTTAGTGGACCCCCCAAAAAAGCCTAATTTAACTTCCTTAGGTTTTTGCAGCAAAAACTGATAACGTTGCTTTTTCTGCATTTTTGCACTTACCCATTGTTTCCTATGGGTGAAAAAATGCTGCAAATATGCTGAAAGAAGTGACATGGTACAGTTTGCATAAACGCAGCAGTTTTCCAAATCAGTGCGGAAAATAAACCAATGTGTGTGCATGAGATTTCTGAAACCTCATAGACTTTGCTGGTACTGTAAAACGCACTTTAAAATTTGCATTAAATGCAGCAAAAAAACCCACAACTTTTGAGCATAGCCTAACTGGGGGGTGACATATTGGCTCCAGTTACAGTCTCTTACCTGCACTATAAAGCTGATCTGGGTCTTCCTCCTGATCCCTGGTGATCACATGACTAGTATAGTTGACGGAGTACCGTTAGTGTTTCCCAAACTGTATACACGTGGCTCATTCAAGTCTGTGTATACAGAAATCAGGAAGACAGAGATGGTAATAAACCATGTCCGCCTTCTCTATGGTGAGTCCGGCCAACTCTACAGCTGCATAATCTCCATATGGGTACTAGCCCATAACTTTTTAAGACGATGGGAAGTCCACAAATAGATAATAGGTTCTGTTTACACTTGTGCCAGATGTCTCCTTAAGAACCTCCATTGCTGCCTTATTTTTCCAGCAAAATTTCAAGAAACCCAACAGACACCATTAAAGTCAATTTGTTTGACATGTAAAAGATCCATTCCTTACATGAATTCCTATTTTTATTTCTAAAACGAAACAAAAAAAACAATTCCTAACATTGCTCTAAACATATGTGTTCATATTACAGTTTTAGTGTCCCGAGTATGATATTATTTTGTTTATTTATATTTTATAGTATTTGAGTTTAGAATTATATTATCTTTACTATTTTATGATTCATACTGCATTCTTGGTTTTCCAGTTTGATCATAAAAAACAATTCTCATCCAAAATAGGTTAGCCACGTAAAGGTTGAAAACAGAGAAGAACACAAAAAGTTTTCTTACCCACGCAAGATCTTTGTCCATGTGATGCATTTAGTCTGTATCCATGATGACAATGACAGTTGAATGATCCAGCTGTATTCAGACACAAGCCCTTTCCGTGACCACAAGGTTCACTTTTACATTCATCAACATCTAAGATGTAAAAACACAGTATATGATAGAATCTGACCAATGACATAAAACAATAGTGACATAGAACAAACAATACAAAATTCCATAGCAAGCCTTCAATTCTTTTTACACATATTTTAGCACTAGGACTGTCTCTGAATGTTTCACCAAATACTAATGCTTAGATGTAAAACTTCTCCTATGGTGCAGTATTATGCAATGCTTTTCTGTTCAACCAAAGGCTAAAGGGAACATGTCAGCGCACTCCAGCTTGAAAAACCGCCACTGTGCTTTTTGCCGTAGTGCCATAAAATGCTATTTTCTTGTAAAAGTCAACTTTTATGAGCTGTTCGTCATGTGCAAATTAGCCAGGACTGTTCCTCAAGGTTGTCGCTTCCCCCAGACTAGTCCGGCTTCTAATGCTCAACAGTTGTGATTGAAGTCCTGAGTGTAGTCCTGCCAAGTTTCTTTCCTGCCTAGGCATGTGCAATGAACGCAGGTGTACTCTCCGCTCTCCCAGGTCGCTCAGCAAGCAGTCACAGAGAAGCTGTCTGGTTTCTCAGCGTGCACAAGGCTTCACTTTGCTGTCCCAGGAATTTGCAGTGTGCCTATGAAGCTGAAGAGATCCGGCTTCTTTGTACATAAGTAGGCAGGACACAGTTGGGATTTCTGGAAGTTGTAAGATGCGGTGTTTTGTGTGTAAGATATTAAAGGGGTTGTCAACCTTTGCAGGACTTTTTTTTATTTTTACATACGGTAAATGCATTATTTGGAGTAAAAATAATTTTTGCAATTTGGTTTCATTAACATTTTTTGCATTGTTTTGCTTTTCCAAGGTCAGTCAACTTAAATGTGGACCATAAATCAGCTGTGAAAAAAAAGAAAAGAAATAAAACTTTCCAGACAGTGACAGTGCAAACCACACTGGGCAGCAGGAGTGCTCAGTGGTTAGTACTGTTGCCTTGCAAAGCTGGTGTCTTGGTATCAAATCCCACTAAGGACAATATCTGGAAGCAGTTTGTATGTTCTCCCCGTGTTCCGTGTTTTTGTGGGTTTCTTCGGGGTATTTCTGGTTTCCTCCCACACTCCAAATGCATACTGATTGTGAACCATAATGGGAACAGTGCTGATGATGATGTTCGTAAAGTGTTGTGAAAATTAATGGTGCTATATCAGCGAGTAAAATAAATAATAAAGGCAAGTGGCGCAAATTTTCAATCAAACCCAACTGCAAAAATTATTTTTAGCAAAAAATACATTTATTTAAATAATACAAAATATGTCCCCAAAGGTGGCCAAGCCCTTTAACCATACCCTCTTTTATATGATACAAAGTCAGACTAGTCTAGGGGAAACAACTCCCCTCTGGATTATTCCTGGCTTATTTGCTTATAACATACAGGGGTTGGACAAAATAATGGAAACACCTGGAAACATCAACAAAAGTTAGTTTAATATGGTGTAGGTCCACCTTTTGCTGCTATTCCAGCCTCAATTCTCCGAGGTATGGATTCATACAAGGTGTGAATTGTTTTGAAAGGAATTTTAGCCCATTCTGCAGTTAAAACACCCTCCAGTTCTTTGAGCGACGATGGCGGCGGAAATCGACGTCTAACTTAAATCTCTAAAATCGACCATAAATGCTCAAAAATGTTGAGGTCTGGGGATTGTGGGGACCAGATGAGATGCTCAACTTCATTAGAATGTTCCTCGTGCCATGCTTTAACGATTCTAGCTGTATGAATTGGTGCATTATCATCCTGAAAGATGGCGTTCCCCTCCGGGAACAGCGCTTGAACCATTGGATGCACATGGTCGGCCAAAATGCCTAAATAATCTCGGCTGTTAATTCTTCCATGAAGGGATATCATTGGCTCGGCGGATCTCCACGAAATAGCACCGCAGATCATCACAAAACCTCCACCATGTTTTACGGTTGGGAGAAGGCAGTCTGGATGGAAAGTTTCTTTCGGCTGTCTCCAAACGTACACTCGGCTGGAGGTCAGAAATACGGTAAACGATGATTCGTCTGAGAATATCACATGTTTCCACTGCTCGAGGGACCAATTCTGGAGGTTTCTACACCACTCTAAATGCTTGGAAACATTTGTCATTTAGAGCAGCGGTTTTCTAATTGCAGCTCTTCCGTGGAATCCAGATTTGTGCAGCTCCCGTCGAACAGTTTTCATGGAAACTGGGTTCTGTAGGTGTTCATTGAGCTCAGCAGTGATTTTTGGAGCCATGGTCTTGGAATTCTCTCTCACAATTCGCTTTAGAGTCCGACGGTCTCTCTCAGTCAACTTTGACTTTTGGCTGGACCTGTGCTTTGCTGCGGATGTTTTTCCTTCTCTTTCAAATGCAGTCACTACTTTGGAGACAGTACCTCTTGACACGCCAAGCATTCGGGCACTTTCTGTTACACTAGCGCCTACCATACGAGCACCAACAATTTGGCCTCTTTGAAAATCTGAGAGGTCTGCCATTGGTATCAGGTTCTCATCAATGTTCTTACAATTATGCAAAACAAACAGTTAATTTACATACACATATCACATAACACAAATAATCAACTACAAAACATTACCATATGTCACAGTTTGCATGTTTATCACATGTTCGAAGATTATGATGCCAAAACGTTAGGTGTTTCCATTATTTTGTCCAACCCCTGTACATCCCGTATAAGTTGATTTTTACAAGATAGTGCTCTAATAAAAGAATTTAATGTTACAGTTGGCATTTGGCAGGATGGAGGGACCTGACAGGTTCCTGCTAAGACAAAGGTTACTAAAGGAACCATGAGCTAAGCCTAGAGAATTGGATGTTTTACTTACCTACACAAACTCTCTTCTCCGGATCTGGGTAGTATCCCGGATTACAAATGCAGTAGAAACCTGTAGGGGTTGAGATACATTCTCCATGTCCACACAGGTTTCTAATCATTTTACACTCATCGGTTTCTAGGTAGAAAAAAAATCAGGTCATTGATCAAAGGTAGCACATGATTTATGAAGCATTTAAGGTGTTTTCCTTGACTTTTCCTTAGGATCGTTCATAAATGTTTCATTGGAGTCTAACCAATGGGACCCATGCTCTATAAAAGGGTTATGAATGGGACTGAGAACCAATTCCCCAACACTCATATGTGTTTGACTGTGTAACAAGAGTGGTACTTGTTGGAGTGTTCTGATCATCAGTAGTGATGAGCGAGTCTACTCTTTGCTTGGGTGGTCTCCGAGTATTTATGACTGCTCGGAGATTACGTTTTCATTGCCTCAGCAGCATGATTTACAGCTATTAGCCAGGCTGAGTACATGTGGGGATTCCCTAGCAACCAGGCAACCCCCACATGTACTCAGCCTGGCTAATAGTTGGAAATCATTTAGCTGCCGTGATGAAAACTAAATCTCCGAACACTAACAAATACTTGGAGGTCACCCGAGCGTGCTCGGGAAAACCTGAGCAACGAGTACACTCGCTCATCACTAATCATCAGGTGTCCTATGATTGGACTTCCATAATCAAACATGGAGAGGCCATTAAAGAGATTGTCCACTACTTTATCATTGATGACTAGTGTTGAGCATTCCGATACTGCAAGTATCGGGTATCGGCCGATACTTGCTGTATCGGAATTTCCGATACCGAGATCCGATACTTTTGTGGTATCGGGTATCGGGTATCGCAACAACATTAATGTAATAATGTGTAAAAAAGAGAATTAAAATAAAAAATATCGCTATACTCACCTGTCCGACGCAGCCGGGACCTCAGCGAGGGAACCGGCAGCGTTGTTTGTTTAAATTTCGCGCTTTTACTTGGTTACGTGAAGTCCCGGCTTGTGATTGGTCAGGGCGGCCATGTTGCCGGGACGCGGACCAATCACAGCAAGCCGTGACGAAATTACGTCACGGCTTGCTGTGATTGGTCCGCGTCCCGGCAACATGGCCGCCATTAACCAATCACAAGCCGTGACGTCACGGGAGGCTGGACATGCGCGTATTTTGAAAAGCGCGCGTGTCCAGCCTCCAGTGACGTCCCGGCAACATGGCCGCCATTAACCAATCACAAGCCGGGATGTCACGGGAGGCTGGACATGCGCGTATTTTGAAAAGCGCGCGTGTCCAGCCTCCAGTGACGTCCCGGCAACATGGCCGCCATTAACCAATCACAAGCCGGGACGTCACGGGAGGCTGGACATGCGCGTATTTTGAAAAGCGCGCGTGTCCAGCCTCCAGTGACGTCCCGGCAACATGGCCGCCATTAACCAATCACAAGCCGGGACGTCACTGGAGGCTGGACACGCGCGCTTTTTAAAATACGCGCGTGTCCAGCCTCCCGTGACGTCACGGCTTGTGATTGGTTAATGGCGGCCATGTTGCCGGGACGCGGACCAATCACAGCAAGCCGTGACGTAATTTCGTCACGGCTTGCTGTGATTGGTCCGCGTCCCGGCAACATGGCGCCGTGACCAATCATAAGCCGGGACGTCACTGGAGGCTGGACACGCGCGCTTTTCAAAATACGCGCATGTCCAGCCTCCCGTGACGTCACGGCTTGTGATTGGTTAATGGCGGCCATGTTGCCGGGACGCGGACCAATCACAGCAAGCCGTGACGTAATTTCGTCACGGCTTGCTGTGATTGGTCCGCGTCCCGGCAACATGGCCGCCCTGACCAATCACAAGCCGGGACCTCACGTAACCAAGTAAAAGCGCGAATTTTAAACAAACAACGCTGCCGGTTCCCTCGCTGAGGTCCCGGCTGCGTCGGACAGGTGAGTATAGCGATATTTTTTATTTTAATTCTTTCTTTTACACATTAATATGGTTCCCAGGGCCTGAAGGAGAGTTTCCTCTCCTTCAGACCCTGGGAACCATCAGGAATACCGTCCGATACTTGAGTCCCATTGACTTGTATTGGTATCGGGTATCGGTATCGGATTGGATCCGATACTTTGCCGGTATCGGCCGATACTTTCCGATACCGATACTTTCAAGTATCGGACGGTATCGCTCAACACTATTGATGACCTATCAATGATCAGCAGTTTTCAGCGGCTTCTGGCCGAAAAGCTTCATTGTGGAGCTGCTCTGTTTTCTGATAGTGGCCGTGGATGGGTACTGCACATCCATCTCCTATTAAAATCAATAGGAAGCGGATGTGCAGTATCTGGCAATGGCCACCATTAGAAGATGGAGCAGATCCACAATTGAGTATTTCCGGCCAGCAGCTGCCAATATAGAGAACAATTGATTGTTGGGGGTTCTGGGTGCCAGACCCCAACCGATCAGACATTAATGACATCCTAAGCATAGGTCATCAAAGATAAAGTAGTGGACAACCTTTGTAATGTTTAAGTAATAGGAAACCCATTAAATGTCAGCAGTCACTTAGTAACTTACCGGTCAATTGTGTGGGAGCAATCTCGACAGCGCTCCGTGTGTCATACTCGGCAGGTATTTTCCGCACAGCCACGGTTGTGGGCTCCAAAACAATTGCTGAAAATTAAGTCATATTAGTATATAATTTTTTAAGTTTGTATTGTCAATCAATGGCTCCCTTGGCCAACTCTGTAATTTTTAACAGAATAAATTGTGCAGCATGCTGACATTTTTTCCAGTAAAATTGACGTACGAGAAAAGCTGACTGAGTTTCACCAGTGTTTGGTCAGAATTTCATCAGTTTTTTTCCACTGATGAGAAAAAAAAAGCTCCACTTCTACGGTCTTTCATTCAATGAAAAACAGACAGCACACAGATCGCATCCAAAATGCTGTCTGTTTTCACTGACCCATAGACTTGTATTGCCAATTTCCTCCGAAACTCCGATCAATATCAGAGATGTCTCTTCAATTTTGCACTAACCATTCTGTCTAAGTAAAAAATCTGATATGTGAACAGCCCCATAGATTATCAGGTACGAGTGTTATCAATAAAAAGCCTGCGTAGCCCTCATACGTCAAAATCTGATACATGAATGAGCCCTTACTTCTTTGAACCATTTCACGGTTTCCCAAGTGGTTAAAAGGAGTGATATATGACAAAACGTGTGCACAGCAATGGCCTTTTGACATTGCTGTGCATTATGTTAATTATATCGTGCGCTGGAATCCGCTTGGAAAAGACATCTTGTTCACATACCCTAAGGGCTCTCTCCCAATTGGATTGCATTCATACCAATTTAATCCTATGCTTTTGTTCTCGGTGGCGTTTTTTTTTTTTCCTGCTCCAATCGGATCGCGTTCGGACAGAAAAAATATCACAGAATGCTGTGATTGCATGTGTGGCATTTTTCCAAAACTTGTAGCTCAAGGGGATACTGGTGCTTATCGAAGAGACCCAACTCATCTTGGAGACTTATTTTCAAGGCAGTGCTCCATTGGAACAAAAAATGCCAAGTATGGGCAGCATGATCTACTTTGCATTTTTCCTAAAGTTATCTTGAAGTCAGTGAAGAAATGTGAAGCACATGAATATTTTTTTTGCTGTTGTCGGATTTGTCCATTTCTACTTTATTTTTCAAAATGCAAATTGCTGTAGGTATCTACAGTTATATGAAAAAGTTTGGGCACCCCTATTAATCTTAAGCTTAATGTTTTATAAAAAATGTTTTTTTTTGCAACAGCTATTTCAGTTTCATATATCTAATAACTGTTGGACACAGTAATGTTTCTGCCTTGAAATGAGGTTTATTGTACTAACAGAAAATGTGCAATCTGCATTCAAACAAAATTTGACAGGTGCATAAGTATGGGCACCCTTATCATTTTCTTGTTTTAAATACTCCTACCTACTTTTTACTGACTTACTAAAGCACTTTTTTTGGTTTTGTAACCTCATTGAGCTTTGAACTTCATAGCCAGGTGTATGCAATCATGAGAAAAGCTACTTAACCCCTTCCCGACATGTGACGGTATAGTACGTCACATGTCGGGACCCCCGCTTTGATGTGCGCTCCGGCGGTGAGCGCACATCAAAGTCGCGACATGTCAGCTGTTTTTTACAGCTGACATGTGCGCGCAATAGCGGCGGGTGAAATCGCGATCACCCGCCGCTATTAACTAGTTAAATGCCGCTGTCAAACGCAGACAGCGGCATTTAACTACCGCATCCGGCCGTGCGGCCGGATATGAGCGCATCGCCGACCCCCGTCACATGATCGGGGGTCGGCGATGCTTGTACATTGTAACCATAGAGGTCCTGGAGACCTCTATGGTTACTGATCGCCGGTGGCTGTGAGCGCCCCCCTGTGGTCGGCGCTCACAGCACACCTGCATTTTAGCTACATAACAGCGATCTGACGATCGCTGTTATGTAGCAGAGCCGATCGGGCTGTGCCTGCTTCTAGCCTCCCATGGAGGCTATAGAAGCATGGTAAAAGTTAAAAAAAAAAGTAAAAAAAAATGTGAAAAAAATAAAAAAAATATAAAAGTTTAAATCACCCCCCTTCCGCCCCAATCAAAATAAATCAATAAAAAAAAACCCCAACCTACACATATTTGGTATCGCCGCGTTCAGAATCGCCCGATCTATCAATAAAAAAAAAGCATTAACCTGATCGCTAAACGGCGTAATGAGAAAAAAAATCGAAACGCCAGATTTACGTTTTTTTGGTCGCCACGACATTGCATTAAAATGCAATAACGGGCGATCAAAAGAACGTATCTGCACCAAAATGCTATCATTAAAAATGCCAGCTCGGCACGCAAAAAATAAGCCCTCACCTGACCCCAGATCACGAAAAATGGAGACGCTACGAGTATCGGAAAATGGCGCAATTTTGTTTTGTTTTGTTTTTTGCAAAGTTTGGAATTTTTTTTCACCACTTAGGTGAAAAATAACCTAGTCATGTTAGGTGTCTATGAACTCGTACTGACCTGGAGAATCATAATGGCAGGTCAGTTTTAGCATTTAGTGAACCTAGCAAAATAGGCAAGCAAAAAACAAGTGTGGGATTGCACTTTTTTTGCAATTTCACTGCACTTGGAATTTTTTTCCCGTTTTCTAGTACACGACATGGTAAAACCAATGATGTCGTTCAAAAGTACAACTCGTCCCGCAAAAAATAAGCCCTCACATGGCCAAATTGACGGAAAAATAAAAAAGTTATGGCTCTGGGAAGGAGGGGAGCGAAAAACGAAAACACGGAAAAAGCTCCGGGGGTGAAGGGGTTAAAGTGGCCACTTTCACCCCCTCCAGCCGTTATAAACTAAAAGAGCCACCTTGTGCAGCAGTAACGCTGCAGTCTAACAAGGTGGCTCTTTTAGTTTTTGATTCCGTTATTCCCTCAATAAAGCGTTTTAAAATTTGCCCTAACTACCTGTCTGCAGACCTGGAGGCGGTCCGAAGCCTCCTCTGTGAATCTCCCAACGGCCATTACTCTTCTCTTCTGGGGATGTGGTCGCCGCCCCCTTCGCGCTGTTTCTTCTTAAATCCGGCGCCTGCGCTGTGCGTGCCTGCCTGGGACAGGCGCAGTGTTCATTGGCCGTCATAGGTCAGACGCAGGGTGCCTGACTGCGCCTGTGCGGGCAGTGTGGCCACCCTGTTGCTGAATCCCCACCCCGCACTGTGTTATTCATTATGCACAGTGCGGGGCTGGGGTTCCTGGGCATGCGCACTGCGCTGTTCAGACGCTCCCCCGGTCCCCCGCCTTCCAGCGTTGCCGGAATATACAGGTTTCCTTGCCAGCGTTTGGAATGAAGCAGCCGCAAATAACAACGCTGGAAGGCGGGGGAGCTGGGGGAGCGTCTGAGCCTGGGGAGCGTCTGAACAGCGCAGTGCGCATGCCCAGGAACCCCAGCCCCGCACTGTGCATAATGAATAACACAGTGCAGGGCGGGGATTCAGCAACAGGGTGGCCGCACTGCCCGCACAGGCGCAGTCAGGCACCCTGCATCTGACCTATGACGGACAATGAAGACTGCGCCTGTCACAGGCAGGCACGCACAGTGCAGGCGCCGGATTTAAGAAGAAACAGCGCGAAGGGGGCAGGGACCACATCCCCAGAAGAGAAGAGTGATGGCCGTTGGGAGATTCACAGAGGAGGCTTCGGACCTGCCTCCAGGTCTACAGACAGGTAGTTAGGGCAAATTTTAAAACGCTTTATTGAGGGAATAACGGAATCAAAAACTAAAAGAGCCACCTTGTTAGACTGCAGCATTACTGCTGCACAAGGTGGCTCTTTTAGTTTATAACGGCTGGAGGGCGGTGACAGTGGCCCTTTAAAGTGGCCACTTGCAAGTTGTTCTCCTGTTTGAATCTCCTCTGAAGAGTGGCATCATGGGCTCCTCAAAACAACTGTCAAATGATCTGAAAACAAAGATTATTCAACATAATTGTTCAGGGGAAGGATACAAAAAGCTGTATGATTGCATACACCTAGCTATGAAGTTCAAAGCTCAATGAGGTTACAAAACCAAAAAAAGTGCTTTAGTAAGTCAGTAAAAAGTAGGTAGGAGTATTTAAAACAAGAAAATGATAAGGGTGCCCATACTTATGCACCTGTCAAATTTAGTTTGAATGCAGATTGCACATTTTCTGTTAGTACAATAAACCTCATTTCAAGGCAGAAACATTACTGTGTCCAACAGTTATTAGATATATGAAACTGAAATAGCTGTTGCAAAAAAAACTATTTTTATAAAACATTAAGCTTAAGATTAATAGGGGTGCCCAATCTTTTTCATATAACTGTATTTGGTTCACTTTTTTCCCATTGAGAAAAAAATGCACGTATATCAAAAAAGCTCACAAAATACACTCACATGAAATTGATATTTTTTGCAATCTAAAAAAAGGCACTGTAAAAAAAACAAATGTGAAAATAGTCTAAGGCTATGTTACGGATTTTGCTGCGAACCGCAGTGGATTTGATGCAGGTTTCCATGCGTTGTACAGTACCATGTAAATGTATGGAAAACAAAATCCGCAGTGCACATGCTGCGGAAAAAAACGCGCGGAAACGCAGCTGTGTTTTTTCCGCAGCATGTCAATTCCTTGTGCGGATTCCGCAGTGTCTTAGGCTACGTTCACATTTGTGGCCAGCGCCGCAGCGTCGGGCGCCGCAGCGGCGCCGCATGCGTCATGCGCCCCTATATTTAACATGGGGGCGCATGGACATGCGGCGCACTTGCGTTTTGCGCCGCATGCGTCGCTGCGGCGCCCGCGTCGGGGCGCAGAGGACGCAGCAAGTTGCATTTTTGCTGCGTCCAAATTCAATGAAAAAAACGACGCATGCGGCGCAAAACGCAGCGTTGTGCATGCGTTTTGCTGCGTTTTTGTTTGCGTTGTGCGCTGCGGCGCCGACGCTGCGGCGCACAACGCAAATGTGAACGTAGCCTTACATCTGCTCCATAATAGGAATCCGCAGATGTAAAACCGCTGTTGAAAACCGCACAAATAACGCGGTAAATCTGATTTTTAGGAATCTGCGTGGAAGAATCCGTGGCAGATTCTGCAACGTGTGCACATAGCCTAAAGGAATGGAATACTACGAGACTGAGCACTATAAAGACAAGTCGATTCAGAATACCTAATTTACTCTGCAGTTTGGTCAGAGGTGAATTCAAAGGGAATGGGAAAAGTAATGGAAGACTTTCTCTCTGGATCCACTCTTTGCTTTAGCTCCTAAAACCTGCGTTAGGCTTTGTGCACATGGTGTCTTTTAGATGTCAGCCCATACAGTGAATTTTCCCAGGTGAATCCACTTCAGGAACACACTGGAAGTCGTTGTTCTGAACCCTGAAGTGGTTGAAGGAAGTAGAATAAGACTGAACATGTGCACAACAAGGTCGCTTTGGCATTGCTGTGTACTATGTTCATTTTATGGAGCGCTTTTGTGGTACTTTTTCAGATAGTTTCCAGGGCTGAATCTGCCTGAAAATGACACCGTGTGCATGTACCCTATGGACCACCCAATTGTTATTTTTGTGTAACGTGTAGGAAGACCGTATACATGCAGTTTTCAAGCACAAAAATATGAATCAGATTTTGACAATATCATTCCCATTTTGGAACATCTGATTTCTAATTTTACTACTGCCAAAAATATATAAATATTGGGCACATCGACCAACACTGGTTAATGACCCTTTGCAAGTGTTGAATGAAAGTTCAGCCTAAATGTAATTTATTTTTTAATGCAATTTCTCAATAAAGAAAAATTGCTCAATTGTGTTGATAAATATAATTGATTGCGGTACATTTCTTTTGGGAAACTTTGAACAAATAACTGGAAATATACATATATATTCAAATAGTTTTATTACCAGGTTTTGGTGGAATAAGGGATGGCAAAGACATAGTTTCTTCTAGGTTTGGGATGAATACTGGTAGCTGGAATATGAACAGATAAGTGAAAAATAACTCAAGATATACAATATCCTGCTGTAGTATACACTTGCTTTCAGGTCTGGACATATTTTGCTTTTGCAGGATATAGGAAAATTATGGCACCACGTTAAAAGTATTTATGCTTAGTAGACTTAAATCCTCTCATGGGTAACAGTATGGAAGATACCTGCACACACACATAAAGAAGCTCTCCTCTGACATAGCAAAATGATTTACAGGACCCTAGTGCAATGGCCTTCGCTGGTAGTCCTTGCCCGTCGAAGGAAAGTCCTTCAAAATTCCTTCTAAGTGCCGGCATCCCCAGCTCCTCTACAGATTAGTAGGTCCTGCTTGACATCATCATTGCAGAACGACACGTCACTCCAGACTACTGACGTGTCCTGCAAATCAACACTAGATCAATTAATTTACTCTGATAGGCTGTCATATACAGATTGAGAAAGTAGGTTTTTTGTTTTGGGAAAATGGACAACTAATTTATACAGTTCGTTTGCCTCCCTTTGGATCAATCAATAATATATTGAACTAGACGAGGAATGTTTGTCTTGTTTTTTTCAGCCTTAGATGAGAGAATTGGGCCGATTATGCTTATGTCACTTGGATCAAAGTTTGATCTAAGTGTCATCTTAGTGTGATCGGATTCTCTCGCTTGAGAGAATCGCAGCACAGGTGTGGAGAAGATGGAGAACTTGATTTCTCCATCTTCTCCATTGTCTCTGTGAGTGTACATCGGACGACATTCGAGTTCAGCCCAATATTTCACACGCACGTATAGACTTGTATGGTTGCGCGTTATCCGATCATCAGATGCACCCACGGCACGCTGAGATTATTTTCTCCTGCCAAATCGGTATGAGAAAGTAATCGCAGATCTGCACTGCCTCAGAGTATACATTGGTCCTTGTGCTATCCGATAAAACACCGGTTAGTACTCAGTCGTGTTATACAGCAGCGTGAGAGAGCCCTTACTATGGAATCAGTTTGGCTGGTAAATATCATGGAATCAGAAGTTCCCACAAACCTCACTGATAAATTGACTTGTGGTCCTATTTTAATGTTCATCATCATTGTCACTGAAAAGTTAAAACAAATACTTACCATAGATTCCGTAACTTCACCTAGAACATAAAAGATATATACATTTAATCAGGGACTCAGAAGAGTGCTGAAGATACAAAACTTTGTAGGATACTTAAAATTCACCTTGATAAGATAGCACAAGGCCTTATTCGCACATCCAGTTTTTTTATATAAATTTTCTTTTGTTTTTTTGGGGATTCTGTGTCCATTTTTCCCATTGCCGTGTCATATGTTTTTCTTGTATGCAAAAGAAACAATTTTGAAGCTTGTCCTACCTATTAGGCTGGTTTCATATATTTTTTCCCATAGGTATGTGTTAAAATACCTAACACTTAAACGCTTAAAAATAAGCCGCAACATTAAATATTGAGCCTCTGCATAAACTTGATATATTTGTCAATACAAATTTAAAGGGGTTGCACCCCTTCTGAAATCCCTATGTATCCCCCCCAAGTAAAATGATCACACTTGCACTAACCTGCACTGCTTGGCGCCTTTCCAACTGTGTCGGTTCTGGCTCTCCTGGGGATCGTGTGACATTATGTTACTCAATCACTGCAGCCAATCAGTGCAGACTTTACTCTTCTCTTCTATGGACATAATTGACATAAGGAGGAAGTGAGAGGGCAGCAGCAGCTCTCATTTCTTCTGGATATCTTGATTTGTCCAAAGAAAGAAAGAGTGAAGCCAGCTGTAGGGATAGAGTGGCATAAAAATGTCACACAATCCCCAGGAGAACCAGTGCCGATACCACTGGAATTGCACCAGAGGTGAGTACAAGTGTTATTATTTCACTGGAGGGAAATATAGTGATTCAGTAGTAAGAGAAGCAGCAGCAGTGTGGATGACATTGTACAGCAGTACTGAATGACAAATGCAATGGAGTGCACAAACTGGCCGGTGGCTCTTTTGACCCAAGCATCATAGATGCATAGAAATACATGCTACCATGCTCGGGCCGCCGGCCAGTCCGTTCAATTCGATGTGATTGTCATCTGTGTTATTCTGACTGCACCCTAAGAAACAAACTCTAATGTGAAGTTCAGCGCAATCTGCATGTCTCTTCCCTCTGCTTGTTTCCTCACTCTGCTCCTCATGTCTCAAAAGAGTATGAACGATTATCACTTGACACCACAATTGATGACGAGCTCATAAGTGGGGAAGGAAGCAAATTTCTCTGCTAATATACATGACAAAGTTTTATTTAAGTTCCCATGTATTACGGATTTATGTAAAGATAATTGAAAGTACAGTTACCCTTTACACGTGTTATGTGCAGTTCTTTTCTGTTTTATGTTAGTTTAATTACATAAATCCGGGTGTCTACCCAGCGTAGCCTCATGCAGCTGAAACTATTGCCAATGGCCATACAATTTTGAAGGTAATATCTAAACTTTTACTTGGAAAAATTGTGCAAAAATTGGCTATGCTTATAATTTTGGCTAGTAGATGCCCCGATGCGAAGAAGTGTCCTTTGGCCACTTTTACACTCTGTGAAAAACGGAGGGCACGCTAGCTAAGGTCAGGATACCCGGTGGTCAGGCCTGGTCTTCTGATCCAAAAAGTGTTTGTGCTTCACAGATGTGTGAAACTGAGCTTACAGAAATTGTAGAGGAGAGGAATGGACACGCAATTTGCTTTTTGATTCTGGTTACATTCTACTGTTTTGACTAGTAAGCGACGTACAGTGAGAAAAGTTTGTTTTTTTTCCTACACACATACATGCACAAACTTCTTCCCATTTATGACATAGTAATCACCCTTTCTGAACAAAGAAACTCTGATGGAGTAAATATCGCATTGACACCTTTTCTGTAACTACATCTAGAATATAGAACATGGCAGACAATTATAATGTTGTGATCTTCTACAAAAATTTATTTTGATAAGATCCTTGGCATTAGCCATTCTGTTTAAAATATGGCCATTCGTCGTTAGAAATTAGAAAATGTGATAAAGACTCACGTTGCCCTTCATTAGAATCAAACTCTGGTATCCTGTGAGGTGGAGGAAATTCAGGGATATTTGGAGGTGGAATCACATCCGGTATTCTTGGAGGAATAGCCTGCTGATCCCCTAAATCTGGCTGTAACTGCAGAGTGATTTCACTTTGACCATGAATCATAAAAGTTTGATGAGTGCTAAAGATGTGATACCCTTTTCCAGCTGGGCATATCTCTGCAAAAGATGCTGCAAAGTAAACAAGTAGGAGGAATTAGAACTATACCTAATGGTCACTTTCAATGATTGCAGGTTTTTTTTGTAAGTTATTTGCCCATGCCTACCTGTTCCTTCAGAAGGACATGCTTCACACTGAGGACCCCAAGCTTTTCCAACACTACAACAGCACAGTTGTTGAGTCATCCTAATGGAAATGGGATGCTGACATTGTCCTTCTTGGCCTATAAGCCTGTAGCACAGACTCTTCACATCTGATTTTTCCTCTATGAGGTGAAATAATGGTTAGTGTGGAATATAGGAATTAAATTGCCTTTTCCATCTGGTACTCCACAGATGAAGTCCACATATTATGATAAAAAGTTGTAGCAGAGATCAGGCTTTAGGGCTGTTGCTCACGTGAGAGCAAAAAAAATTAACGCCACCCTAATAGTGCAAACTTTCTTGGCCAGCACTGGAATAATGGTATGCTTGGTGCCTCTTACGATTACTAGGCTCCCAACTCTGTGACATCAAGTGAAGTATAGTCAGCAGGCATGGCGCTGTCACATATTGTGTCATGGGGGCCTAGTAGTTGCATGAGGTGCCCAATAATATATATGCTTATAATATGTCATCAATTTTAATAGAACACGGGCAAATTGGATAGGCCGATTTATTGCCTACCATGCCTTATCCATACAGATCCCCAATAATCTAATAATTATAACGAATGATAACGATTTCCTATCCTGAGAACAGGGAATTAATTTTAACCCCTTCATCCAGCATATATATACCAAAGAAGGAATACTCATACACTAACCTATATTTATCATGCAGAAAACCTGGCTATGTAACCCCTAAAAGGGGTTGTTCACTACTTGGACGCCCCTTCTCAATCCTCGTTTTTGGGGCAATTAACATAAAAACATCTATAATCTCCTCCGGTGTCGTTGTTGTGACAATAGTGTATTCCTAGCTCACATGAGGTTATTAAGTCACCTGAGCCCTTCGGACAATCAGTGCTGGCATTACTGTCCCCACCTTTGGATGTATTGAACATCAACAGGAAGTTAGGGCTGCAGCTGCTCTCTGACTTCCTCTTGATATTTGATTTGTCCGAAGGCAGGGACATTTATGCCAGCGCTGATTGGCCGAAGATCTCACATGATGTAACAACCTCATTTGAGCACTAGGAAGTTCAGAACATGAGTGCCGACACCATTGGAACAGCGTTGGATCCGAGGTGAGTATAGGTGTTTTTATTTTAACGAGCTAAACATGAAAAATGAGAAGGGGTTGTCTAAGCAGTGAAATGTTAAGGTCAATAGAGACTGTAGCATTTACGTTTTTTACATATGGTTGCAATGGCAGTCGGAGGCCTAACAATGATCTCTGGGACTGTCAACTTCAGAAGTCTAAAAGGCCTTACCAAGGTCTAAAAGGCTGCCTCTCAGTGTAAAGATTAGAAGGAAAATTCACTGCAATACATAAGTATTGCAATTAAACATTAAATGTTCATGTACTCTGGTGGAACAAAACAAAAAAAGAAAAAAATGTATTTTATAAAATAAAAAAGTACAAATATTAAGAAAAAACAGCAATTCTCATTTTTGTCAAATACTTACTTTATAGTTAGGAAAAAATATAAAAATATAAAATAATATGTAGTTGGCATCTGTAATGTAACGACCATGCTATAAAATCTTATTCTGTAGCTCACACGGTAAAAAATAAATACCGTATATACTCGTGTATAAGCCGAGCTTTTCAGCTCTTTTTTTGGATAAAAAGACCCCCCTCGGCTTATACATTAGTCACGGTCCCAGTGCGGAGGTCCTCGGCGTCTCTGGAACAGTCCGGCTCTGCTGCAGCCTCAGTAAGTATTCCCGGTGGCTGCTGACAGTGCCGGTGTCCTGAGCAGGCGAGGACACTGGTTATAGGGGCCAGGTGCCTGTGTCGCCACTTGCTCAGGACCCCGACACTTGCAATATTCACCTGTCCCCGTTCCACCGCTGCGCTGTGTCTTCCGCGTCCTCTGGCTGTGATGTTCAAGTCAGAGGGCACGATGATGTGATTAGTGCGCGCCCTCTGCCTGAACAGTCACTGCAGAGAGCCGGCGACACTGAGGAGCAGTGGTCAGCGACGAGAGGTGAGTATGTCATTTTTTTTTATTGCAGCAGCAGCAATATAGGATATAATCATATCAGCATAAACTGCACTGATATGATGCAGCATTACTGTATATGGGGCCATCACCAACCTTTATGCAGCATTATATGGGGTATATTTTTCTATGGAGCATCTTATTTGGCCATCATCAACCTTTTTGGAGCATTATATGGACCATATTTTTCTATGGAGCATCTTATGGGGCCATCATCAACCTTTATGGAGCACTATATGGATCATATTTTTCAATGGAGCATGTTATGGGGCCATTATCAACCTTTTATGCAGCATTATATGGGACATATTTTGTATAGAGCATTTACCAGGCGCTGCTGCATTTCCCACCCTAGGCTTATAATCAAGTCAATAAGTTTTCCCAGTTTTTTGTGGCAAAATTAGGTGCCACGGCTTATACTCGGGTCGGCTTATACTCGAGTATAAGCAGTAATAAACAGTAAATACATTTAACAATGCCAGCAGTGCTGTTTTTGATCATCTTGATCAAGTTGAATGAAAAGCTATCAAAATTCCACATTTATACCACAAGTAGAATTTCCAAAAATCTTTTATGAATGTGTTGTCATCCAGGGTACATTTTGGGACACTTACGTGTACAACGCATCTGAGAAGTGATGAAGACATATCCATGTTTGCACGCACATCTGAAGCTTCCTTGCGTATTCAGGCACTCTCCATTTTGGCATACTCCTTGGATGCTGCACTCATTTATATCTGACAGAAGAGCAGATATTATTTGTTCATGTCTTAATGTACTCAAATATTTAATTACATTAAAAGGGGTTAGCCAAGACTTTATGACTTTATAACTTTGATGGCTTACTCTTAGGATAGGTCGTCAATGTCTGATCTGTGGGGGTGCGACACCCGGTACCCATGTCAATCAGCTGTTCCTGGTGTAAATTGCAGGGCTGCACAGCTCCGTTAACAGAATAGTGGCCGTAGCCAGGTACTGCACGTCCTCCCCCTATTGATTTTAATAGTTGGCGTATGTTCGGTATGCAGCCACTGTACAATCAATGGAGCTGTGCTTTGCAGCCGACACTGGGAACAGCTAATCGTCCTGGGTGCTGCACCTCCACCAATCAGACATTGATGACCTATCCTAAGGGTAGACTATCAATATTAAAGTCCAGGACAACCTCTTCAAATGTTAGTACATGCTATAAATTAATATATTTTAGGAGTCTGTGGTCACTTTGCACCAAAAATGTCTGGCTAACTTCTGGCATTTGAGAGTCTCAATCATGGAAGCATAAAGGTATGTCACACAGTAAGTGCCAGTCATGTATTCCGGACTCTAATATCATGTCCTGGTGTCTGTATTTGGCCCGATAGGTCTTGGAGAGCCGAGTCTGAGATCTCTATTCGTTTATTGTCTATGGCCTGGGGTCTTTATTAGTGATGAGCGAGTGTACTCGTTGCTCGGGTTTTCCGGAGCACGCTCGGGTGGTCTCCGAGTATTTATGACTGCTCGGAGATTTAGTTTTCATCGCAGCAGCTGAATGATTTACAGCTACTAGACAGCTTGATTACATGTGGGGATTCCCTAGCAACCAGGCAACTCCCACATGTACTCAGCCTGGCTAGTAGCTGTAAATCATTCAGCTGCGGCGATGAAAACTACATCTCCGAACACTAACAAATACTCGGAGACCACCCAAGCGTGCTCGGAAAAACGCGAGCAACGAGTATACTCGCTCATCACTAATCTTTATTAATTTAGGTGTCCAGTATACATTTATTGTTGTATTCTGGGGAGGGACACTTTTCTGAAATTGTTCCACAAATTTTATATGCAGTTGCTCACAGATCGGCGAACCTCTGACCACCTTTGCTTCTGAGAGACTCTGCCTCGCCAACATGCTCTTTTATATAAAGTCATGTGACTTAGTTGAAAATTGTCCCTTTATCTGTTTTTTTTTAATTTCTTTTTCCAACTTTTAGTTAACCCAGTTCAAAGTTTCAGTTAGATGTTTTGCTGCCATCGGTTTCGTTTTTTTCTTCCAATGAAGCAGAAAATGTGTAACTTTCAATTTCAGATCTGCGTTCTATATTCTACTGTGAATAAAATATGGAGCTTTCCAAATCATTGTTGTTGTTTTTTTTGCATTTTAGGCAGTGTCCCAGCTATTTTTTTGAATTGGGGCTGTACATTTCAACATAGAAACATTTTTAACCCTAAAAAATCCTTTAACTATAAACAGTCATACTAGAATCTAGTTTCCGTAAGTATAGGGAGTTCACAACAAATGACATATAATGATCATATATCAATAACGTGTTCATATATTCTAGTATATAGTGGACACTGGCTAGTATACAGTATATAGTACACTGCAGGCACTGGTTATGTGATATTTACCCTGGCAGTGAGTGCTGTTGAGTCTTTTATAGCCCTGTATACAATCTGAACCAAGCTCTCCTCGGAATGGTGCAGTTTTCTGTGTGCCAGAATCTATAAAAAAAAAAAAGCGAAAAAAAAAAGTTATATACACTATGCATAAATAGTTAAAAACACCTCATTCACCCTTCCATCCCCCTCGCTATTGTCTGATGTATTTTACTTCCAACAGCTCTGGAAAATCTGAATCCAAATTCTGAGAGAAGTGAGAAAAAAAGAAAGGGAGGGGATGGAGGAAGGGATATGTATAAGCAGAGAAAGTGATCTGCATTCTACTGGCTCTACTCGGCCAAAGCCTTCTTGAACCTTATTTCTTCATGGGTCTCGATTTTCAGGAACTTTTTTTTTTTTTACTCAACTAAACTCCAGTTTAACAGTTGCCTGTAACAACATTAAAATACAGAATCCAATAAGGTCAAAGCTGGAAAAAAAGAGCAAAAAAAAAAGGATAAAAGTAAAAAGTGTATACGAGACAAAATAGTAACTTTACTCCAGTTCAGATACAAGCTGCATCCTAATATCCTGAGCTGATCCCCAAGGCATTATGTGGTATCAGCCTTTCCTTGGCAGCTCATCTACAGTATGTCTGCTTTGCAGTCTCTGACCAAGAAATATATCCATAAAGTCAAGTAATTTATTATTGACCATTTTTGAAAGTTTTTATAGTTTTTGATTTATTAGGATTTTAATATTATGGTGCTTTTGAATATTAGGTCTAAATTGTGTTAATGTATAGAGTAAGATAAAGATATTCCACGTAAAATGTACAGTACAGACCAAAAGTTTGGACACACTTCATTTAAAGATTTTTCTGTATTTTCATGACTATGAAAATTGTACATTCACACTGAAGGCATCAAAACTATGAATTAACACATGTGGAATTATATACTTAACAAAAAAGTGTGAAACAACTGAAATTATGTCTTATATTCTAGGTTGTTTAAAGTAGCCACCTTTTGCTTTGATGACTGCTTTGCACACTCTTGGCATTCTCTTGATGAGCTTCAAGAGGTAGTCACCGGGAATGGTCTTCCAACAATCTTGAAGGAGTTCCCAGATATGCTTAGCACTTGTTGGCCCTTTTGCCTTCACTCTGCGGTCCAGCTCACCCCAAACCATCTCGATTGGGTTCAGGTCTGGTGACTGTAGAGGCCAGGTCATCTGGCGTAGCACCCCATCACTCTCCTTATTGGTGCAATAGCCCTTACACAGCCTGGAGGTGTGTTTGGGGTCATTGTCCTGTTGAAAAATAAATGATGGTCCAACTAAACGCAAACCGGATGGAATAGCATGCCGCTGCAAGATGCTGTGGTAGCCATGCTGGTTCAGTATGCCTTCAATTTTGAATAAATCCCCAACAGTGTCACCAGCAAAGCACCCCCACACATCACACCTCCTCCTCCATGCTTCACGGTGGGAACCAGGCATGTAGAGTCCATCCGTTCACCTTTTCTGCATCGCACAAAGACACGGTGGTTGGAACCAAAGATCTCAAATTTGGACTCATCAGACCAAAGCACAGATTTCCACTGGTCTAATGTCCATTCCTTGTGTTCTTTAGCCCAAACAAGTCTCTTCTGCTTGTTGCCTGTCCTTAGCAGTGGTTTCCTAGCAGCTATTTTACCATGAAGGCCTGCTGCACAAAGTCTCCTCTTAACAGTTGTTGTAGAGATGTGTCTGCTGCTAGAACTCTGTGTGGCATTGACCTGGTCTCTAATCTGAGCTGCTGTTAACCTGCAATTTCTGAGGCTGGTGACTCGGATAAACTTATCCTCAGAAGCAGAGGTGACTCTTGGTTTTCCTTTCCTGGGGCGGTCTGTTATGATCCTTAGTGGTTGAGGATCACAAATACTCCAGCAAGGTGACTACACATAGGACAAGCTCTAGGGAGGTGGAAAACTGGACTGACCGCAAAACTGAACCTATCCAACCACACTAGAGGCAGCCGGTGAACGTGTCTAAAATCCTAGACGTCTCGAGCCAGCCTGAGGAACTAACTACCCCTAGAGAGAAAGAAAGACCTCTCTTGCCTCCAGAGAAATAATCCCCAAAGATATAGAAGCCCCCAACAGATAATAACGGTGAGGTAAGAGGAAGGCACATACACAGGGGTGAAAGCAGATTCAGCAAAAGAGGCCCACTAATTCTAGATAGCAGAAAATAGAAAAGAGGTCTATGCGGTCAGTAAAAAACCCTTACAAAATATCCACACTGAGATTTCAAGAACCCCACACCAACTAACGGTGTGAGGGGAGAAACTCAGTCCCCTAGAGCAACCAGCAAGTAAGAAATCACATTTTAACAAGCTGGACAAAAAACATGATGAACGCTGATAATCAGAAACTGAACAAACAAAAACTTAGCTTGTCTTGGAGAGACTGGGAGCAAGGTAGTCACCAGGAATCTGAAGAGCACTGAATACATTGATAGCAGGCAAGGAACTGAGTATCCAGGTGAGCTAAATAGGAAACCAACCAAGGATAACGAACCAGGTGATGAAGCCAACCTGCAGAAAGACAACACTACACAGTACCGCTTGTGACCACTAGAGGGAGCCCAAAAATAGAGTTCACAACAGTACCCCCCCCTTGAGGAGGGGTCACCGAACCCTCATCAAGACCCCCAGGGCGATCAGGACGAGCTGCGTGGAAGGCACGAACCAAATCGGCCGCATGAACATTAGAGGCGACAACCCAGGAATTATCCTCCTGACCATAGCCCTTCCACTTAACCAGATACTGAAGTCTCCGTCTAGAGATACGAGAATCCAAAATCTTCTCCACCACGTACTCCAATTCGCCCTCGACCAGCACCGGAGCAGGAGGCTCAACAGAAGGAACCACAGGTACCACATACCTCCGCAACAAAGACCTATGGAACACATTATGGATGGCAAACGATGCCGGGAGATCCAAACGAAAAGACACCGGGTTAAGGATTTCCAAGATCTTATAAGGACCGATGAAGCGAGGCTTAAACTTAGGAGATGAAACCTTCATAGGAACATACAGAGAAGACAGCCACACCAAATCCCCAACACGAAGTCGGGGACCCACACCGCGGCGGCGGTTGGCAAAGCGCTGAGCCCTCTCCTGTGACAATTTCAGATTGTCCACCACATGGCTCCAAATCTGCTGCAACCTATCCACCACAGAATCCACCCCAGGACAGTCAGAAGACTCAACCTGACCCGAGGAAAAACGAGGATGGAAACCAGAATTGCAGAAAAAAGGCGAAACCAAGGTAGCAGAACTAGCCCGATTATTAAGGGCAAACTCGGCCAATGGCAAAAAAGTCACCCAATCATCCTGATCAGCAGAAACAAAACATCTCAAATAAGTCTCCAACGTCTGATTAGTTCGCTCGGTTTGGCCATTAGTCTGAGGATGGAAGGCCGACGAAAAAGACAAATCAATGCCCATCTTAGCACAAAAAGTTCGCCAAAACCTGGACACAAACTGGGATCCTCTATCAGACACAATATTTTCTGAATAGGGAGCCCAAAAATAGAGTTCACAACAGCGGTCCTCATGTGAGCCAGTTTCTTTGCAGCGCTTGATGATTTTTGCCACTGCACTTGGGGACACTTTCAAAGTTTTCCCAATTTTTCGGACTGACTGACCTTAATTTCTTAAAGTAATGATGGCCACTCGTTTTTCTTTACTTAGCTGCTTTTTTTTGCCATAATACAAATTCTAACAGTCTATTCAGTAGGACTATCAGCTGTGTATCCACCAGACTTCTGCACAACACAACTGATGGTCCCAACCCCATTTATAAGGCAAGAAATCCCACTTATTAAACCTGACAGGGCACACCTGTGAAGTGAAAACCATTCCCGGTTACTACCTCTTGAAGCTCATCAAGAAAATGCCAAGAGTGTGCAAAGCAGTCATCAAAGCAAAAGGTGGCTACTTTGAAGAACCTAGAATATAAGACATAATTTCAGTTGTTTCACACTTTTTTGTTAAGTATATAATTCCACATGTGTTAATTCATAGTTTTGATGCCTTCAGTGTGAATGTACAATTTTCATAGTAATGAAAATACATAAAAATCTTTAAATGAGAAGGTGTGTCCAAACTTTTGGTCTGTACAGTATGTAATATTCACAAGTGTTATATTTATTTTATCTGAGGTCCTGATTCAATGCTTCAGCTCCATCATGTTGCATAATGTGCATTTTCAGGATAATCATGTAAATTACATGTTGGCTGTGTTCGTCTGTATTCCATCTGCTTCCAATTATAATTGTAAAGACTGATTCCCTTAGTTTGGCCCCTCTACAATAGGAAAGTGCATTTTTACTCTGCTTTTGTGGTATGTAACATTTCATATTCATCATTTTATAGTCTGGGCATGGGAACTAACAATTCATAAAGTAGGTCTCTGTTATGAAACCATTAGAGCTACACCTAAAGTGTAGGATCTACCTATAAGTCTCTTCGAATAATTGTTTATCAAGTGTACAGTCTGGAACCATTCCAATATATCTTCCCGTTGAGAAACCAATTACGCGAAACGCGGTGGGCTCATCTATCCTTACATATCATGGGTAAGCAACACTTTTATACTAAACAGTATATACCACCTTCAGCTTTATTTCAGGCTGTGGGCACCTTGATCCAATATTGCAATGACTGTTTACATGTTGGTATCTATGCACACTATTGGAAAATTGATGTTTTTTTCCACTATTTCCTCCTTTTTAGACCTTGATGTATATAATGGTAATTTCTAATATTTCTAAATAAATTGTTATTTTAGAATACTTGATTGGTGGTTTGTGGCTACACCAACAGTCATCCTTTTTGCCTTTTTTTGTGTATGTGTGTTCGTACTCGTTGAATTTTTTTTGCTCAAAGTTTTTCAACTTGTTTCTTGAAATTTTCACAAAATATATAATGCTTTTTTCTGTCTTTGACCCATTTTTAAACTCTGTAGTGCCAGAAGTTGCACATGCACTCGCAGCATGCTGTGATTTTTCACTTGTGCCGAATTGGCATGAGAAAATAATTGCAGATCTGAGCTGCCTCATAGAATAACACTGGTCTGAGTGCTATGTGATGTTTTGTTGCATAGTACTTCACCGTGTTATACGCCCGTGTGAATAATGACTTAAGAGTCTCTCTTGAATAGTCTCGCTTGCCTACCCAATTCCTTGTTCAGTTGACATCCCAAAGGTTGGATACATCATCACAAAATACCTCCTATTCATTTTGAGCATGCGCAGATAAAGTCGTGACCAGAAAACCTCTCTACATTGCATGTGCCCCAAATGCATTGCTGGTGCATTGTGATGATGTACTCAACGTGTGGGTATTTAAGTTAAGCAAGATTGACGGTTGGAAGAACAACTCCACCCTCGTGACTTCTGCAGAATGACAAAGACTGTGGTTAAGTTTGTCTCCTTTTTATTGCTATCATTTACCTCTAGGTTTAGTGTTCCTTACAAAAGGATCATTAAGTTCTATCTCTGCTAGACGTTAAAGGGATTGTCAAATACTTTTCATTAATTTATTAAAGGGTTTGTAGCATCTTCAATTATCAGGAGCACACCGCCCCACTTCCTGCTTTCTGAAAGGCAGTATGCTCATAAAGATTGACAGTTTAGGCAGGCAGCATGGCTAAGCCTTTGGCCTGAACTGTTTGTTCGCCCAGCCAACTTTACTTCAGCACCATGAAAAAAACACCAGGACTTTAAGGCTGGCCAAATGCAGTGACCCAGCCAGCTACAGAGCAGCACTTGCAAGCTATATACTGTAGCAAACAAAGAGCACACTCCTTGCCTTGGAGACCAGCAGCTCTGAGGTTTTCAGTGCGCTTTGCAATTTTAACAATTTAATTATATGAGACAACCCTTTTAATTGGCTCAGGGTGGTTTAGAAGAAAAAAAAGAGACAAACATATTAATTTATCAATCAAACCACTTCTGGCACCATCCTGCCAGGTTCCTAAACTTAAGGTGCCTTCACACGAAACGACGCTGCAGCGATAGCGACAACGATGCCGATCGCTGCAGCGTCGCTGTTTGATCGCTGGGGAGCTGTCACACAGACCGCTCTCCAGCGACCAACGATGCCGAGGTCCCTGGGTAACCAGGGTAAACATCGGGTTGCTAAGCGTAGGGCCGCGCTTAGTAACCCGATGTTTACCCTGGTTACCAGCGTAAAATGTAAAAAAAACAAACAGTACATACTCACCTGCGCGTCCCCCGGCGTCCGCTTCCTGCACTGACTGACTGACTGAGCGCCGGCAGTAGCAGGGCACAGCGGTGACGTCACCGCTGTGCTGTGCTTTCACTTTCACTTTGCGGCGCTCAGTCAGTGTGGGAAGCAGACGCGGGGGATGCGAATGTAAGTATGTACTGTTTGTTTTTTTTACATTTTACACTGGTAACCAGGGTAAACATCGGGTTACTAAGCGCGGCCCTGCGCTTAGTAACCCGATGTTTACCCTGGTTACCAGTGTAAAATATAGCTGGTATCGTTGCTTTTGCTGTCAAACACAACGATACACTGCGATCGGACGACCAAATAAAGTTCTGAACTTTATTCAGCGACATCACAGCAGGATCCTGATCGCTGCTGCGTGTCAAACACAACGATATCGCTATACAGGACGCTGCAACGTCACGGATCGCTAGCGATATCGTTACAAAGTCGTTTCGTGTAAAGGCACCTTTATAGTTTGGCAGGAGGATCAAATGACCACTCTTGACAATCGTTATTTGGCTGCAGCGTTCAGAATCTGTCCGAACAGGAAGAAGCTAGAACAAACAATGTTTTCTTCCATCTGAACAAAATGTCAAGGCCATGAAATTTGGAAACAGTTTATTCACTGAGAAGGAGACCAGGTTCTGTGGTGCCACCTATTAGAAGTATCAATTATAGAAATCTTTAAACAGCCTAGTCACATGAATTGCATGGGTCAATATTTCCTTCCAGGTTTGCTACTTCCAATGTTGCACAAGAGAACCTGCTCTCTTCTTCTATGAAGAGGCTATTTGCCCAGGGAGCAATGCATTGCCTATACGTCTTAGGCTACTTTCACACTAGCGTTGTTTGCTGTACGTCGCAATGCGTCGTTTAGGAGAAAAAACGCATCCTGCAAAGTTGTCCGCAGGATGCGTTTTTTCCCCATAGATTTACATCAGTGACGCATTGCGTTGTATGGCCACACGTCACAACCATCGTGCCACGGTTGCGTCGTGTTTTGGCGGACCGTCGGCACAAAAAAAGTTACATGTAACATTTTTTTGCACGTCGTGTCTGCCATTTTCGACCGCGCATGTGCGGCCGAATCTCCGCCCTCTCCTCCCCGGACCTTACAATGGGGCAGCGGAAGCGTCGTAACACTGCTTCCGCTGCCCACGTCGGGCATCACTTTCACAACGCGCGTTGGCACGTCGGGCCGACGCATAGCTACGGCCCCGTGCCGATGCTAGTGTGAAAGAAGCCTTACACCAACTTTGAGCTCAGATATCAGATAGTTTTCACTGGAGGTGTGCACTTCTTCCTGTATGATGACCAATCATAAGCAGGTAGCCACACAGTACAGAACATCCCTGCTATAGCTAAGAGCAAGTTTCTCAGTGTGTGAGATATATTACAGACAGCTTTGACCTCTGGTCTTACCTCCTACATGATTAGAATGCACAGATGACTACCATCTTTCAGATAAGGTCCCTGTGAGGGGGGGCAGTACAGCTGATTTTATCTGTGTCACATTAATAATAATAATAATAATAATAATAATTTTATTTATATAGCGCCAACATATTCCGCAGCGCTTTACAACTTATAGAGGGGACTTATACAGACAACAGACATTACAGCATAACAGAAATCACAGTTCAAAACAGATACCAGGAGGAATGAGGACCCTGCTGCTCGCAAGCTTACAATCTATGAGGAAAAGGGGAGACACAAGAGGTGGATGGTAACAATTGCTTTAGTTATTTGGACCAGCCATAGTGTAAGGCTCGGGTGTTCATGTAAAGCTGCATGAACCAGTTAACTGCCTAAGTATGTAACAGTACAGACACAGAGGCTATTAACTGCATAAAGTGTATGAGAACATGATGGAGGAACGTGATTATGTTGTTGTTTTTTATTAATAGGCCACACAGGGATAATTAGGTTAATGCGTTGAGGCGGTAGGCCAATCTGAACAAATGAGTTTTTAGTGCACGCTTAAAACTGTGGGGATTGGGGATTAATCGTATTAACCTAGGTAGTGCATTCCAAAGAATCGGCGCCGCACGTGTAAAGTCTTGGAGACGGGAGTGGGAGGTTCTGATTATTGAGGATGCTAACCTGAGGTCATTAGCAGAGCGGAGGGCACGGGTAGGTTGGTAGACTGAGACCAGAGAGGAGATGTAGGGTGGTGCTGAGCCATGGAGTGCTTTGTGGATGAGGGTAGTAGTTTTGTACTGGATTCTGGATTGGATGGGTAGCCAGTGTAATGACTGGCACAAGGTAGAGGCATCGGTGTAACGGTTGGCGAGGAATATGATCCTGGCAGCAGCATTCAGGACAGATTGGAGCGGGGAGAGTCTGGTAAAAGGTAGGCCAATTAGTAGAGAGTTACAATAGTCCAGACGAGAATGAATAAGTGAGACAGTAAGAGTTTTTGCAGAGTCGAAAGTAAGAAAAGGGCGAATTCTGGAAATGTTTTTGAGATGCAGATAAGAAGAGCGAGCCAGTGATCGGATGTGGGGGGTGAATGAAAGCTCGGAATCAAGGATGACTCCAAGGCAGCGGGCATGTTGCTTTGGAGTAATGGTGGAACCGCACACAGAGATGGCAATGTCGGGCAAAGGTAGGTTTGTAGAGGGAGAGAACACGAGGAGTTCAGTTTTTGACAGGTTCAGTTTCAGATAGAGGGAGGACATGATGTTAGAGACAGCGGTAAGACAATCACTGGTGTTTTCTAGAAAGGTCGGCGTGATAACAGGAGAAGAGGTATATAATTGGGTGTCGTCAGCATAGAGATGGTACTGGAAACCAAATCTACTGATTGTTTGTCCAATAGGGGCAGTATACAAAGAGAAGAGGAGGGGGCCTAGGACTGATCCTTGAGGAACCCCAACAGTAAGGGGAAGGTGAGAGGAGGAGGAACCAGCAAAACAAACAGTGAAGGATCGGCCAGAGAGATAGGAGGAGAACCAAGAGAGAACGGTGTCCTTGAGGCCGATGGAGCGGAGCATAGTGAGGAGGAGCTGATGATCCACAGTGTCGAATGCTGCGGAGAGACCCAAGAGAATTAGCATGGAATAGTGACCATTAGATTTAGCTGTTAGTAGGTCATTAGAGACTTTAGTGAGGGCAGTTTCAGTAGAGTGTAAAGAGCGGAAACCAGATTGAAGAGGGTCGAGAAGAGAATTATCTGAGAGATAGCGGGTAAGACGGGAGTGGACCAGGCGTTCCAGGAGTTTAGAGATGAAGGGAAGATTAGAGACAGGTCTATAATTAGCGGCACAATTTTGATCGAGGGAGGGCTTTTTAAGTAGTGGATGTATGATGGCATGCTTAAATGAGGAGGGAAAAATACCGGAAGTGAGGGAAAGGTTGAATATTTTTGTTAGGTGAGAGGTGACAGCCGGGGAAAGGGACTGGAGGAGATGCGACGGAATGGGGTCGCTGGTGCAAGTGGTCGGGCGAGAAGATGCAAGGAGCCTGCTTACTTCTTCTTCTGTAACTGGTTCAAAGTCAGAGAGTGAACTAGATGCAGTGGGGGAGGGAGGACAGTGCTTGGTATGAAGAGATTGGGAAATGATTTCCTGTCGAATGTGGTCAATTTTTTCTTTGAAGTAATTGGCCAGATCGTCAGCGTGGAGATCTGTGGTTGGGGCCTGCTCTCTTGGGTTGAGTAGGGACCGGAAAGTGTCAAAGAGACGTTTAGGGTTATTGGACAGCGAGGTGATGAGGGTGTTGAAATAGGTTTGTTTGGAGAGGTGAAGGGCAGAGTTGTATGTTTTTAACATGAACTTATAATGGATGAAATCTTCGGGCAGATTAGATTTTCTCCACAGACGTTCGGCGCACCTGGAGCACCGCTGCAGGAAACGTGTTTGCAGCGTGTGCCACGGTTGTCGCCGTCTGTGCCGAGTTGTTCTATTACAATCCTTGCTATCAGATGTCTACCTCTTAAGGTACCGTCACATTAAGCGACGCTGCAGCGATATAGACAACGATGCCGATCGCTGCAGCGTCACTGTTTCGTCGTTGTGTGGTCGCTGGAGAGCTGTCACACAGACAGCTCTCCAGCGACCAACGATGCTGAAGTCCCCGGGTAATCAGGGTAAACATCGGGTTACTAAGCGCAGGGCCGCGCTTAGTAACCCGATGTTTACCCTGGTTATCAGTGTAAATGTAAAAAAACAAACACTACATACTCACATTCCGGTGTCTGTTGGGTCCCCCAGCGTCCGCTTGCCTGCACTGTGTAAGCGCCGGCCCTAAACAGAGCGGTGACGTCACCGATGTGCTCTGCTTTACGGCCGGCCGGCGCTGACACAGTGCAGGGAAGCGGACGCCGGGGGACCCGACAGACACCGGAATGTAAGTATGTAGTGTTTGTTTTTTTTTACATTTACACTGGTAACCAGGGTAAACATCGGGTTACTAAGCGCGGCCCTGCGCTTGGTAACCCGATGTTTACCCTGGTTACCAGTGAAGACATCGCTGAATCCGCGTCACACACACCGATTCAGCGATGTCAGCGGGTGATCCAGCGACGAAATAAGGTGCTGGCCTTCTAGCTCCGACCAACGATGTCACAGCAGGATCCTGATCACTGCTGCGTGTCAAACACAACGATATCGCTATCCAGGACGCTGCAACGTCACGGATCGTTATCGTTGTTAAGTTGTTCAGTGTGAGTGTAAGTTGTTCATAGCCTTTAGGCTATGTGCACATGTCAGGATTTCTTGCAGAAAATTCCTGAGAAAAACCTGAAATTTTCTGCAAGAAATCTGCAAGAAATCTGCATGTGTTTTTGCCGCGTTTTTGACGTGTTTTTGCCGTGGTTTTGCCGCGTTTTTGGTGCGTTTTTTCCCGGACATTTCCCAATGCATTTTATAGTGGGAAATCCGCAAAAAAACCCGCAAAATTAATGAACATGCTGCTTTTGTTTACCGCGATGCGTTTTTTTCGCGGAAAAAAACGCATCATGTGCACAAAACATGCGGAATTCATTCTAAATGATGGGATGCATATTGTATGCTTTTTTTTGCGGTTTTATAGCGTTTTTATCACGAAAAAAACGTGAAAAATCAGCAACGTGTGCACACAGCCTTATAGCAATTTCAGCACTGTTGTACTGCCCCTCCCCCAAAACTGCCTTTCCAGAGTTGTGTCAGTAATCACACTACTGTCTCTTCTGCTCACAGCAACTTGTAACTGCTCTGCAGATATGTACAGGGTCTCATTAGATCTCACACAGGAGTAGACCAGAACAGGCTGCTCCTGTGTGAGATGGAGTGACAGCCCTGGTCTCACTGCAGAGACATTACAAGCTGCTTGATCATATCAGACATTATTATTATTATTATTATTTATTGTTATAGCGCCATTTATTCCATGGCGCTTTACATGTGAGGCATAAGTGATTACACTTAACACTCTGAGAAACCTGGTCTAACCTTTAGTGGGGGGGTGTTCTTTCACTAGTGTGTGGCTGCCTGCTTATGATTGGTCAGCATCATACAGGGAGAAGAAGTACACAACCCTAGTGAAATGTATCAAATAACTCACTTGGACTTAAAAAAAAAAGTTAACTAATGTGCCAAATAATTCGATTGCTAATATCTTCCCAACAGATAGGTGAAATTAAAAACAAAAAACAAACATTTTTTCCAATCTGCTGCCACTATTGCATTGTGTGTCCAATTGAACATGAAAAATAGACCCATTTAAAAATAAGTGTGCTATTTAATTCTACTTTATACTCACATGGAAACTGAGGACACTTATTACATTTATGGTGTCCCCAAGATGTTCCCACACTGCCACAACAATCCTCTTCCTTTGTTAGTCCAGGTAGAGGGTTAGAGCCACACTGCAATAGAAGGAAACATTAAATCAAACAGGATAATTAGGATGCACGGCAGAATTATTAGGGTTGAACAGACCCATTGAACCACAACCTGAACCCCATTCAAAAGAAACAATGGAGTCCATAACTTTTGGACCTGTGAAGGCGTACAACCGCTAACATACTACTACTGTGATTCATTTTGCTTTTTTTTTTTACCTGTTCCATAAACCATATAGAATAGCTTATTTTTGCCTTTCTGCACAAGATACATGCAGAGCAATCTGTATGCACATATTGTATATACTGTAAGTGTTCGCTGCCGTCTGTGAATTGTCGGGGAGGTGTTACATACTGCATGTCATACATTCTGCAGCATTCATGGATAATGTTTAACACTGCAGGTGAACAGTGTATGGTTTTCAGCATGTAGCTTTAATTGCTATAAATGTAAGGGTGCTTTCACATTGAGCTTATCTTCACATGTTGAGTCCTGTCGGTGCATACGTCCGAATCCGATTTTGGGGGGGGAGGTTCGGACACAAGCGCCGATAGGACTCACTATGTGAAGATAAGCTCAATGTGAAAGCACCCTTACATTTCTAGCTTGTGTCCGAACCCCCCCCCAAAAAAAATCGGATTCGGACGTATGCGCCGACAGGCCATAAACTATAAGGATGCTTTCACATTGTGTTCAGGCACCCATTCATGGGTCCTATCGGGGATTGCATCCGATCCCTCTGCAAAACGGGATTTGGGTGTATGCACTGACATGACGTGCATCATTTTCGGGCTTGTGCGCCTACTGGTGACTGACACCCAGACGCAGCCTGCTATGTCTGAGTGTCCACCTCTAGTAGGTGTTTAAACCTGAAAATGATGCACATCAGCGCACTATTATGGTCTATGGCCCCTGTGGCACATACATCTGAATCCCGTTTTGCAGGGGAATTGGGACGTTTGTCCGATGGGGCCACTAAACGTGTAACTAAATTCAATGTGAAAGCAGCCTCATGGTGCCGGCAGAGCGAACGTGCTCTCTGTCGTGCATCATTTTCGGGCATATACGCCCACTGGAGGCGGAAACCCAGATGCAGTCTACTACGTCTGCCTCCTGTAGGAGTATACCCCCAAAAATCATACATGTCATAGCGCACGTTCGCTTGGCTGGCACCATTAAAGTCTCTGGCCTTATCAGTGCATAAGTCCGAATCCCGCTCTTTGGGGGGGTTCGGACGCCATCCCCATGAATGTGGAGAAAAGCACAATGTGAACGCATTCTTACACTAAATTACATTCATAACACATCAGTCACACATTAGTTATTTGTCTGCAAAAAAATATATGCGGCTAATGCACAAAAGTTTCACATGGCGGGATCTGAATTTATGTGATTGAGCAAGGCAATTAAAGTAGTAAATGCTGGAAAACAATTTTTGGAAACCCTTCTACATTCTGTACGAGTAATGTGGAAGAACAGCAACTGGAAGCTTTGTCAATAGGATACATGAGAATATGCCATTTTCCATTAAAAAACAATTCCAAAAATCAGTCTGGGACAAGTTTTCTATTTGTTTATGACACGGCATATTGAAAATATATTTGGCTATTTACTCACATTTACAGATATCCTAAGCCATCTTTCTGCAATTATTATTTCCAGGTGATATTAGGGGATATTAACTTTTGGCCCCTCTGCATTTTGTGGCCATGACTGTAGCATCAGAACAAGGCACAGTAAGTATTTTTTTATATCCTAGCCGTAGAATAACTTTGATCTTTCATTTCTTCTAATAAAACAATTTGCCCTTATCTGTATTAAACATGCATTTTCAAAAACTTATATTTGTGATCCTTGAAGTTAAGTTTTCAAGTTCCTCGTGAGACTGAAGTAACACATAATTGTCATTTGGAACAATTTTGTTCACGTTTATGGTCTCCTCCTGATTCAGGATGTATTGGATAGAGACGGAAACATGATTACAGTTATCTCTCCATGGTACAGGAATGCTGAATTAATCTTGGCAAATCATATTATTTTGTCTACAAGGATTAAAAAAGAGGCACAACTTAAAGGTGTTGACTTGTTTTAGAAAACATTTTGTCATATGATTAATTAATTATAAAAAACACAACAAAAATGAGTATTTGATCCTCCCAAGGCTAGCAGCGGCACTCCACCACTTCCATGGTGTCAGTTGTCTTCCTGCAGTCACTGACCGCTCAGCTGAATGTGTATGGCGGTTTGGAGAGGTCACTATTGGCAGAAAAAGTTTGAATGGACAGTTATCAAAGGCTAAGTTCATATGTTATTATTATTATTTATATAGCACCATTAATTCCATGGTGCTGTACATGAGAAAGGGGTTACATACAGGGTTAAAGATATAATTTACAGTGCACAAATTTACGATGACAGACTGGTACAGAGGGGAGAGGACCCTGTCCTTGCGGACTTACATTCTACGGGATACTGGGGAAGAGACAGAAGGTCGGGGATGTGGCAGCTCTGGTGGTGGTGAGGCGGCAGCTCAGGTGGTTGGTGACCCAGCAGCTCTGGTGGTGGTGAGGCGGCAGCTCGGGTGGTGGTGAGGCGGCAGCTTGGGTGGTTGGTGAGGCAGCAGCAATTTTGGTGCAGATTTTACCTGAATAAACTCCGTATTTATAAACCACCACAGTACTTAGGTGACTTAACCTCTATAGTCATCATACCTGTAGTTTAGATTTTAGTGGGTTAGTTGCCAGATTTTAAAAAAAAACACTACAGTATTTAATTTGTATGCACTACCTGAACTCAATCAGGGGCTTTGTACCTCCCTACACGGACACTGCAGGAGAACAGACGTGCTCTGTGTCAGTGTGAACTCTCATCGCTGGCTCCTGTCTGTAGCACAATATCGAGGGGTTGTTGCAAGCATCAGCCATCAAGAAGAGCGCACACTGACACCGTGAGCAGTGCGCCACTTGGCTCCTGTAGTGTCAGCGAACGTTCTCATCGCTGGTTCCTGTCTGTGGCCACCGCTAAGTACTGTGCTGCAGACAGGAGCCAGCGAGGACAGTATACACTGACACTGAACATGGCTGGTCTTCCGCAATGCCACTGTGATTAATTGAAGGCGCTGTCAATTAAGATATGAATAGTGATCAGAATGCAAATTGAGACGTAATGGTGCACTGATCCCGTGCCTGTGTCCAGAGAAATCTGCAAATAAAATCTGTATGTAGCCTAATGTGTAGAACGAGTCTTAATGTCCCTTAGTGCCTTGTACAATGCCAAATCTACCTTTTAAGGGTTTCATTTTTTGAGGATACGGATACCGTCGGAGCTAGTAAGACTTACATTACTGACAGGACACGCTACTTCAGTTAGTAGGAATATACATTTTTTTGCACTGTATTACATTTCTTGTTTTTGTTCATCCATGTACAGTCTGTTGCCAGTGTTCCGGCTCTCCCTTCACAAGCCTGGAGGGGCAGGGTAAGGAATGTTTAATTTGGAAATTCCTGTTGTTGTGTCCCTCCGAGAGAACTTGGCAGGCAGGGACACTACACCAGTGACAAGACTACACAGTTCACCACGTGGCAGCCAACTTGCCTATTTTGGGTACTGTCCATCGAATACTGCTTTCCCTATCAGCTGGCCCTGTGTTTACTGAAGAAACCAATTTGAAATGATTTTTTGGGAGGCATCTAACATTGATTACCTGTCCTCAGGATAGATCATCCACATCAGATGGGTCGCACCGGTGGCATGCCCAGCGATCAGCTGTTTTTAGAACTTTTGGCAGATGGTGCTCCATTCAATGTGTAGCAGCCGCTGCCAGGTACTGCAGAACAGATACTGTTCTTTTGAGTAGGAACTGATTTGCAGTTCTCCATTTCGGGCACTACACAGTGAATGGAGCTGTGCCATTCAGCTTGGTTCAATGTTTAAATCTTACTGATAATAACAGCTGATTGTTGGGTGTGCCAAGTGTCAGACCTTCACCAATTTGATAAAGGTCATCAATATTAGATGCCTGAACACCCCCTTGAAACCACAATGAATTGTCAGTTAGCTTTGGCCAGTGCATGATGGATGCAAACATGAAAACTTTTTCAGGAATGCTCCTGTTTTGATAATCGAGTAGTCTAAGTCGGCTGCAAATCACCCAACGAACGAGAAAAAGGTTTGTTAGTTGAAATTATTTTTAAGCATGCTTAAAAATCATGCTTCTCTTCAGCGCATAATCATGGGTAAACATGTGCTGCCGAGAACAGTGATATTCTATACTCACAGAAGGATCGTATTAATGATCGTTCTGTGAATATGGAGGTGAAATTAACCTGTCAAGACAGTCTTTTAGGTGACAGCGAATTGGTGGTCTTTTAACGCGTGAGGATTGGCCAGTGTAAACATTGGTAGTCTGTTCTTGAAGTGTCTAATTTGTAGTATATTAACTGTCTAATAGGAATGAGCTTGGTACTACACAACTATTGGGCTACTTTTCACACCACTTCCACTAGAGCCCAAACTTTGTGCTTGTGAGGTCTATTTCTATTTGGCATTATTACTTTTCACAGGGGTAGTTCTCCGTTGAACAAACAATGGTTTATGCCCATTTTGTTCCTTGATTTTGCTTTATTAAGATTTGTGAAATGATGCCAGCAAAGGCTATGGGAATAGAAGAAGGCTGTCTGAATGACCTTCGCCTCCTCTGTACCACTGAGTATGTGCCAGAAGCATGGTGACATGAAGGAAAAGTAGCACAGGCTATGTTTGCTGTTCTACTTGGTGTTATTTTTAGCATTTTTCTACCATGATTTCATGTGTCACAAATACTCAGCGAGCTATCAGACCAAATTAAGGAATGTCTATAAAACTAAAAATAAATGTATGGGATGAGGGCAGATACAGTAGATGTCGCTAAATAAATGACTACAGCGAAAAAGAAAAAAATACGTGAAGGCATGGAGAAGAGTCGAAGCAAAACTTGAGCAAAGATGGGATCTGTATAAGGAAGAGTGAGTTGATAATAGGTAATAAAACTTAGATACAAAAGAATAAGTAGCTTGTGTCAAAATTAGGCTACATGGTGATTTGTGATTTTTCATGTCAAAGATATGGTTTTTGGCTGCAATTTTTTCAAGAAGCCCACTTTTGGCCAGACATGCTCGAACAGTAGATGGTTGTAGCTGAGTCCCACTGATTGCTCCCAGCTGTGAGCTGATGGCACTGCTGGACATCTACCGGTTTTGAAGGGAAGTAAGAATGATGTATCTTTCATCTGCTGCACTAAGTTTTCTTGGCGGACCACCACATGTATGTTCATCAGCGTTGCCCATTTCTTGGTGTCCTTGTTGCTGAGAAATACTGGCAGATACTTATCCATCATGCAATACCATCAGGGAGACATCGCATTGGCACCAAATTCATTCTGCAGCAGAACAACAACCACAAACATCCAGCCAATGTAATTAAAAATAGTAAAGATAAACAAGTAGCTCTGGAAGTGTTGGTTTGGCTCCACAGAGCTCTATCATTAAGTTTCTATGAGATTACATGAAGAGTCAGAAGGATTTGCACATACGATATTCACAGAAGATTCGTGGTTAGTTCTCCAAGATGTTTGAAACAATCTGTTTCCTGAGTTCCTTCAAGAACAGTATGCAAGTGTACCTCTAAGAACTGATTCTGTTTTAAAGACAAAGGTCGGTCACCAAATATTGATCTGAGTTAGATTTCTCTTTTGCTCATCCACTTTGCATTTTGTTAATTGATGAGTACTTCTATTTGTGAACGGTTCTGTGATTCTCCAGAATTTCTTTTAGTCTATGCCTGATGAAGAGACCTGAGTAGTCTCGAAAGCTTGCAATTTGGTACCATCTTTTCAGTTAGCCATTAAAAGGTATCAACCACTGAGGACTCTCAATTCTAAATATTTTTCTATTTGTGAAAGCATTTTTAATTTGCAGCAGTTTTTCCACACCTGCCTAAAACCTTTGCACATGTATGTATGTATATTGTGAAAGAATAGGTGGTAAAATGCTGGAAAGGAGATATGTGTCACCTAGGTGGCTAGCCTTGGTTATATGAAACCTGGATAGCAGGCTCCAGCAGGGTAGTGCTGAGAGGGTTTTTTAATAGGGCAGCACGGGTCCAGGTTTTTAGGAACAGTCAGCAAAGATGGGTGGGACTAGTTGCTCTCATGTCTCCATCTTGGGATCTGAACAGCTTATTTAAGGTGACTCAGCTGCTTCATTCCTAGTCTGGGAGTAGAAGTGTAAATACCTCTTGTATTGCTGTAGTCTGAAGCCAGAGTCTAAACATGTGTGGACACTAATCTGGATGGGTGAGCCCACCTTGGTATTTGTTACCGACTGGCATATGAACTGTTTATTTTATGTTATACATTTGTGCCCAGAAGAGGCTGGTTTTTTTTAAACCACTGGAGGTTTTATGAAGTCAATAAAACTTCACATGTTTGGACTAAACTGCATTGCCTTTGTGAACGCTAACAGCGAGTGAAAGCCTTCAAAAAATTTTTTTCCCCCGTATCTAGTTGTTTTATTTACCACAAACTTTCTCACTATAGATGGTGTAGGGGCAGAAGTTCTTATCACAGATTATGATGATGATTGCACAGCTCCTGTTACACAGTTATAATGTATGATACCCAGTTCATCCTACCTGGCTATACTTGTAATCTATTACTTAAAAGAATATAGAAGAAAGGGTGATTAAAGTCTGATCTCAGCAAATATAGATTGTGCTGGCTCTAGCTGGTCATTTAATCATGTTTTCATGCAACATGGGATTTATAACAGAGCATAAAGGCTGAAGAGAAGAAAAACAGGAGACTGGACTGTAAACTGAAATAAGTGCAATATGTATAACAGAGTAGCAGAATGAGATAGACAATCACGTGGAGAGTACAGTTATAGAAGTAAAAACAAACTAAGAGTGCTTCTTTAAACCGTCACGGAATGCAGGGATATTTAATCCTGCAGAATAGTAAAAGAGTGATTCCAACCGGGCATTTGCCAGAATTTGAAAAGCGATGGTGGTCGACACAGATAAGTGGGTGGTCCGGTTGTCTGGACAGAAAATGCTTTCAGTGCCATATGCTGGAATGAGCTACAAAACTGTTGGCTCTCCCTTCTACAAACGTTTTTCATAGATTAAATGTAAAATAGCACTCAAAGGGGGCTATATATTGTAAACATTCTCCACATGCAATTTAATGTGTATGAAGTGCATAAAAGGTATTTCCGTTATGAAAATCATCTTCTCTGAATTGGTGTGGGCTGCTTGATGTTTGCAACTAATAAATCCATACCCCAAGTTGAATGCTAGCATAAACCTAAAAAACCCTGCTGGGAGTGTCTTCAGTATTTTCAGCACTAGATCAGTTTTATTCTTGTGCCAATTCTTCTTCCTGTGGCTTTATACAGAACGTGTTACATGTTTTCTGTATATTTCTACATATTTGAATTAAAATACACCCGCTCAGTCCCACACTTTGTTTTATAGTATTCTTTTTCCACTTCTTAACTCTATATATTTTTGACACTAAGCCTCTCAGTCTTAAGAGACCACTAACGGCTCAGCCAGGATTGAAACCACCCACATTCTACTGCCAGTGCGGGCAGCGGTCTGTCTGCACCAGTTTGCTTAATTGGTCTATTCCTTTACCAAAATTGTGCCTGCTGTATCCATATATATATTTATGTGTTTATATGACACAGGATACTTGGTCATTGTGACTCACCATGCACCAAAAAAAATCTGTAAATGACTCATTCTGTTCTGCTGCATATCATTTTTCAGCCTCTGAAAGGACATGGTTCTATAATGATAGTCATTTTATGACAGTGCAGAGATATGTGAAAGTCGGTAACAATCTCCCACCAGATGTAGTGCTCCCTCCCTCTCCTCGTCTTTCAGCTGTCTCCTTAAAAACAAGGACTCACCTTATGAAGACATGTGGGACACATTAAACAAATGTGACTTTCTGCATTTGCTTGGCAGTGATAGTGTCCCCAATAAATCCAATCTCCATGAGTTGCTTGGAAGCTCTCAACTCACTTCATTACCAACATTTTAAGATCACTTGTTCCAAACTCTTGTCCAAAAAATATACCAAATGTGACACAACAGAGATGGAGAAGATACTGGTTGCAAAAAAACATAACATATAGCAAGATATCCAAACTCTACCATAATTTTGTGATCGTCATCCATCCTCAAGTCCTATACTCATCTATCGTGGGAAGAAGAACTTGGGATCACACAGATTTTCCTCTTTCGTACACCCTCATGAAAGCCACTACAAGTTATTCATTTACATAATGCGGTGGGTCAGTTGGAACCACTAAGTTCAAGGTCCAAGTGGGCATACAGGTCACGAGCATCGGTGCAGCAAGCAGGTGAGGCACGCAGGACACAGATAGTGGACAGGAGACCTTTAACAGAGATACTGAGGGTTGCAGATAGATATGGACTGGAAGCTGCAGACAGGCAGGAGATGTCTTGAAGACTGTAAACAGTTTGCATAGTTAGTGAAGACCACAGGCAGAATGAAGAGTTACTGTAGACCGCATGCAGACTGGAGACTCAAGGACTGGAAACTGCAGGCCGACAGGAGGCATCTTGGAGACTGCAGATGGGTAGTAAACAAAACTCTAGAGTAACAACAAAAGTCCAATTACTATTGAGGCAGCAGGTGGCTAGGAGACATCCTGGAAACTGGCGGACATACAGCAGAGGCCCCTAGAAGACCAGGAACAGGTAGTAGATAGAACTTCGGAGTAAGAAAAAAGTCTGAAAGGCACTGGCGCAGATAGGAGACGTTCAAGAAGAATCTAGCCAGTTAGCACATGGTACTGAAAGCCTCAGATATGTAGTTCAGAGACTGGAAACCACAGGCATCTTGTAGACTGGACAGGAACTGGGCACAGACAAACTAAGTCATACTAGAAAGTCTTAATACCAAAACACAGGTGTGTGTGTCTTGGAAGGACTTATATAGGCCTAGGAAATAAACACATGTGTGCCCGCCGGACTATATGCAAAGCTCTATGTGGAGCACAAGAAAGTCTAGCAGACCTTGGTGAGGTGTGTAACAATTAACTAGATGACATAGGACCCCAGAATGCTTACAAGCTCTCTAATTCCAATTTCTACCGGAGATGTAACTCCCAGGTAGAATCCTACACAAACATCTAGAGGTCTTGCCCTTTCATTACAAATACTGCTCCCAAGTTAAAGAAAAAACTTTCACAGAAGTTACAAATTCGACCTTTAAGCTTTTTTTTTATATGATCACATTGCCCAAACTATCCAAAGCATACAAACTGTAATATATCACATCTCATTGCTGCAAACAAATCATTGATTTCACTTCATTGGCTGCAAAATCAGCCTTCCGGTCATCGGAAATGGGTTAGCAAAGTTAACCAGATCTGCAGCTTCAAAAAGGTTTTGAGCCGGCCAAGAAGGAGCCATGACTCTTTCTTGGAAATCATGACTCATTTGATCAACTACCAATCAAAATGAATAACTCTGATTACTACTGAGCCTTACAAGTTGTCTAGACGACTCTTTTGCCAATTAACTAATTGAAAACTCTAATTGTAAGTTGATTAGTATCCAAAATTCATAGCTGCAGCCTTTACTTATGAGTACTTTCCCCACAAAAAATGTTGGCTGGGAAATTCTGCACTATAGTCTCACCTGCCATACAGGAGCAATGTGAGCCTATTTCTGTGTCTCCATCTCTACTTCATCAGTCTAGTAATAATTACCAGGTAGACTTCAGGATCAGGGCAGAACACAATGTCACTAATAATCTTTTGCAGAATACAGCACTGCTTAATTTTATTGAAACCGTAGATTTTAATGCAACAGTCAACTTAATCTATTTACAAGGTTGTGTTCCCCTCCTTTTAGCTCATAGTTGTATTAAGGGGGTTGTCTGATCAATATTCAAGTTTGTTTCTTCCTTGTGCATCTTTGTACATGCGATATAAGTACGGTAGCAATAGTATTGAAGTGGAAAAAGACCCAAATCCTCCAAGTGCCACCATTTGTGTCGATCTTACGGCAGGCAGAAAAACCCCATATGAGAAAGTGGCCAGTTGCCTCATAGGGGAATAATCTCTTCCCAATTCCAAATATCCATGATTCCCTGGATCATTGATCTTTGTCCATAAATCTAGTACATATTTGGCCAGCATAAACTATTTTGGTTTCACGGTGCATATATGGACTTCAATGCAAGGGCTGACTGTAGGTCTCCAGATACAAACATTGAGCCTCATAGGCACATAAGAGATTGTTAGATCGGGTCAGGATATTTGTCAATACAGGCATTGCAGTCCATATACAGAGAGTGAAATGCGCCCATCTAAACCTGGCCTAAGAGTGCTTTTACATTTACAATTCCCACATGTCTACTTTACATCAGAACAATTTTCGAAACATAATTTTTTTTCTTGAGACGTTATAGGGGTCAAAAGTTGACCAGCGATTTCTCATTTTTCCAACAAAATTTACAAAACCATTTTTATAGGGACCACCTCACATTTGAAGTGAGTTTGAGGGGTCTATATGGCTGAAAATACCCAAAAGTGACACCATTCTAAAAACTGCGCCCATCAAGGCACTCAAAACCACATTCAAGAAGTTTACTAACTCTTCAGGTGTATCACGAGAACTAAAGCAATGTGGAAGGAAAAAATTAACATTTTACTTTTTTTTTTCACAAAAAATTTACTTTAGACCCAAACTTTTTTATTTTCACAAGGGTAACAAGAGAAAATGGACCACAAAATTTGTTGTGCAAATTCTCCTGAGTACACCAATGCCCCCCATATGCAGGGGAAAGCCACTGTTTGGGCGCATGGCAGGGCTCAGAAGGGAGGGAGCACCATTTGACTTTTTTAATTCAAAATTGGCTGGATTCAGTGGCGGGCACCATTTTGCGTTTGGAGACCCCCTGATGTACCTAAACAGTGGAAACCCCCCAATTCTAACTTCATCCCTAACATAGCCCTACCCCTGACAATAATCCCATCCCTAATCCCAACCCCAACTCCAACACAACTGTATCTTCAATACAACCTTAGCCCAGCACAATCCTAACCATAACCCTAACTACAACCATAAGCCCCACACCACAACCCTAACCCCAACACCACAACCGTAACCCCAACACAACCCTAGCCCCAACCCTAACCCTAATAGAAAAATGTAAATACATTTTTTATTTTATTATTTTCACCTAACTAAGGGGGTGATAAAGTGGGGTTTGATGTACTTTTTTATTTTGATCACTGTGATAGGGTCTATCATAGTGATCAAAATGAACCGATAGGAAAAATCTATTGTTGCCGGGTGCCAGCCGGAAGATCTCGGCGGGAGCACGGCGCATGTGCCCGACATTTTCCCTGAAGAAGATGCCGTCGGACAGAGCCGGAGGGTCCAGGGACATCAGGGGGGGCTAGTGGGACCTCATTTCTCTCTCCTCTGGTATGCTAGATCATATCAGAGGAGAGAGAAATAAATGGGAAATCAGACTTTTTTTTTGCGGTCGCCGTTATTCGGTGAATAACAGCAATTGCAACACTGGGGAAGGTAAAAACCGACCTGAATCATGTTCTCTGGGGTCTCAGTTAGCCAGGTGGCTGAGACCCCTGAGATTTTCCCACGCTGGTGGGTGCTATCCCCTTATTTCTCTGCTCTGTTAAAAAGTGGCGCTGAGGAATAAGTACCCTTAAGTGCAGCCGTTAAAATGTGTATTGGTGGTTACACATTACACATAGGACATTACACATTTAAGGGGTTAAATTCTGTGCATATGCTCGAATGCCCTTTTACGGGGAGTTTGGATATAAGGACCAAAGAAACATGGCGAAGAGTGCAGTGTGAAAGGGCTCTAACTTGGGATATTATTTCAAGAAAAGCAACCAAGATCCTCTTTCAATGAAATAAACATCACCGTGTGCTGTGACAGAGAGTTCCACAGTCTCACTGCTGTTACAGTAAATAATCATCATCTATGTTGATACATCTAGATGTAGTGGGTGACCTCTTGCCATGGTTACACCCCTAGACAGATATGAGGATTCCTAGAGAAATTCCCATATTGTACATTCATATTTATGTACATGAGAATTTGATTCTCTAAGACTACAGGACACATTATTTCAGCATATTCCTACAAGTGCTTCTCACTAAAGTGGAATATCATCAAAAAGTTAATTTATTTCAGTTCTTCAATACAAAAAGTGAAACTCATACTATATAGAGTCATTAGAAACAGAGTGATCTATTTCAAGTGTTTATTTCTGTTAATGTTGATGATTATGGCTTACAGCCAATGAAAACCCAAAAGTCATTATCTCAGTAAATTAGAATACTTTATAACACCAGCATGAAAAATTATTTTAAAATCAGAAATGTAGGCCTACTGAAATGTATGTTCAGTAAATGCACTCAATACTTGGTCAGCGCTCCTTTTGCATCAATTACTGCATCAATGCAACGTGGCATGGAGGCGATCAGCCTGTGGCACTGCGGAGGTGTTATGGTAGCCCAAATGGCTTTGATAGCAGCCTTCAGTTCGTCTGCATTGTTGGGTCTGGTGTCTCATCTTCCTCTTAACAATACCTCATAGATTCTCCATGGGGTTAAGGTCAGGTGAGTTTGCTGACCAATCAAGCACAGTGATGTTTGTAAACCAGGTATTGGTACTTTTGGCAGTGTGGACAGGTGCCAAATCCTGTTGGAAAATGAAATTTTCATCTTCAAAAAGTTTGTCGGCAGAGGGAAGCATGAAGTGCTCTAAAATTCCCAGGTAGACTGCTGTGCTGGCCTTGGTCTTGAAAAAAACACAGTGGACCTACACCAGCAGATGACTTGGCTCCTCAAACCATCACTGATTGTGGAAACGTCACACTAGACCTCAAGCAGCTTGGATTGTGGCCTCTCCACTCTTCCTCCAGACTCTGGGACCTTGATTTCCAAATGAAATCCAAAATTTACTTTCATCTGAAAACATCACCTTGGACCACTGAGCAACAGTCCAGTTCTTTTTCTCCTTGGCTCAGGTAAGACCCTTCTGGCCTTGTCTATTGGTCATGAGTGGCTTGACACAAGGAATGCGACACTTGTAGCCCATGTCCTGGATACGTCTGTGTGTGGTGGCTCTTGAAGCAATAACGTCAGCAACGGTCCACTCCTTGTGAATCTCCCTACATTTGTGAACGGCCTTTTGTTAACAATCCTTTCAAGGCTGTGATTATCCCAGTTGCTTGTGCACCTTTTTCTACCACACTTTTTCCTTTCACACAACTTTCCATTAATATGCTTGGATACAGCACTCTGTGAACAGCCGGCATCTTTAGCAATGACATTTTGTGGCTTACCCTCCTTGTGGAGTGTGTCAATGACTGCCTTCTGGACATCTGTCAAGTCAGCAGTCTTCCCCATGATTGTGGAGCTACTGAAACAAATTAGGGGACATTTTTAAACTCTTAGGAAGCCTTTGCAGGTGTTTTTTGTTAATTATTCTAATTTACTAAGAGAGATAATGGCTTTTGGGTTTTTATTGGCTGTAAGCCATAATCATCAACATTTACAGAAATAAACACATGAAATAGATCACTCTGTTTGTAATGACTATATAATATACGAGTTTCACTTTTTGTATTGAAGACCTGAAATAAATTAACTTTTTGATGATATTCTAATTTAGTGAGAATTATTATTTCAGTATATCCCTATGTATTATAGGCAGAAGTATCACTAATTCAGAAAGCTGTATTATAATAGTGCTGATAAGATGTGTATCTATATTACCGCGAGTCTAGTCTAGTGAAAACTTTGCTTCCATTTATATTGGCTATATTTATTATAGTGATTTATTTTATTATTATGTTTTCCACTGAAAAGCAGAATTGATAGCGGAAGCAGAAAGGAAAGGTTTACAAAGTTTATCCTTTTATCGACTTGTCCATCTGGTCCCTCTATTCTCGTTTTTGGTTACATAAATCAGGAGGGAGCATAGATCTGTGTCATACTAATGTGAACTCAACTAAGCCTCAGGCTCATTTTAAAACTAAGTCATGCATGCATCAAAAACTAAATTAAGTGAATCTGACAACACTGTACGAGACAAAGACGCCATTCTGCAGCTGGCCGTCATTTCATTCCCTTTGTCGCAGAGTTAGACAAACGGTTTCTGCAATGGCATTCCAACAAATTACTGAAATGTAGAAAAATGACAATTTTCATGTTTGTACGTTCTCATTGAATGTATAAACAGTAGAAAAATGGTGAAAAGTTATATTGAAATAAGAAATATTCTATCAAACATTCTCAGTACATCAAAAAACCATTGTCTGAAATCCAGTCAACATCGTCTGGGTGGAAACTTTCCTCTTTTTTTGACACTTGTGGGAGCCTTCAGTAAATTAATGAGCTTATAGGAGAGTGGTCATTCTCTTCCATTTGATAATTTTCTCTGTTTGTTTTGAGGCATTTCTTTGTCCCCTTTCTGTAAAGTATTCAGCCATGTTGGTGACCACAAATGTTGTTAAGAGTTTCCATTCTTATTGTATTTCCTCTGAGAGTAGCAAAAAGTTCAATACTTTAACATAAAGTTTTCCTGCTATGTGATTGGTGCTCGTTCTTCACTGAGTTTTGGGCATGTCGGGGGTTAATAGTTTTTCACAAAAATGGAAAATGCTGTGATATGTCTATGGCGCAAATTGTTTATGGCGATGGAGGATATGTGACTGTTTGGAAGAATAAGTGTGTAGAGTTTTTCCCACCAGGAGTGGTTAGTCAGGCCTAGTGGTGGATATCTGAACGGAAAGTGCTTTGCTCTTTGATGCCAGTAAGACTGAATTTTTCTTGGCCATTGCCAGTAACATGAGCAATGCAGAAAGAACCACAGTGGAGCAACAGTGAATAAGGTCATCTTGGAGCTGTCAACGTAGACCAAAGGGCCAAGGACAGGCAGGTGCAAAGGGGGAGCACAAAGCACCAACTGAACTAGAGGAGAACAACCATGGGACAAAGGCAGGGAACTAGGAGAGTCTGATTGGAAAGAAATTGGACAGTCTTTACTTGGAAAACTGGCTGTACACCAAGATAGCTGACAGACGAACGTTGGTTCAAACAATCGATCAGCCGGCAGCAATCTCGCCCGACTCTCCATACACAGGAGCTTTTACTTTGCTGAGCGCTCCTTTGTTCTCTGAGAGAATCGCTGCCAGACATCTCTGGCGGTGGCTTATCTCAAAAGGACCAGCAGCCCAAAATCAGACAAGCCCGATTCTTATCTTCCCAACATCAATTATGGGGGAACCCCATATACATTAGACTGTCAGCCGGATCCATCGATATCATCGGGTTTCGCTGATATTTTCTAATGTGTATGGGGGGCTTAAAGGTACTCTTAGCCAGATCAACATTAGTAAAATTAAAAGCTAGCGCGGCAATAGACTATACACTCTGTAGTTAAGCAGAAAATCTTTAATTTCAGAGAAAATTGTTGTCATTAATCACTTTTTCCATGTCGTATGTTAATATAAATCCCATCTGGTCAGATGTCAATCGCATTGCAACATAACATAAACTATAACTATGACATTTCATAATTTCATAGTTTTTAAGGTTGAATGTAGAAAAAGAGTCCATAAATTTCAACCTATAGCCTAACATGTTGATACAGAGGATGGCTAAAAGTCCATGAGGCAGGTGCTAATTGCCCGTTAGGGTAAAAAATTCCTTCTCGACTCTGCATATAGCAATCAGGTTATTTCACTGGATCAATGTCCCATCACAGAATCTAATGTCCTGGTATTTTTTAATGAGTTACAACATTATGTGGCAGAGAGTTCCATAGTCTCACTGCTTGTACAGTAAAGAATCCATATTCTCGCTGCTTGTACAGTAAAGGATCCATAGTCTCACTGCTTATGCAGTAAGGAATTCATAGTGTCACTACTTATACAGTAAGGAATCCATAGTCGCACTGCTTGTACAGTAAAGAATTCATAGTCTCACTACTTATACAGTAAGAAATCCATAGTCTCACTGCTTGTACAGTAAAGAATTCATGGTCTCACTACTTATACAGTAAAGAATCCATAGTCCCACTGCTTGTACAGTAAAGAATTCATATTGTCACTACTTATACAGTAAAGAATCCATAGTCCCACTGCTTGTACAGTAAAGAATTCATAGTGTCACTACTTATACAGTAAAGAATCCATAGTCCCACTGCTTGTACAGTAAAGAATTCATAGTCTCACTACTTATACAGTAAAGAATCCATAGTCCCACTGCTTGTACAGTAAAGAATTCATAGTGTCACTACTTATACAGTAAGGAATCCATAGTCTCACTGCTTGTACAGTAAAGAATTCATAGTCTCACTACTTATACAGTAAAGAATTCATAGTCCCACTGCTTGTACAGTAAATAATTCATATTGTCACTACTTATACAGTAAAGAATCCATAGTCCCACTGCTTGTACAGTAAAGAATTCATAGTCTCACTACTTATACAGTAAAGAGTCCATAGTCCCACTGCTTGTACAGTAAAGAATTCATAGTGTCACCACTTATACAGTAAGGAATCCATAGTCTCACTGCTTGTACAGTAAAGAATTCATAGTGTCACTACTTATACAGTAAAGAATCCATAGTCCCACTGCTTGTACAGTAAAGAATTCATAGTGTCACTACTTATACAGTAAAGAATCCATAGTCTCACTGCTCTTACAGTAAATAATCCATAGTCTCACTGCTTATGCAGTTAGGAATCCATAGTCTCACTGCTTGTACAGTAAAGAATTCATAGTCTCACTACTTATACAGTAAAGAATCCATAGTCCCACTGCTTGTACAGTAAATAATTCATAGTGTCACTACTTATACAGTAAGGAATCCATAGTCTCACTGCTCGTACAGTAAAAAATTCATAGTGTCACTACTTATACAGTAAATTGTTATGATTCCAATGGCAAAGAATCTCAGATATTACAGCAAAGTCTGCAAACATAAATACCAGCTCATAGGGACGTGGTAACTAGGCTGACCATATACCTGATCCTAGCACAAACACTAACAGTAGCCGGGGAACGTGCCTACGTTGATTCTAGACGTCTCGCGCCAGCCGGAGAACTAACTAACCCTATAAGGGAAAATAAGACCTCGCTTGCCTCCAGAGAAGAGACCCCAAAGTAATACAAGCCCCCAACAAATAATAACGGTGAGGTAAGAAGAAAAGACAAACGTAAGAATGAACTAGATTTTAGCAAAGAGAGGCCCACTGACTAATAGCAGAATATAGTAAGATGACTTATATGGTCAGCAAAAACCCTGCAAAATATCCACGCTGAATATCCAAGAACCCCCAAACCGACTAACGGTGTGGGGGGAGAATATCAGCCCCCTAGAGCTTCCAGCGATAACAGGAATCACATTTTGTACAAGCTGGACAAAAATATAAACAAAGCAAATGATCAAAAATAAGAAAGCAGGACTTAGCTTATCTTGCAAAGAACCAGGACCTGAAGACAGGAGCAAACAGAAATGAACTGATTACAACGATGCCAGGCACTGGACTGAGAATCCAGGAAGTTTAAATAGCAACACCCCAGGCCTAACGAAGCAGGTGAGTACCAACCTGGTAAAAGACAATCCAAGTGCCAAATCACTAGTGACCACAAGAGGGAGCCAAGAAGTATAGTTCACAACAGTACCCCCCCCTTAAGGAGGGGTCACCGAACCCTCACCAAGACCACCAGGGCGACCAGGATGAGCAGCGTGGAAGGCACGAACCAAATCGGCCGCATGAACATCAGAGGCGGCCACCCAGGAATTAATCCTCCTGACCATAGCCCTTCCATTTGACCAAATACTGAAGCCTCCGTCTAGAGAGACGAGAATCCAAGATCTTCTCTACCACGTACTCCAACTCGCCCTCAACCAACACTGGAGCAGGAGGCTCAACAGCAGGAACCACAGGCACAACGTACCGCCGCAACAAAGACCTATGGAACACGTTGTGGATGGCAAACGACACCGGAAGATCCAAACGAAAAGAAACCGGGTTAAGAACTTCCAAAATTTTATAAGGACCAATAAAGCGAGGCTTAAACTTAGGAGAGGAAACCTTCAGAGGGACATACCGAGAAGACAACCAAACCAAATCCCCAACACGAAGTCGGGGGCCCACACCGCGGCGGCGGTTGGCAAAACGCTGAGCCTTCTCCTGTGTCAACTTCAAGTTGTCCACCACAAGACTCCAAATCCGCTGCAACCTATCCACCACGGAATCCACCCCAGGACAGTCAGAAGACTCAACATGACCCGAGGAGAAACGAGGATGAAAACCAGAGTTGCAGAAGAATGGCGAAACCAAAGTAGCGGAACTAGCCCGATTATTAAGGGCAAACTCTGCCAATGGCAAGAAGGTCACCCAATCATCCTGGTCCGCAGAAACAAAACATCTCAAATAAGCCTCCAGTGTCTGATTAGTTCGCTCCGTTTGACCATTAGTCTGAGGATGGAAGGCAGATGAAAATGACAATTCAATGCCCATTTTAGCACAAAAAGATCGCCAGAATCTGGACACAAACTGGGATCCTCTGTCGGACACGATATTCTCCGGAATGCCGTGCAAACGAACCACATTCTGAAAAAACAAAGGAACCAGATCGGAAGAGGAAGGCAACTTAGGCAAGGGTACCAAATGGACCATCTTGGAAAAACGATCACACACCACCCAAATGACAGACATTCCTTGAGACACCGAGAGATCAGAAATGAAATCCATGGAAATGTGTGTCCAAGGCCTCTTCGGGACGGGCAAGGGCAGAAGCAACCCGCTAGCACGAGAACAACAAGGCTTAGCCCGAGCACAAGTCCCACAGGACTGCACAAATGACCGCACATCCCGTGACAAGGAAGGCCACCAAAAGGACCTAGCCACCAAATCTCGGGTACCAAAAATTCCCGGATGCCCTGCCAACACCGAGGAATGAACCTCGGAAATGACTTTACTGGTCCATTTATCAGGAACAAACAGTCTGTCAGGTGGACAAGAGTCAGGTCTACCAGCCTGAAATCTCTGCAACACACGTCGCAAATCAGGAGATATGGCCGACACGATTACTCCCTCTTTAAGAATACCAGCTGGCTCCGAGACTCCAGGAGAGTCAGGCACAAAGCTCCTAGAAAGAGCATCAGCCTTAACATTCTTCGAACCAGGCAGGTACGAGACCACAAAGTCAAAACGAGAGAAAAACAATGACCAACGAGCCTGTCTAGGATTCAGGCGCTTAGCAGACTCGAGATACATCAGATTTTTGTGATCAGTCAAGACCACCACACGATGCTTAGCACCCTCGAGCCAATGACGCCACTCCTCAAATGCCCACTTCATGGCCAACAACTCCCGATTACCAACATCATAGTTCCGCTCAGGAGGCGAAAACTTCCTAGAGAAAAAAGCACATGGTCTCATCACAGAGCAACCAGAGCCTCTCTGCGACAAAACAGCCCCAGCACCGATCTCAGAAGCATCCACTTCAACCTGAAAGGGAAGTGAGACATCAGGCTGGCACAAAACAGGCGCCGAAGTAAACCGGCGCTTCAGCTCCTGGAAGGCCTCCACGGCTGCAGGATCCCAATTAGCCACATCAGAACCTTTCTTGGTCATATCCGTCAAAGGCTTAACCACGCTAGAAAAGTTAGCGATAAAGCGACGGTAGAAATTAGCAAACCCCAAGAACTTCTGAAGACTCTTAACAGACGTGGGCTGAGTCCAATCATGAATAGCTCGGACCTTGACTGGGTCCATCTCCACAGCAGAAGGGGAGAAAATAAAACCCAAAAAGGAAACCTTCTGCACTCCAAAGAGACACTTTGAGCCCTTCACAAACAAAGCATTATCACGCAAAACCTGAAACACCATCCTGACCTGCTTTACATGAGAATCCCAATCATCCGAGAAAACCAGAATATCATCCAGATAAACAATCATAAATTTATCCAGATACTTCCGGAAAATATCATGCATAAAGGACTGAAACACTGAAGGAGCATTAGAGAGCCCAAAGGGCATCACCAAGTATTCAAAATGACATTCGGGCATATTGAATGCAGTTTTCCATTCATCTCCCTGCCTAATGCGCACAAGGTTGTACGCACCACGAAGATCTATCTTGGTGAACCACTTGGCACCCTTAATCCGAGCAAACAAGTCTGACAATAGTGGCAAAGGATACTGAAACTTAACAGTGATTTTATTCAGAAGCCGATAGTCTATACAAGGTCTCAAAGACCCGTCCTTCTTGGCCACAAAAAAGAATCCCGCACCAAGAGGGGAAGAGGATGGACGAATATGCCCCTTCTCCAAAGACTCCTTGACATAAGAGCGCATTGCGGCATGCTCGGGTACAGACAAATTAAATAATCGTCCCTTAGGAAATTTACTGCCAGGAATCAAATCTATTGCGCAGTCACAGTCCCTATGAGGAGGAAGAGCACTGGACCTGGACTCACTGAATACATCCTGATAGTCACACAAATATTCAGGAACCTCTGAAGGAGTAGAAGTAGCAATACACACCGGCGGAGAATCGCAATGAATTCCCTGACAACCCCAACTCGACACCGACATAGCCTTCCAATCCAAAACAGGATTATGGGTCTGTAACCATGGCAGACCCAACACGACCAAATCATTCATTTTATGCAGAACAAGAAAACGAATCACTTCCCGATGTTCAGGAGTCATGCACATGGTTACTTGTGTCCAATACTGCGGTTTATTTTCCGCCAGTGGCATAGCATCAATTCCTCTGAGAGGAATAGGAATTTTTAAAGGCTCCAGGACAAAACCACAGCGCTTGGCAAACGAGAAGTCCATAAGACTCAGGGCAGCACCTGAATCCACAAACGCCATAACAGGGTAGGAAGACAATGAACAAATTAAAGTCACAGACAAAATAAATTTAGGCTGCAAATTACCAATGGAGACAGGACTGACAACCTTGGTTAGGCGTTTAGAGCATGCTGATATAACATGTGTAGAATCACCACAGTAAAAACACAGCCCATTCTGTCGTCTATGATTTTGTCGTTCGGTTCTAGTCAGGATTCTATCACATTGCATTGAAACAGGTGTCTGTTCAGACAACACCGCCAGAGGATTAGCGGATTTGTGCTCCCGCAAACGCCGATCAATCTGAATAGCCAGCGCCATAGAATCATTCAGACTTGTAGGAATTGTGAAACCCACCATCACATTCTTAATGGCTTCAGAAAGACCATTTCTAAAATTTGCGGCCAGAGCACATTCATTCCATTGAGTAAGCACGGACCATTTCCGAAATTTTTGGCAATACACTTCGGCTTCATCCTGGCCCTGAGAGATAGCCAGTAGCTTTTTCTGCCTGAATTTCAAGATTAGGCTCCTCATAAAGCAATCCGAGCGCCAGAAAAAACGCATCAACATCCGCCAATGCCGGATCTCCTGGCGCTAACGAGAAAGCCCAATCCTGAGGGTCGCCACGCAAAAAGGAGATAACAATTTTAACTTGTTGAGCTGAATCTCCAGACGAACGAGGTTTCAAAGATAGAAACAATTTACAATTATTCCTAAAATTCCTAAATTTAAATCGATCTCCAGAGAACAGCTCAGGAATAGGTATCTTAGGCTCAGACATAGGACTGCTAACAACAAAATCCTGAATGCTCTGCACTCGTGCAGCAAGCTGATCCACACTAGTAATCAAGGTCTGAACATTCATGTCTGCAGCAAAGCTTACAGCCACTCTGAGAAAAAGGGGAAGGAAGAAAGAGGAGAAAAAAAAACAAAAACTCAGAACTCCTTTTCTTTTAATCCCACTTCTGCAATGCATTAACTATTCATAGGCCTGGCATACTGTTATGATTCCAATGGCAAAGAATCTCAGATATCACAGCAAAGTCTGCAAACATAAATACCAGCTCATAGGGACGTGGTAACTAGGCTGACCATATACCTGATCCTAGCACAAACACTAACAGTAGCCGGGGAACGTGCCTACGTTGATTCTAGACGTCTCGCGCCAGCCGGAGAACTAACTAACCCTATAAGGGAAAATAATACCTCGCTTGCCTCCAGAGAAGAGACCCCAAAGTAATACAAGCCCCCAACAAATAATAACGGTGAGGTAAGAAGAAAAGACAAACGTAAGAATGAACTAGATTTTAGCAAAGAGAGGCCCACTGACTAATAGCAGAATATAGTAAGATGACTTATATGGTCAGCAAAAACCCTGCAAAATATCCACGCTGAATATCCAAGAACCCCCAAACCGACTAACGGTGTGGGGGGAGAATATCAGCCCCCTAGAGCTTCCAGCGATAACAGGAATCACATTTTGTACAAGCTGGACAAAAATATAAACAAAGCAAATGATCAAAAATAAGAAAGCAGGACTTAGCTTATCTTGCAAAGAACCAGGACCTGAAGACAGGAGCAAACAGAAATGAACTGATTACAACGATGCCAGGCACTGGACTGAGAATCCAGGAAGTTTAAATAGCAACACCCCAGGCCTAACGAAGCAGGTGAGTACCAACCTGGTAAAAGACAATCCAAGTGCCAAATCACTAGTGACCACAAGAGGGAGCCAAGAAGTATAGTTCACAACAGTAAATAATCCATAGTCCCACTGCTTGTACAGTAAAGAATTCATAGTGTCACTACTTATACAGTAAAGAATCCATAGTCTCACTGCTCTTACAGTAAAGGATCCATAGTCTCACTTCTTATGCAGTAAGAAATCCATAGTCTCACTGCTTGTACAGTAAAGAATTCATAGTGTCACTACTTATACAGTAAAGAATTCATAGTCTCACTGCTTGAAAAGTAAAGAATCACCATCTGTGATGTTGATTAAACTTTCTTTCCTCTAGACGTAGGGGATGCCCATTTTTTTTAAATATATGAGGAGCAGAGGCATGCATTTAAATTATAAGGAATACTTTTTTTACACATGCCCTTTCATGTTAAGGATCTTTATAGCAAACAATATTCTATGACGTGTTGGATTGTGACCAATTTTTCTCATGTATGACCAGATTTAGTGTATAGACGCTTTGAATACGAGATTCCTCACCAACTACTTTTTCTCAATATTACTTACAGTTTGTTTGGGTAGGGTGTCTTGAAAACATCGTCCTAGAGGTTTGTAAGTGACAGGATGGGATGGTGCTGCCTTTCCTTCAGGATGATGGAGTAAGTGTTGACCACCACCTCCTGCTGTTCCTTCAGCTCCAAGTCCTTCGATACGATGAACTTGGATGGTTGCATTGGGAGGGTGATGAACTCGGACATTTAATAGAGGTGGAAGCACTTGAACTTTGAGAAGAAAGAATAAAGAATGTATACTTCAGAATGAGGTGGAAAACATAGGAAAACATGGTAATACACGGACAAAGTAAAACAATGAGCCTCTAGAGGCCAAAATGTTCATCAATTTTCTGAAAATCTATTCGACACATGAAAAATTCCAATACAATAGTTAGCCTTAAAGTTGTTGATACAACAAATACAAAGGTGACCTACTGCTAGGATATACCACCAGGGTCTAACCAGTGGAGGTCTGACCACTGTGACTCCCGACACCACTTGATTGAATGCAAGGTAGGCAATGTGCCACTCAATCTTCTGTTATCAGAGGGTGGTTCTTGGTATCGATTAGGCAGAACCTTGAGCAGTGTCTACAGCTCTGCTGGACCCAAGATGTCCATTGTGGAGACATGGGTGATCGGCAGGCACTCCGGTCCGCTATGCCAAAAACGCATGGACCAGGGATTGTCCCGCAGAATGTCTGCTCTCCCTTTAATGTCGGCATAAAGCTACCCAGATAACACAGGGTGAGGGTAAAACAGTGTGGCAATGCTTTATTGAACCACAAAACAGGCAGATAACACATAGAACAGTCCCAGCAAAATACCTCAAGATGGTGAACATTACAGTCTCACCCTTTCGCTGACTCGTCAGGATAATAGCAGTTGTTACTTCAGAGCTCCCAGGGTCGTCTACCCCACCTGTGGCATGCACACAGAAAGGAGGTAAATACAAGCGTAGGAAGATGACAGTCCAGGTACAAAGCCAGTTGACCGGAGGGTGACAACCTGGCTTCATCTTCCTGGGTCGACTACCCCACCTGTGGCACACACAGAGAAGAGGTAATGACAAGCTTAGGAAGATGACAGTCCATTGAGGTACAAGACCAGTTGAAGCAAGGGTCACAACCTGGCTTCTCTGAACATCTCCATGGAGCTAGGTGACCGGCGGGTCCCACTCCTGGCTTTTTCCAAACATATCCATGGCTCAGCGATGGTCAATGGAGCAGATCAGTATTCTTCCAACCATAGCCGAGGTCCCCTAGGTTGTGTCCTCTAGAATGATAGATCCATGTCCCTCTTGATGGAGCTATGATGTATTGGTAGCAGTCCTGTAGGGTCCATTAGATGTTTGGATGTCTTGGCAGAATCTCTGGCTGTCTCAGTCTCTATAGTGGCATGTAACCTCTTTTTGTACTTAAAAGGTGTCCTTCATTCAGTGTTGACATAAAGTGTGAGAATGGAGATGAGATCAAGTAGCATTACTTGATTATTTAATCTATTTGCATAGCTTTTGCACCTCTGTTTTCATAGTCACCAAGCTATCCAGACTGCACAATGCATAATTATCATATCAGCAAACATCAATAGTCATCAAAGATAAGAGTACAATATGTTATATGAAATGACAATATTACAGGCTTACACAAGCGAAAGTCTGTTTCCTTGACCAAAACATAAATTCCAAAGCCAACTTATAGATAACAGTCTATTCTTCTTGGTTTGCTAAAAATAGTCATCTGGTTAATTAAGATACAATGCTGTGTCTCCACATCCATGTATGACATGAACAACTTCTGTGACTCTTAACGATGTGTGGTAGTACTGCAACAAAAGTCAACACTTGCTGCCATATTCCCCATATTTTACAGCTGTTCATTGGGAGTATTTAAAGCACCCTTGATTTTTTTTCTTATTTCACCCCTGGAGTGGTATCACTAATGTATGTTTCCTGCCTGTAGTAAAATACTTACCCATCGCCATCTTCTGCTGTTCTCAGTGCTTCTCCAGTCCTCTTCTGCTAGATGTGACCTGCCGGATCGCTCCAGTGTTTGCGGGGCTATTCTGGAGGTCATTTTTCAATGTAAAACTAAGGGTCAGTGTGACGCTAGTCACTTCTTATGGCCAAGTTGCGAGTCATAGTGGTCAAGGAATCCAAGGTCAGAAGCCAGGAGAGTACATTATAAACAGAAGGAAGAGACAAAAGTGTAGTCTGGTAACGTTCCAAGGTCAGCACGGGGAGCATAACGGATCAGAGCTGAAGGGGTTAAACAGGCTGATGGTCAGAATGAAGTCCAAGGTCAGGCAACAGATCAAGCATACAGAACTCAAGGCACAGGAAAGCACAAACCTCACAAGCTGAATGTACATCTGAGTTCTGGGAGACACTGCTCAATTAAGAAGCATGGCAATTACCTGGAATAATAAACACTTGGAGACAGCTGACACCTCACAGTCTCTGATTGGATAGTTGAGCTGTCAATCAACACACTGACAGCTCACCACGCCCCTGTACTAGACTGAATGGAAAGTTGTCAATCAAAGTACTGACAGCTTCAGCACAATCCTATGCCAGATTGGATGGCCGAGTTGTCAGGAACTGCATCCCAGACATACTGAGGGGTGGAACCATGACAGTCAGAATGCGACTTACATTGAGAGCTTGTGACTAATACAAAGCAAAATGGCGAAGCGGGACTGGAGCGGCACCAAAAAGAGCACATGACAGCAGCTGGCAATTATTTTACTATGAGGGGAACAGACGTGGTGCTTTAAGGTATGACCAAAAGAATAGCTTTAAATGGTTATTCCCAAAATCCTATGTTATCCTTAAGATAGTTTACTGATTGCATGGGGTCAGACCACTGGTGCTTCCATCGATTCTGAGAACAAAGAGATGTAACCCATGAGCAGAGCTCTGGAATCCAGAAACCGTGCTCTGAGGAGACACACTTTGAATGGATCAGTGATGCACATGCTCCCTCTCTACTCTATTCATTGTCTATGGGACTGCCAAAAAAAGCCGACTACAGCTCAATTTTTTTTCTGGCAGGAACATAGATGACGAATAAAGCGGACGTCAAACGTGTACCCACTCTTCATTCAAGATGGAGCTCTGCAAGACTTGCTCCTGGGCTCCAGAGCTTTGCTCTCGGGATTGCCGGAGGTCCTAGTAGTTGGACCCTCAGTGATCATTTAGTTGTTCCTTATCCTTTGGTCTTTGGATGACTTGCAATTTTTCGAAACAATGATATAACTTAAGTTTTGGATTTTGTAGATCATTTTCAGCTTTTAAGGCTTGTAAAAAATATACCTTCAGCAGAGCTGTGCCCAGGCCCCAGTGGCACTGTAAGGGCAGACTGGCTAATTTTCATCCCTTTGCCTTCTGGATCATCTTCTCCTGTAATGACTTGAACAGCATAGACTGCATGTTTCCCGGACGATGCCTCCATTCCTTCTCCTTCACCCGTCTCGCTCGGACTTCGCCCCACACCTCCTCCAACAGCAGGGAACTGACAAAATCTCCCTGTGAATTCTGGAGGGCACAGGCAGTGATTGTTGGAGGAACATTGGCCACCGTTCATGCATGGTATGGGGCAAACCACTGAGAAGAAGAGAAAAGATGACATATAAAACTCCCTAAAAACAGCACGATCACATCCTAATATTAAGCTTAATGAGCCCTAAATGAAGTCAGGATTCCTGACTCAGGAGACTTTTCATGGTACCATTTAATTCACCATATAATATACATACATTTTTTTCTACAGTCTTTTGGGCTTCGTTTTTACAACAATCGATTTGTAGCAAAACTGACATGAACTTTATTCTATGGATCAGTACAATTTCTGCAGTACCAAATCTATACAGTTTTTTATTTGGCATACATACAACCTTTTTATCACTTTTTATTCCATTTTTTGGGGGGATGAGATAAATGACTTTTTGATAGTTTTGACCTTTACATACACGATACCAAATTCATTTTTCATTGTTTTGAATGTTTTATATGACAAATGGAAAAGGGGGGCTATTTAGATTTCTGTGGTTTGTTTATTTTTGTTTATATTTTTTAACTTTTTTTTTCCTGTTAAGTCCAGCCTGTGGCTGTGCTGGGGTCTCAAACCATTGGCATCCCACAATCAAGTCCTGGACGGCCGAAGAGGTCATAGAAGGGTAGCCTCTTCTCTGTCTAACCGTTTGGCTGCAGCAGCATCTAGGGAGTTAAGCTGTTAACTGCAGCATCTAAGGGGTTAAATTCATGTAATCTAATATAAAAGGGGGAATTTATTTTTATCCTCTTTAAAATAAAAAGTATTTAAAGCTGCCACACAAATAAATCAAATCGGGATAAAGAAAAAGAGAAATGATAGAAAGTATACTTCATCACTCATCAGCATGAGCACCAAACAAATTAAATATAATTAAAATCAATAAAAAAATAATAAAAATATGGTACAGATATATCAGCTTCACATTTTCAAAAACGCATAATTTTTTTTGTTAAATAAAAAAAAATTACTTTTAAATTTCAGAACAATTTTAATGAATAAATAAGCTTCATAAATGAGATCAATAGAGGTTTGTCATTTGGAAAACCAATCATGAAAAAGAAATGTCCAATTGCAACTATTATGACACCTTGATAAAGGTAGATGGAAATATGATGGAAATACATGGTTACATAGATTTAAAAAAATGCATCAAAACATGCAACACCTTTCTCAGATCAGTTATGTATAACCATCCCAATTACTTTTCATTAAATAAGACTCTAGCCCTAAGTATCAACAATTACTATCTCTTAAAGTATAGGATTCCGCATTCTGAAAGCTCTAACTGTAAAGAACCCTTTCCTACATGGATGTCCAAAACAGTTTTCCTTGTATATTCAATTTAAAGCCAGTATAACAATATAGAATACTGGAATTGTCTAAGATAATAACTAGAATCTCTCAAAAGTAATAATGTATACTGCTATGATCTCTTTAATTTGGACCTGTCAAAAGTGGTCAGTTTTTGCTCTTATTTTATTCCCACTGTTCTCTTGAATAATCCCATTTTTTTTTTTTAAATCTGCCTTATGGTTCCAGAAATATGGACCTTTATGTTAACTGCTAATCATTACAGTCTTTTTAAAGGGGGCGTGGCTCACAGGATCCTCTGGGGCGTGTCTTTAGGTTAATCTGCATTATTACCCTGTGAGTACCACTCTCTAAATAAAAAGGACCCTATTTCTGTAACCATATGGGGATTAAAAAAAAAAAAAGAATATTCAGGGAAGCAGGTTCCCTCTCAGGCCTGGTTGACACTTTTCCCTTATATTTGCTATTCTCTTCTTTGGGGGTTCAATGTAATAACTGTTTGTCAATTATTGCTACTATTTGGTGCTTTAAAGAGAGTGAATAATGGAAATAATTAAAAGTGTCCAAGACTGTGGAAGTCATTAAAATCTAAGCCTTAAAAAAACCAACAAAGCAAATGTAGGTTACAATTAACCCTGTTTTCTATGCAAAATGACTGTAATCAACTACTATAAAAACTGCGACATAGGAAAGAAGAGAAGTTGATGGCCTTCTAGACAGGGACGACTGTAGTATTTACTGAAGATTTCAGAAATGCATTTCCTTTTTGTAGCCCAGGTATATTATTATGCCTTTTTACAATTCTCTATCATTATCATCACCGACATGGAAATTCCTATTGGATTGTGTCATGGTGCCAACCCTGCTGGAGGACAGCCAATTCTAATCAGTGGGCTGCAGTCAAAACCATTATTTCCGTATTGTGTGCAATGTCTGTAGCATTCTTTTTACAGTATAACTGCTCAACGTCGAGACCTTCTTCGTACCTATGCATAGAAATTGAAGTAAAATGCATAAAAGTAAAGTTTCTTAACACTTTGCCACTAGAAAGCAAAGAATCCACTATGGGTTAAACTGCTATCTGTATGCCCTCGATAGACAAGACTGGAACAAATACTCACCCACTCTAAATCCAGAGCCAGTGAGGGTGTCTGTGGAACCTCCATTCTCCGCTATCAGCGTCATGTTGCTCCCTGGTTTGCAGACATCGTGACAATAGCCTTTATGACATGTCCTTTTACAGACCACGGGGGCAAACACCACCTTGAAGCGCTCACGTGAAGCAGTCGAAGAAAAGTAACAGAAAAATGTTCCCAACCAGAGGATCAGGATAGCAAAAGAAGGGCAGGAACGTGTAGGAGCCATGCTCAAATTCCCCCCAAAAGAACTTTCCCTGTGTGTTGTTTGATTGTCTACGTGTATCTAGCCTTGTTTATTCGACACCTCGATGTCACCGGTTGTCATTGCATGTTACCTCTCATGATGACCTTAACTTTCATGTCGAAGAATTAACTTGACCTGACTGTTCTCGAAAAGCACAGGAGAGTCCTATGTGTCCTTGTGCATAGTGAAGAATCCTCTACTGAACCTCCTAATTAGCTGCGTATACTTTCTGGACAGATGCTCAGTCTCTTCACCTACATATCTGTCTCTGCTGTCACTATATTGTCCCATATAACGATTATGGAGTTAAGGTAATACCTGCTTCTAAGATCTAACGTAGCCTTCTACACTTAGAATATTACCTACCAGTAAAATAGACTGGCTCAGAAAAAAAAAGAAAAGAAAGGGAGACTGGAATGTGAAAAATGACGATGAAGGAATGGGAAGAGGAGATATGAAAAATAAAAAAAGAAGCCAACTAGAGGGAGGAAAGAAACAAAGGGAAAGTTTTCACGGAGAGATGCAGACATACACATAGACAGTGACAGTCACTGAAGCCGGAGGCTCTGGTAGAAAGGTTTTCCGGATGAGAGCAATGTCTTGAGAGCAGCCAGGGAAGAAATAGAGAGTGAGAAAACAGGAAGACGGAGGAGGGGGAAAAAGGGAGTAAGAGAGGCAGGCAGGGGAGGAGGGACAGGCACTGAAGGTGGGAGTAGTCTGGAAAAGAGGGAGAACAAAAAAAAAGTTACATAGAGCTAAAAGTTTAGAGTAAAAGTTCAGAGACACAAAGAGAAAAACCTAAGTGCGAACATGGTGGCACAATAATAAAATCTAACTATTGAGAACAGTTGTAGGTGTAAAGATTCAGGTAAAGCAATTAGACAGTCAGAACACGACATCAGGGATTGTGAATGAAAAATGTGCCAAACTTGTGTCTCCTACAGAGGGATTTGGAGTCCAGTGTATCAAGTTTGTGCAACTTTTTACGTATAATAAATGTTTATTCATTATTGTACACCATATAAAATCAAATAAAGAATGTTTATACAATCCTTCGAAAAATGTTTTCAGCGCCATATTATTAAAAAGAATCTGCTATAATGAATCCCCCTCTAGCGTAATGTTTGGATAGCTGAAAATGCACAAATTCTATTATGTATTTCTTAAAGGAGTTTTCTTATTTTATTAATTGGGTAAACAAAATTGCAAAGTGTTTGTAAATATAAGCAATTATGCTATTTAAATCCTCTTAATTTTCTAGGACAAAGGGGTTTTTAATGCTTTAGTGGCTTTCTCATCACCTAGGTTATCGACCACCTCTGATGTGGCTGGTTTCCAAGGCTAGGAGTGTGCACTTGCAAGCTGTTTTCTATACAGCTTGCAAGTGCTGCCCTGAAGCTAGTGGGACTACTGGATCTGGTCAGCATCAGCAGCTCTGCACTCCCCTAATGCTGCAGTTCGAACCAGCTGTTCAGCCTTGCCGCTAGCCTGAACTGTCTATCTTCATGAGCATACCGCTCCCAGTAAGCAGAAAGCTGGGAGGCAGTGGAGCAGTGTGCTCCGGAAGATAGGAACTTCAGAAAACACTTTGAACTTTGAACAAACTTTTTATTGCCTTGAAAAAACTTTCTGCGTTACACACTAATTCTATGTAATCTCAGCCCATTATTTTAAGTTCTACCAATGAAAATTCATACAATCCAAGATCCCTTGTCCCACATGCTGATTAGCTGGCAATGGCATTACAAGGCTTCTTCTAAAACTTGCACATGACTAGAGTAGGATTCCTGCTCCCGTACTGTAACTTTTTTTAAAATCTTTCTTGCTGCCCAAGGGACTTTTGTCTCTCGTTAGCTGTTTGTGCGGTATTCCTTCAAGAATTAATAGCTGTAAGTAGAGAAACCCGATGCAGAGACAGAGAAGGAGTCTGTCTTAGCTATTGAAATGAGCCAGTTAGCCAGCCCCCTCCATGCACATTCCTACTGACACCGGTAAGGTGTTTAGCTTCCTTTCTGTAACTGAACACACACATTAGTACAACAGGACCTGTGGAGAAATCTGGACACCAGGACTGAAGTCATAACAAAAGTATATTAGACATTTATTTTAGTTGTCTTTTATATCAAGTGGATTTTCATTCTGGACAGCTAGACGTTTTTTTTTAACTGGCTTTAAATTAAAAGAAATATGTCATCAGGCTTTTCCCATATAAAGTACGACCACCACCTTTAGAGCCTCTTTTACATCATTCTATAATGTTGTAAAAAAGTCCTCAGTCCCCTCGGCAGATCCCAAAAAAGACCTTTTATTATAACCGGTCCGGTCTCATGGGTGACTCTGGTCTTGATCCGGCGCCTCCTCTCTCTTTCTGCGATCACTGTCCCCTTCCCTGCTTCATGTTGATGATGTGTCCTACAGTGGCTTGCAAACGTTTTCTCCCCCTTGGCTTTTCACCTATTCTGTTACATTACAACCTGTGTTTAAATATTTTTGTAATCTGATTTGTGTGTGATGTGTCAGCACTAAATAGTCTAAATTGGTGAAGTGGGAAAAATATAGGAGAAAGTTTAATTTACGAGATAAAATGAATAAAAATTGGCATATGTATTCACGCCTTTTGCTATGAAGCCCCTAAAAATTTCTGATAAAAGAAATTCCCTTCATAAGTCACATGCTTAGTGACAGGATGTCCACCTGTGTACAATCTAAGTGTCACATGTCTGTCAGTATATACACTTTACCTTTTCTGAAAGGCTACAGAGGATGCAACACCATTAACAAGAGGCATAACTAACCAAACACCATGAAGACTAAAAAGAACTCCAAAATACCACCATGAAGACCAAGGAGATCTCCAAACAAGTTAGGGGTGGGTTATAAACAGTATCCCAAACTCTGATGATTCCCCTCAGCACCATAAAATTATTTATCATCAAACAGAAAGAACATGGTACCACAACAAACCTACCAAGACAGGGCCACCCACCAAAACTCTCAGCCCGGGCAAAGAGGTGGCCTTTATGGAAGAATGGGCAGAAAAGTCTTTACTTACACACAAAAATTGTAAGGCTCATTTTGAGTTTGCCAAAAGACATGTGGGAGACTCCCCAAATGTATGGAGCTGTGGTTGGATGAGACCAAAATTGAACGGTTTGTGTTGTGAATTCCGTTCTTGGGCTCCCTCCTGTGGTTATGAATGGTACTTTTGTGAGTTCTGCCCTTGGGCTCCCTCTGGTGGTTTCGAGTGGTACTGCTGCTCCTGGAGTTTAGCCACAGCAGCTGCTTTCACTAATCGGCTCCCCTGGCCTTGCTATTTAACTTGGCTCTGGTCTGTAGTCCATGCCAGCTGTCAATGTTCTCTGGGTTGGATTCAGATCTCTCCTTGGATTTCTCTGATGGCCTGTCCATTTCAGCATAAGATAAGTTCTTGCTAGTTCTTTGGTTGTCCATTTGCTTTGGACTTTACTGCTCAGTTTAAGTTATGTTTCTTTTTGTCCAGCTTGTCATTATGAAGTATTCAGGCTAGCTGGAAGCTCTGGGGAAGCAGATTGCCCCTCCACACCGTGAGTCAGTGTGGAGATCATTTTTGTAAACTCTGCGTGGATTTTTAGTTTTTAATACTGGCCGCACAGTATCCTTTTCTATTTCTGTCTATCTAGATTAGAAATTGGCCTCCTTTGCTAAAATCTGTTTTCATCTCTGTGTATGTCATTTCCCTCTCTACTCACAGTTAATATTTGTGGGGGGCTATCTTTCCTTTTGGGAATTTCTCTGAGGCAAGATAGTTTTCTATTTCCATCTTTAGGGGTAGTTAGTTCTTAGGCTGTGACGAGGTGTCTAGGGAGAGTCAGGAACACTCCAGGGCTATTTCTAGTGTTGGTGTTAGGATTAGGAACTGCAGTCAGTAAAGCTACCATCTCCTCAGAGCTTGTCCATGATTCATTTTACCCACCAGGTCATATCAGTGCTTCTCCGTAACCACCAGGTCATAACAGTACAGCTGGCCCACAATGTGTTGAATGCATCTCAAAAGAGGGAAAAGAAAATTCTGAGCCATTTTTTTTTCCTTTGCAGCTTGTTTTGTCTTTTTTTTCCCCTTAATCTTTGGGTGGTTCAGGATTCTGGTGCTGATATGGAGGTTCAGGGTCTGTCCTCGCGTGTCGATCATCTTGCTGCAAGGGTACAGAGTATCCAAGATTATGTCGTTCAGACTCCTGTTTCTGAGCCTAGAATTCCTATTCCTGATTTGTTTTCTGGGGATAGATCTAAATTTCTGAACTTTAAAAATAATTGCAGATTGTTTTTTGCTCTGAAACCCTGTTCCTCTGGTGACCCCATTCAGTAGGTGAAGATTGTCATTTCTCTGCTGCGTGGAGACCCGCAGGATTGGGCATTCTCCCTTGAGCCAGGGAATCCTGCATTGCTCAATGTGGACGCATTTTTTCAAGCACTCGGACTGCTGTATGACGAACCTAATTCTGTGGATCAGGCAGAAAAAATCTTGCTGGCTCTGTGTCAGGGTCAGGAAGCAGCAGAAGTATACTGCCAGAAATTTAGAAAGTGGTCTGTGCTCACAAAATGGAATGAGGATGCCCTAGCAGCTATTTTCAGAAAGGGTCTTTCTGAAGCCCTTAAGGATGTTATGGTGGGGTTCCCCACACCTGCTGGTTTGAACGAATCGATGTCTCTGGCCATTCAGATTGATCGGCGCCTGCGCGAGCGTAAGGTGGTGCACCATATGGCGGTGTCCTCTGGGCTGAGTCCTGAGCCTATGCAATGTGATAGGATTTTGACTAGAGCAGAACGGCAGGAATTCAGACGTCAGAATGGGCTGTGTTTTTACTGTGGTGACTCTACTCATGCTATTTCTGATTGCCCGAAGCGTACTAAGAGGGTCGCTAGGCCTGTTACCATTAGTACTGTACAGCCTAAATTTCTCTTGTCTGTTACCCTGATTTGCTCATTGTCGTCCTTTTCTGTAATGGCATTTGTGGATTCTGGCGTTGCCCTGAACTTAATGGACTTAGAATTTGCCAAACGCTGTGGTTTTTCCTTGGAGCCTTTGCAGAGCCCTATTCCCTTGAGGGGGATAGATGCTACGCCATTGGCCAAGAATAAACCTCAGCACTGGACACAGTTGACCATGTACATGGCTCCAGCACATCAGGAAAATATTCGCTTTTTGGTGTTGCATAATTTGCATGATGTTGTTGTGCTGGGTTTTCCATGGTTACAGCTACATAATCCGGTGCTGGATTGGAAATCTATGTCTGTGACTAGTTGGGGTTGCCAAGGGATGCATTGTGATATTCCTTTGATGTCAATTTCCTCTTCCCCATCTTCTGAAGTTCCTGAGTTTTTGTCGGATTTCCAGGATATATTTGATGAGCCCAAGTCCAGTTCCCTACCTCCTCATAGGGACTGTGATTGTGCTATTAACTTGATTCCTGGCTGTAAGTTCCCTAAGGGTCGACTCTTCAATCTGTCTGTGCCAGAGCATGCCGCTATGTGGAGTTATGTAAAGGAGTCCTTAGAGAAGGGGCATATTCGCCCGTCTTCGTCACCGTTGGGAGCGGGGTTCTTTTTTGTTGCCAAGAAGGATGGCTCCTTGAGGCCCTGTATAGATTATCGCCTTCTCAATAAGATCACAGTCAAATTCCAGTACCCTTTACCTTTGCTTTCTGATTTGTTTGCTCGGATTAAGGGGGCTAGCTGGTTTACCAAGATCGACCTTCGAGGGGCGTATAATCTTGTTCGTATTAAACAGGGTGATGAATGGAAAACAGCATTTAATACGCCCGAAGGCCATTTTGAATATCTTGTGATGCCTTTCGGGCTCTCTAATGCTCCATCTGTGTTTCAGTCCTTTATGCATGATATTTTCCGGGATTATCTGGATAAATTCATGATTGTATATTTGGATGATATTTTGTTTTTTTCCGATGATTGGGAGTCTCATGTGAAGCAGGTCAGGATGGTATTTCAGATCCTTCGTGCTAATGCATTGTTTGTGAAGGGGTCTAAGTGCCTTTTTAGAGTTCAGAAGGTTTCTTTTTTGGGTTTCATTTTTTCTCCCTCGGCTATTGAAATGGACCCTGTTAAGGTCCAGGCCATTCATGATTGGACTCAACCCACATCTGTGAAGAGCCTTCAGAAATTTTTGGGCTTTGCTAATTTTTATCGCCGCTTCATTGCTAATTTTTCTAGTGTGGTTAAACCTCTGACCGATTTGACGAAGAAAGGTGCTGATGTGGTGAATTGGTCCTCTGCGGCTGTGGAGGCCTTTCAAGAGCTTAAATGTCGTTTTACTTCTGCCCCTGTGCTGCGTCAGCCAGATGTTTCTCTCCCTTTTCAGGTTGAGGTTGATGCTTCTGAGATTGGGGCAGGGGCCGTTTTGTCTCAGAGAAGTTCTGATGGCTCTTTGATGAAACCATGTGCTTTCTTCTCCAGTGAGTTTTCGCCTGCTGAGCATAATTATGATGTCGGCAATCGGGAATTGTTGGCTATGAAGTGGGCATTTGAGGAGTGGCGACATTGGCTTGAGGGAGCTAAGCATCGCGTTGTGGTCTTGACCGACCATAAGAATCTGATTTACCTCGAGTCTGCCAAGCGGTTGAATCCTAGACAAGCTCGATGGTCTCTGTTTTTCTCCCGTTTTGATTTTGTGGTCTCGTATCTTCCGGGATCTAAGAATGTGAAGGCTTATGCCCTTTCTAGGAGTTTTTTGCCTGATTCTCCAGGAGTCCTTGAGCCGGCTGGTATTCTCAAGGAGGGGGTGATTCTTTCTGCCATCTCCCCTGATTTGTGGCGGGTGCTTCAGGAGTTTCAGGCTGATAAACCTGACCGCTGTCCAGTGGGGAAACTGTTTGTTCCTGATAGATGGACTAATAAGGTAATTTCTGAGATTCATTGTTCTGTATTGGCTGGTCATCCTGGGATTTTTGGTACCAGAGATTTGGTTGCCAGGTCCTTTTGGTGGCCTTCCTTGTCGCGGGATGTGCGTTCTTTCGTGCAGTCCTGTGGGACCTGTGCCCGGGCTAAGCCCTGCTGTTCCCGTGCTAGTGGGTTGCTTTTGCCTTTGCCGGTCCCTGGGAGGCCCTGGACGCATATTTCCATGGATTTTATTTCTGATCTTCCTGTTTCTCAGAAGATGTCTGTCATCTGGGTGGTTTGTGACCAGTTTTCTAAGATGGTCCATTTGGTACCTTTGCCTAAGTTGCCTTCCTCCTCTGATTTGGTTCCATTATTCTTTCAGCATGTGGTTCGTTTGCATGGCATTCCGGAGAATATTGTGTCTGACAGAGGTTCCCAGTTTGTTTCTAGGTTTTGGCGGTCCTTTTGTGCTAGAATGGGCATTGATTTGTCTTTTTCGTCAGCATTTCATCCTCAGACAAATGGCCAAACGGAGCGAACCAATCAGACCTTGGAAACCTATTTGAGATGCTTTGTGTCTGCTAATCAGGATGATTGGGTGACCTTCTTGCCGTTGGCCGAGTTTGCCCTTAATAATCGGGCTAGTTCGGCTACCTTGGTTTCGCCTTTCTTTTGTAACTTCGGTTTTCATCCTTGTTTTTCTTCGGGGCAGGTTGAGCCTTCGGACTGTCCTGGTGTGGATTCTGTGGTGGACAGGTTGCAGCGGATTTGGACTCATGTGGTGGACAATTTAACGTTGTCTCAGGAAAAGGCTCAACGTTTTGCTAACCGTCGTCGGTGCGTTGGTCCCCGGCTTTGTGTTGAGGATTTGGTTTGGTTGTCTTCTCGTAATGTTCCTATGAAGGTTTCTTCCCCTAAGTTCAAGCCTCGCTTTATTGGTTCTTATAAGATTTCTGAAATTATCAATCCGGTGTCTTTTCGTTTGGCCCTTCCAGCTTCTTTTTCCATTCATAATGTGTTCCATAGATCTTTGTTACGGAGATATGTGGTGCCCATGGTCCCCTCCGTTGACCCTCCTGCTCCGGTGTTGGTTGAGGGGGAGTTGGAATATGTGGTGGAGAAGATTTTGGATTCTTGTCTTTCGAGGCGGAAGCTTCAGTATCTGGTCAAGTGGAAGGGTTATGGCCAGGAGGATAATTCTTGGGTTTTTGCCTCCGATGTCCATGCTGCCGATTTGGTTCGTGCTTTTCATTTGGCTTGTCCTGATTGGCCTGGGGGCTCTGGTGAGGGTTCGGTGACCCCTCCTCAAGGGGGGGTACTGTTGTGAATTCCGTTCTTGGGCTCCCTCCTGTGGTTATGAATGGTACTTTTGTGAGTTCTGTCCTTGGGCTCCCTCTGGTGGTTTCGAGTGGTACTGCTGCTCCTGGAGTTTAGCCACAGCAGCTGCTTTCACTAATCGTCTCCCCTGGCCTTGCTATTTAACTTGGCTCTGGTCTGTAGTCCATGCCAGCTGTCAATGTTCTCTGGGTTGGATTCAGATCTCTCCTTGGATTTCTCTGATGGCCTGTCCATTTCAGCATAAGATAAGTTCTTGCTAGTTCTTTGGTTGTCCATTTGCTTTGGACTTTACTGCTCAGTTTAAGTTATGTTTCTTTTTGTCCAGCTTGTCATTATGAAGTATTCAGGCTAGCTGGAAGCTCTGGGGAAGCAGATTGCCCCTCCACACCGTGAGTCGGTGTGGAGATCATTTTTGTAAACTCTGCGTGGATTTGTAGTTTTTAATACTGACCGCACAGTATCCTTTTCTATTTCTGTCTATCTAGATTAGAAATTGGCCTCCTTTGCTAAAATCTGTTTTCATCTCTGTGTATGTCATTTCTCTCTCTACTCACAGTTAATATTTGTGGGGGGCTATCTTTCCTTTTGGGAATTTCTCTGAGGCAAGATAGTTTTCTATTTCCATCCTTAGGGGTAGTTAGTTCTTAGGCTGTGACGAGGTGTCTAGGGAGAGTCAGGAACACTCCACGGCTATTTCTAGTGTTGGTGTTAGGATTAGGAACTGCGGTCAGTAAAGCTACCACCTCCTCAGAGCTTGTCCATGATTCATTTTACCCACCAGGTCATATCAGTGCTTCTCCGTAACCACCAGGTCATAACAGGTTTGCCCACCAAGGTAATCACTATATCTGGTGTCAAACTAACAGAGCTCATCACCCCAAGAACACCATCCCCACAGTGAAACCTGGTGGTCACAGCATAATGCTGTGGGGATGTTTTCCAGCAGCAAGGACAGGGAAAATGGTCCAAATAGAGGGTAAGATGCATGGTGCAAAATGCAGGGAAATTCTAGAGCAAAACCTGTTTGTCGGTGATTTGGGACTGGGACGGAGGTTCACCTTCCAACAAGACAATGACCCAAAGCACACTACTAAAGCAACACTCGAGTGGTTTAAGGGGAAACATGCAAGTGTTTTGGAGCAAAAAAAAACAGTACACAGGTAAAGGTGCTTACCTGTCGCGGCCTCCAAACAAATGCACTATCAAGGTGCAGTGGACCCAAGTTAAAATGGCAACTACACAGGTGCAATAATACCGATGAGGCAGCCAGCCTACAATCAGGGATTGGCCACTTGGCACACCAGAGCAGACAAATAAACTGTATGTGGCATGTTTACACAGAAATGCAGAGCATCTGACTCAAAGCCTATTAGTGACGCCATATGGCGGGCTTAATCAGTGCTGACTAATGCATCCTGTGTGAACAGCGGTCACAGTATACAGAGCCAAACAGCGGTGCAGTTGGACCCTAGTTGGCTCTGTATACTGTGGCCGCTGTTCACACAGGATGCATTAGTCAGCACTGATTAAGCCCGCCATATGGCGTCACTAATAGGCTTTGAGTCAGATGCTCTGCATTTCTGTGTGAACATGCCACATACAGTTTATTTGTCTGCACTGGTGTGCCAAGTGGCCAATCCCTGATTGTAGGCTGGCTGCCTCATCGGTATTATTGCACCTGTGTAGTTGCCATTTTATCTTGGGTCCGCTGCACCTTGATAGTGCATTTGTTTGGAGGCCGCGACAGGTAAGCACCTTTACCTGTGTACTGTTTTTTTTTTTTCTAGAAGTTAGTGGAGGTTTTTCCTCCTATGGTGTTAAGTGTTTTGGAGTGGCCTAGTCAAAGCGTAGACCTTAATCCAATTGAGAATCTGTGGTCAGACTTGAAGATTGCTGGTCACCAGAGGAAACGATCTAACTTGAAGCAGTTTTGCCTTGAGGAATGGGCAAAAATCCCAGTGGCAAGATATGGAAAACTCAGAGACTTATCCAAAGGGATTTTCAGCTGTAATTGCCACAAAGGAGGCTCTGCAAAGCATTAGTCTTATGGGGGGTGAATAGTGATGCACACTGAAGTTTTCAGATATTTTGTCCTATTTGTTGTGTGCTTCACAATAAAAAGAAAAGCAAAGAAAACCAAATGTTCACAGTTGTAGGCATGTTCTTTACATGAACTGATGCATACCCTCCAAAAATCTAGTGAAATTCCAGATTGTGAGAAATCAAAAACATGAAAAATCCCATGGAGGGGAATACTTCCGCAAGCCACTGTACTTAATCCATACAGAGTCCCCCATCACACTCCTACGCTGGCGCACTTCTTTCTGCCCTGTAATGCACATGCGCCAGTTTTACTACCAGATCATCGTCTCTTTTGGCCTTTCCCGACACAGGCACATTACAGTGCTTTGTTCTGCCTTCGGCAGGGCAGAGAGAGTTATGTCTGCGCAGGAGCACGATGGGTCACTGGATGACGTAGGACACTAAATCCACATTAAGCAGGGCAGAAGAATGGCGATTGTAAAGGGAAAGGAGGTGCTGGATCAAGACCAGAGGAGCCCATCGGACCGGACAGTGCCGTATGTGATTATAATAAAAGGGTTTTTGGAGGATCTGTATAGGGGATTGGGGACTGTAAGTGATATCTGTAACTTGTATGTAACCCCTTCTCATGTACAGCACCATGGAATCAATGGTGCTATATAAATAAATAATAATAATAATACTTTGTTTACACCATTTTTGTATGCTGTAAAAGAGACTCTATGGGAAAAACCTGATGACAGATTCCCTTTAAGGAGTTGCATCATGTTCTCTATTCAGGAGCTTCTTTCTTCCTGCTTCCCGGGGTGGTGTGCTCCTGAGGAGTGACTTTTCTGGACCACTGATCGTGTTGCTGGTCCAAACTTTGTGTTCCTCAATGCTACTATGTGAGGCAGATTTTCCTCTACACTTTAGGACTATGACAGGGGTCTGAAGGGAGCTGGATCCAGCAATTCAGCCATCTGCAGAGCAGCACTTACAGGCTCTAAAGCATAGAACTTGCAAGCGCCTGTTCTTTGAATAGGATTCCGGCCATCTCTCAGATTGCACCAGTGGCCGATAACCTGGACTACAAGCAGTACACAATAGAATTAAATCTTGCTCCATTCTTCTCGCATCATTCTGGTTGAAATTCATTTTATTTTTGTTTTTCTCTATAGTAATTGCAAGGTATGGAGGTGTGATGTGACTGAACCACAGGTGGTGTGGGAAGACATGGGAAATGGGTGCTGAATCTGCCTGCAAGAGGAAGAGCGCAGAGAGTAATCAACAGGAAACACAGGCGATAACATGGTAGGGTTCTCAGCTGGTAAGACATTTTTTATTTATTTATTTTACTCATTTATATAGCGCCATTAATTCCACAGCGCTTTACAGACATTATTGGCACTGTCCCCTGATGGGGCTCACAATCTAAATTTCCTATCTTTGGAATGTGGGAGGAAACCGGAGAACCTGGAGGAAACCCACGCAAACACAGGGAGAACATATAAACTCCTTGCAGATGTTGTCCTTGGTGGGATTTAAACCCAGGATCCCAGCACTGCAATGCTAACCACTGAGCCACCGTGCTGCCCACCATACATTTCACCATAAAACGTGTAATATCAGGCCGATTATCTACATATTCAGATACTGATCGCTCGCATGCCCAGAACATACAATATTAATGTTGCAAAACCCATTAGTATAAATGCAAATATCAAACATTTTTACTGTCACTTTTAAGGAGGGTAAAGATTTATAGGCTGGGGGTCATGTGAGGGGGGATCCTCTCACGCGCAAATATTGGCATGACTATGCTGATGGCACTCGGATCAAACGCTGTAAAAGTTTGATCCAAGTGTCACCTTAGTATTATCTGATTCTCTCGCATGAGAGAATCGGAGCACAAGTGCGGAGAAGATGCAGAACTTAATTTCTCCATCTCCTCCATTGTCTGATTCCACAGATGTCCGATGTTTCACAAGCACCCATGGAATTATATGGATGCTTGTGATCCCGAAACAGCAGATCTGCACTGCCCCATAGTATAACACTGGGCCGAGTGCTATCTGATAAAACAATGGATAGCACTCGGCAGTGCTTTTAAATACTGTATGTGGCCATGTTTGATCACGTCCAACATGATGGCTACTCGTATCTACAACCTGTTGGGTGCTGAGGAATTCCACCTCAGTCTATGTGATGGGTACGGGACGGCATTGATTTGTCCAACGTTCTAACAGTTTATTTTCATCTCTTTTTTTCTTGTAAATAAATTAATAGCATTACAAGAACAAAATAAACGCCTGTCCTGTTGGTCATGTCCATATTACTAGATCAAGAAGGATTACTCCGAAACGCGCGTCGGGGTGGGTTGGAGCTGGCACGTCCCCTTTGCTGCATCACTGGTATGTATATTATTTAGTCTGTTTTTGCCTCACACTGGGGTACATATTTTCTGCCCATGCGTTCCCGGCTTAATACCTCATAATGATGCACTGCCACTGTTGTGGAACGCGCATGGATTAAAAACTATATACCGGTATATTTTTTTTTTTCCCAGAGTCTATGTACTTACTGTATGCTATGGGGATTGTTGTTTCACTCCTTGTGTTCCATGTTGCTTGTCGGCAGTTTTATCCCGCTTTTGCCTGTGGCTTGTTGTTAATGTATTTATATTTAATAAACTTGTTTATGATTATTTCTTTCGATCATTGCACCTTTTTTTCAGTGGTTTTGCTTTATGCAAGCATTGGTGTGTTCCACACTATTCCATTTACAGGCTTATGATTCCCTATATAATTATTATATATATAATAATTATAAGATATCATGATTAGATGATCTAATAACTGCTTGTTGTGTTTTCCTTGCTTTCATATTACTAGATCAAGCAGATGTCCAGCACCTATGTAAGTACACCCCACAAGGACAAACACCCCATTTTCTCAATTTTATCACATAGACACATAGTTTTGATCCATTACAGGAGATGGGAGCTGAGTGCAGTCCAAGTCATTTCACCCATATAAAGGTTGGCCTATTTATTTATTTGAGTCCGAGATGGGTTGCAATATGACGGCGATGGTGATGGACGGGTCTTGAGAGCTTTGATAAGAAAGAGGAGTTATGAGTGAAGCAATGATAACAATTAGTAACTAGTGATGTGTGAACATGCTTGAATAAGGTGTTATCCAACCATGCCCGGGTGCTAACCAAATGTCTTCGGTGTGCTTGAAAAAATATGTTCGAGTCCCCGCACCTGCATGTCTCCCGGCTGTTCGACAGCCGTAACACATGCAGAGATTGCCTAACAACCAGGAAATTCCTGCATGTGTTACGGCTGTCGAAGAGTCACGAGACGTGCAGGCAATGGGACTCGACCATATTTATCGAGCACGGTTAGTACACGAGCATGCTCGGATAACACTTTATTCAAGCACGTTCGCTCATTACTATTAGTAACCCAATATCTACCACCCATCTCCTTGTTCCACATGGACATCAACAGTTCAGTTCGGGTAACTTGGTCAATGGATGATGCTTCATCCTCCTCATCATCATCATCATCCTTGCATTTTGCTGCTGTTGCGGCTGCTGCTTCTGTACTGGACGCCATTAATGTGCTCATGTAACACAGTTGGTGAGGAGACAGTGCTCTACTCCTCTTCCTCTGCAGGAATTTGACACTGGGATAATAATATGACTTCTGTCATCCAGTGACCTCTCAACTGAACAAGTTGTTGGCCCAACAGTCAGGCTATGTGCACACGTCAGGATTTCTTGCAGAAATTTCCTGACAAAAACCAGACATTTCTGCCAGAAATCCACATGCGTTTTTTGCCCTTTTTTGTGCGTTTTTTTGCATTTTTTCCTAATGCATTAAATAGCGGGAAAAGCACGAAAAATCCGCAAAATTAATGAACATGTTCATTTTTTTACCGCAATGCGTTTTTTTCACGGAAAAAAACGCATCATGTGCACAAAAATTGCGGAATGCATTCTAAATGATAGGATGCGTATGTATGCGTTTTTTTATGCGTTTTTATAGCCTTTTTATCACGAAAAAAACGCGAAAATTCCTGAACGTGTGCACATACCCTTAGAGATACAGTATATAATAAGCCCCAAGCTGTATGTGCGCTGACAGCATTGGTTCAGCTTTAAGAGAGGGTAAATCCACTTCCAAAAAGAAAAAAGAAAATAACCGGCACTGAACCAGCTGCAATTAATGACTCTATTGCAATAGTGATCTTCTCAAGCTGGACGGACTTAGTTTCCAAAGAGATTAGGGCGGTGCTCTGCATATGTGATACATGAATCCAATATATGATAAGAAGAAAGAATGCGGCACTCACCCGAAGTCTTCACCAATATTAATGTCCTTTATTTAGCATCACAAGCTAATACAGACATGGTGCGGCATCGACAGGAATGTGCAGGGGAGCGGGAGAGTGCAGAGACGAGACGACGGCCGTTTCGCGCAAAGGCGCTTCTACGGGTCCAGGGAATGAATGGATTGCAGGGGAATGACCTGTAGTTACCTTGAGTTGCGGTGAGGCACCCTCTGCTGGATGTCCTCATGAACTGGAGCGTGGGAACTTTTACCAGGCTCCAGTTCATGAGGACATCCAGCAGAGGGCGCCTCACCGCAACTCAAGGTAACTACAGGTCATTCCCCTGCAATCCATTCATTCCCGGGGGTTTTACAGCCAAGAGCACTGCTTTAGCAGAGCTCCTGGCTGTAAAATGATTTAACTCCTTCAGATGGATTTACTTCGTGGGACTTGACCTGAGCGTCGGAAGGTATGAGATATTGTTGTTTTTTAATTTTTCCTTTGTTACAGAACGAGGGTCTTCAGGTGGATTACCAGTATAATAAAATATTACAACAACCTGTGTCTTTATTTCATTAAAATACTTTTTAAAAATGTGTGTGTGTTTTATTAACCATTTCGTACTATTGAATTAATAATGGATAGGTGTAATAATTGACGCCTCTCCATTATTAATCTGGCTTAATGTCACCTTACAATAGCAAGGTGACATTAACCCTTCATTACCCCATATCCCACCGCTACACGGGAGTGGGAAGAGAGTGGCCAAGTGCCAGAATAGGCGCATCTTCCAGATGTGCCTTTTCTGGGGTGGCTGGGGGCAGATGTTTATAGCCAGGGGGGGCCAATAACCATGGACCCTCTCTAGGCTATTAATATCTGCCCTCAGTCACTGGCTTTACCACTCTGGCGGAGAAAATTGCGCGGGAGCCCACGCCAATTTTTTCCGCCATTTAACCCTTTATTTTACAAGCTAGAGTGCCCACATTTTGCACATACACACTACTAACATTAGTAGTGTGGAATATGCAAAAAAAAAGGGATATGAGATGGTTTACTGTATGTAAACCATGTCTCATATCCTGTCGGGTTTGTGAAGGAGAAATGAAAAGCCGGCAATTGAATTACCGGCTTTTCTCTAACACCGGTGCGTATTTCTCGCAAGTCACACGCATGGTCCGTATGTAATCCGTATTTTTCTCGCCCCCATAGACTTTCATTGGCGATTTTTTTGGCGCATTACGGTGACAAACGCAGCATGCTGCGATTTTGTACGGCCGTAGAAGACCGTATAATACGGATCGATAAAATACGGCTGATAGGGGCTGGGACATAGGGAATCATTGGGCCGTATGTTATGCGTATTTTACGGACGTAGTTTATGTGCTCATACGTCCGTAAAACTCGCTAGTGTGACGCCGGCCTAACACATTCTCAGACCTAATTTGTCACTAATTTGCTATTTATTTGAACAATGTAATTTCATCTAACTGTAAGTGTGTATTTTTATTCTCCTATGATCTCATATGTTTTTCTTTTATTATATTTTAAAGGGAGTTTGTCAGCCCAAACTAAGCACATAGCATATTCCATATAACAATTGCACCTTCAGTGTTCTAGTCACTGCTAATTAGGATGCTCATTGCACCCTAGGTATGGCAATGAAGCTCAGTGCACCCTTCTACCCACTGGTTTTGCCTGTCCCTCCTCCCTCTCTGGTGATTGACAGCAGTGGCTTGTATGGTGGGAACACTGTTTGCAGAGAAAGCTCAGGCAAACCAGTGCGGTCAGTCACCATTGAGGGAGATGAGGCATGCAGAATTAGTGGGCACAAAAGGAGCCCCGAACATCTGGACGATACCAAGGGTGCACCGAGTAAACTAATTAGCATATTTGGAAGATCTTGGCAATGATAAATCCTCATCATGATTATCATACCACTTCTGTCTCCATATTTTTTTCAATCTGCTTTAAAATCCAATAAAAATGTATTGAATAATATTGATATAATGTAGTTTTTCGGTGAACCACGTCTGGGGGTCTTTGCACAGGAGTTTTAAAAGTCTTTTTTTAAATTAAAAAGAGCCTCCGATTTAATCTGAATTGAAAACATATTATGGTACTTTTCATGTATGTATGTAAGGAACCTCATCTCGCTGCTGCACATAGCTGTAGGGAGCTGATTACTTCTCCTCTGCCTCCGCAGTGTTGGCGTGCTCATTTCTTCAAATGTAATCACGTGTTAAAGAGAATCTGTCAGCAGGTTTGTGCTATTTAATCTGAGAGCAGCATAATATAGTATAAGAGACACTGATCCCAGTGATGTATCACTTACTAGGCTGTGTATTGTAGTTTCAATACAATCAGTGTTTTATCAGCAGGAGATTATCACTGCAGGACTATGTGTCACGTTTACGGCAGTCAAGCTAATCTGTGTAACCCGGCCCCCACAACTGATTGGCAGCTTGCTCACATTGTACACAGGAATCTGCCAATCAGGGGTGTGGGCGGGCTTATAAACAGCTCATAAGTCTTAGCTGTGCTATAGCTACATTAGCAAAACAGGGATTCTATCAAAACTGCACCAAGCAGCCCAGTAAGTGACACATCGCTGGAATCAGACTTTCTTGCCCTATATTATGCTGATCTCAGATTATACTGTATAGCAAAAAACTGTTTATAGATTTCCTTTAATGATGCAATAACAATTGAATGCAGAAAGCTGGGAACTGGATTGGCATCGAGAATTATGCCAGTATGCCAAACTGGCTGTCATCTTAGTAACTGGTGCTGGGTAGCTGGTGAGAATCGGCTGAATCCCATCCCTGCTTACAGAAATTCCGCAACAGCAAAATGGTAGAATTTTTAAAAAAGTTATAACAAAGTGGCCTGGTGAACAAATCTTTGGCATTTTTTAGTCCATGGTCAGGAAACTCCCCAGATCTCAATCTCAGTGAAAACCTGTGGTCAATCCTCGAAAAGCAGGAGAACAAACAAAAAAACACAGAAATCGTGGTAAACTCCAAGCACTTCATGCCGCGGCCCTTTTTCGTTTTTGTGTTTTCGTTTTTCGCTCCCCTCCTTCCCAGAGCCATAACTTTTTTATTGTTCCGTAAATTTGGCCATGTGAGGGCTTGTTTTTTGCGGGACGAGTTGTACTTTTGAAAGTCATCATTGGTTTTAGCATGTCTTGTACTAGAAAATGGGAAAAAAATGTGTGGTGAAATTGCAAAAAAAAGTGCAATCCCACACTTGTTTTTTGTTTGGCTTTTTTGCTAGGTTCACTAAATGCTAAAACTGACCTGCCATTATGATTCTCCAGGTCATTACAAGTTCATAGACACCAAACATGACTAGGTTATTTTTTATCTAAGTGGTGAAAAAAAATTCCAAACTTTGCTAAACAAAAAAAAAAATTGCGCCATTTTCTGATACCCGTAGCGTCTCCATTTTTCGTGATCTGGGGTCGAGTGAGGGCTTATTTTTTGCGTGCCGAGCTGGCGTTTTTAATGATACCACTTTTGTGCAGATACTTTCTTTTGATCGCCCGTTATTGCATTTTAATGCAATGTCGCAGCGACCAAAAAAACTTAATTCTGGCGTTTCAAATTTGTTTCTCGCTACGCTGTTTAGCGATCAGGTTAATGCTTTTTTTTATTGATAGATCGGGCGATTCTGAACGCGGCAATACCAAATATGTGTAGATTTGATTTTTTTTATTGTTTTATTTTGGATGGGGCGAAAGGGGGGTGATTTAAACTTTCATTTTTTAAAATTTTTTTCATATTTTTAAAAACATTTTTTTTTTACTTTTGCCATGCTTCAATAGCCTCCATGGGAGGCTAGAAGCTGGCACCACTCGATCGGCTCTGCTACATTGCAGCGATCTGATGTTCGCTGCTATGTAGCAGAAATGCAGGTGTGCTGTGAGCGCCGACCACAGGGGGGCGCTCACAGCAGGCCGGCATTAGTAACCATAGAGGTCTCAAGGACCTCTATGGTTACCATCCTGATGCATCGCCGACCCCCGATCATGTGACGGGGGTCAGCGATGAGGTCATTTCCGGCCGCCCGGCCGGAAGCGCCGGTTAAACGCCGCTGTCTGCGTTTGACAGCGGCATTTAACAGGTTAATAGCGGCGGGTGAATCGCGATTTCACCCGCCGCTATTGCGCGCACATGTCAGCTGTACAAAACAGTGGACATGTCGCGACTTTGATGTGGGCTCACCGCCGAAGCCCACATCAAAGGGGGAGACACGACATGCGCAGTAATAGTACGGCGCATGTCGTGAAGGGGTTAAGACAAGAATAGATTGTGATCGGTTAGGATCTGGCCAAGAAGTTGATATCCTGCTGCCGGGAGAAGGACAGAAGTCTTGAAAAGTAAGAGACAACAATGTAAATATTGAGTCTTTACATAAACTTTATGTATTTGTCAATAAAAGATGAAAAACGTATGAAATGCTGATAATTGTACTGCAGTAACCAGAGAAACATCCGACTATAACATCAAAAAACACTGAAGCAGCAACGATTGTGTAAACCAAAATTTATGTCAGACTCAAAATGTTAAGCCACCACTGCAGATTAAGTAATTCGATATCTTTCGAATGGTTTTCATAGGTGGACAAATCTTAAAAAAAAAAAAAAAATCTCATTTTAGTGCATTTTATCACAATGTATATTTTTAGGTTTAAGAATTTGTGTCAACTAATTGATGATTGTATCAGTGGTTGGCACTGTATGGTGGCTCAGTGGTTAGCACTGCAGCCTTGCAGCGCTGGAGTCCAGGGTCTAAACCCCAACAAGGACAACATCTGCAAGGAGTTTGTACTGTATGTTCTCCCCGTGTTTGTGTGGGTTTCCGCCGGGATCTTTGGTTTCCTCCCACACTCCAAAGACGTACTGATAGGGAATTTAGAATGTGAACAGTGATGATGATGTCTGTAAATTCAGTGGATTGTGATAGTTATCCAGTGAATTTAGAGCTCTCTAACAGGAAAGTGGACCTTCCACTGATATAAAGGTAAGATAAATAAACAGTGAAGGACTTCTGATCTATTTATATAAATAAACAAAATAATATTCCAGGGTCGACATTCCTGAAGATTGGAGTGAGCTTCTAGGTGCTCGAGGACTCATCAAGCGCCAAGCTCGAGTCCCCACCCCGAATGTTTTGCGGCTCTTAGACAACCATTAAACACGCAGGGATTACCTGTGTATGGCAAATAATGCCTGTATGTTTTTTGATTGTCCATCAGCTGCGAAACATGTGGGGCGGGGACTCGAGCATGGCGGTAGAGCACCCGCGATACCCAAGCACCCTGATGCTCCCTCAAGTGGCGATCACGCTCCCTCAACCCTACTGAAGATGTATGTAATGTCCTTCTTGCTTAGCGTGTCCTGTTACTACAGAAATAAATACCTTTGGTGGATAAAATTAATCACTCAGAAGGAAGAATTCAGATAATATTACCCTTTATTGTCCCAAATGTACATTCATTATGGCAGGAACTTTAAAGATAATCACTGGAAGACATTAATACTCTATGTACAAAGACGCTCGATACAGGCCATCCTTCCTTCGCAATGTTCCAGCGGTATGCGTCCTAGTAAAGCTCTCACTGTCCCATCAGCATTCACAGTATTTGTAAGCCATACCTGAAGTCACAGTGGATCCAGATCTTCCGGCCACTACGGAAAGGATTCTCTTCCCTCAGTTTGTTTTTTGTCTGATCTGTATGGTTTTTATTTTCTTCATTGATTCAATCCCCTGGAATATTCGTTAGTGGTTGTCTGAAATAATTATACCCGAACACCTAATAATTCAGTGTTTGACTCATTTTATGCTCCAGAAACCATCTCTCCCGATATTTCCATAGAACTCTTATTAAATTATCGACCGGTATTACCTTGCATTGTCTTTCAATTTGATCATATCATTGATTTATCATGAAATGATTCCCTGATCCCAAACTTTTTCTACAAAAGTTCTTAATGAATACTTCTTCATAATTTAGTCATTAGCCGTTCCTTCACAGTTGCTGGCTCCACCCCTGAGGATCTTGGCACCGCTTTCTCGGGGCAAAGTTCCAGTGAACGCTTCTTCTTGGGTCCTTTTCAGACTCAGAACCTCAGCTTGAAGTTGTGCTCTTCCTTCTTGCTCCTAAGCAAAATATAGTGAAGATTTTATTGGTATTTATTGGTACTTTCAATGATTTTTCAAAATTGCGTTTGTTCATATGTGAAACGAGGAAAGACGACATGACAAGAGTTTTGTACAACTGATTTTGATTGGACTTCACATAGGTTTAGCTGTATTTGAGTGCTAGAAAAGTACATGCTTCAGTATGTAAAGATCTGGGTATAGTCACAAATATGGATTTTGGGTGCCTAGGCCACTGTGGTAATTTGTCATAGGTTATATTACATTTTTATGTGGTGTACTTAATTTTCTTTATAGAATGCTTATGTCCAATTTACACTGTTTTTTTGCAGAATTAATATATATACAGTACAGACCAAAAGTTTGGACACACCTTCTCATTTCAAGATTTTTCTGTATTTTTATGACTATGAAAATTGTACATTCACACTGAAGGCATCAAAACTATGAATTAACACATGTGGAATTATATACTTGTAAGGGGGTGTGCAGAACACTGGTTTGAGCCCTGCATTCCTGTGCATGCCTACCTAATGAAACTGGGTACTTTTTCTGTTTGCTGTGTGTCCTGTGTAGTTTATGATAGCTTGACACTGTTTAATATGATAATGGCTGACACTGTTCTGATATCTGTGTGTTAGGGACAGGAATAGGGACAGTCAGTGGCAGTGGAAGGTCAGCATTGGTAAGGGCTTTTGGCAGGGTAGTTGTGTGGTGAGTTACAGAGAAACAGTTGAAAGAGACAGAAGAAGCACTGAGGGAAGCAGGTCTGGAGATGTTAGATCTTAAAGCACGTGAAAAGCGAGGCAGTCTGGAAGGGTCGGTGGCTTGTCTGTGGGTTACCTCCCGTGACGTCCGGGACTTACGGTCCAAACAGGAATTGCAGAGGCAACCTGATTTTTCGCCCAGGATGGGGAAAGTGGACGGGGAGCACCTAGTATCAGAAAGCTGGAATTCCCAGGGGACTGCAGGTATGGAAGCCATGGTGCTAGAAGATAATCTGAAGGAAAAGACCAGGGAAAGTGCAGGAGGAGAAGTTCTTATGTCTTTTGCAGATTGTTGGATTAAGTCTGTTATGAAGATGCACGAATTGAGTAGTTTTATTGAAAATAAATTGGGACTTTGATAACATTTGTGTGTGTCTGCAACGGGTAGGAGCCATGCATGCTGTGAAGGATTCTGACCCACAGGTGGGTGAACTACTTGACACACACAGCACACCACAAAATGGACATGATATTTCTGTAGCGGAGCGTCAGGGTGTGATGAGGAAGCAGCAGCAATCCCTAGGTACGGCTACCACCCTGGCCCCGTTACATACTTAACAAAAAAGTGTGAAACAACTGAAATTATGTCTTATATTCTAGGTTCTTCAAAGTAGCCACCTTTTGCTTTGATGACTGCTTTGCACACTCTTGGCATTCTCTTGATGAGCTTCAAGAGGTAGTCACCGGGAATGGTTTTCGCTTCACAGGTGTGCCCTGTCAGGTTTAATAAGTGGGATTTCTTGCCTTATAAATGGTGTTGGGACCATCAGTTGTGTTGTGCAGAAGTCTGGTGGATACACAGCAGATAGTCCTACTGAATAGACTGTTAGAATTTGTATTATGGCAAGAAAAAAGCAGCTAAGTAAAGAAAAACAAGTGGCCATCATTACTTTTAGAAATGAAGGTCAGTCAGTCCGAAAAATTGGGAAAACTTTGAAAGTGTCCCCAAGGGCAGTGGCAAAAACCATCAAGCGCTACAAAGAAACTGACTCACATGAGGAAGGAAGACCAAGAGTCACCACTGCTTCTGAGGATAAGTTTATCCGAGTCACCAGCCTCAGAAATCGCAGGTTAACAGCAGCTCAGATTAGAGACCAGGTCAATGCCACACAGAGTTCTAGCAGCAGACACATCTACAACAACTGTTAAAGGGACTCTGTCACCTGAATTTGGAGGGAACAATTTTCAGCCATAGAGGCGGGGTTTTCGGGTGTTTGATTCACCCTTTCCTTACCCGCTGGCTGCATGCTGGCTGCAATATTGGATTGAAGTTCATTCTCTGTCCTCCATAGTACACGCCTGCGCAAGGCAAGATTGCCTTGTGCAGGCATGTACTACGGAGGACAGAGAATGAACTTCAATCCAATATTGCAGCCAGTATGCAGCCAGCGGGTAAGGAAAGGGTGAATCAAACACCCGAAAACCCCGCCTCTATGGCTGAAAATTGTTCCCTCCAAATTCAGGTGACAGAGTCCCTTTAAGAGGAGACTTTGTGCAGCAGACCTTCATGGTAAAATAGCTGCTAGGAAACCACTGCTAAGGACAGGCAACAAGCAGAAGAGACTTGTTTGGGCTAAATAGCACAAGGAATGAACATTAGACCAGTGGAAATCTGTGCTTTGGTCTGATGAGTACAAATTTGAGATCTTTGGTTCCAACCACCGTGTCTTTGTGCGACGCAGAAAAGGTGAACGGATGGACTCTACATGCCTGGTTCCCACCGTGAAGCATGGAGGAGGAGGTGTGATGGTGTGGGGGTGCTTTGCTGGTGACACTGTTGGGGATTTATTCAAAATTGAAGGCATACTGAACCAGCATGGCTACCACAGCATCTTGCAGCGGCATGCTATTCCATCCGGTTTGCGTTTAGTTGGACCATCATTTATTTTTCAACAGGACAATGACCCCAAACACACCTCCAGGCTGTGTAAGGGCTATTTGACCAAGAAGGAGAGTGATTGGGTACTACTCCAGATGACCTGGCCTCAACAGTCACCAGACCTGAACCCAATCGAGATATTTTGGGGTGAGCTGGACCGCAGAGTGAAGGCAAAAGGGCCCACAAGTGCTAAGCATCTTTGGGAACTCCTTCAAGATTGTTGGAAGACCATTCCCGGTGACTACCTCTTGAAGCTCATCAAGAGAATGCCAATAGTGTGCAAAGCAGTCATCAAAGCAAAAGGTGGCTACTTTGAAGAACCTAGAATTGTTGTGAAATTGGATTTTGGGCTCCCCCGGTGGCCACTGGTGGAATTGAACTGGTGTGCATCATCCTCTCTGTTCACCTGTTTCCATCAGGATGTGGGAGTCGCTATTTAGCCTTGCTCCTCTGTCACTTCCATGCCGGTCAACATTGTAATCAGAAGCCTTTCTGTGCATGTTCCTGCTGCTAGACAACTCCCAGCTAAGTTGGACTTAGTCCTTGTTTGTTTTTGCATTTTGTTCCAGTTCACAGCTGTAGTTTCGTTTCTGTGTCTGGAAAGCTCTTGTGATCTGAAATTGCCACTCTGATGTTATGAGTTAATACTAGAGTCTTAAAGTAATTTCAGGATGGTATTTTGATAGGGTTTTCAGCTGACCATGAAAGTGCCCTTTCTGTCTTCCTGCTATCTAGTAAGCGGACCTCAATTTTGCTAAACCTATTTTCATACTACGTTTGTCATTTCATCTAAAATCACCGCCAATATTTGTGGGGGCCTCTGTCTGCCTTTCGGGGAAATTTCTCTAGAGGTGAGCCAGGACTATATTTTCCTCTGCCAGGATTAGTTAGTCCTCCGGCCGGCGCTGGGCGTCTAGGGATAAAACGCAGGCTACGCTACCCGGCTACTGTTAGTTGTGCGGCAGGTTTAGTTCATGGTCAGTTTAGTTTCCATCCTTCCAAGAGCTAGTTCGTATGTTTGCTGGGCTATGTTCTCTTGCCATTGAGAACCATAACAGTTTGACCGGCCTAAAGGGTTAAATTAATTGACAGAGAAAGGAGAGAAAAGAGAAGTCTGCTGAAGATTTTTTTTTTTTTTTTTCTCAGTTCTGAGTGTGCTTGTAATTAAATCTCTTGCAAGTCTGCCTATATTGCAGCCTTTCTCTCTCTCTCTCTCCTTCTAATCCTGGAATGGCTCTGTGTTCACCTGTTTAAAATGGATATTCAGAGTTTAGCTGCAGGTTTGAATAATCTCACCACGAAAGTTCAAAACTTACAAGATTTTGTTGTTCATGTTCCTATATCTGAACCTAGAATTCCTTTGCCTGAATTTTTCTCGGGGAATAGATCTTGCTTTCAAAATTTCAAAAATAATTGCAAGTTGTTTTTGTCCCTGAAATCTCGCTCTGCTGGAGATCCTGCTCAGCAGGTCAGGATTGTGATTTCTTTGCTCCGGGGCGACCCTCAGGATTGGGCTTTTGCATTGGCTCCAGGGGATCCTGCGTTGCTCAATGTGGATGCGTTTTTTCTGGCCTTGGGGTTGCTTTATGAGGAACCTCAGTTAGAACTTCAGGCGGAAAAGGCCTTGATGTCCCTATCTCAGGGGCAAGACGAAGCTGAAATATACTGCCAGAAATTCCGTAAATGGGCTGTTCTTACTCAGTGGAATGAGTGCGCCCTGGCGGCGAATTTCAGAGAGGGTCTCTCTGATGCCATTAAGGATGTTATGGTGGGGTTCCCTGTGCCTGCGGGTCTGAATGAGTCCATGACAATGGCTATCCAGATCGATAGGCGTCTGCGGGAGCGCAAACCTGTGCACCATTTGGCGGTGTCTACTGAGAAGACGCCAGAGAATATGCAATGTGATAGAATTCTGTCCAGAAGTGAACGGCAGAATTTTAGACGAAAAAATGGGTTGTGCTTCTATTGCGGTGATTCAACTCATGTTATATCAGCATGCTCTAAGCGTACTAAGAAGCTTGATAAGTCTGTTTCAATTGGCACTTTACAGTCTAAGTTTATTCTATCTGTGACCCTGATTTGTTCTTTATCATCTATTACCGCGGATGCCTATGTCGACTCTGGCGCCGCTTTGAGTCTTATGGATTGGTCCTTTGCCAAACGCTGTGGGTATGATTTGGAGCCTCTTGAAACTCCTATACCCCTGAAGGGGATTGACTCCACCCCATTGGCTAGCAATAAACCACAATACTGGACACAAGTAACTATGCGGATTAATCCGGATCACCAGGAGATTATTCGCTTTCTTGTGCTGTATAACCTACATGATGTGTTGGTGCTTGGATTGCCATGGCTGCAATCTCATAACCCAGTCCTTGACTGGAAAGCTATGTCTGTGTTAAGCTGGGGATGTAAGGGGACGCATGGGGACGTACCTGTGGTTTCCATTTCATCATCTATTCCCTCTGAGATTCCTGAATTCTTGACTGAATATCGTGACGTTTTTGAAGAACCTAAGCTTGGTTCATTACCTCCGCACCGGGAGTGCGATTGTGCCATAGATTTGATTCCGGGTAGTAAATACCCTAAGGGTCGTTTATTTAATCTGTCTGTGCCTGAACATGCTGCTATGCGAGAATATATAAAGGAGTCCTTGGAAAAGGGACATATTCGTCCTTCGTCATCTCCCTTAGGAGCCGGTTTTTTCTTTGTGGCTAAGAAAGATGGCTCTTTGAGGCCGTGCATTGATTATCGGCTTTTGAATAAAATCACGGTTAAATATCAATATCCGTTGCCACTGCTGACTGATTTGTTTGCTCGCATAAAAGGGGGCCAAGTGGTTCTCTAAGATAGATCTTCGTGGGGCGTATAATTTGGTGCGAATTAAGCAGGGGGATGAGTGGAAAACCGCATTTAATACGCCCGAGGGCCACTTTGAGTATTTGGTGATGCCTTTTGGTCTTTCAAATGCCCCTTCAGTCTTTCAGTCCTTTATGCATGACATTTTCCGTGATTATTTGGATAAATTTATGATTGTGTATCTGGATGATATTTTGATTTTTTCGGATGACTGGGACTCTCATGTCCAGCAGGTCAGGAGGGTTTTTCAGGTTTTGCGGTCTAATTCCTTGTGTGTGAAGGGTTCTAAGTGCGTTTTTGGGGTTCAAAAGATTTCCTTTTTGGGATATATTTTTTCCCCCTCTTCCATCGAGATGGATCCTGTCAAGGTTCAGGCTATTTGTGATTGGACGCAACCCTCTTCTCTTAAGAGTCTTCAGAAATTTTTGGGCTTTGCTAACTTTTATCGTCGATTTATTGCTGGTTTTTCTGATGTTGTTAAACCATTGACTGATTTGACTAAGAAGGGTGCTGATGTTGCTGATTGGTCCCCTGCTGCTGTGGAGGCCTTTCGGGAGCTTAAGCGCCGCTTTTCTTCCGCCCCTGTGTTGCGTCAGCCTGATGTTGCTCTTCCTTTTCAGGTTGAGGTCGACGCTTCTGAAATCGGAGCTGGGGCGGTTTTGTCGCAGAGAAGTTCCGATTGCTCCGTGATGAGACCTTGTGCTTTTTTCTCGCGTAAATTTTCGCCCGCCGAGCGGAATTATGATGTTGGGAATCGGGAGCTTTTGGCCATGAAGTGGGCTTTTGAGGAGTGGCGTCATTGGCTTGAGGGGGCTAGACATCAGGTGGTGGTATTGACTGACCACAAAAATCTAATTTATCTTGAGTCCGCCAGACGCCTGAATCCTAGACAGGCGCGCTGGTCGTTGTTTTTCTCTCGGTTTAATTTTGTGGTGTCCTACCTGCCGGGTTCTAAGAATGTTAAGGCGGATGCCCTTTCTAGGAGTTTTGAGCCTGACTCCCCTGGTAATTCTGAACCTACAGGTATCCTTAAGGATGGAGTGATATTGTCTGCCGTTTCTCCAGACCTGCGGCGGGCCTTGCAGGAGTTTCAGGCGGATAGACCTGATCGTTGCCCACCTGGTAGACTGTTTGTTCCTGATGATTGGACCAGTAAAGTCATTTCTGAGGTTCATTCTTCTGCGTTGGCAGGTCATCCTGGAATCTTTGGTACCAGGGATTTGGTGGCAAGGTCCTTCTGGTGGCCTTCCCTGTCTCGAGATGTGCGAGGCTTCGTGCAGTCTTGTGACGTTTGTGCTCGGGCCAAGCCTTGTTGTTCTCGGGCTAGTGGATTGTTGTTGCCCTTGCCTATCCCGAAGAGGCCCTGGACGCACATCTCGATGGATTTTATTTCGGATCTTCCTGTTTCTCAGAAGATGTCTGTCATCTGGGTGGTGTGTGATCGTTTCTCTAAGATGGTCCATTTGGTTCCCCTGCCTAAGTTGCCTTCTTCTTCCGAGTTGGTTCCTCTGTTTTTTCAAAATGTGGTCCGTTTGCATGGTATTCCGGAGAATATCGTTTCTGACAGAGGTACCCAATTCGTGTCTAGATTTTGGCGAGCATTCTGTGCTAGGATGGGCATAGATTTGTCTTTCTCGTCTGCTTTCCATCCTCAGACTAATGGCCAGACCGAGCGGACGAATCAGACCTTGGAGACATATTTGAGGTGTTTTGTGTCTGCAGATCAGGATGATTGGGTTGCTTTTTTGCCTTTAGCGGAGTTTGCCCTCAATAATCGGGCCAGTTCTGCCACCTTGGTGTCTCCCTTTTTCTGTAATTCGGGGTTTCATCCTCGATTTTCTTCTGGTCAGGTGGAATCTTCGGATTGTCCTGGAGTGGATGCTGTGGTGGAGAGGTTGCATCAGATTTGGGGGCAGGTAGTGGACAATTTGAAGTTGTCCCAGGAGAAGACTCAGCTTTTTGCCAACCGCCGGCGTCGGGTTGGTCCTCGGCTTTGTGTTGGGGACTTGGTGTGGTTGTCTTCTCGTTTTGTCCCTATGAGGGTTGCTTCTCCCAAGTTTAAGCCTCGGTTCATCGGCCCGTACAAGATATTGGAGATTCTTAACCCTGTGTCCTTCCGTTTGGACCTCCCTGCATCTTTTTCTATTCATAATGTTTTTCATCGGTCATTATTGCGCAGGTATGAGGTACCGGTTGTGCCTTCCGTTGAGCCTCCTGCTCCGGTGTTGGTTGAGGGCGAGTTGGAGTACGTTGTGGAAAAAATCTTGGACTCCCGTGTTTCCAGACGGAAACTCCAGTATCTGGTCAAATGGAAGGGATACGGTCAGGAGGATAATTCTTGGGTGACTGCCTCTGATGTTCATGCCTCCGATTTGGTCCGTGCCTTTCATAGGGCTCATCCTGATCGCCCTGGTGGTTCTGGTGAGGGTTCGGTGCCCCCTCCTTGAGGGGGGGGTACTGTTGTGAAATTGGATTTTGGGCTCCCCCGGTGGCCACTGGTGGAATTGAACTGGTGTGCATCATCCTCTCTGTTCACCTGTTTCCATCAGGATGTGGGAGTCGCTATTTAGCCTTGCTCCTCTGTCACTTCCATGCCGGTCAACATTGTAATCAGAAGCCTTTCTGTGCATGTTCCTGCTGCTAGACAACTCCCAGCTAAGTTGGACTTAGTCCTTGTTTGTTTTTGCATTTTGTTCCAGTTCACAGCTGTAGTTTCGTTTCTGTGTCTGGAAAGCTCTTGTGATCTGAAATTGCCACTCTGATGTTATGAGTTAATACTAGAGTCGTAAAGTAATTTCAGGATGGTATTTTGATAGGGTTTTCAGCTGACCATGAAAGTGCCCTTTCTGTCTTCCTGCTATCTAGTAAGCGGACCTCAATTTTGCTAAACCTATTTTCATACTACGTTTGTCATTTCATCTAAAATCACCGCCAATATTTGTGGGGGCCTCTGTCTGCCTTTCGGGGAAATTTCTCTAGAGGTGAGCCAGGACTATATTTTCCTCTGCCAGGATTAGTTAGTCCTCCGGCCGGCGCTGGGCGTCTAGGGATAAAACGCAGGCTACGCTACCCGGCTACTGTTAGTTGTGCGGCAGGTTTAGTTCATGGTCAGTTTAGTTTCCATCCTTCCAAGAGCTAGTTCGTATGTTTGCTGGGCTATGTTCTCTTGCCATTGAGAACCATAACATAGAATATAAGACATAATTTCAGTTGTTTCACACTTTTTGTTAAGTATATAATTCCACATGTGTTAAATTGTTAATTCATAGTTTTGATGCCTTCAGTGTGAATGTACAATTTTCATAATCATGAAAATACAGAAAAATCTTTAAATGAAAAGGTGTGTCCAAACGTTTGGTCTGTACTGTATATATAGGCAATCTGTGAATTTTGACCATACGTTAATTCTCCATTTCTAATTGCTTCCACAGAATATACTATGTAAAGACTGGTTCAAATGGCTGTATTTCATGATTCATATACAGACCATAGTGCCTTGATTGACCTCTGGTCTCCTCCTAATTTAAACTTATTAAAGCCTCATAGGCATATGAGAGGCTTTAAAGGCAATCGGACACCAGGTGTCTGTTACCTCATCTTAGAGCAGCGTGATGCAGGAAAAGAAACCCTGATTTTAATGATGTATCACTTAGTTTACTGCGTGCAGCAGTTGTGAAACAATCAGAGTTTTTAGATGTAGCATGAAGCAGAGCTCATAAAGCTGCCCCCCGCCCACACTGCAGCTTTCTGTGTACATTGTCTATTGACAGTAAGCTGCTTATCACAGGAGGGGGTGTGGTTGGACCAGGACTCATTCCAGCTGTAGTCCAGGTAGTGATAATATCCTGGTGATAAAATATTCATGGTATTGAAACGATAGCACACAGCCTAATAAGTGGTACATCCGTGAAATCTCACCCCTTATGTCATGTTGTCCTCAGATTACATAGCAAAACCCTGCTGACAGATTCCCTTTAAGTTCAGGTCAGGACACTGGGTTCAGTACAGGTATTGCAGTCCAGATACGGACTATGAAATATGGCCATCCGAACCTGAGCATTACAACACCCATCTTACAGAGCTGAAGGCTTTACAGTTTTATTAAAACTTGTACATGGGAGCACAAAATTTCTCTCTGGAAATATAAACTGTGGTGATGGTTTACTTCCCCAGTGAAAGGGTGCAACGTTTCGACTCTTAATGGGTCTTTTTCAAGCTTGAAAGATAGGGTTAACATTTTTGTAGAACCCCTTTAAGGAATATATTTTTATTCATAGAAAATAAAGATTACAGTGCTCTATAGAGATGGTTGACATCGTTGGCAACGAATAAACAATTAATGGGTCTTTCTCAAGCCTGAAAAAGGCCCTTTCTGGGTCGAAACGTTGAATCAGGTCATTGGGAAAATTAAGTGTCGCCATGGTTTACAGTTTCGGAGTGCTGCGGTCTCTCTTTTCTTTACTGTGAGGCTGTACAGTGGCATGTAAAAGTCTGGGCACCCCTGGGCAAAATTACTGTTATTGTGAACAGTTACCAAGTTGACGATAAACTGATCTCAAAAAGGCCTAAAGTTAAACGTTAAATATGACACATTTCCTTTGTATTTTAGGCAAATATATATATATATATATATATATATATATATATATATATATATATTTATATTTATCTTTTACATTTATTTAAAAAATTACAAAAATGAAAATGGTCCGATGCAAAAGTTTGGGCACATGGCGTTCTTTGTCAGAGCTCTGGCAAAGAACGCCATGTGCGCTTGAAACGCGTTGCTGCTATGCTGTCCTTTTACTGATTTTTATACATATTTTTTGCACCTTTTCCTTTCTAATATATGTTGCAAAAAATTCTGGAAGCTGGATCAACCCCTCTTTTCGTCCACATGTGATTACATCTTGTCCTATGGATCTCGTGCCTCCAACCGCCTTGGGCGTGGGTGAGCTGGTATTTCTTTTTCTAATATTTATTTCAGATTATGGTCTCTGTGGAATACGGGTTGGAGATCAGCACCAATTTTCCTTCGGATGCTCATGTGGGGGTTGTATGTGACCACAATAGGCGCCCTGTTGTTGTTCTCCTGCAGTCTATAATCCTGGAGGTTGCTTCTTGGGATCCTCCTTGTAGCCCTGTGGATTTGTTCATCTATTACCAGTGGATGGTATCCTTGTTGTAGGAATGTATTCCTCAGTGATCACAGCTGTAGGTTTCTGTCTTTACTGTCTGAACAGATACGGATGGACCTCAGAGCTTGACTGTAGATGATGGACTTTTTTGTGTCTTGGATGAAAGCTGTTCCATCTAAGATATTCCGGATGTCCTGTGGGCTTATGGAAAACTGATGTTTCAAACTGAGGAAAGGGCAACTTGATAATGCTTTGCTATCTTTTTACAGCCTTCTCATGCTTTGCGGGCCTCCACCAATTTCAGAGTGCCAGGCAGCTGCTCAGAAGAACCCATGGCTGCTGGTTTTTGGCACAAGGTTAGAGGAGGCTGGGTTTTTATAAAGCTGGAAATTTTCATTACCTGGCCTTTCCTATCGATGATAGTGAACAAGCCATAACCCGAACAGGCTAACTAAGGTCTGCAAACTTGGTCAAAGTTATCTGAGCACACAAATCTCCGAGAGTGCCCAAACCTTGGCATCGGCCCATTTTCATATTTGTAAATTTTAAAATGTAAAAAAAAAGCAATTTTTTTCTGCCTAAAATACAAAGGAAATGTGTCATCTTTAACTTTAGCCCTTTTAGAGATCATTTCATCTTCAACTTGCTTAACTGTTCACAATAACAAATTTTGACCAGGGGTGCCCAAACTTTTACGTGCCGCTGTATATGGACCTGAGACAGGCAGCACCGTGCATCCTTTGCCTAATTAATGGATACACTGCTGGCTGTGCTGCTGATCTTCTATGTACGTTTTTATATATGTGCTATGTCAAGAAAATATTTTACCACCAATAATTAGATTTTTTTTCTTACCCTTTTAAGGTCTTCCTGAAGTTTCTTCAGCTTCATTTCCAGCTCTGTAACTTTGTCATTAAGATTTCTAGTAAAGAGATGACATTTTATTAATACAGTAAATGTCACTTCGAAATCCTATGGTGTGAAATGCGTGGACCTGACAATTAAGGTGTTTGCCGCTTACCCTGATGCTGCTGGGAGAGAGCTTTGAGCTCCCAAATCATTTTTAAAAGCTTGTACCTGTTCTGTAAGAACACACAAAGTGTAAGAAAAAGTAATAGTCTCCTTGTCACACACTAACACAGGCATCAGCATTGCTGGAAGTATCTTATTATGTAGCATCACACTGGTATGGAGCGGACATATATACATATGAAATGCCCTGTAGAGTGGCAGTGTGATTATTTGTAGTGATGAGCGAACGAGCCTTGGAAAATATGACTTACTATAAAAGCCAAACCAGAATCTAAATTTGCAAACATGGTGTTTCTGGGTATTGCCACTCGTCAGTGCAAAGTATGAGATCTGAGTTGGCTAGGTGAGAGGCTCTGGACTGTGGTCTAAGGGGTGATGTTTCTCCTTGTGGAGACTGACAAAGCCAGGCCTTGCGTGTCAGAGTAAGGAGACTTATACGCCATGCATGCTTCTCTGGGAAATTAAATATGCAAATCACCTCTGACGTAACCAAATCAGATCTCATACTTTGCACTGAAGAGAGGCAAAATCTCAAAACACTGTGTCTACAAATTGAGATTCTCGTTTGGATTTCATCCTAAGACATATGGTCAAGGCTCGTTAAAGGGTCAATATTGACTTGTAGGATTGCTACTTCCAATAGGTGGCGCTAGAGTTATAGCCCTCTTTCTTTCTTCAAGGGCAAAAGCTTTAATTTCTAATTATATATATTTGAGAAACGTTTTGTGTTTTGGTCTCTTTTCCCTTCAATGTATTCCAGGAGGTGATAGGTCATCTTTAATTGCGATGCAACTTATAATTTCTTTTGTGCATCAGTTTTTTGGCATCAATAGGCGTCATGCGGAGGGAGTAAATACTTTTCCACAGCAGTGTATATGAAAAACTATGTATAAAAATATGTATAAATGTGTAAATGCTATACTTTATAAGATGATAATAATACTTCTAGTCTACTGCTTAATTCATATGGTGGAATTCACATATTGAAAGCATAACTACAAGGGTAGCAAGCAAAGCAGATGTTATGGAACCCAGCAGCCGGAGGACCCACCTTCACTGTTAAAGGAGGTGAGGGGTAGGCAGATATCTAAGTGTTAATGCAACTTGCACATAAAAATCAGAAAGCAACAAAAGTGAAAGACTGGAGAAGCAGTGAACACTGTAACATGAAGAAAGAGAGCAAATAAAGAAGATAATATTCATTTTATGGCGGAGTAAAGCCCCATTCCATTTTTTCCCCATGATTTCATTTCTGCAGAAACACTGGCAGCTTACCCTCTTTAGACATGGCTTCCAGTATGCTGTTACAGGCGAGGGTAAGGTCAGAGATACTTTGCCATTCATCTTCAAGTGACTGCGGAGGTGGTGAGAGTGCTGCAGAAACAAAATAAGCGAGACGCTAAATGGATCAAGGCTGATAACGCTGTTTTATGAGTGTTTTCTATCGCTATACCACTTGTCGAAAATAGAAGAAAAGGTAACACAAGCATTTATGACTTATTCCTTTTTCTTATGAAAATCTGGAACTAACAACTAATTGATCAATCTACGTTTTGTCGAATTTCCATTTTTATTGATTTTTTTTCCTGGTGCCCTCCACCACCATATCTCTTCTCTCAACTCAAGACTTTGCCATAAATTTCAATCACAAGGTCAACAACATTAGAATAAGCTTCAACCCTCAGCTCATGTAAACCCCTCTACATAATGACTCATTGCTGTTTCACATAATTAGCTTCACCATTATTTCTGTCTGTAAACCTCACCTAACCACTTGTACACCTAATCCAAACCCTACCCACCCGTACCCTTACCCATGTCTTCATACCAGCCCTAACCTATCTGTCTAACCTACCACTGTCCTCTTCCCATCCTTATTTAACCATGTGACACTCCCAACCAAAACATAAAGTGTTATTCTCAAATTGTGTGTTCAGCAGCACACTGCTGTACAGCCTTTCACTTCATTGTTGCTGAGGGGGTGGACACTTTTCCTTGAGTGACAGGTCCTGTTCAGTAACTTCTTCCTACTGTTGAACTTATGCTACAATGAGATGCCTACACTGTTATCAGTATATTTGCATATAGAGATAACAGGGCCTTTGAACAAGCACACAGTTCAGGAAAGTGAGAGCAGTGATTAGGATAATTGCCCTGAAAGCAATAACAGATAGGAGACTTGACTTGTAATTTTGCAGGACTGATAACAGTACAGGAGCCAAAGAGGAGGTGAGTAAATTACTGCTCTGTAGAAATGAATGGGCTGGAAAAAGGTGGCCAGGATTTCAAAAATTAAAGGGAATCTGTCAGCAGGTTCTCCTACCCCATCTGAGACCAGGATAATGTAGTGGAAAAGACCCTGTTTCCAGCAATGTATCACTTAATGGGATGCTTGTTGCAGTTTTGATAACAACTGTCTTCTCTCAATTAACAACAAATTAGTAATCATTTTATTTTATAGTCACTCTGTGTCAGTTATTTCTGTCTCTACAACCAGGAGATCTTTTTTTCCATATGGTTTATTAAATGCTATCTCTACTATAATAAAATTAATTTCAGAAAAGTAAACATCCAAGAAACAGATCCTCTGCTAAAATAACTTTTGTATAAGAAAATGTAAAAAATACATGGCAGTCAATATCAGTTAAAAAGTACAAATGAATTTCAGACTAAGTCCTTAATCGTTGTAGAAAAATTTAAAAAATACACGGTAGCCATCAACAATCATAAAGCACTAACGCGTTTCAGACTGAACCGTTAATCATTGTCAAACAATCTAAAAATACATGGTAGCCATCAACAATCATAAAGCACAAAAACATTTCAAACCGTCCTTAATCATTGTCCAAAAATGTAAAAATACATGGTAACCATCAACAATCATGAAGCACTAACGCATTTTAGACTGAGCCCTTAATTGTTGTACAAAAATTTAAAAATGTACAATAGCTAATCACCATCTAATGGAAAATCATTTCTGAGTCTTTAATATTTGTACCATGATTAAGGACTAAGTCTGAAATGCATTTGTGCTGGCGAATAAAAGTGATTTTAACAAAGGATCCTTGTGCTGGATACTTATTGTACTACAATTTACCTTTGAATTTTTCATGCAATGGACCTTTGGTTGGGTGACCTGACATTTTTCCTGTTTTTGACAAAAATGTATTCCAGGTACACAAAAGGGCAAAATTCATGACCTTTCCTTCAGGGTAGGAAACTGCATCATAAGTATTTCTTGATACAGTCACAAAATAAATTAATTTGCTCAACCAAAAGTTATCTATCCCTCCAAATAGAAGCATTCACGACCAATTCAGGGAGCACAAAAGAAGCATTGAAACGTCTATGTTTTCTGGAGATAAGAATGATTCTGCCAGGTCAGGCTATGCGCAATCTCCCTAACAATATTATACTGATACCTTTATATGCAATTAGGACAAGGTTTCTGAGATGAAGGGCTCAATTCATTGTTACACTTGCGTTTTCTCATTGTCTAATTTTTGATGTTTTTCTCCTGTTCTTCATTTGCGCCTAATTCTTCTTTTAATTTGCGTCTATTTTAAGTCCATGTTATAGGTGATCGCCTGGTTTTTTTTATGTTTGTCATTGTGGTTGTTTTTTCTTTTCCAGATATTTCAGCCTGATTCATCAATTGCATGTTGTAGTTTTTTTAAATAAAAAATTGCAAAAGCGTGAGCGATTTTATGTACGCCTGAAATTTTTGCAAAAAACTCTTGTGACGTTTTAACGTTTTGTGCTACTTTTTATTATAAAATAATGCAAAAAAAAAAAGGTAAAATTAAAAGAATTTTCGATTTTGTGCAAGATTCGCCAACCAGCATGCACCCTGTTGAAGGAATTGGTGCAAAAAATGACAATGAAAACCTCAAGACAAAAAAAAAGAAAAGTGACTTGGAAAAAAAAAGCAAATAATGAACTCGGCCCATAGGGTTTAAAAAGATTTATTTTTATTAAAGTTAGATAGGACTTTAAAGGGAATCGGGCAGGTCTCGTAATCGTCCTCAACAGCTGTTTCGGTACAGATTTTTTTTTTTATCTGATCTAGTATTTTATGTAGTTTACTGAAATTGTACTATTTGAAGAAACAACTTTTCAGGTTCCCTTTTAAATTAGTAGATCAAAGTTTTTGATAAGAGTTTGAACATAGTGTGATCAGATTTTCTCGGAACAGAAGATAAAAAAAATGTTTCCATCTTCTCCATTCTGTGTAAGTCTGTGAAAATCGAACCGCACTCAGATATCATCAGAGTGCGATCCGATTTTTTTGATGGACCCATTGACTTGCATGGCCAAGTGCGATCCGATTTACGGATGCACATCGCAGTGCCCGGACTAGCCCCTCACATCTCCTGACGTGAGCGCTACAGTGTGATCTATTTCTATGCAGCTGTCACGCTAAGGTCAGGAGAGCCGACCGTCAGTCCGAGGATTGCGATGCCCTCCTCGCACGAGAATTGTGTCCGTCCGTCTGTGCCCTTACGCTCAGTTTCTTTTAGATGATCAGTAACCTGACTATCCCGTTATAAGCCCAAGTTAATAATTTTTAGGCTTTCTTTGAGTTACTTTTCTTTTTTTCCTTTTTTTTTTCTTGTGGCATTCAATCACATTTTTTCGCTCCACATTCTCCAAAATGTCTCCTCAAGCACTTCATAAATTTTAAGCAAAATCAAAAATGTTCTTTTAGTCTTTATTCAGTTTTGCATCTTCTTAGCACAAAAAGTCAAAAAATGAAAATATCTGCTTTACATAAAATCACTCCAGGGTGCAGGAGGGGGGAAGCTACAATTGCACAAAAATTCAATTGATGAATAAGCCAAAAACATCTGGAAGCCCAAAACCCTGTCCACAACAGTGAATGTAAAAAAAAATATAGAAACATAGAAAATAGACTTTTAAAAGAATAGGGTGCAAATGAAAAACACCAAAAACTAGACTGAAAAAAGGCAGAAATGCAATAATAGACAATACATTATGACCGTAATTAAAATCCAGGTTTTATACTAATGTGAGCAATTTTTTTTATTCCTGTATACTATAATTTTGTATGTATGTCAGAAAAAAAGAGAAAATAATGACTAAATGATAAGATATAACATGTAATAGTAAAATTCTTTGCTGATATAAACATACACATGAAATGATGAAGACTGTGTAATGGGAATTGTGCTTACTGTTTTTGGCACGTTCCTGAGCAGAGGGTGCAGGAGACAAGGTCTCTTCCTGGGCAACAACATCGGAATCAGTCATTTCCGCCTGAGGCTCCTCAAAAGTGTCATCCATCATCTAAGAAATAGAAATTGCTTCTCTGCTTAATACAATGACATTGGGGATTTTATGTAACGAATAGTGGAGCGCGAACGTGCTGGGATAAGGTTGGGTGCTAACTGAGTGTCTTCGGTGTGCTCGAAAATTATTTTCAAGTCCCCATGGCTGCATGTCTTGTGGCTGTTTGACCACTGCACCACATGTAGGGATTTCCTGTTTGTTGGGAAATCCCTGCATGTGTTGCTTCTGTCGAACAGCCACGAGACAGCAGCCGTGAGGACTTGAACATATTTTTCAAGCATGCCGAAGACACTCGGTTAGCACACAAGCTTGCTCCAATAACACCTTATCCGACCATGTTCGCTCATCAATAGTAACGAATTCTGCATTGTTCTCAGTTTAAAAATGAACGTCATTTATTGAATTATTTCCAGCACTACAGTCATAATTATACAAACCAAGGCTGTGGTGTAAAAGGATTATTCAGTGACGGCCATCTTTACAATAAATGTTAGATCGGTGCGATTGTGAGATGTGTGTCAGCCCACCAGGGTGGTATAATTGAGGATTCCTGTACACACGCCTGAATAATCCCTGTACTTGCTGTAAAGATACAGCTCTGGAAAAAATTAAGAGACAACTGCAAAATGTTCAGTTTGTCTGATTTGTCTCTTTATAGGTATATTTTTAAGTAAAATGTAAATTGTTCTTTTATTCTATAAACTTCTGACAACATGTCTCCGAAGTTCCAAGCAATACATTTTTTATTTTTTTTTCTGACAATGAAAAATGGTTAACAAAAAAACAGTGCTTTCAGACCTCAAATAATGCAAAGAAAACAAGTTCATAATCATTTAGAAACAACAATACTAATGTTTTAACTCAGGAAGACTTCAGAAATCAATATTGTGTGGAATAACCATGATTTTTAATCACAGCTTTCAAGCGTCTTGGCATGCTTTCCACCAGTCTTTCACACTGCTTCTGGCCCAAGAAATTAAGCAGTTCTTCTTTGTTTGATGGCTTGTGACTATCCATCATCCTCTTGATTACATTCCAGATGTTTTCAACAGGGTTCAGGTCTGGAGATTGGGCTGCCCATGAAAGGGTTTTGATGTGGTGGTCTCTTAATTTTTTCCAGAGCTGTATTTGTTTCTTTATAGTTAATTTTGTTAACTGGCTGCAAGATGTCGCTATTGTTGAACATGGTTAAGAGACTGTTTTAGGAGGGTTATATAAAATGAAAGGAAGCACGGCCATGTTGTGCAGGGTCTGCAGAAATGAGGGGTGAGTGAAGCTGTGCTGGAGAAGGATCCGATTATATCCTCTCGTGACAGCACCCCTCCGAGTTAGAAGCGGCAGCAGATTGGATCTGAGCTGGTCCGGGATCAGAACCTGTCCTGATGCGAGGGAATTCCTGTCGTACAAGCTGTTAAGGAACAAGGGTTTGGGACCTGGAGAGAGAGGTGCTACGCCCCGTGAGAGAGTCACGCCACAAGCATCCTCGGTATTGCTTACCGGCTGGAGGAGCTCTGCCTGCGCGTGCTGATTATTTTGTTCGGAGCAGACCCGGCGAAAGGACTCTAAAGCCCACTGCGACACCGCAGTAAGTAAACGTGCACGCATCACAATATATTTTTAGCGCCAAGAGATACAAGGCCTATAGTTAGGTATATTGACTTTACGGACCACGTTCTTTTGCGGTTCAGTGACTGAATATTCTATGCTACGCTGGTGCTGGCCTAGCATGCAGCGAACCCCCAGACAAGACTTGTGTTTCCTATTTGTCTGCTGGAAGAGGAGTCTTTGTGGAACAATCTAAAACGGAGCAATGGTTCAGCTCCAACAGACTTTGTCCACGACACCTTTGCTGACATGTATGTAAATATGGTTAACTTTGGAACATTCTTAATATAGTCGAGGACGGACTTTTCCTCTAGTTTTCTTGAGATTAAACCGGAACGGGTGGGAAATATTTGATTGGGAAATAGATATAGAAGTATATATTCTTAGGATTGTGAATCACTGTGCTGAACCGCAGGCGAGCCCGTGCTTTACACTCCTTTAATTAAACCAGCTTCTCTCAGGGTGTAATAAGGTAACGGCGGCCGGTTCACACGGGCACGCCAACAGGTAAATTTACGTAGAGAATATAACAGGAACAGTTATCTTGGGTGCCGAGCTGATCAGCACAGAGGATATAGCCTTCTGGCGAAATATTTGTTTGATGTGTTCTCTTGGTGTAGTTATCAAAACCGAGTAGGAATAACTTCATCGCTAAGTAAAATAGTTACAGAAAGTGGACTGTGTAAAATTGGTTCTTTTCCCGTCTGTGACTCCGCTGTATCTGGAACAACACCCTTGGTGCATGATTTCCACGATCCAACTCATGGCAGCCCTACCATTCAACTGTCTGAAGGGGCTATGCGGCCCCTTTATTGCCAACACCGATCCTCATTGCACCACAATGTATTTTTTTCGGCTACGTTCCCACTCTGAGTATTTGGTAAGTTTTTGATGTTGCAAATTTTCTGCACTTATTATGTAAATTAAAAGAAACAAAAAAAAAGTAGATACACCTCATGGTGGGATGACTTTTATGCTTTTTTTCAATCAAAAACAGTGTTTACTATGTACTCGTATGTTATTTATACAGTACGATCTATTACTTTTGAATTACAGCAGGGTATTGGCTCGTTTTGCTTCTATCTTAGATTTTATTATTTCAAATTAGTTTTTTGATCACGGTGGTTTTGGCTCTTGTTGGAATGTCATGCTGCTTTGTTTTTCATATTTCCTGGTATTTGGATTTGACAAAACCTTCTTAATACAGTCATGTGGGGATTACATGCTTTTATACTGCGTTTCTGCAGCACGTGTTTTTTACCCCCAGATTTTCTGCATCTAATGCGATTTCAGGGGAGAAATCTGCACATAACACTAAGAGTGCAGCGAAGAAAAATTGACATGTTGTGGATTTCAAAAATGCACCGCGGGACACTTCATGCCTCGTACAAATAAGAAAAGCAAAACGGGTATGAGAGCTCTATAAATCACATCCACTTTGCTGGAACAGTAAGACGCTGCATTTTTTTGTGCAGCGAAAATACCCAGTGTCAAAAACTCATAGTGGGAATTTAAAGGGAATCTGTCTTCAGGTTTTTGCTACGTAATCTGAAGAGAGCAGAAGATAGGGGCTGAAACACGATTTCAGTGATGTGTCACTTATCAGGCTGTGAGCTGTTGTTTACTTACAATGAAGGCTTTATCACTAGGACATTATCACTGCCCAGACTGGCTGCCTCGTGCCAAGTGGTCCAACCACACCCCCTCCTCTGATAAGCAGCTCACTGTCCATAGACAATGTACATACAGAGCCTGATTTTCTTATATCTGCTATATCTAAGAACTCATTGTGTCACAACTGCTGCACCCAGTAAACTAAGTGACACATCGTTGGAATCGGGGTCTCTTTTGCTACGTTATACTGCTTTTAGATGATGTAGCAAAAGCCTGGTGACAGGTTCTATTTAACCTTAGTAATAGCTGGTCTTGATATTGCATGTTTTTTTTTTCCAATCACTTAGAGGGATTGTATCATCTTCTTCTGCAGGAGCGCACTGTTCCCCTGCCACTTGGCTTTTTGCCTTTTGTTAGGCAGTTCTTTTCTGTTTAATTGACAGCTTCGATTGACAGTTCAGACCCAAACTGTGTGCTCTCTGATGCTACTATATGAGGAATGGACTGGAACAGAAGTTGGTTAGAATCAGGCGCTAACAGTGCACTCCAGAGATCCTGGCAGTGCACTCCACTGGCCATGTTCAGAGCAGCGCTTACAAGCTCAATCAGAAAGAGGTGATGTAGCCTAGGCAAAAATTAGTAAACAATAGAATAAAAAAAAGCCTTTATTCTTGAGAACTGAGAGGATTTTAATAACAAATAAATTGCACAGTTACTGTTTTGAACAAGCCCTTTGCCGTTTTACTTTTTATGATGATAAGAATAACCCTTTAACAGTCAGACCCCCAGAAATCTAATACTGCTAGCCTTTCCTAAGGATATCTAATCAATTTTAAAAAATAATTCTTTAAAGAGTAAATTCTTGCATGAAATGAATCTCACCACTTCATCTCTTGATGGATCTGGTTGAGGAATAATGTCGGGTGGAGCCAAATCCGCTTTGTTGAACCTTAAAAAAATAAAATAATTAAAATCACCCACTTTATAAAAAAAAAATCTACATTTTGATCATTATATCTCAACATGATGGCAGTACACAGACACTGAAGCAGATGGGTTACAATTGGCTGTTAGGATCCTAGGGCAAATCTGATTACTTTTTAATAACTTGACATTTCAGTCATTTCCTTACTGTACCAGTATTAAAATTGTCAAATCAGTAGAGTTAGTTTACACTTTAAAGTTTCATTTGTGTCTTTTTTTTTTTAGCACATAATGAAAAACTAACCGTTCTGTGCTGGATCCAGTTTTCATCCATTTTTAGACCATGTGTCAATTTTTACCGTCAGTGTTTTATTTGTTTTTCTCATAGGCAAAACAAACCCCAAACATTTCCAACATGTTTTTTTCACTATATGGAATGTCGAGAAGTTTCGCTCACAACAAGCGCTTCTTCCTGGTACCAAACAGCGAAACGGCTGTTGTTTGTACCTTTTAGTATTCCACTGGCTACCGTGCTGTACACTTTGGAATAAAATCTCTTTACATTTTTAATCGGTTGAGTGCGCAGTTTATTTTCTCTACATTGTCTATATAGCTGGACCGTCTATATACTTGCTGAGCACCACTTGATTATAAAGGGATAACTGTCTTGTGGTGTTCTGGTATTTCTCTTCAATGCTGACCTTTTTATTTTTCACTGACCTATTTATTGCCGAATTTGAGCTGCAAATCGGATCAAAAATGGTACTCCAAATGGCTATGTTCATTGCAGCTGAAGGCAGGTGATTCGACTGGGGTAAAGCCGGGGTTTGGAGGTCATTTACATGCAATATTTTTTTTTTCTTCACAGAGGTTAAGACAAATCCCCCAGTAAAGTGATTTGCAAAGTTTTATAACTTTCCATCTTGGAAAAAGGCTTATTTTTGAAGTCCACTGAACCTGCAGATTTCTGGTGGATGCTGGACCATCAGATGTTTATGGAGGCCTCTCCCAAAGAGAAGGATCTGGCACTCTGAATTTTTGACTCCTGATTCTTTCCTTTTCAAGGAATATAAGCCAATGCCAGAAGTGTGTGGCAGAAGCTTTCTCCTCTCTACCCATGGAGACATAGAACGCTTGGCCGAGCTGAGCTATCGTATATGGGGGAATCGGGAGAGATAGCTGTCTGTCGAAGGAACATTTGGCTAACTGTTATCTCGACCAGCTTAAAAACTTGAAGTTGCCTTTACAAAGTTCTTATTAGTACATTGTAGCATTGCCAATGAGTGAATTTCATTTCTTTTATTTTTTATTTATGATATTATGCTACCTGAACTCCGTCCTCTCCTCCTGAACAGATAAGGTGCGTAGGATGCTCTTAGTCTCTGGAGCGGTTTCTGCTTTTCTCGCAATCACGTCCTCCTTCTCTATGTCTCCTTCTGAGCGTCTCATAATTCTCTGTTCTTGCAATGACTTTACATATAGCTCGGAGAAGCTCCTAAGGACCATGTACAGCAAAGGTTAGGACTCACACGACACTTGTAAACACGGCTTGGCTCCTCCGTCTATACTTGTACTTTTCTTACCTGCGGGGCTTCCCGGCTTCATCAGGAGGCAGAGTGGTTACTGTTACTTTTTTTGCACGAAGGAAAAGGCTGCGGACATCGTCAGGGGTCAATGAACAGAAAGGTTGACCACAGATGGCGACAAGCCTGGCCCCTGGACACAATCCTACAGTCTCTGCCATGCTGAATCTTTCCACATCTATCACAAAGCCACCAGAATCGGCATTAAAGCCGAGCTGCCCAAGACCGTTCCTCAGTAGAGGGATCTCACGGGTCTCACAGCCACCGGAGACGACCTACAGAGACAATGGGGATACAAACCGTGCATAAAACAATTTATGAGATAGAGATATTGGTTTTTATGTGATTCTGTCTATTACTTTTTAAACACGTTTTGTCTTTTCACATTCTGACCCTATAATTCACCTTCTTTTTCCCAATTTGATATTGTAAAAATCTCCCAAATAATATTAAATCTAACAAACATTTTGAACTGGGGGAAAAAAGTAAAATAAAAAGTAAAATTTGCTGCTTATTAAAATTCTCAGCCGTTCTTAAAATATCAACACTTTTCTTTGTTTACAGTGGTCGGTCTCCAAGGCAACGTGTTGTAAGCAAATGGAAAGAAAAGTGTTAATATCTCAAGAACGGCTACAAATTTTAGGAAGCAGTAAATTGCAAAATTGTTTATATGTACAAGCACTATCCAACAATACTAGAGTTGGTGTGAATGGATTCACAGAATCCAGTCCATCGGCCACATCCGTGATCTGTGGTCACTGGCCGGGAGCCATGAAAACAGCCTCTTATCTGTCGACATACGCAGCTATTCTTTTGATTAGCCAGCCCGACCTTATCGTTGTAGCGTGAAACACGTGATGTCGCGCCAGGTCATCTGATCAAAACAGCATCACATGCCATCAAGTAAAAGAATATTCTCACGGCCCTTATCTAGTAGCCAGCGGCATTATTGCATCTTCTGCATTTCAACTGTTGGAGCTATTTTTTTTCCTCTTTTCTCATCCTGGTCGCTGTATAAGGCCTTGTTTTATCCAGAAAATGTTTTACTATTTTCAACGCTTTTGGTTCATATAAATTGCTGTGTAGTTTGTAGAATTTTCTATTTTGATAAGAATATAGAAAACAGAGTTTCGTTTTGTTTGACATTGTTGTCTTTTGTGTTTTATAGTTTTTATGTCTCGCACGCAAAAAAATTTGTTGATTTAACTCGTCAGGTTATTATGGTCATGTGAATGCTTAGTACATATAGTACTTTTATTTTTATGTCAAAAAAATTGTTGTTTCACCAAATAATTGATTTCTTTTATACTCACCGGGGAGACATTTTACATTTCTTATATATTTTTGTTACAGGTTTTTTTTTATACATATTTATATTTGATATATAATATGGCCCCAAGAGGACACAAGAGACCATTACTGATTATTATTGTTCAGTTTTTCATTATACCCGGGACCTGCCCTAGTTTTAGGAAAAAAACAGCTTTCTATAAAGATAGAAGTCCAGATTGTCCACCTCTAGGGATAATATTGTTTATTGCTTAAATGCATATGTTTGGGTTTAAAAATAATTTTTGCAATTCATTGTCTTTAAAAATGTTGCACCACTTTGCTTTTACAGGGTTTTTTCCCGTCACATTCAACTTTGATGTGGTCTGAGGTCATATATCAGCTGAGTGGAGCTCCGAAAAAGACAGATAAAAGAGTCAGAAACTCTCATAATAATAATAATAATAAATAATCTCATTGAACCTTCAGAATGAGCTCACTGATAGATTATCAGTTAACCCATTGTACAGCCAGTAATAGACCATGCAGCACAGAGGCTATAGAAGGCAAAAGGTGCAACATTTTTTACAAACCACAATTACAAAAATGATTTGTAGCCAAAAACAAATGCATTTAAGTAAGAAAAAAAAAATTACCTCCCCACCTTTAACTACTTCCGGACTGCACATAGACGATAAACAGCCAGGCAATAACTACTTAATAGAGCAGCTGAACTTGATCGAGCAGCTGTGGTAGCTGGGAGCTGGCTGTCAGACATTGCAGAGCTGACCAATGAGAAGGCAATGATGTTTTTTTTACCGTATCTGCCTTCTTGATCGTTGTATGCACAGAGCTGAACAAGTGCTGTGAACAAAGTATATAGGAAGCACTTGCAGTGCTTCCTCCTCCAGACCCAGTGGTCATGTGCTCGCTGGGTTAAGGGATGGAGCTCTGCAGAAGGCTAAATTTTCTCTGTAACTGGGTCTAATACACCTACCCAGTTACAGGTGAAATCAGATTTTAAAAAAAATCATTTTAATGTTGAAATGACCTCCTAAAAGTATTTTATGACCTTATGGGCGTGGACAATATGTGAAATATATGAAAAATGTATACATAAATAAATAAATAAAATGTTAAAAAATAAACTAATTAAAAAAAGACAATGCCCATAAATATCATTAACATCCCCGCACTCGTAAAAAAAAAATGTGTCCGATATTTAAAAAAAATGTTAATTAAAAGCAGAACAATTTTTAAAATGTATTTCAGCGGTTCTTTTTCATTATAAAAAAAAAAAATCTGAAAAACATTTACTTTGTTTTCCCACTGATATCGACTGATATTGGCAAAAAAAATAAGAAAAGAGAGTATGAAAATAACATAAATATTAGGTTGCACAGATCATGAAAAAAAATTACACCATTATTTGAATATCTGAATGAGAACATTTTTTACAGTTGTTTAAATAGCAACACACGAAAAAAAAACAAAAATGTCCCTGGTCAGATACAGGGGGGGTAAATGGCCCAGTATTGAATAGGTTAAACTCAATAATAGCACAGTATAACGTGAACTGTTTATCTCCCTCTAGTGGTGGCTAAAATTATATCTTTTAATTTATATCAATCTAAATGATTGTTCATTAAAAAAAAAGCATAAAAAATGTTTTATGAAATAATCAGTATAGAATTTTGATTCTCAGAACTGTGCTTAAAGGAGCTGTCCGGTACGTTATTATTAATGGCTTATCCTTAGGATAGGTCATCAATACCAGATCGGTGGGAGTGCTATACCCCGCTTAGTTTGCAGAGCTGAACAGAACAGCTCCATCACCTGCATAGTGGTCGTGGACTGGTACTGCAAGTCCACCTCTATTGAAATGAATAGGTGTGAATCTGCAGTACCTCCCTGTGACCACTATGCAGTTGATGGAGCTGAGCTTTTTCCACACTGCAACAAAGCACATCTGTCTGGCACCGGGAACAGCTAATGGATGCTGGGTGTTGCACCGACACTTATCTGATATTGATCGCCTATCCTAAGGATAGGCCATCATTATTAAAGTATTGGACAACCCCTTTAAATCGTATTTTGCCCCTGACTGATCCTCTCCTTGCAAATGCATGTGATTTATAACTGGTTGGGTATGGCGTTTCTATTCTGATTGGTCATATAATCAAGGCTGCAGATTAATCTTGTACTCGATGCACGGAAATACCGGACTGAGCCATTGTGGTCCGCTTAGAATAATAAACGTAATGTGCTGTCGCCTGCATCCTGAATCCTTTTGTGTCCTTGGTGCCATCAATTCTTGCAGATATGACTACACTATGACCTTATAAATGCTGTCCTTGCAATAAAGTCTATTAACGAAGAGGAAGCCATGTTTTGCATTCTGACACATTTCTGATATAACCAACGGCATAACCGCTTGCGCTACAGCAGAATGTCAGGATTGATTACCGCTGCACTTTTTACAACTGATTTGATTTAACAATATGTCCCTTTAACAATGACTATCCTGCATTATAATAAGCTCGCTTCCTGAAATCCATTTCCTGTTTTTTATCATACAAGTTTCCTGATTTCTACATTCGTAAAGGAGTTGTTTCCTAGAAATAAAAAATAGCTGATCCTTTCCCATAATGAAAACACAGTAGTGTGGAAATGCAATGTAGATGCCGCAGAGAGGAATGCAGTTTGCGGCAATCCAAATCAAAGTAACAAATAAATAGGAAATGTAATCCTGAATTTGTGACTGAATGTTTTTTTAAATATACAAATTTTGCATTCGAGGTATTCCACATGAGTTGTCCATCCTTCAGGAAATTTTTTTTTAACTTATAAACATGTATTTAGTGCTAAAAATCATTTTTACAATTGGGATTCATTAATAAATTTTCACCATTTTGCTAAGATGAGTCTGCTCACACTGCTGTCCACCCTGTGTATCTGATCTAGTACTGGAGACACCAGGGTACAGAAATAAGAAGAGGCTGCTCACACTGCTGTCCACCCTGTCTATCTGATCTAGTACTGGAGATACCAGGAGTACTGAAGTAAGAAGAGGCTGCTCACACTGCTGTCCACCCTATCTATCTGATCTAGTACTGGGGATACCAGGAGTGCTGAGGTAAGAAGAGGCTGCTCACACTGCTGTCCACCCTGTGTATCTGATCTAGTACTGGAGACACCAGTGTACAGAGGTAAGAAGAGGCTGCTCACACTGCTGTCCACCCTATCTATCTGATCTAGTACTGGAGATACCAGGAGTACTGAAGTAAGAAAAGGCTGCTCACACTGCTGTCCACCCTATCTATCTGATCTAGTACTGGGGATACCAGGAGTGCTGAGGTAAGAAGAGGCTGCTCACACTTCTGTCCACCCTGCCTATCTGATCTAATACTGGAGATACCAGGAGTGCTGAGGTAAGAAGAGGCTGCTCACACTTCTGTCCACCCTGTCTCTCTGATCTAGTACTGGAGATACTAGAGGTGCTGAGGTAAGAAGAGGCTGCTCACACTGCTGTCCACCCTGTCTATCTGATCTAATACTAGGGATACCAGGAGTACTGAGGTAAGAAGAGGCTGCTCACACTGCTGTCCACCCTGTCTATCTGATCTAGTACTGGAGATACCAGGAGTGCTGAGGTAAGAAGAGGCTGCTCACACTGCTGTCCACCCTGCCTATCTGATCTAGTACTGGAGATACCAGGAGTACTGAGGTAAGAAGAGGCTGCTCACACTGCTGTCCACCCTGTATAGCTGATCTAATACTGGAGATACCAGTAGAGCAGAGGTAAGAAGAGGCTGCTCACACTGCTGTTGTGAATTCCGTTCTCAGACTCCCTCATGTGGTCATGAATGGTACTTTGGTTAGTTCTGCTCTTGGACTCCCTCTGGTGGCTTCGAGCGGAACTGCTGGTCACTGAGGTTGGCTTTATCAGCTGCTCTCGTTTATTTCTATGCTGGCTTCCTATTTAACTCCACTCAGATCGTTACTTCATGCCAGCTGTCAATGTTTCAGTATTGGTTCAGATCTCTCTTGGACTTCTCTGAGGACCTGTCTACTCCAGCAGAAGCTAAGTCTTTGCTAGTTCATTTGTTGTAACTGCTTCCTGAATATATTTCTTAGTTCTGCTATTTCTAGTCCAGCTTGCTATCATGATATGCCTTTGCTAGCTGGAAGCTCTGGGGGTGCAGAGTGGCACCTCCACACCGTGAGTCGGTGTGGGGAGTCTTTTTGCTTACTCTGCGTGGTTTTTTGTAGTCTTTTGTGCTGACCGCATAGTTCCCTTTTCTATCCTCTGACTACTTAGTGAAATCTGGCCTCCTTTGCTAAAACCTGTTTCATTCCTGTGTTTGTGACTTTCCTCTTAACTCTCAGTCAATATATGTGGGGGTCTGCCTTTACCTTTGGGGAATTTCTCTGAGGCAAGGTAAGGCTTCTATTTCTATCTTTAGGTGTAGTTAGCTCTTAGGCTGTGAAGAGGCGTCTAGGGAGAGTTAGGTACGCTCCACGGCTATTTCTAGTGTGTGTGATAGGAGTAGGGTTTGCGGTCAGCAGAGTTCCCACTTCCCCAGAGCTAGTCCCAATTTTGAGTTTACTCATCAGGTCATTCCGGGTGCTCCTAACCACCAGGTCCATAACAGTACAGCTGGCCCATAAAGTGTTAATGCATCTCAAAAGAGGGATAAGAGACGTTCTGAACCCATTTTTTTTTCTTTGCAGTGTGTTTTGTCTCTCTTTTCCCCTTAACCTCTGGGTGGTTCAGGACTCAGGTGTAGATATGGATATTCAAGGTCTGTCCTCTTGTGTGGATCATCTCACTGCAAGGGTACAAAGCATTCAAGATTATGTAGTTCAGAATCCGATGTTAGAGCCTAGAATTCCAATTCCTGATTTGTTTTCTGGGGATAGATCTAAGTTTCTGAATTTCAAAAATAATTGTAAACTGTTTCTTGCTTTGAAACCCCGCTCCTCTGGTGACCCCATTCAGCAAGTAAAAATTATTATTTCTTTGTTGCGTGGCGACCCTCAAGACTGGGCATTCTCCCTTGCGCCAGGAGATCCTGCATTGCTTAATGTAGATGCGTTTTTTCTGGCGCTTGGATTGCTTTATGACGAACCGAATTCAGTGGATCAGGCAGAGAAAATCTTGCTAGCTTTGTGTCAGGGTCAGGATGAAGCGGAGATATATTGTTAGAAGTTTAGAAAATGGTCTGTGCTTACTCAATGGAATGAGTGTGCCCTGGCAGCAATTTTTAGAAAGGGTCTTTCTGAAGCCCTTAAGGATGTTATGGTGGGATTCCCCACGCCTGCTGGTCTGAATGAATCAATGTCCTTGGCCATCCAAATTGATCGGCGTTTGCGCGAGCGCAAAATTGTGCACCATTTGGCGGTGTCCTCTGAGCAGAGGCCTGAGCCTATGCAATGTGATAGAACTTTGACCAGAACTGAACGGCAAGAACACAGACGTCAGAATAGGCTGCGTTTTTACTGTGGTGACCCCACTCATGCTATCTCTGATTGTCCTAAGCGCACTAAGCGGTTCGCTAGGTCTGTCGCCATTGGTACTGTACAGCCTAAATTTCTTTTGTCTGTTACTCTGATTTGCTCTTTGTCATCCTACTCGGTTATGGCATTTGTGGATTTAGGCGCTGCTTTGAATTTGATGGACTTGGAGTTTGCCAGGCGCTGTGGTTTTTTCTTGGAGCCTTTGCAGTATCCTATTCCATTAAGGGGAATTGATGCCACGCCGTTGGCCAAGAATAAACCTCAGTACTGGACTCAGTTGACCATGTGCATGGCTCCTGCACATCAGGAAGATATTCGCTTTTTGGTGTTGCATAATTTGCATGATGTGGTCGTGTTGGGTTTGCCATGGCTACAGGTTCATAATCCAGTATTGGATTGGAAATCAATGTCTGTGTCTAGTTGGGGTTGTCAAGGGGTACATGGCGATGTTCCGTTGGTGTAAATTTCTGCTTCCACTCCTTCTGAAGTCCCTGAGTTTCTGTCGGATTACCAGGATGTATTTGATGAGCCCAAATCCAGTGTCCTACCCCCTCATAGGGATTGTGATTGTGCTATAAATTTGATTCCTGGTAGTAAGTTTCCTAAGGGCCGACTTTTTAATTTATCTGTGCCAGAGCACGCCGCTATGCGGAGTTATATAAAGGAGTCCTTGGAGAAAGGGCATATTCGCCCGTCTTCATCACCGTTGGGAGCAGGGTTCTTTTTTGTGGCCAATGTTATGACCCCAATGGCGAGGGTCTCAGAGGAACGTGGAAGTCTGCAGAATACAAAAATCCAGCTCATAGGGCAGTGGTAGCTGGGTTGACCATATATCTACTCCTAACGCCAACACTAGAAGTAGCCGGGGATCATTCCTACGTTGATTCTAGATGACACGCTCCAGCCGGAGAATCTAGCTACCCCTAGTAGAGGAAAACAAAAGACCTTTCTTGCCTCCAGAGAAGGGGACCCCAAAGCTGGATAGAAGCCCCCCACAAATAATAACGGTGAGGTAAGAGGAAATGACAAACACAGAAATGAACCAGGTTTAGCACAGAGAGGCCCGCTTACTGATAGCAGAATAAAGAAAGGTAACTTATATGGTCAACAAAAACCCTATCAAAATCCACACTGGAAATTCAAGAACCCCCGAACCGTCTAACGGTCCGGGGGGAGAACACCAGCCCCCTAGAGCTTCCAGCAAAGGTCAGGATATATATTTGGAACAAGCTGGACAAAAATACAAAACCAAAACAAAATAGCAAAAAGCAAAAAGCGGACTTAGCTGATATAACTGGAACCAGGATAGTAGACAAGAGCACAGCAGACTAGCTCTGATAACTACGTTGCCAGGCATTGAACTGAAGGTCCAGGGAGCTTAAATAGCAACACCCTTAACTAACGACCCAGGTGCGGATAAAAGGAATGACAGAAAAACCAGAGTCAAAAAACTAGTAACCACTAGAGGGAGCAAAAAGTAAATTCACAACAGTACCCCCCCCTTAGTGAGGGGTCACCGAACCCTCACCACGACCACCAGGGCGATCAGGATGAGCGGCATGAAAGGCACGAACTAAATCGGCCGCATGAACATCAGAGGCGACCACCCAGGAATTATCCTCCTGACCATAGCCCTTCCACTTGACCAGGTACTGAAGCCTCCGCCTGGAGAGGCGAGAATCCAAGATCTTCTCCACCACGTACTCCAACTCGCCCTCAACCAACACCGGAGCAGGAGGCTCAGCAGAAGGAACTATAGGCACAATGTACCGCCGCAACAAGGACCTATGAAATACATTGTGAATAGCAAACGACACAGGAAGATCCAGACGAAAAGATACAGGATTAAGGATTTCCAATATCTTGTAAGGCCCAATAAAACGAGGTTTAAATTTGGGAGAGGAGACCTTCATAGGAACAAAGCGGGAAGAAAGCCATACCAAATCCCCAACGCGTAGTCGGGGACCCACACCGCGGCGGCGGTTGGCAAAGCGTTGAGCCCTCTCCTGTGACAACTTCAAGTTGTCCACCACATGATTCCAGATCCGCTGCAACCTATCCACCACAGAATCCACCCCAGGACAGTCAGAAGGCTCCACATGACCCGAAGAAAAGCGAGGATGGAAACCAGAGTTGCAGAAAAAAGGCGAAACCAAGGTGGCGGAACTAGCCCGATTATTAAGGGCAAACTCAGCCAACGGCAAGAATGTCACCCAATCGTCCTGATCAGCAGAGACAAAACACCTCAAATAAGCCTCCAAAGTCTGATTGGTTCGCTCCGTCTGTCCATTAGTCTGAGGATGGAAAGCAGACGAAAACGACAAATCAATGCCCATCCTACTACAAAAGGATCGCCAGAATCTGGAAACGAACTGGGATCCTCTGTCTGACACAATATTCTCAGGGATGCCGTGCAAACGAACCACGTTCTGGAAAAACACAGGAACCAGATCGGAAGAGGAAGGCAGCTTAGGCAAAGGAACCAAATGGACCATCTTTGAGAAGCGATCACATATCACCCAGATAACGGACATGCCCTGGGATAGCGGAAGATCAGAAATGAAATCCATGGAGATATGTGTCCAAGGTCTCTTCGGGACAGGCAAGGGCAAGAGCAAACCGCTGGCACGAGAACAGCAAGGCTTAGCTCGAGCACAAGTCCCACAGGACTGCACAAATGACCGCACATCCCTTGACAAGGAAGGCCACCAAAAGGACCTGGCCACCAGATCTCTGGTGCCAAAAATTCCCGGGTGACCTGCCAACACCGAGGAATGAACCTCGGAAATGACTCTGCTGGTCCACTTATCCGGGACAAACAGTCTGTCAGGTGGACAAGACTCAGGCCTATCAGCCTGAAATCTCTGCAACACACGTCGCAGATCCGGAGAAATAGCTGACAAGATAACTCCATCTTTAAGAATACCAACAGGATCAGCGACTCCAGGAGCATCAGGCACAAAGCTCCTAGAAAGAGCATCGGCCTTCACATTCTTTGAACCTGGTAAATACGAGACAACAAAATCAAAGCGGGAGAAAAACAATGACCAGCGGGCCTGTCTCGGATTAAGGCGTTTAGCAGACTCGAGATACATCAGATTTTTGTGATCAGTCAAGACCACCACACGATGCTTAGCACCCTCGAGCCAATGACGCCACTCCTCAAATGCCCATTTCATGGCCAACAACTCCCGATTGCCCACATCATAATTTCGCTCGGCAGGCGAAAACTTCCTAGAGAAAAAGGCACAAGGTTTCATAACAGAGCAACCAGGGCCTCTCTGCGACAAAACGGCCCCTGCTCCAATCTCTGAAGCATCCACCTCAACCTGAAAGGGAAGTGAGACATCGGGCTGGCACAAAACAGGCGCCGAAGTAAACCGGCGTTTCAACTCCTGGAAAGCCTCCACGGCAGCAGGAGCCCAGTTAGCTACATCGGAGCCCTTCTTGGTCATATCCGTCAAAGGTTTCACAATGCTAGAAAAATTAGCGATAAAACGACGGTAGAAGTTAGCGAAACCCAAGAACTTCTGTAGACTCTTAACTGACGAGGGCTGAGTCCAATCAAGAATAGCTCGGACCTTGACTGGGTCCATCTCCACAGCAGAAGGGGAAAAAATGAACCCCAAAAAGGGAACCTTCTGTACACCAAAGAGACACTTTGAGCCCTTGACAAACAAAGAATTTTCACGCAAAATTTTAAAGACCAACCTGACCTGCTCCACATGCGAATCCCAATTATCAGAAAAAACCAAAATATCATCCAGATAAACAATCAAAAATTTATCCAGATACTTCCGGAAAATGTCATGCATAAAGGACTGAAAAACTGAAGGCGCATTGGAGAGCCCAAAAGGCATCACCAAGTACTCAAAATGACCTTCGGGCGTATTGAATGCGGTTTTCCATTCATCACCTTGCTTAATGCGCACAAGGTTGTACGCACCACGAAGATCTATCTTGGTGAACCACTTGGCACCTTTAATCCGGGCAAACAAGTCAGACAACAGCGGTAAAGGATACTGAAATTTGACAGTGATCTTATTTAAAAGCCGATAATCAATACAAGGTCTCAAAGATCCGTCCTTTTTTGCCACAAAAAAGAATCCCGCACCAAGAGGGGAAGAAGACGGACGAATATGTCCTTTCTCTAGAGACTCCTTGATATATGAACGCATAGCGGTATGTTCAGGTACCGACAGATTAAACAGTCTTCCCTTAGGAAATTTACTGCCTGGGATCAAATCTATAGCACAGTCACAGTCCCTATGAGGAGGCAGTGCACTGGACTCAGACTCACTGAAGACATCCTGATAATCAGACAAATATTCCGGAACTTCCGAAGGCGTAGAAGAAGCAATAGACACAGGCAGGGAATCCCCATGAATACCACGACAGCCCCAACTTGAGACTGACATAGCCTTCCAGTCCAGGACTGGATTATGGGTCTGTAACCATGGCAGCCCTAAAACAACCAAATCATGCATTTTATGTAAAACCAGGAAACGTATCACCTCGCGGTGTTCAGGAGTCATGCACATGGTAACCTGTGTCCAATACTGCGGTTTATTTGCTGCCAATGGCGTAGCATCAATACCCCTAAGAGGAATAGGATTTTCTAATGGTTCAAGAGTAAAACCACAGTGCTTAGCAAATGACAGATCCATAAGACTCAGGGCAGCACCTGAATCTACAAACGCCATGACAGGAAAAGACGACAGTGAGCAAATCAAAGTTACAGACAGAATAAATTTAGGTTGCAAATTACCAACGGTGACAGGACTAACAACCTTAGCTATACGTTTAGAGCATGCTGAGATAATATGTGTAGAATCACCACAGTAGTAGCACAAGCCATTCCGGCGTCTATGAATTTTCCGCTCATTTCTAGTCAGGATTCTATCACATTGCATTAAATCAGGTGTCTGTTCAGACAACACCATGAGGGAATTTGCGATTTTTCTATCACATTGCACCGAATTAGGTGTCTGTTCAGACAACACCATGAGGGAATTTGCGGTTTTGCGCTCCCGCAACCGCCGGTCAATTTGAATAGCCAGTGCCATAGTATCATTCAGACCTGTGGGAATGGGAAAACCCACCATAACATTCTTAATGGCTTCAGAAAGGCCATTTCTAAAATTAGCGGCCAGTGCACACTCGTTCCAATGTGTCAGCACGGACCATTTCCGAAATTTTTGGCAGTACACTTCAGCCTCGTCCTGCCCCTGAGACATAGCCAGCAAGGCCTTTTCTGCCTGAATCTCAAGATTGGGTTCCTCATAAAGTAAACCGAGCGCCAGAAAAAACGCATTAATATCAGCCAATGCCGGATCTCCTGGCGCCAGCGAAAAAGCCCAATCCTGAGGGTCGCCCCGTAAGAACGAAATAACAATTTTTACTTGCTGAGCAGAGTCTCCAGATGAACAGGGTCTCAGGGACAAAAACAATTTACAATTATTCACAAAATTCCTAAACTTAAACCTGTCTCCGGAAAACAGTTCAGGAATCGGTATTTTAGGTTCTGACCTAGGATTACTGATAACATAGTCTTGTATGCCCTGCACACGAGTAGCCAGCTGGTCCACACTTGTAATCAAGGTCTGGACATTCATGTCTGCAGCAAGCATAGCCACTCTGAGGTAAAGGGGAAGAAGAAAAAAAAAAAAAACTCAGAATCTTCTTTCTTATAATCCCTCTTCTGCAATGCATTAAACATTTAATACTGGCCTGGCAAACTGTTATGACCCCAATGGCGAGGGTCTCAGAGGAACGTGGAAGTCTGCAGAATACAAAAATCCAGCTCATAGGGCAGTGGTAGCTGGGTTGACCATATATCTACTCCTAACGCCAACACTAGAAGTAGCCGGGGATCATTCCTACGTTGATTCTAGATGACACGCTCCAGCCGGAGAATCTAGCTACCCCTAGTAGAGGAAAACAAAAGACCTTTCTTGCCTCCAGAGAAGGGGACCCCAAAGCTGGATAGAAGCCCCCCACAAATAATAACGGTGAGGTAAGAGGAAATGACAAACACAGAAATGAACCAGGTTTAGCACAGAGAGGCCCGCTTACTGATAGCAGAATAAAGAAAGGTAACTTATATGGTCAACAAAAACCCTATCAAAATCCACACTGGAAATTCAAGAACCCCCGAACCGTCTAACGGTCCGGGGGGAGAACACCAGCCCCCTAGAGCTTCCAGCAAAGGTCAGGATATATATTTGGAACAAGCTGGACAAAAATACAAAACCAAAACAAAATAGCAAAAAGCAAAAAGCGGACTTAGCTGATATAACTGGAACCAGGATAGTAGACAAGAGCACAGCAGACTAGCTCTGATAACTACGTTGCCAGGCATTGAACTGAAGGTCCAGGGAGCTTAAATAGCAACACCCTTAACTAACGACCCAGGTGCGGATAAAAGGAATGACAGAAAAACCAGAGTCAAAAAACTAGTAACCACTAGAGGGAGCAAAAAGTAAATTCACAACAGGCCAAGAAGGATGGTTCTCTGAGACCCTGTATAGATTACCGCCTTCTCAATAAAATCACGGTCAAATTTCAGCACCCTTTGCCTCTGCTGTCTGATTTGTTTGCTCGGATTAAGGGGGCTAGTTGGTTCACCAAGATAGATCTTCGAGGGGCGTATAACCTTGTGCGTATTAAACAGGGCGATGAATGGAAAACAGCATTTAATACGCCCGAGGGCCATTTTGAGTACCTGGTAATGCCATTCGGGCTTTCAAATGCTCCATCTGTGTTTCAGTCCTTTATGCATGACATCTTCCGAAAGTATCTGGATAGATTCATGATTGTATATTTGGATGATATTTTGGTCTTTTCAGATGATTGGGAGTCTCATGTGAAACAGGTCAGAATGGTATTCCAGGTCCTTCGTGCTAATTCCTTGTTTGTGAAGGGGTCTAAATGTCTCTTCGGAGTTCAGAAGGTTTCCTTTTTGGGCTTCATTTTTTCCCCTTCTATCGAGATGGATCCTGTTAAAGTTCAGGCCATTTATGATTGGACTCAACCTACATCTGTGAAGAGCCTCCAGAAATTCCTGGGCTTTGCTAATTTTTACCGTCGCTTCATCGCTAATTTTTCTAGTGTGGTTAAACCTTTGACTGATTTGACAAAGAAAGGTGTTATGACCCCAGTGGACAGGGTCTCAGAGGAACGTGTAAGTCTGCGAGATTCAAAAATCCAGCTCATAGGGCTGTGGTAACTGGGTTGACCAAATAGCTACTCCTAACGCCAACACTAGAAGTAGCCGGGGATCATGCCTACGGTGATCGCTAGATGACTCGCGCCAGCCGGAGAATCTAACTACCCCTAGGAGAAGAAAACAAAGACCTCTCTTGCCTCCAGAGAAAGGGACCCCAAAGCAAGATACAAGCCCCCCACAAATAATAACGGTGAGGTAAGAGGAAATGACAAACACAGAAATGAACCAGGTTCAGCAAAGAGAGGCCAGCTTACTAATAGCAGAATATAGCAAGATAACTTATCTGGTCAACAAAAACCCTATAAAAATCCACGCTGGAGATTCAAGAACCCCCGAACCGTCTAACGGTCCGGGGGGAGAACACCAGCCCCCTAGAGCTTCCAGCAAAGGTCAGGATACAGATTGGAACAAGCTGGACAAAAATACCAAACAAAACAAAAGCAAAAAGCAAGGAAGCAGACTTAGCTTGAAATACAGGAACCAGGATCATAGGACAAGAGCACAACAGATTAGCTCTGATTTCAACGATGCCAGGCATTGAACTGAAGGTCCAGGGAGCTTATATAGCAACGCCCCTGAACTAACGGCCCAGGTGAGGATATAGGAAAAGACAGAAGCTCCAGAGTCAAATCACTAATGACCACTAGAGGGAGCAAAAAGCAAAATCACAACAGTACCCCCCCCTTAGTGAGGGGTCACCGAACCCTCACCACGACCACCAGGGCGATCAGGACGAGCGGCGTGAAAGGCACGAACTAAATCGGTCGCATGAACATCAGAGGCGACCACCCAGGAATTATCTTCCTGACCATAGCCCTTCCACTTGACCAGGTACTGAAGCCTCCGCCTGGAGAGACGAGAATCCAAGATCTTCTCCACCACGTACTCCAACTCGCCCTCAACCAACACCGGAGCAGGAGGCTCAGCAGAAGGAACCACAGGCACAACGTACCGCCGCAACAAGGACCTATGAAACACGTTGTGGATAGCAAATGACACAGGAAGATCCAGGCGAAAGGATACAGGATTAAGGATTTCCAATATCTTGTAAGGACCAATAAAACGAGGTTTAAATTTGGGAGAGGAAACCTTCATAGGAACAAAGCGGGAAGAAAGCCACACCAAATCCCCAACACGTAGTCGGGGACCCACACCGCGGCGGCGGTTGGCAAAGCGCTGAGCCCTCTCCTGTGACAACTTCAAGTTGTCCACCACAAGATTCCAGATCCGCTGCAACCTATCCACCACAGAATCCACCCCAGGGCAGTCAGAAGGTTCCACATGACCCGAAGAAAAACGAGGGTGGAAACCAGAGTTGCAGAAAAACGGCGAAACCAAGGTGGCGGAACTAGCCCGATTATTAAGGGCAAACTCAGCCAACGGCAAGAAGGTCACCCAATCGTCCTGATCAGCAGAGACAAAACACCTCAAATAAGCCTCCAAAGTCTGATTAGTTCGCTCCGTCTGTCCATTAGTCTGAGGATGGAAAGCAGACGAAAACGACAAGTCAATGCCCATCCTACTACAAAAGGATCGCCAGAATCTGGAAACGAACTGGGATCCTCTGTCTGACACAATATTCTCAGGGATGCCGTGCAAACGAACCACGTTCTGGAAAAACACAGGAACCAGATCGGAAGAGGAAGGCAGCTTAGGCAAAGGAACCAAATGGACCATCTTAGAGAAGCGATCACATATCACCCAGATAACAGACATGCCTTGAGACACCGGAAGATCAGAAATGAAATCCATGGAGATATGTGTCCAAGGTCTCTTAGGGACAGGCAAGGGCAAGAGCAACCCGCTGGCACGAGAACAGCAAGGCTTAGCTCGAGCACAAGTCCCACAGGACTGTACAAATGACCGCACATCCCTAGACAAGGAAGGCCACCAAAAGGATCTGGCCACCAGATCTCTGGTGCCAAAAATTCCTGGGTGACCTGCCAACACCGAGGAATGAACCTCGGAAATGACTCTGCTGGTCCACTTATCAGGCACAAACAGTCTGTCAGGTGGACAAGAATCAGGCCTATCAGCCTGAAATCTCTGCAACACACGTCGCAGATCAGGAGAAATAGCTGACAAGATAATACCATCCTTAAGAATACCAACAGGTTCAGCGACTCCAGGAGCATCAGGCACAAAGCTCCTGGAAAGAGCATCGGCCTTCACATTTTTTGAACCTAGCAAATACGAGACAACAAAGTCAAAACGGGAGAAAAACAATGACCAGCGGGCCTGTCTAGGATTCAGGCGTTTAGCAGACTCGAGATACATCAGATTTTTGTGATCAGTCAAGACCACCACACGATGCTTAGCACCCTCGAGCCAATGACGCCACTCCTCAAATGCCCATTTCATGGCCAACAACTCCCGATTGCCCACATCATAATTTCGCTCCGCAGGCGAAAACTTCCTAGAGAAAAAGGCGCAAGGTCTCATAACAGAGCAACCAGGGCCTCTCTGCGACAAAACGGCCCCTGCTCCAATCTCTGAAGCATCCACCTCAACCTGAAAGGGAAGCGAGACATCAGGCTGGCACAAAACAGGCGCCGAAGTAAACCGACGTTTCAACTCCTGGAAAGCCTCCACGGCAGCAGGAGCCCAATTAACCACATCGGAGCCCTTCTTGGTCATATCCGTCAAAGGTTTCACAATGCTAGAAAAGTTAGCGATAAAACGACGGTAGAAGTTAGCGAAACCCAAGAACTTCTGAAGACTCTTAACTGACGAGGGCTGAGTCCAATCAAGAATAGCTCGGACCTTGACTGGGTCCATCTCCACAGCAGAAGGGGAAAAAATGAACCCCAAAAAGGGAACCTTCTGTACACCAAAAAGACACTTTGAGCTCTTGACAAACAAAGAATTTTCACGCAAAATTTTAAAGACCATCCTGACCTGCTCCACATGCGAGTCCCAATTATCAGAAAAAACCAGAATATCATCCAGATAAACGATCAAAAATTTATCCAGATAGTTCCGGAAAATGTCATGCATAAAGGACTGAAAAACTGAAGGGGCATTAGAGAGCCCAAAAGGCATCACCAAGTACTCAAAATGACCTTCGGGCGTATTGAATGCGGTTTTCCATTCATCCCCTTGCTTAATGCGCACAAGGTTGTACGCACCACGAAGGTCTATCTTGGTAAACCACTTGGCACCTTTAATCCGGGCAAACAAGTCAGACAACAGCGGCAAAGGATACTGAAATTTGACAGTGATCTTATTTAAAAGCCGATAGTCAATACAAGGCCTCAAAGATCCGTCCTTTTTAGCCACAAAAAAGAATCCCGCACCAAGAGGGGAAGAAGACGGACGGATGTGTCCTTTCTCCAGAGACTCCTTGATATATGAACGCATAGCGGTATGTTCAGGTATCGACAGATTAAAAAGTCTTCCCTTAGGAAATTTACTGCCTGGAATCAAATCTATTGCACAGTCACATTCCCTATGAGGAGGCAATGCACTGGACCTGGACTCGCTAAAGACATCCTGATAATCAGACAAATACTCCGGAACTTCCGAAGGCGTAGAAGAAGCAATAGACACAGGCAGGGAATCCTCATGAATACCACGACAGCCCCAACTAGACACTGACATAGCCTTCCAGTCAAGGACTGGATTATGGGTCTGTAACCATGGCAGCCCCAAAACAACCAAATCATGCATTTTATGTAGAACGAGAAAACGTATCACCTCGCGGTGTTCAGGAGTCATGCACATGGTAACCTGTGTCCAATACTGCGGTTTATTTTCTGCTAATGGCGTAGCATCAATACCCCTAAGAGGGATAGGATTTTCTAATGGTTCAAGAATAAAACCACAGCGCTTAGCAAATGAGAGATCCATAAGACTCAGGGCAGCACCTGAATCTACAAACGCCATGACAGGATAAGATGACAGTGAGCAAATCAAAGTTACAGACAGAATAAACTTAGGATGCAAATTACCAACGGTGACAGGACTAACAACCTTAGATATACGTTTAGAGCATGCTGAGATAACATGTGTAGAATCACCACAGTAGTAGCACAAGCCATTCCGGCGTCTATGAATTTTCCTCTCATTTCTAGTCAAGATTCTATCACATTGCATCAAATCAGGTGTCCGTTCAGACAACACCATGAGGGAATTTGCGGTTTTTCTATCACATTGCATCACATCAGGTGTCTGTTCAGACAACAACATGAGGGAATTTGCGGTTTTGCGCTCCCGCAACCGCCGGTCAATTTGAATAGCCAGGGACATGGTATCATTCAGACCTGTGGGAATGGGAAAACCCACCATAACATTCTTAATGGCCTCAGAAAGGCCATTTCTAAAATTAGCGGCCAGTGCACACTCGTTCCAATGTGTCAGCACGGACCATTTCCGAAATTTTTGGCAATACACCTCAGCCTCGTCCTGGCCCTGAGACATAGCCAGCAAGGCTTTCTCTGCCTGAATCTCAAGATTGGGTTCCTCATAAAGTAAACCGAGCGCCAGAAAAAACGCATCAATATCAGCCAATGCCGGATCTCCTGGCGCCAACGAAAAAGCCCAATCTTGAGGGTCACCCCGTAAGAATGAAATAACAATTTTTACTTGTTGAGCAGAGTCTCCAGACGAACAAGGTTTCAGGGACAAAAACAATTTACAATTATTCCTGAAATTCCTAAACTTAAATCGGTCTCCTGAAAACAGTTCAGGAATCGGAATCTTGGGTTCAGACCTAGGATTTCTGGTAACATAATCTTGTATACCCTGCACACGAGCGGCAAGCTGGTCCACACTTGTAATCAAGGTCTGGACATTCATGTCTGCAGCAAGCTTAAGCCACTCTGAGGTAAAGGGGAAAAGAAAAAAAAAATGAGAGAGGGAAAAAAAAAACTCAAAATTTTCTTTCTTATAATCCCACTTCTGCAATGCATTAAACATTTAATACTGGCCTGGCATACTGTTATGACCCCAGTGGACAGGGTCTCAGAGGAACGTGTAAGTCTGCGAGATTCAAAAATCCAGCTCATAGGGCTGTGGTAACTGGGTTGACCAAATAGCTACTCCTAACGCCAACACTAGAAGTAGCCGGGGATCATGCCTACGGTGATCGCTAGATGACTCGCGCCAGCTGGAGAATCTAACTACCCCTAGGAGAAGAAAACAAAGACCTCTCTTGCCTCCAGAGAAAGGGACCCCAAAGCAAGATACAAGCCCCCCACAAATAATAACGGTGAGGTAAGAGGAAATGACAAACACAGAAATGAACCAGGTTCAGCAAAGAGAGGCCAGCTTACTAATAGCAGAATATAGCAAGATAACTTATCTGGTCAACAAAAACCCTATAAAAATCCACGCTGGAGATTCAAGAACCCCCGAACCGTCTAACGGTCCGGGGGGAGAACACCAGCCCCCTAGAGCTTCCAGCAAAGGTCAGGATACAGATTGGAACAAGCTGGACAAAAATACCAAACAAAACAAAAGCAAAAAGCAAGGAAGCAGACTTAGCTTGAAATACAGGAACCAGGATCATAGGACAAGAGCACAACAGATTAGCTCTGAATTCAACGATGCCAGGCATTGAACTGAAGGTCCAGGGAGCTTATATAGCAACGCCCCTGAACTAACGGCCCAGGTGAGGATATAGGAAAAGACAGAAGCTCCAGAGTCAAATCACTAATGACCACTAGAGGGAGCAAAAAGCAAAATCACAACAGAAAGGTGCTGATGTGGTGAATTGGTCCTCTGCGGCCGTTGAGGTTTTTCAGGAGCTGAAACGTCGTTTTTCTTCGGCCCCTGTGTTGCGTCAGCCAGATGTTTCGCTCCCTTTTCAGGTCGAGGTTGATGCTTCTGAGATTGGAGCAGGGGCTGTTTTGTCTCAAAGAAGTTCTGATGGCTCTGTGATGAAGCCATGTGCCTTCTTTTCTAGAAAGTTTTCGCCTGCTGAGCGTAATTATGATGTTGGCAATCGGGAGCTGCTAGCTATGAAGTGGGCATTCGAGGAGTGGCGACATTGGCTTGAGGGAGCCAAGCACCGCGTGGTGGTCTTGACGGATCACAAAAATCTGACTTATCTCGAGTCTGCCAAGCGGTTGAATCCTAGACAGGCTCGGTGGTCGCTGTTTTTCTCCCGTTTCGATTTTGTGGTCTCATACCTTCCAGGTTCTAAGAATGTGAAGGCAGATGCCCTTTCTAGGAGTTTTGTGCCTGATTCTCCGGGAGTCCCTGTGCCGGCTGGTATTCTCAAAGAGGGGGTAATTCTGTCTGCCATCTCCCCTGATTTGCGGCGGGTGCTGCAGGAGTTTCAGGCTGATAGACCTGACCGTTGTCTAGCGGAGAAACTGTTTGTCCCTGATAGATGGACTAGCAGAGTTATTTCTGAGGTTCATTGCTCGGTGTTGGCTGGTCATCCTGGGATTTTTGGTACCAGAGATTTGGTGGCTAGGTCCTTTTGGTGGCCTTCCTTGTCACGGGATGTGCGTTCTTTTGTGCAGTCCTGTGGGACTTGTGCTCGGGCTAAGCCCTGCTTTTCTCGTGCCAGTGGGTTGCTTTTGCCCTTGCCATTCCCGAAAAGGCCTTGGACGCATGTTTCCATGGATTTTATTTCAGATCTTCCTGTCTCTCAAAGGATGTCTGTCATCTGGGTGGTTTGTGATCGCTTTTCTAAGATGGTCCATTTGGTACCCTTGCCTAAATTACCTTCTTCCTCTGATTTGGTGCCATTTTTTCAACATGTGGTTCGTTTGCATGGCATTCCGGAGAACATTGTGTCAGACAGAGGTTCCCAGTTTGTCTCTAGGTTTTGGCGGTCCTTTTGTGTTAAGATGGGCATTGATTTGTCTTTTTCTTCGGCTTTCCATCCTCAAACAAATGGCCAAACCGAACGAACCAACCAGACTTTGGAAACCTATCTGAGATGCTTTGTTTCTACTGATCAGGATGATTGGGTGACCTTCTTGCCATTGGCTGAGTTCGCCCTTACTAATCGGGCTAGTTCGGCTACTTTGGTTTCGCCTTTTTTTTGCAATTCTGGTTTTCATCCTCGTTTTTCTTCGGGGCAGGTTGAGCCTTCTGACTGTCCTGGTGTGGATTCTGTGGTGGACAGGTTGCAGCAAATTTGGACTCACGTAGTGGACAATCTGACGTTGTCCCAGGAGAAGGCTCAACGTTTCGCTAACCGCCATCATTGTGTTGGTCCCCGACTTCGTGTTGGGGATTTGGTTTGGTTGTCTTCTCGTTATGTTCCTATGAAGGTTTCTTCTCCTAAGTTTAAGCCTCGTTTCATTGGTCCTTATAAGATTTCTGAAATTCTCAACCCTGTGTCATTTCGTTTGGTCCTTCCAGCTTCTTTTGCCATCCATAATGTGTTCCATAGGTCGTTGTTGCGGAGGTACATGGCGCCTATGGTTCCCTCCGTTGGTCCTCCTGCTCCGGTGTTGGTTGAGGGGGAGTTGGAGTATGTGGTGGAAAAAAATTTGGATTCTCGTATTTCGAGACGGAAGCTTCAGTACCTGGTTAAGTGGAAGGGCTATGGTCAGGAGGATAATTCCTGGGTTGTTGCCTCCGATGTCCATGCTGCCGATTTAGTTCGTGCCTTTCATTTGGCTCGTCCTGATCGGCCTGGGGGCCCTGGTGAGGGTTCGGTGACCCCTCCTCAAGGGGGAGGTACTGTTGTGAATTCCGTTCTCGGACTCCCTCCTGTGGTCATGAATGGTACTTTGGTTAGTTCTGCTCTTGGACTCCCTCTGGTGGCTTCGAGCAGAACTGCTGGTCACTGAGGTTGGCTTTATCAGCTGCTCTCGTTTACTTCTATGCTGGCTTCCTATTTAACTCCACTCAGATCGTTACTTCATGCCAGCTGTCAATGTTTCAGTATTGGTTCAGATCTCTCTTGGACTTCTCTGAGGACCTGTCTACTCCAGCAGAAGCTAAGTCTTTGCTAGTTCATTTGTTGTAACTGCTTCCTGAATATATTTTTTAGTTCTGCTATTTCTAGTCCGGCTTGCTATCATGATATGCCTTTGCTAGCTGGAAGCTCTGGGGGTGCAGAGTGGCACCTCCACACCGTGAGTCGGTGTGGGGAGTCTTTTTGCTTACTCTGCGTGGTTTTTTGTAGTCTTTTGTGCTGACCGCATAGTTCCCTTTTCTATCCTCTGACTATTTAGTGAAATCTGGCCTCCTTTGCTAAAACCTGTTTCATTCCTGTGTTTGTGACTTTCCTCTTAACTCACAGTCAATATATGTGGGGGTCTGCCTTTACCTTTGGGGAATTTCTCTGAGGCAAGGTAAGGCTTCTATTTCTATCTTTAGGTGTAGTTAGCTCTTAGGCTGTGTGTGTGATAGGAGTAGGGTTTGCGGTCAGCAGAGTTCCCACTTCCCCAGAGCTAGTCCCGATTTTGAGTTTACTCATCAGGTCATTCCGGGTGCTCCTAACCACCAGGTCCATAACACACTGCTGTCCATCCTGTCTATCTGACCTAATAATGGAGATTCCAGGGGTGCTGAGGAAAGAAGAGGCTGCTCACACTGCTGTCCACCCTGCCTATCTGTTCTATTACTGGAGATACTAGAGGTGCTGAGGTAAGAAGAGGCTGCTCACACTGCTGTCTACCCTGTCTATTTGATCTAATACTGTAGATGCTAGAGGTGCTGGGGCAAGAAAAGGACACTCACACTGCTTTCCACTATGTCTATCTGATCTAGTACTGGGGATACCAGGAGCACTGAGGTAAGAAGAGGCTGCTCACACTGCTGTCCACCCTGTCTATCTGATCTAATACTGGAGATACCAGGAGTACTGAGGTAAGAAGAGGCTGCTCACACTGCTGTCCACCCCGTGTATTTGATCTAATGCTGGAAATACAGGTAGAGCAGTGTTAAGAAGAGGCTGCTCACACTGCTGTCCACTATGTCTATCTGATCTAATACTGGAGAATACCAGAGGTGCTAAGGTAAGATGAGGCTGCTCACACTATATAATGACAAGTTATGCAATTTTATAATATATTTTGTGTATCAATTCCTTACATTTGTCAATATAACTGTGTGTCTAAATATAAAATCAGTTGCACTCGGATGTACAATATGGTTCCATAGAACTATTAAAGCCATCTGTGCTTACCTGCAGCCTCTTGACAATGTGGTTTATTTCGTTTTCCACTTCTGTCTCATTGCTTGCAATTGGGCACAAAGCTAGTCTTCCGGCCCGACCATAGTAAAGATCCAATCCTCCTTTAGAAGAATAAGTCCAGCCAAGTACATCCCTACATGAACAGTGAAAGCTGACCGCTCCTTCACGCTCTTTTTTCGGGTCAACTAATACCAACATTTCAGAAGATATCCCCAGCATGTAAATACTTTCTGGAATGGAGACGTTGACAGCCTTAACCGTCCAGGCTAAGGAACCAGAACTATGGAATTCTGGAGGAACACTGTACGCCCAACGGGTTCCTTTTCCCCCTTTGTCCCCAGTTCCTGTGCTTCCTGCTCGATCCCTTTTCTTGGAAAGACCCAATATGGCTAGTTTAGAGGAGCATGAATCCAGAGTGGTGGTAGTAACATGATCTCTAGCCAAATCCCTTAAGTACTCTTCCCTGGTTCTGGTAGCCATGGCTAGAAATTTGCCTCCACGTTCAGCTGCATTCTCACCATTTACAGCTTTGGAAAGCAAAAAGTCTCTAAGTTCAGGAGAGCGTCGTAATAAATTAGTGGGCAGAGTGGGCCCAAAGGGTGGAGTGTCGGCTGTGCGGGTAACGGCAACACTGTAACTGGTGTGATTGGCACATGGATTGTGAACACGAACCACAATGAATACATGTTGGAAATGGGAACGAATAGTCTGTGGAGTAAAGGGAAGAGCACCCGGTTCTTGGAAGACAATCGTCACAATGTCATTGCCAATATGTCTTTTACGAAGTAACTGAAAAAAAAATAGGATAATTAAAAAAAAGAATATGGCAAAATTCCTTTATTTTTCCATTTAATATTCATATTTTACTCAATGGAATAGCTAAATTAAAGGGGTTTATTAGGGCTTATATAATAGGATAGGCCATCAGTATAAGATTGGTGTAATACACAGCAGCCTATCAGACACTGCAAAGAAGTAAAAACTCCAGACTTATAAAATATGATGCTGATTTATTATTTTGCATGCCAGTCTTGATGAAGTGTGCACTGGTGTTTCTTGTTCTCATTATTGTTGTTGATGGAGGGACAAGTGACCCGACCTGTCCATCAGACCCCGCCTGTCCATCAGACCCCGCCCATAAAAGATCACCACACATGGGAATGCTGCTTTTCTATTGGAGGAGGCTGATGGACAGATCTGGTCACATGTTCCTCCATCAGCAGCCATTGTGAGAAGAGGAGAACTGTGCAATCTGGGAGGAAGAAGGGGGAGAACCTGTGTGATACTTATATATTGGTAAGTTCCACAAAGACATGTACATTTTTAAAATTAAAGTGGACAATCCCTTTAGATTAAAGAATATTACCCAGAAATGGTAGCTAAATTCCTTCTATTATTACGAGCAAAGAAAATGATGAAGATCTAATGAATTCCAAAACAAAGTTTTCAGAAAAGCTGTCAATTATTTCCGACTACCTGCTGACTGTTGCTTGCTGTGAATGGAAGCATTGTTGAAACGTGGAACATGATCTCGTAGTCCTGGTAGCGGGTGTAGAGCGAGTGTGTGCCTGTACTGTCAGCTGCGAAGAAGACAAATGGATTTATAGTGGGAGAAGATAAACTGTGCTGGTGAAAAATGTCTAAAATAGCTTACTTTTGTTGTCCAACTGCGCTCTGTACTTGTCAAACCCTTTTAGTTTGACTTCGTCTCCCAGTAAGCTCAGGAACTCCTTGAAAGCCGGTCCTGCTGTCTCATTATTATACATCTCCTCCTCTGATGACTGTCCACTACGGCAATACAGAATACCAATCTTTCGCTGAAAACTGAGCTGGAAGAAGAGACATAGTAATATATTACGTATTAAAAATTGTGGCTGAATCACATATCAAAGACATCTCACGCAGGAGTCTGATATCGGCTCTGCCCTTACTGAGTCAGAATGGTCTCAGATTTGGTCCTCTTCAACCGGCGGAATTCTCAATTCCTTAATGGTATAGACAAACTATAAGGTGTTGACTAGATGGTACTTAACCCCAACTAGAGTTGCCAAGGCAGTTCCCGGCTACTCTCTCAAGTGTTTTAGAGGTTGTGTTTCTGACTGGGATATGTACCATATTTGGTGGTTGGGCCCGGTGGTGCGCAGATTTTGGACTAGGGTATATCACTTTACTATCTCAGTCACAAATACTAAACTTAAAAAAAATCCTTGGGAAACCTTACTTAACAAACATATCCCTACAATCCCTAAACACACCCAAATTCTCATCTCTACCCTCTCCTAGTGTATCCTCATCCATCCCCTGTAGACTGTGAGCCATCGCGGGCAGGGTCCTCTCTCCTCCTGTACTTGTGTGTGCCTTGTTTTACTCATGTTTATTGTACTTGTCTGTATTGTCTTGTCACATGTAAAGCGCCATGGAATAAATGGCTCTATAAAAATGAATAATAATAATAATCTCATTTATATATTCCTAGCAAGCTATAGCCTTGGCCTGGAGAAAATCAGGTCTAGATCTGTCAGAAGTCAAGACACGCCTTTCTTCGTATATGATCAATGAAAAATTATCTGCCATACTTATGGATAAAGTCTGTACATTTAATAAAATGTTGCTTTCCTGGTTGGAATACACAGACCACACTCCCTTCGCCACACCCTCACTTCATTTACATGCTCCTGACTCCCCAGACTCATCCTAATTCGATATATTAAATTTAGTTTCGACTAACCCCTCCCTCAGGCTCCTTTTCCCCCCTCCTTTACCCTTTCCTCCTTCCCATCAGTGACAGTAGCCCCTCCCCTTGTACTCCACCCATCTAAATGTTTTGTTTTTATCACTGCACTATACCTGTTTGTTATGTGAATAATTCTTCAATAAAAATCCATTGTTGAAAAAAAAATTGTGGCTGAATGAGGGGGCCACCTATACCCAAACTGGAGGGCCCTTTACTAGTAGAGAGTGGTAATTGTTGCAGTCTGCACAGTAAACCTAAGATTTAAGATGTAAGCTTATTTGGGAAGATATTCTTTCCAACTCTCCCATACACATGATAGATAACACCTATATATACAGTAAATAACCTAGGATCCACCATTTAGGTGATGACACAGCTCACCTCCACCTCCTGACTCCTGCACAGATTACAAAGGATACCTGCAGCCTATCTCCTGCCCCTCTCTGCACAATGAATTCTGCACAGATCACAGAGCATGCCTGCAGCTTTGCTCCTTTCTTTCCCTGCACAATTACCTCTGTACAGATCACAAAGCATGCCTGTGTCTTGGCTTCTCTCTTTCCCTGCACAATTACCTCTGTACAGATCGCAGAGCATGCCTGCAGCTTTGCTACTCTCTTTCCCTGCACAATTACTTCTGTACAGATCACAGAGCATGCCTGCAGCTTTGCTACTCACTTTCCCTGCACAATTACCTCTGTACTGATCACAGAGCATGCCTTCAGCTTGCGCCACTATTTCCCTGCACAATGACCTCTGCACAGATCACAGAGCATGCCTGCTAAACTCTCCAATGGAAGTTATTGGGGTGGATTCATGCAAATTGTGAAAAAAGAGTCTCTGTTGCCCATTTTGGCATGTTTATCAAAAGCAGAATTAGAAACTGAGTCTTCTTTGTAATTGGTTTATAAGTGCACGCCCATCAGCCACAGGTGATTTTAAGTAGTTAGCTGGTCCACTCCTGACCCATAAATTGTAGGCTTTTTTGCCAAGGAGAGGTGACAAAACAGGACAAGGACCCAACTTTCGAAGGATGCCTTGACGTGGCAGTTGGGCACACATATATTGGCCAATTTATGCACCAAGCACCTTCTTTTCCACTGTATTTTTCATACCAATTTTTACAGATGAATATTTCATATATTAAACATTATATAGCGCTTTTTCCCCCATTTTCTATGGCAGTAATGCATCTTCAATGTTCTAGATTAATCATTGCTGGTAAATCATGGTGCAACTTTTATCATTTTTCTGATTATATGGGCAGCCATGACTTCTCTATATGTTGCGGTTAAATGGGGTTGCATTGCGACTCGCAAGGTATTGCGACAGCGACAAGCGAGTTGCCAAAAATCCAACTGGTTCTGACTGTGATTTGCTTCTTGCGTCAACATACTGTAAGGAGACCCAATTCCCTTGCATTATGCTGCAATATAGATCTTTGGCATGCCTGAAATTGCTCTGTATTTCCAGATTTAGACCGTTTCATCAATCTATTCCAATGAAACATCTACAGTTTCTTATATCCATGTGGCTGCTGTAAATCGTATCTCTAAACTGCTGTTAACAGAGCAAAGTTATAATTCATGCAAAATGGTTAAATGCCCCATAGACATTAAACAAAAGTCGGATGATCCTGACAGTCTAATGAGTACAGAGACCTTCCAACTCTTCCAGAAGAAGGTCTTGCCTGTTGGATTTTCAGTAGCCGTGCCTTTTGTTCTCCAGGAGGACACTCCTTTGTTTTCTTTTGGTGTACTGCTGCTATACTACTTTGCCAGCAGCTCTCTACGAGGCAGATGTAGGTCCCAGTGGTGTGACCGACATCTATCACACATTTGCCATACATTGTATCAATATGCCAAAGATACATTCAGATGGGAACACCCCTTTAAGGTTGTTGCAAAGAGCCCGTACAGTGGCACACACAATTAATTTTCTATTAAAATCATACAGAATGTATGCCTCTGTAAATGAGAGCCATACGGAGACATGGCTAGCCATCTTCAAAATTTGAAGCACTTGGCTTGGTTCTTGCTAAAATGCAAGTTCTGTATATTTTGTATTTCCCCTTCAGTCTATGTGAATTTCCGCTGGATGATCTGGCTTCCTCTCGGGCAGGTTAATGAGCTTCCTGAAAGCTTCACTGTGTTAGGAACAGATGTGCTTGAATAAAGATCAGGCTGAATAATTCTGTCGAGTATTTTGGCACTGTGTACATAGAGGATTAGAAAGTGCAAGGATAATCAATCTGCTCTCTATTTCTTTGCCAACACAATAGAAGATACCCTACGTAATATTTAATAAGAGAAACAGTTCATGACTTATAAGTAATTTAATGAAAAGTGTAATGTACACTCACCCCTTGCTCATCCAACTTGAGGAGAGTCTCCGGTACTTTCGGAGAGTTAGATGCAAGCCGTAGACACTGCAGATTAACTTCTGGTACAATGTATTCAAGAAGCTTTTTAGGTGAAATGGCTCGGGAAGAATTGGGTCTTATAGATGACGGAAAGGCTTCCTCTAGGATGGACCCTCGAAGAGTCTTTAACTTTAAGCAGAAAATTTAGCACATGGTTAAATAACTTCTTTACACCAGCCAATAATTGATGAATGAGTGTTCATATGATGAGCTGAAGAACTACAATTGTTAACCTCTATCTCCCACAACCAGCTTTTCAAACTATGTTTTCTGTGAAATGCGACAGTGTTTCAGAGTAAATCATACCTGGCTACAATCGCACAGCCAGAGTCTGATTCATACTGCCTGTAGTTTGGGCAGCATGAAAGTAATAACAGATTCCTTACCTGGAATTACCCCATTAATGTATAGACTGTATTACTATGGCTTAGGAAAATAAAATAATTTTTTTTATGTATTTCATGTAGATTTATATTGTCTTATGAGATAACATATTATTAGTATACTGTCAGGGAGGATGAGCTGTCATCATCTACATAACAACTGTGTGACAGGAACTGTCTAGTTATAATCAATAACTGTGATAGGAGTTTCTGCCCCTCAGTGGTACACTGCATGTAACTTTTTCATGCAGGTAGTTCTGGTGACTGAGATGGTGATGCTCTCCAGAGAACATAAAGTCATACAATTCCAAAGGGGGAGAGGTTGACATGACATGACCCAAGGGAGAAGAAGAATTTTTGTATATCATATAGAAAGGAAGGTAATGATGGCTGAATTATAGGACTTGTATAACAGAGGTAATCTTTTACCTCAGTTGTTCGGAATATTAATCTATAGTTATACTGGACACCATTGGCACCTTCTCTCTCATCCCTCCGTATGCTTATTGCCACGGGTCCCAGTCTTTCATCAACTCCAAAAAAATTCTGATGTTCTGGAAAAAAAAATACAAAATTATGTAACTTGTTAATAAAACACTAAAGCGAATAATAAATAAATTAAGTTACTGACCTTTTCCATAAAAATACTTTCGGTAATATAGTGCACCCAGGTCTTGATATTCCACAAAATAGCTGCTGTCTCTGATCCTCTCTCTAGCTTCCTCTAATACTGACACAGAAGCATTTGGCCCCCGAACTGGAAAACTGATAAGTGGTGTATGGAGAAACGAAACAGAACAAAAATCCCATCCTTGATCTTTTTGGCCTTCTGCTTCTTCTCCTCCTACTTCATTGCGAAAATATGGACAGCTGAGCAAGAGTTCATTGTCTTTTCCATCTCCAGGGTCACCTGGATCTTCTGGGGATGACAAAGATCTTCTAGGTGAAGAATTAGTCCTTATCTGAGAGGCAGCAGATGCCCCACTTCTCACATTTTTTCTAACTTCTGATTCCCTTCTTCGAAAAGGGTCAAATAGTATACTCTGGATGTCATGGTGAGCAAAACTTTTTGGTCTCGGGGCTACAGGATCCCCTTCAGGAGGTTTTTCCTTTATCTCATGGGCCGATGGCCCTTGGCTGTTTCCAGCCAGCCCAAGCAGTATGAATGGATCTTTAAATCGTGGGGCAGAAGGGCTTCCAGAACCTTTATCACGAGGATCGAACTCTGACTCTGAAAGAGAGCGTGCTCCGCCGTTGTGCTTGCTGTTCCCTGGGGCTATCAAGGACTTAGACTCGCGAGGACTCTTGTGAGGGGAAGATCGAGATGGAGGTTGGCGGAGCTTACGCACAAAGAGGTCATCGGACTGCATCTCATAAGAAACTCATTTATGAATTTTAAAAGGTTCCAGGTCTTCAACTATTTAGAACTTCATAAACTATAATAACCCGTTCCTCTCTATATATATTTATATATTTTTTTGTGTGCTTTTTACTTAGATTTCTTAGTATGTGCTGTATTTTCTTATTTATTTTTAACTTGTCTCTTTCATTATTTTACTTTTCTTGTACGTCACAGTTTGATTGTTGTTTCTCATTATGTTTCTGTAGGAAGTCAAACTTTATGTACTTGTTTCTTTTGTCTTGGTCCTAGTTCCTTCTCGTCTATTTTCACATACTGTTCTACCTGGATTTACTCTACTTTGTTCCTCTTGGTTCCTCGTACTGCTTTCTTCTTTCATCCTCTTTGTTTTGTTGCTTTATTAAACATTTCCTCCCCATGTGCTTTTTATATTTAATCTAGGTTAAAAGTCCACAAAAGCAGTTCAGGCCTAAAGGAAGAAAATAGAGAACATTAAACTGCAGTGAGTGGAAGAGTTCTTTTAAAGTTTATATTGATAACATTATTTTTTACAGAAATTTTATGCAGTAAATGATAGAGAAACTTAAAAGTGCGGTCACATAAACATTATATAACATTTATTCCCAGAATTGGTGATAAATGTATGATCACTGGTGGTCCAACTGCTAAGAACCCCACCAATCCCAATAATAGGGAGTCCAAAACCTCCTGTGCGAGTATAGTAGTGCACATGTGCGACCACTGGTCTATTCACTGTCCATAGAAGTGGTGGTCGCACATGCTCACTACGACATTGTGTCTCCTGTTCTCATGATCGCTGGAGGTCTCAGGAGTTGTCATTCAATTGTGTAATTGCCTTCTTAAAGAAATGTGTATATAGGTATACGTTTAGTAAGGCAGGTGAAGTAATGAAGACTTTCTGAACTTTTCAGACTTTTTATTGCACCATTATAAGAGTGCAGAAGCACAAGTGCTAGTGGCACTAGCGATTCTTGCTCTTCTGTCCTATAATGATGATCAGACTGACTACACAACAATCCTCAAAATTTATCATAGTCACCTTTGCTTAGACAATTCTTTTTTTTTAGCTGAGTGCCACAGAACGAACACCCTTTCGGTATTGCTTATCAATAGTTATCAACATTTCTGATGATGTTTAAGGGAAGCCCTAACCCCCACCTAGTATAGGCATCTCCCACTCAACCTGGAAGACCCACTTTGGGGCGGAATTTACATGGATTGATAAGGTATGACACCTTTTCCTATTTTTTATTATTGTAAACTTTTTTTTTTACATCATGGGGTTAGACATAGACAACTATCGTACTTTAAATCCACCATTAATAAATTAGAGACAGTTTTGTCCATATAAGATTTCTTTACTCAGTGTGTATGTGTGTTGTTGCCCCGCTATCTTTGGTTTTCCCCTAACAGCTCTTTATATATAAGATAAAATCTATGAATGATTATATAAGCAAGTGGATCTCCCCCGATCATAAATTTTATGTTTTAAGTTGGTTCTTTCTCCAGAACAGTATAACAAAGAGAAATAATGTCGACATAGTCTAGGTTGGCATCTCAAATAAAGAGGAATACAAAGTTCCATTTCTGGAACATTTTCATCTCCATTGTGATAAACAGTGTGATGACATATTTCCTGCCGTTTTCTGTTAGAGCACAATATTAGGTTCTGCTTTAATTACATATGCAGTATGAAAATAACAAATGTATGTCTGGGAACTGTTAGGCTCTATTCACATGTTCAGTTGTCATCCATTTGTTAAGGATTCAGCATGAAAACAACGGATCCATTGCAAAACGGAGTGAACGGGTTCTTGTAATGGAACGTTTTATTTCCTGTTTTATGATACAAAAACAGATAAAAAAAAATCTGGAACTACTACTAGACGTGAACAAAGCCTAATGTTTAAAGGGACAAAACAAACTGAAAACACTAAAAATATATCTTTCCTATAAATTTGTAATGAAAGCTTATCTTTAAGAAAGATTCATGTAGCCAAGTTTATCAATCAATCTGCAACTTTTAGATTTGAACCCCAATTGTTAATTTGATTTTTGTCAGTAATTTCTTATGATTTGAAAGTTATATTTGCAAACCAAGAAATAAAAAGTTGCCATAAGTATTTGCAGTATTGGAGTTACATACACCTCATACATCCCTTAAAAAATAATGCACATAAAACTAACATATAACCTGAGATGAGATGTGACATGCATAGAAGTGACAAAAATGGCAAAAAAAGGAAAAGAAACATAGTAGAACAAACATAGTATTTTCCCTCAATGCGCTAAATCTGATAATATTGATCAGAAGGTAAGGAAAGATGTCGTATCAGGATAGAAAAGCAAAAAGGAAAAATACTAAAGTACCTTGAAATAGAAGTTCAGTCTTGTATGTGAGACAGAGACACTCTAAAGTGTGAGTGCGTGTGATGGAAGAAAACACCAAAAGCTTGTGGTTTATGAGCGGTATAGCGGAACTGAAATTTTAGAGACAAATAAAAAAAGGAACCAAAATAATGAAGCTTGCTTAAGTAGAGTCATAAAACTTAGCTGGAAATTAACGTTGTGCCTCATGGCAATATTCCAGATATGGGTCACCTTAGGTTCTGCCGTGCTTGACGCTTCCAGAACCCATATTGTAATGCCGATGTCCCTGCATGGTGCCTCCTGCTACCCCAGTAGGGACGGTAATATGTTTACTGCCACAGCCGCATGGCTGTGCCTCCTAATCTGACTCCCACGGCAGCTCCCATGCCCAGAGTCAACCGGCAACACACTTAGGACGTGTGCACTCCACACTTCTTAATGGTGCAGTGCACGCACGCCATAATGTGTCCCCAGCCTATAGCTGGGAAACATCATGTATTTAAGGCACCCTTCCTTGAGGGTTGCCTGAGCAACTTTAGTGTCTTGTCAGTCTTGCACTTGCTACTTAGTTGTTCGGTCCCTGTTCCTGATTCCATCCTGTCCATGTCTGAACCTGAATCCGCCTCAACCTGAATCTGTACCAGTGTCTATGCCATTAGTTATTCTGTTCCGGTCCTGCCTTGGATTCGAAAGTCTTTATCTACGTCCCTGTACCAAGAGTCTGTACTGGGACTCCAATCCCATTCTTCCTTGGACTCTGAGTCCATACCTGCATCTGTGACCTTTGGGGTAAGCTGCTGCACTACTGGAACAACCCTGGAGTGATATCTGGCGGCTACCTACAGCTCAGGGTAACCACTCCTTCAGAGGCTCTAGTCACTACCAGGTAGCCGTTTAGTTACACCCTCCATAGTAGGCCAGGTCTGTGACGCAGTGGGTCCACACCAACCAGGGTGACAGATATGCTGCATAATAGGGAGGTGTTTGAGCAACTTTAGTGTCTAGTCAGTCTTGCACTTGCTACTTAGCTGTTAGGACCTGTGGAATGTGTTGTGTATGTGCATTACTGGGGGTAATTCCAGTGTTGCTGGGTCAGCTGATGTGGTGGTGACCACTCCCACTATCCTTTAAATGGTCACCTTATGCATCAGCTGACTGTTGGTTATAAGAGTTTATCTTTGGAGACCAGCCTAGCAGGAGCAGCTCTCCGGTGTCGCCACTTCTGGTGTTTGGAGTCCTGTTGCTGTGCTATCTGCGGTGTGGCGCTTGGCAGAGGTGTCTGGAAGCTAAGTGCTATATTTTCACCTTGTCCCTTTGGTGTTTGTCACTGTCCCGTGCTTTATTATCTGCAGTGGTGAGGCTAGTGCTCCTTGCCGGCCAGTGCACTAGCCAGGGCAGTATTAGGTTACAGTGAGGGACTTAGGTTCGTGACGGTGGCGGGGGGAAGGACCCACTTAAGGTGTTAGGGGAATGCAGGGACAGGCTCAGGTGGTGACCATCCCCATTACCCTATCTGTAGGGCCTTCCTTTCCCCAATACTATCCTGTTGTGTGTGTGTTGCACTGTCCGCTGACCGACTACAAGTTGCGTCGCAATACGTATCGTGACAAAGTCCATGTATGTTTGTGGACGTGTGCAGTGTCGGACTGGGGTGCCAAGGGCCCACCAATAACAGTAACTCTGGAGGCCTGCTGTTCTACTACATGCAAATACTACCTTACCCTCATTCACAAATTTGCCTTTGCTTCTATATAACAATAAATTGTGCAGAATATTAAATTAATGACGATATGCTGTCATTGTCTGTACATAGTAAATCAGGTTAATTGTAACAACTATTGCTTTTATGCAGTGCAGTGGGGCCTACCGGGGGATTTACCTGTTCTCCTGTGGGCCAGTCTGAGCATGGCAAAAAATCACACGGAGACGTGTTAGTTTTTTATCAGAGTCATGGATCAAAATTACCCATACAAGTCCATGAAAAATAAATTACCGACTTCTGAGTGAAGCCTAAATCTTTTCTTAGGCTCTCGTTCCCATGCTGTACTTCATTTATCCAGTGTGAATTATTTACAGCAACGTCAACCCCGAGATAAAACCTGCATTCTGTTACCTCTTTTACTTCCTTTTCCTCTTTCGGCTAAATTACACCATGATTCATATACATGCTAAAGCGGAAGCTCTGTATACAACGTTATATAGGCAAACCACTGTTAAACACTGGAACATACAGAAGAACAAATTATACCACAATTAGTCACCTAACAGTTAATAGTAGCGTAGTAGCACTCCGGGCTATAGAATGAACAAAAAAAGTGTTAAAAGTAAAGTGTGACCAATGCTGAAGATAACACCAGATAAATCTTGATTAGCAAAAAGGCAGAGTAAGGACAATGTGCCATTTATTTTCTGTGTGCAGTGCTGAAATTGCTGAAATACATTATATTTTACGACAACATGTGTTTTGTGCACCCAACATGCAACATCTTGCTTTTGATGATTAAGCAAGATCTGAGAATACATTAAAAGAAATCTTAAGGAGCACCATAGAGAAGTGCTAAAACTTTATTAGCCTTTACATAACAGAAATTACAAGTCCATCATCAAATAAGGTCCTCTCCCGCATAAATCTTTCATGTCGTCCACATTATACCTTTGTCCTGATCCTTCCCTTTCATTGTGAAGCACAAAAGGAAAAATATTTCTGTCTGGAATTCTGTGCACATACACAATGCTGTATGTGAATCAGATTTGCAGACTTTTTGATAAGCTTTTTTTCTATCTTAACCCTGCTGTTCTGTTCGGGTCATAGTGACCCGAACAGACTTTTTGCGGCCCTGTAGATTTTTTTCTGTAAGTCTCTAAAACTTGAGACTCCTTGACTTTTCCTCATTTGGGGGGACCTACATATGAGTATATATATATATTTTTTTTTTCGTTTACTTTTTGCTACACGAAAAAAGTTACACTAGTTCTGTTCGGGTCATAGTGACCCGGCATCGTTTTTTACAGCTGTGAGGCCATATTTTCAGTGAAATAAAGGACTTATAACCTCAGTTGGGTCTATTTATTGCATCTACTATTGTATATCAATTGATTTTTTTCCTAAATTATTTCTATGGGGTCGTACGCGCGCTCTACCGGGGGTATGCATTGAGATCTGCGCACCATAAAAATGGCTTTATATTGATTATTTTTGGTGCGCAGGCTATTCTAAAATGTAGAGTGCATCCGGAGAGATCACTAGGTGTGCACTACACATGTATATTTTGCGCAGAACGGACTGCTCAGAACGCGCTGTCTAAGACGGTTTTTGTTTGTAAATCTGAGCTGTAAAGTCTTGCAAATAATTTTTTTGGCTAAGTAAGTCTGTCTTCCTGGCTTATCTGCTTGTTTTCAGAAGTTTTCAAAATGTTTGATTTGATTGTTTTGATTTTTTTTTTTTTTTACAAAAATGTGTATTTTTCTATTTTCGTTTTGCTCATTGATCTGTTTTTTCAGAATAAAAACAAAAAAAAAAGATTTCTGTTTCATTTTTCTTTTTTTTACTACCAAACATGTTCACAAACAGTCTAGTAAGCAAAAAGTTATAAAATAAAATGAGTTAGAGTGTCTAAAATCAAGGTTTAATAAGCCGGGTCATAGTGACCCGAACAGAACTAGTGTATAGTAAATGCGAACAGAACAGCAGGGTTAAATGGTCTCTGTGGTTTGAAGAATCTTCACGTAAATTAATAATAGAAGCAAATGTAAGAAACTTTATTGTATATTTTAGCAAATAAATGTGCTTTTTTCTCCACTTATGAGCCACTTCACCCTGCCTCCTGAACTTACCATTTCAAGGCACAGTTAAAATCTGTGCTTATAATAAGACAAACTGGCAATTAACTACTAAAATCCATGCCTAAAAGAAAAACTGGAGACATACTGCTAAAATCCATGCTTATAATAAGACAAACTGGTGATTTACTGCTATAATCCATGCTTATAATAAGACAAACTGGCTACTTGCTGCTAAAATCTGTGCTTATAATAAGACAAACTGGTGACTTACTGCTAAAATCCATGCTTATAATAAGACAAACGGTCGACTTACTGCTAAAATCCGTTCTTAAAATAAGACAAACTGGCTACTTACTGCTAAAATCCATGCTTATAATAAGACAAACTGGTGACTTTGTCTTATTATAAGCATGGATTTTAGCAGTAAGTTGCCTGTTGGTCTTATTTTAAGCATGGATTTTAGCAGTAAGTAGCCAGTTTGTCTTATTTTAAGAACGGATTTTAGCAGTAAGTCGCCTGTTTGTCTTATTATAAGCATGGATTTTAGCAGTAAGTCACCAGTTTGTCTTATTATAAGCACAGATTTTAGCAGCAAGTAGCCAGTTTGTCTTATTATAAGCATGGATTATAGCAGTAAATCACCAGTTTGTCTTATTATAAGCATGGATTTTAGCAGTAAGTCACCAGTTTGTCTTATTTTAAGAATGGATTTTAGCAGTAAGTCGCCTGTTTGTCTTATTATAAGCATGGATTTTAGCAGTAAGACAAACAGGCGACTTACTGCTAAAATCCATTCTTAAAATAAGACAAACTGGCTACTTACTGCTAAAATCCATTCTTAAAATAAGACCAACAGGCAACTTATCAAATCAGATTACAGCTGTCTGTTGGAGTGTATGAAGAGGGGAGGAGTGCAATGAAAAAAGAGAAGCAGACACTATAATGTTGCATTCTAGTAAGTGTTTTATCTCTCCCAAATGTGCTGGATTTACAATTACACTGCTCGCTACCTCGCTGAAACTACGCAACATGGGATAAGTACTGGAGACTAAAGAGCCAGAATCCCTAATGTCTCAGTGTCATCATTACAGTTGGTCTCTACCTACTAGCTCAGAGACAACTGAAAATTATAGACAAAAGGGCATGAGACTGATTGAAACGTTGAAAATTTTTGCAACTTTTAGAATTTTTATGCTTATCCTGGCCAGATCTGAAAACTTTTTAAAAAAATGGGCAGAGATCAGGAAGGATGGAGCATTGCCATGCCCCCCAAAAAACAGCGGGAATTACGACAGAAACCAAAGGGGAGGCAGAAATTATTCCTGGAAAATCTTTCAATAGTGCAAAGAGATAGGTTTCAACATTGAATAATTTACAGTAAACCAAGTATAATCATTTACTTTTCGTACCTGGCAAGTTTTAACCACAAGCTGCTATTGTCAATGACTTGTATACAAAGCCCTGACGCATTCGCTACATATATTCAACGATGCAGAAGAAGAGTCACAGACGTGTGATCTGTTCACACTTTTGTCAACCTTTTAGTTTTTCTGTTTCATCATAGGAATAAATAACAGAGTGCCGGATTTGTCATTGATGGATCATGATGCTGTCCTATCGATCCCACTGACTTTTCATCGGGTCCGTTGGGTTCCCCCGTAGACGTAGTGTTGTCTTTCTAATTTGACTAATGGCTTTGCATGTGGAGCTTTTCTTCCTGCCATAAATGATGAAGGATCCTAGCGGAAATGTGAGCAGGGCTCTGTATGTTGTGTTTTTACCTTGCTATTGATATTTCATTACATTTTAGTGAAAGCGGCTATTTGTGGGCTAAGCCAATATTAAAGATAACAAGGTCTATGAATTCACTTGGTAAAAAGATAATGCAGATTCATAAATATTTCATACCAGGAAAATGCTTGCCTTCCGAGTCTTAAGGCTACATGCCATGTCTCTACTATTCAAATGTTTGTGTTCATTTTGATAAATTACCATTGGAAGCTATGTTATGAATGCAAGAGCATAATGCTCCAAGTCAACTCTTCTCAATAGATCAATATATTCATCATGACAATCACATTGGTTTACACCACCTCAGCTAAAATCTTTTTAACAGGGCTAATGGATATTATTTACCCTTTTTGTAGTAGTATATATAAGTAGTCGACCATCATCAGATGCAATGACGTAACTCTTCTATAACTCTTCTCTGGTCCTATCAAAGCAAAGTACATCGGTGCTCACAGACATTTTCATGACTCCCGTGAGTTCTGTGTACAATTGTTTCATATGACACAATGTAGTACATCTGCTCTTGCAATGAGATTGTCCTCATCCAATCATAAAATTGTTTTATTCCTTGCCAAGAATTGAATTTCTCTCTCGAGAAAATGATCATAATATTATTATTGTTCATCATTCAATACCCCAAATGAGCACACCTCAGGGAGTAGGGGGCCGGGTCAGAGAGCGATCTAGAAAGTAAACAAGTCATCCAGATTCACTACAGAACATTACTAAGTCTAATGAAAAAAGTTGATTTTTTCATTATAAAACTGGCCATACACGAGATAGCTGTCATACGGCAGTCAACTATTTTTCCGAACTTCCCCATACACATGAGCATTCGGCTTAGCCAAGCATTCATATGTTTTCAGTGGGGAGATGGCCATTGCCAGAAGTGTCATATCCATTTCTCTCCTGAAAACAGAATTATCAGGTGCTGAAATTTCAACTTCTCACTCGCCACCATTATCTGTATTGGATAGATTGCTTGTCCAACCAAAATCGGTGGATTCAGACAATTTTTGTATGTGGTTTTTAAGCTTCCCAACCAATGACTCATCTATTCATGCAATACCAATAACCCTTGGGAACAACAAGTATGACTCTACCAGATGTGCACATTATATAATTTCCAAACGAGCAACATTGACCGTGTTGCTGGATGATCTTCTTAATTTAACAGCAGGGTCTACAAGCATTTGGGTCCATTCATGAGACCACAATACTCCTCTCCTTGATTCTGTTGCATCTGCACTGCATGGAATTCCTGATACAAGTCTTGAGTACCTGTACTGTCTATGCTATGCAGAGATATTGTTGCACTTGAAGAGGAGACATATCTTGATCCAGAGGTGTGGAATCATTGTCCCGAAGAAGTTTGGAATATGGGTCAAAGTAGGACAGGAACTGGTCAGGCAGTGTGTCTCTGCAAGTGACTTGAGCAAGACGCTCACGAAATGTCAAGAGAAATGTTAAAATTGCGAGCGGGAGAAAAGTGATCATGGGAGATTCCCTGCTAATGTCAGAGGCCAAGATTGACCAGGTTCAGCAACATTGATATGGTCGCAGCACCAAGAGGCATAGAATAGAGGGTCGTCATTATTGTTTGTATGGTATGGGATGTTCAGAATCCGAAACCATGTGAAGAACACTGCAGCACCTGCCAATAGCAAGAACAAGTGCACCTGGTGTTAGGGCTAGCGGAACGCACCAAATGGATATAGAGACTTTATTATAATATATGCGTTCGCAGCCCGGGGTCCACCGTGCAGGAGAACCTGCTGCTAGCAAATGGCAGAACTAAATGGTGGTATGAGCTACCTCTGTTACTTCACAGAGTAGCCATGAACTCAAAGCACTGTGCCCTGTTAAACTTCACAGTGGCACAGGCTAACTACCCAAACGAGAGCAGTCAGTGGTCATGCACCCACACAAAACTCCTCGCCGGAGGTGCCAGCATGCTATGGCCTTATTTCAGCCAGGTCCCTGAATACTCAAACACACAAACTCCTCGCTGGAGGTGCCAGCATTCTAGGGGCTTATTTCAGCAGGGTCCCTGAACACAATCATACGTGACCACACTGGCGCAAAGTACAACATAGAACAATACTAGCGCATGGCCGTGCGGCCATGCGAGCCTTAAATAGTTGCAGCACGTACAGGACCTTCCTAGAAGGACCAATGAGAGGCTGCCACAGAGAGTGAGCACCTACAGGACCTTCCTGAAGGACCAATGGCCTTAGCTGCAGTGTCTGATCATGTGACCCTCGATCTCCACTGAGAGATCTTACTCTGGGTATGCTCAGAATGAGAAAAGCAGGACTTAGTCCCAGAAGCGTCTGCTCGCCGCTGCCCAGCACTGACGTCAATGGCAGAAGCTGGAAAAGCAGCAGTAACTCTCTGTACAGAGTCAGACTGAGCGAGACGCTGGGACCGACGTCGACGCTGGGACTGACGTCTCCGCTGAGCAGGCTCCACTACGGCAGGAGAAGAATGGGAGACCGCAGCGGAGATGGCCCGAGATTCCCCCTGTGCAGAGGCGGGAACTCGACCCCTAACACATGGTGTCCTGCACAAGTGACCGCTTTGTGAATATTACTTAAACCCATTAAGTCATTTCACCATTGTGATAGGTTGAATTGGAGACTGAGTACTGTTACTATTACACAGAAAGACTTTTCCTAGTCATTATTGCCAAGATAGTTGATGTACTGTGATATTACTGTAGAAACTATCGAAAGTATATTCCACTTGTTACACCCGTCAACTTGTTACATACATGCTTGGTGTAAACTGCACTTTCTTGCACCTTTCTGACCTTATGCCACCATTCAGCCATATTCTTAAGGTCCTCATAAAGAATAGACTATCATCAGCCAAACCCGTCAATATCACCGATTTTAGACTAATCTTTACAAGGACCTTAAGAATGTGGCTGAATGGTGACATAGTTTAATGTCTATGGGGGCCTCCTAAGTTCCGACTGTTCCTCAATATATGAGGTTGAGGGTGATAAGAATCTGGCATGTATAATTTAGGAATGCCGATACTTTTGATCGATACGAGATAAGCTACTGCCTGTCAAGTCTGTCAGTTGCTCTCTCGAAGACAACACAGGAGAGCACTCGGCAGAATGAGCTCCCTCCCCTGTGTATGAGAGAGTCAAGAGAGATAGCTGCCTCCTAGCTGTATAAATTGTTTAGAGGGCTTTACAGTCCCACTTACACTTACCACCACAGTTGAAGGCAAAATAACCAACATTTATGGCTACATGATGACCATCTGAAACATGTCAAAGTCCTTCCTCTACTATTCTAACCAAGACATACTAGTGTCCCTGAGCATGGAACCATTTATGTTTTCACAACCATTTTGTACTCAAGTATTGATTTTGTCTCCTTTTGTGTCTGACCGTATGTGCTAGTTAGATAGTTGGGTATATGATTGTGCACTACAGAGAGGTGATGAACGATGAAGACCCCCCAATGTGCCAGCTTACTATAAACTGGCCAGAATATTATCATTACAAAGATGAAGCAACAAGAGGTTGGATAGTACCTACTATGCCCCATATACTAATCCTTCACAGTAAGGAAATCTGGAATCAACTGTGCTAAAACACGCTTATTAAAATAGATAAATCAATTGTAAAGAGTAGCAAGCAAGAGGTTTACAATACAGTCCTTCTGGGTACTAATATGATGAACTTCTGAATAATTTTATTTAGCGTCTGCCAAGATTTGATGGAACAAGTATTAAGTGTGACTACTGTGATTCCTCTTTCCACATCATCAAATAACAAAACCAGCCAAAAGTGTATTCTAACCTAAATGATTGAACATTTCATTTTTTAATCTATAGATTATTTTGTAATAACTTTCATTAAAGGGAATCTGACAGTAGGATCAATCCCACTATATGGACATGCAGGTCATAGGAAGCTGATTAAAATGATAATGAAATGATTGTTTAATTAAGCTGATAGGACTTGATTTGGAAACTCACTCACCTGTCTATAAAGGTACCTTCACACATAACGATTTCGTTAACGATATCCTTGCAACGTCACGCTTTTTTGTGACGTAGCAACGATCCCGCTAACGATCTCGTTATGTGTGACAGCGACCAACGATCAGGCCCCTGCTGGGAGATCGTTGGTCGTAGGGAATGATCAGGACCTTTTTTTGGTCGCTGATCACCCGCTGTCATCGCTGGATCGGCGTGTGTGACGCCGATCCAGCGATGTGTTCATTTGTAACCAGAGTAAATATCGGGTTACTAAGCGCAGGGCCGCGCTTAGTAACCCGATATTTACCCTGGATACCATTGTAAAAGTTAAAAAAAAAACAAAACACTACATACACACATTCCGATGTCTGTCACGTCCCCCGCCGTCAGCTTCCCGCACTGACTGTCAGTGCCGGCCGTAAAGAAGAGCACAGCGGTGACGTCACCGATGTGCTCTGCTTTACGGCCGGCGCTGACACAGTCAGTGCGGGAAGCTGAAACGGCGGGGGACGTGACAGACATCGGAATGTGAGTGTAGTGGTTTTTTTTTTTACTTTTACAATGGTAATCAGGGTAAATATCGGGTTACTAAGCGCGGCCCTGCACTTAGTAACCCGATGTTTACCCTGGTTACCCGGGTGCTGCAGGGGGACTTCGGCATCGTTGAAGACAGTTTCAACGATGCCGAAGTCGTTCCCCTGATCGTTGGTCGCTGGAGAGAGCTGTCTGTGTGACAGCTCCCCAGCGACCACACAACGACTTACCAACGATCACGGCCAGGTCGTATCGCTGGTCGTGATCGTTGGTAAGTCGTTTAGTGTAACGGTACCTTAAGACCGCACAGCTCACATGTTAGGCGTCGGGATTCACCCAGTGTGCGGGATGATAAGAATCATGAGGTCAAAAGGAACTGACCAAGGAGCACAGAGACAGAATTGTGGCAAGTCACAAATCTGGCCAAGGTTACAACAGAATTTCTGCAGTACTCAAGGTTCCTAAGAGCACAGTGGCCTCTATTATTCCTAAATGGAAGAAGTTTGTTATCACCAGAAGTCTTAAGGTACCGTCACACTGAGCAACTTTCCAACGAGAACGACAGCGATCCGTGACGTTGCAGCGTCCTGGATAGCGATCTCGTTGTGTTTGACACGCAGCAGCGATCAGGATCCGGCTGTGACATCGCTGGTCGGAGCTAGAAGTCTGGAACTTTATTTCGTCGCTGGATCGGCGTGTGTGACGCCGATCCAGCGATGTGTTCTCTTGTAACCAGGGTAAACATCGGGTTACTAAGCACAGGGCCACGCTTAGTAACCCGATATTTACCCTGGTTACCATTGTAAATGTAAAAAAAAAACCACTACATACTCACCTTCTGATGTCTGTCACGTCCCTCGCCGTCAGCTTCCCGCACTGACTGTGAGCGCTGGCCGTAAAGTAAAAGCAGAGCACAGCGGTGACGTCACTGCTGTGCTCTGCTTTACGGCCGGCGCTCACAGTCAGTGCGGGAAGCTGACGGCGAGGGTCGTGACAGACACCGGAATGTAAGTATGTACTGTTTTTGTTTTTTTTTTACATTTACAATGGTAACCAGGGTAAACATCGGGTTACTAAGCGCGGCCCTGCGCTTAGTAACCCGATGTTTACCCTGGTTACCCGGGGACTTAGGCATCGTTGGTCGCTGGAGAGCTGTCTGTGTGACAGCTCTCCAGTGACCACACAACGACTTACCAACGATCACGGCCAGGTCGTATCGCTGGTCGTGATCGTTGGTAAATCGTTTAGTGTAACGGTACCTTTAGACCTCGCCCTCCAGCCAAACTGAGCAATCGTGGGAGAAAAGCCTTGGTGAGAGAGATAAAGAAGAACCCGAAGATCACTGTGGCTGAGCTCCAGAGATGCAGTATGGAGATGGGAGAAAGTTCCACAAAGTCAACTATCACTGCAGCCCTCCACCAGTCAGTGGCAGAGTGGCCCTGTCCTCATTGCAAGACATATGAAAGCCCGCATAGAGTTTGCTAAAAACACATGAAGGACTCCCAGACTATGAGAAATAAGATTCTCTGGTCTGATGAGACCTTTTTGGTGATACTTCTAAGCGGTATGTGTGGAGAAAACCAGGCACTGCTCATCACCTGCCCAATACAATCCCAACAGTGAAAGATGGTAGTGGCAGCATCATGCTATGGGGGTGTTTTTCAGCTGCAGGGACAGGATGACTGGTTGTCATTGAAGGAAACATGAATGCGGCCAAGTGCAGAGATATCCTGGATGAAAACCTCTTCCAGAGTGCCCTGGATCTCAAACGTGGCTGAAGGGTTCACCTTCCAACAAGACAATGACCCTAAGCACACAGCTAAAAAAACAAAGGAGTGGCTTCAGAACAACTCTGTGACCATTCTTGACTGGCCCAGCCGGAGCCCTGACCTAAACCCAATTGAGCATCTCTGGAGAGACCTGAAAATGGCTGTCCACCAACGTTCACTATCCAACCTGATGGAACTGGAGAGGATCTGCAAGGAAGAATGGCAGAGGATCCCCAAATCCAGGGGTGAAAAACTTGTTGCATCATTCCCAAGAAGACTCATGGCTGTACTAGCTCAAATACTGAGCAAAGGGTCTGAATACTTAGATCTTAATAGCTCATTTACATATTAACAAAAATGTGTATTTCTCTGGAATAAGATGTCAGATCGCAGATATCAAGGTATCATTTTTTTCAGCTTTTTATGACCTACATGCCCATATAGTCGGCTTAGGAGGGTTGATCCTACTGACAGATTCCCTTTAATCTTACAATACATGCGGAAAAGCTGCCGTTGTATATTACATCATCATTGCACTTTAAACAATCTAATATCTATGTGGACCTCTGATCTTCCCTTGAATTCATTTTTTGGAGAAAATCAAGATCATCATATTGGTGTTTGGCCGACACATATTCATAGCTTTCTGTATCTAAAGTTGTATAGTTTTAACTTTTACCTATCAGATGTCAACTTCATGCAAGTGCGATGTCAATGGAGTGTTATGGTGGCCATACACCTTTCTCCTTATTCACGTCAGTCATTTTTTGACATTTTCATCATTGTACTGGATTCATTTTATAGCTGATTTTGATCCAAGTCTCTGATTTTTGCAACAATATTTTGTCTGTTTTTCTTGCGAGCAAAAAAACCCAAACTGATGGAGATTTTCCAAACTTCTCCAAGCAACCAGTCAGTGTAAAAAAAAAAAAAAAGATGCCATTCGTAGAGAGTCGGGAAGCCCTCATGAAAATTAGTCGAGTGGCCAAAGCCGCTGAATTTTGAGTGTAATCCAATGTGCAATATGCTACATCATTTTACCTACATTAATAAAAGTTTGACATAGCAAGTATTGTACTTTTTCTACAAAAATACAAACCGGAGACAATAACCTCCAATCAGGAAGTTTCTCAGCAGTTGCTCAAAAGAGAAAAACATGCAATGAATTTCCTGGTACATAACCGGCGACTCAAAAGGCAAAAAACACAGATTGTAGCAAATGTTCTCAGAACTTGTACAATTGATTATCCGGTATTTCTTACTAGAAACTTTCAATGACGAGAAGACCACAGCAGCCAGACATTAATATATGAGATGTTTAACTTTTCATCCTACAATTTCACAGTAAATGAAGGTTTGCTTGGGTATTCGAAGAATAAGTTTGCTATCCTTATCCTGTCTTTTTTTGCTTTTTTTCTCCTTTGGATTCAATAGGAAAAAAAATGCATATAATTAAAATATATGAAAGAGCTGCAATCATGCACACAGCTGTATCACTGCTTTGTTTTCTATGCATCCAAAATAGGACATCCATAAAAGTGTAAGGGGCCTTTACAGTAGTTCTGAATGCCTCTGATTATATAGTGAGGTTTTTTTTCTCCTAAATGATGCCAAGACCAGAAAGAAAAAAAATAGCTACGAGCTCCACTGGAGGTTGTATGTACTCTGCAATTGAAGAATGGCTTATAGGGGTAAAATACCTCCAAACATGAAAGTCTACTGTGCGGAGGCCACATAGGGTCCAATACAGCTGTGGTCCAATATGGGGTTCAATACATATGGTGCGGAGGCTTACTGCAAATGCCATATAGGGTCCAATATAGCTCGTTACTACAAACAATATTGGACCCTATTTGTCACAGCCTTCATGCATAATGGCTGAAAATGCAACATACCTGTCACACAGAGTGTAGGAAAGACTAAGTGCAACACGAAGGTATAAGGGGAAGAGAGCCCAACATTAGGGAAGGGGGGAGTGGAGACCCCTAGGCAGATCTAACGTCACCCTGTCTGGCCTAACTTCCCTATACAGTGGGGGAAATAAGTATTTGATCCCTTGCTAATTTTGTAAGTTTTGCCCACTGACAAAGACATGAACAGTCTATAATATTAAAGGTAGGTTAATTTTAACATTGAGAGACAGAATATCAAAAATAAAATCCAGAAAATCACATTATATAAATTATATACATTTATTTGCATTTTGCAGTGAGAAATAAATATTTGATCCCAAAATCAGCAAGGGATCAAATACTTATTTCCTCCACTGCATAGGTTCTGCACCTATCGCAGAACAGGATACCTAATCCCTGTCTGACCCTAGCAGTAAGCCCTGCCTAGGGAGGACAGGATAACACTAGTCAATACCCACTACCACTAAAGACAGATGCGATACACAAACAAGGGGTATACTTAGCTTTAGTTGACACAGAGAGAAACACAGACATCCTCCAAACACTAAAGAGGAAGATAGCCGACTGCTATAGCTCCAAGCTTCAAAAGGTTAATGGAAATATCACCCACAACTCCCAGCAGCAAGCTGGGAGTTATAAACACCCCATTCCAGGTGTGTCAACTAGAGCCGAGGGAAGGCTGCCACTGGGTCCTAGAGTCAAAAGGACCAGGAAGAAGTCTGCAAAGCAAACTGCTGAGACCTTCTGCATTCAGATGCAAAACGACGGTCTGCAGCCTCTGCCACACCTGTGACAGTACCTTGTTTGACCACATTTGCTGTCTGACGTAATTTTAGATTTTTTTGTATTACTGTACATGCAGCGCCCCAGAGTCCTGGTCGTTGCAGTACTGTGGCTCCGCCGCTAAGGGGAGCTATGGTGCGTCTGATGGCACTGAAGGAGTTCATCTGATCAGGTATCACAGACACCAATACATTTCACAGTCGGGCCTCCGGGGGGAGCTAAGGGTTCTATTCACTAGGCCACTCCCCACCATAGTGGGTAAACTGGGGGTCAGGCAGGAAGTTAGATGAGAAAGCTGACTGGGTTGGACCAGACAACACCTGGTGGCAGAGGGTGTTGTAGGGGAAGATACAGTAGGGTCTCTGTCAGGGGTGGGATCCTGACAGAGGCTTGGCAACTTGAAAGAACGTAACGGGACCGTGCCTGCTCAGCATAGCGGCGGTGCCCAAGGAAGGATGAGAAGCGAGATAGATTGTGCTGAGTGAGAAACGAGATCAAAGCGATAGGAGGATACCAGTAGGAGTCGTGCGGTAAGACCGAGGCAACATCCTACTGAGGCGCACAACCGGTGGCCGGAACGCCGAGAGAGTATTATAACATTCAGCTTCAAGCAATACTCTAAACAGCGTCAGGACAGTCAGTCTAAGGCGGGCTGTCTCACCTAAATCACCTATGCAGTCTTGGGGGGCAACTTGTGGAGAGGGGCGACTCTAGGGTCCCGGAAGAGCTCCGAGCCTACCCGTCAAATGGGTGCCGTTCCAACCAGAACATCAGGGAGGGACGGAGGATTAGCAGAACATCATCTAATCGAGTTGTGAGGGAACTTAAGAAACAGACACAACAGTTGTGGGGACTTTCCGTAAGCACAGCAGGGAAGGACCACAACACATAGCGCTAGAAGGAAGGCACAGATTTCCACCTGTGAAGAGAACTCTGGAGGTGCCATTGGACCGGCCGGACTTGCGCAGCCTGGTGAACCGTATTCTGGACTGAGGACCCAGAGATCTTCAGTAAAGAGGTAAAGAGACTGCAACCTGGTGTCCTCGTTATTTACCGCGACCTGCACCCCACAACTGCACCACCATCACCACCACTTCATACCCTATTTACCGTGCGCCCCACGGCAGGGTCACGGACCGGGGCCTAGCCACCGTGACAACCCCCGAGCAGAGACTCAGAGGCCCGGTACCGGGTACCCCTCGGCCCTGCGGCGGTGGGGGCGCTACATACATGTTATGGACCACAAATAATATTTTGGATTACAGAGTAGAAACAAACCAGCAGCTATTATGCTTGATTATATAGTGCCATCAATATCCACAGAACTTTATAGGTATATTATCAACACTGTCCCCATTGGGGCTCACAATTAAAGTTCCCTATCAGTATGAGTGTGGGAGGAAACCGGAGAACTCAGAAGAAATCCACGCAAACACGGAAGAACTTCATGCAGATGATGTTCATGGTGGGATTTGAACCCAGGACCCCAAAACAATAGTGCTAGCCTCTGAGCCCCTATATGTAATATATATATATATATATATATATATATATATATATATATATATATATATAAGTTTGTGTCAGGAGACCCACAGCTGATGTCAGCATTACGGGTACAAAATTCACTGTTTGAGTACGAACCACAATGTCTCAATCCTAGATTGCACACCTGCTTCTTCCTTAATGTGGTGCTAAATATTGCTGCATAGAACTGCCACACAAGATAGCTATCTCCCGGAAACTACTACAAATGTTTATTTCTAAGCAGAATGGCTTTAAAGGGGCTGTCCAGTCTGCAGTCCCTCTCTATGACTACAGACTTGTGAATCCTCACCTTGCGCATTCTATGCGTTGTCAGGTTTCTCCAGTGCCAGGATCAGGCGCTCATGTGACCGCAATTATGTAATTTGCATATGCTTCCGCCACATTCTGACTAGACATGTCTGGCCTCATCAAATCACTTATATTGAGAGAGGGCATGCACGTTTAGTCGGCATGTGACCGCATGTGTGCAAATCGCATACTTGATGTCATGCGCATACCCGACATTGGAAAATCCTGACAGCACGCACTGTGCGGATTCACAAGACTGCAGTCACAGAGTAACCGCAGAAATTGAACTGCAATCCTGGACAATTGCTTTAAGATAATCAACTGTGTATAGGATATTAGGTGCTGGGAGTGGTACGATCATAAAAGGGGCTGTCCACCTTTTCCAGAAGCGGATTTGCGATTGAAAACTCCGGTGCATCCGCCGTCGGATTAAAGATACTACTTGCACAAAACCAATCAGCGCAACTCCAAATTTTTTAGGAGGATTTGGAGAGTTTGCATTCAGTTTCCGCTCCAAAAACTCAGCAAAAAGACGTGATGTGCCCATCCTTAGATCTCATGGCCGCTGCAGGGGATGTGTGCGTGTTATGTACGCCATATTATACCGCAGAAGCCAGTTTCACCGCCCTGCCAGTAAAATGTTCTGTCATAGTATAAGGACGTTCAGCATTAATAATTCTCTTTTGCTTTGGTGCACAATAAATAATCCTGTTCCCTTATTTTTTAGATGGTTCCTCCATGTTCTAGGTTTCTCCCCCCTTCCCCAATAAAAAAAAAAAAAAAAAAAAACCTACTGGAAAGGTCAAGTGGTTCTGGTCTAATTGGTAGTAGATCTGCACTTTTGATGTGGAGATGAGCGTGCCTTCTCCACTGGTGCACGGACCGAAATGCGTGACTGCTTTGTTTGCAGAGCACTTCAGAGCTACAGAACATAAAAAAGAAAAAAACGCTAAGAATAAATGGTTATGTCCCTGCAGGACGTTATATAGAGAGAGAAGGACTGGTAATAGGGCTACACAACAGCTGCCAGGAAGGAGGACTGCGCATCTCCTACTTGGGCTATAGTTTTATCACTCAGATATGTTTTAATAGGGATGGCATTTATTAGATTTTTCAGCCGGCAGATTACGCATTTAGGCTGGTTTCACACTTGCGTTTTTATCTGCATGCGTTTTTAAAAAAAACGCATGTGTGAAAAACGCATGTAAACGCGGTAAAACGCATGCGTTTTTTAGACGCATGCGTTTTTATAGAAAAACACAAGAAAACACAAGAAAACACAAGAAAACCCTAACCCTACCCCTAACCCTAACCCTAAACGTGACTGAAATACGTGGCACTGAAATACGTGGCACTGAAATACGTGGCACTGAAATACGTGCAACTTAAATACGTGGTACTTAAATACGTGGCACTTAAATACGTGGCACGTGGCACTTAAATACGTGGCACGTGGCACTTAAATACGTGGCACGTGGCACTTAAATAGGTGGCACGTGGCACTTAAATACGTGGCACTTAAATACGTGGCACGTGGCACTTAAATACGTGGCACGTGGCACTTAAATACGTGGCACGTGGCACTTAAATACGTGGCACGTGGCATACGTGGCACTGAAATACGTGATACGTGGCACTTAAATACGTGGCAATGTGACTGTCAGAAAATGTTCATTAAACGGTTAGGGGTGAGGTTAGGGGTAGAGTTAGGGTTAGGGTTTGGATCCCTTTATCACCTTGATGGTGGTGGGTGGCTTTTCAGTGTGTTTTATGTTTTTTTTCTATAAAAACGCATGCGTTTTTAGCGCAAACAAACGCATGTGCTTAAAAACGCATGCGTTTACATAGACAGCAATGTATTTTTTTTTCCGCGAAAAAACGCATGCGTTTTTTCGCGGCAAAAAAACGCGCAAGAAAATACTGCAGGTAGCATTTTTGAAAATGAACGCATGCAGACAAAAAACGCATGCGTTTGAAAACGCGACCAAACGCATGTGCAAAAAACGCATGCGTTTTCAATGTTAAATATAGGAGAAAAAACGCATGCGTTTTTTGTGCAAAAAACGCTGCAGACAATAACGCAAGTGTGAAACCAGCCTTACTTAATGGTCTAACAATTCCTGCATCCATCTAAGCAACCACAACAGCGCCATTCGCCATCCATTGTGAGCTACCAAGCAAGCTTGGACTGGCCAACAGGAGAATCCTCCGGTGGGCCACCACCCTCGTATAGGAGCAGTACTTGGCACTATATACTTGTATCACTTTGTACAGACAATGGCGGCATCTTACTCATTTAGCAATCTCTCCAGTTCATTGTTATATAAATTGGTGATTGAGGATAATGTCACATTTGCATGTAGCTGAAAGTGGGGCCCTGGAATTGGTTACTGGTGGGCCCTTGGCTTCCCAGTCCGGCACGGCTCCCTCATACTATTATTAGGATATGTTCACATGGAGTTTTTTATTTTTAAGTGGATTTTTTTGGCTGAAAAATCCAAATCTAAAAACAGCGCGTAAAAGACATCTGGCTTATGGTGCAAGTTTTGTAAGAAGACGAGGTTCTTGGCACAGCTTTTATGTGTTTTTTATGCATTTTTAATTATAATACAGAGAGTATCAAAATGGTAAAGAGTATGCAGCATTTCCACTGCAAAAATCCTCATGAAAAAAATGGGATTAAAAAAATCAATCTTTTGCTTTCTTTTTCTTTTAACGTGCTAAAAAAAAACCTGGACATGCACTATAGGCACATTTTAATGAATGGGAAGCTTGTTGCAAAGAGATTTGAGTCCTTTTTTATGTTGATTTTGGTTAATTTCCACGCCAAATGCCACGTAGAATAAAACATATCCTTAGAAAACACCTGTGTGTAAGGGCTCGTGCAGATGAGAGTATTTTTTGTCTGTTGTCCGTGTGCCAAAACCAGTGAAAGTCAATGGGATCATTCTGATGTTTTTACTCTTTTTTTCAATTTTTTTTTTCTGGTTCCAATTTTTTGCATCTTGCTTGACATGGAACCTCCATCTCTAAAAGTCAAAACGACAGATATCACTTGTCTGATTTTTACGGTCATGTGTATGAGAGCTAAGGTTTGCAATTTGGCTCCATTCACTGAATTACGCTGCACTGTAATGTTTGACCGCGCGACCTGTACCGAGGCCAAGGTTGCCGTATAGGTCCAGCTTAACACGAACGTCAGATGAAAACATACAGATGAAAAAATATTTATTTTTCTTTTTTTTTCCGAATGAAAAGGGGATTATTTTTAACATGCTGGTCTGAACCTGGACTAATGACTTTGAGTGTTACAATGAAATATAAAAGACCCATTTACGCCGGCTGACAATTGACAAACGAGCATTCAGGAGAATTCACGTTCATAATCATCGGCCCTTTCAAACTTGCCAATGATCAAGCAAAGCATTTGTTTTGGTTTTTCTACTGTTTGGTCCGTTCCTGTTGGCCATTAAGTCATCATCGTTGGTAGAAAAGTATAAACATGGATCTATCAACATGGATCTATCAACATGGATGGCTCATGAATGAGCCATTAAACGAGCATTGTTCGACTTGCACATAGTTGATCGTCACCGGTTTAGGACCAGAAATCGGCATTAATGGGAACCTGTCACTTCACTCATGCTGGCCAAACCACAATCAGTAATCAGTGCCAGGTTGCACGATTGCAGCCAGTTATGGTCCAGCATTTCTGAGAAGATAAAGGTACCGTCACACTAAGCGACGCTGCAGCGATAGCGACAGCAATGCCGATCGCTGCAGCGTCGCTGTGTGGTCGCTGGAGAGCTGTCACACAGACCGCTCTCCAGCGACCAGCGATGCCGAGGTCCCCGGGTAACCAGGGTAAACATCGGGTTGCTAAGCGCAGGGCCGCGCTTAGTAACCCGATGTTTACCCTGGTTACCAGCGTAAAAGTTAAAAAAACAAACAGTACATGCTCACCTGCGCGTCCCCCAGCCTCTGCATCCTGACACTGACTGAGCTCCGGCCCTAACAGCAGAGCGGTGACGTCACCGCTGTTGCTTTCACTTTCAGTTTAGGGCCGGCGCTTTAGTGTCAGGAAGCAGAGGCTGGGGGACGCGCAGGTGAGTATGTACTGTTTGTTTTTTTAACTTTTACGCTGGTAACCAGGGTAAACATCGGGTTACTAAGCGCGGCCCTGCGCTTAGTAACCCGATGTTTACCCTGGTTACCAGTGTAAAATATCGCTGGTATCGTTGCTTTTGCTGTCAAACACGGCGATACACGGCGACCTAGCGACCAAATAATGTGCAGACCTTCTAGCAGCGACCAGCAATTTCACAGCGGGATCCAGATCGCTGCTGCGTGTCAAATACAGCGATATCGCCATCCAGGTCGCTGCAACGTCACGGATTGCTGGCGATATCGCCTAGTGTGACGGTACCTTAAGTTGAAAGATCCAGCCTGGTACCAGAGGTGGAGATGTACCTAGAACCGGTGGGCTACTCCCAGCATGGCTGCAGGTGATTGACAGGTCACTCCCATATCACCAGGCATGGTGCAAGGTTTTTACGAATCTTTGTGCAAAGACAGTCATTCAGATATTAAATATATTCATTCCATATCATTCCGTTATAGGAAATGGATTTTTTTTTGCATAATCTGACCATTAATGATTACTGATCTAGTATGTAAGTGGAGCTTCACTAGAGGTGAATATGACGCCTTTTCCTACTTCGTAAAGAGAAAAAATGCCAGATAAAAGAATTATATTTGTTTTATTTCAAGTGAAATAGCCCTCGCTCGGCGCCGGGAAGCTTTATGTTTCCCAATCTTAAACTGTGCCAGGAATGTGTGCGACAGAAGGAGCCCTTGTAATAAGAGAACTGGTGTAAGCTCGAGTTCACAGCCCGCAGTCTCTGAGCGTTCCCGAATGTCAGCGTCCATTATTATCAGCCTGGATGTGGACATTAGTTATCGACCAGTTATTTCACTTTCTTTTGTTCTGTCTTTGCACCATTTTTTTAATGATTAGGTGATTTTATTATATGTTGAATATATTTACGACGTGACAGTCTGTGGGATCATCAGGTTCTTCGTTCACCTGACCGCTAAGGCATGTGATTGGCTGCAGAGGTCAGGTGACTGGATCGGGATGACATCAGATGCACAGCCGACTTGGTCACCTGACAGCTGCATCCAATAACAGGCCTCTGCAGTCAGCTGACTAAAAAATGGGACTTCTTCACTTTTGGTCTTTTGGTAGAACTTCATAGACCATTAATTGCCCATTGGGGAGAATATTGTCTGGAATACTGTAAGGTGAGGTCTTGTCTTATGAAGGACTTTATGTCACCATATCTTCTTTGGTTTAGAAGAAATGTATAAACAATAGGACATTAAAATGGGTTCTCTACAATTTATCAATTCAATGCCCATGGAAAATAAAAATAGTGTGTACTCACTTCCAAAAGTGGCGCTATTCTTGCTGTCCCTGGTGGGTTACATGACCACTGCATACAATCAGCAAACAACCAGCTGATTGGCTGCAGCTCATCAATATTCTATCAAAACAGAAGTCCACACTGATGAAATAGTAAAGACTAAATGAAGCCAGTGATTGGCTGCAGCGGTCAGGTGACACAACAACGCTGGATATTGCAGCGGCACTGACACTACATTAGCCATTGTGGACAGTCCTGGAAACGAGCTCCAACTGACTTATATAGTCGATTGTGGCTCTAAATGGACCTTAGTCTATATTTTTGTTCTTACTTCCTCCATAGCAAAGAGGCCATTCAGTGCGGGTATTTGCTCACTATAATGGAGCCTCAGATAGCGAGGGCTTGTTCACACCAAGGTGTACACAGTTAAGTAGCTGTGAAATGTCTTAAACACTTTATGGCCAATGTAAATATATTTGGGAGGTTAAAAAAACCCTTTAAATTTGATATTTAGTGTTCACTACTGAAGAAATGCAAGTTTTAGCTTAAATAATAATATAGAGACTCGGTATGTGAGTATTGTCATTGAAAGAGTAAGACTATCCCTGTAAATGTATATCTATAAAAAAAAAATATTTTCCGATGTCTCTTCTTTATGCACGGCCAATCGACTGGACCAGTCTGCACCAAAAATTGTCAGGTAGCTAGATCAGACACTTCCGAAAGTGGCACATTGGTTTTCAGCACTTCAGTTCGCCACATATTTGCAAAAAAAACCAAAAGCAAATATTAATTTGACCCAAATTTGGCACATGGATAAATCAGGCATTTCGGAAGGTTTTACACCAGGTTTCAGCTCTATATTGAATTCCATAAGTTGTACTCTCCACCAAGTTTTCTTGGCTTAATACGGAAGTAGATTGCCAGAAGAATCAAGACCTTCAAAATGTGATACTGGAGAAAGATGCTATCCTTGGAGGGCAAGAAGGACAAACAAATCAATTTAGGAGCAAATCAAGCCAGACATGTCACTCGAATCAAGGATCACCAAGCTACGACTTGCCTACTTTGGACACATCATATGGAGAGAGCGATCACTGGAGAAGGACATCATGATCGAAAGAATAGAAGGAACAAGGCGAAAAGGAAGACCAGCAATCTGGTGGCTTGATGCTATCAAGGTAATGGTGGAGAAGACCCTGGTGGACCTGTCTAGGCTCACACAAGATCGATCTTCCTACAGAGCGTTCACCCATCAAGTCGCCATGGCTCGAGTTGGAGCTCAATGCCGTTAATAATAATCAGCTCTATAAGATCTATGTTCTCAAGATATTCGCACAAGATGGAACACAAAGCAAATATTAATTTGCTCCAAATTTGGCACATAGGTAAATCAGATGCTTCGGAACGGTTTACAGTAGATTTCAGCTCTCAAGGGCCTGTCGTTCTCAAAATATTTGCAAAAATGGAAATACAAAAGCAAATATTAATTTACAGCCCAACGCCTGGACCAATGTACCCCAAATTTGGCAAATATTCAGCTCTATTAGACCCATGTTCTCAAGATATTTGCAAAAAGATGTAACGCAAAAGGAAATATTAATTTACTCCAAATTTGACACATAGGTAAACCAGGCGATTTGGAAGTTTTTACACCAGGTCTTAGCTCCATAGGGTCTACTGTTCTTAACATATTTGCAAAAAAATATTTTCGGAACACCACTAGCGAGACGTCAAAATTCTGAACATAACAACTCAGTACATGCAATTTCCATGCTGAGATATGTGGCTTCATATCACAAGCAAACAAAGTTTATAACCACACAAACAAGAAACAGTTACACAAAGTAGACTCCTACGAAGCTGAGTAATTCTACTAGTACTATATATATGTAATCTCTATAAGGAATGTATATACTGCGTGTAGCTCAGTATTCCGGCCATGGGAGCATCATCTACTAATACTTCTATGCCTGAAATAAGGAATGGTAATGAGTGCCCTAAATGTGAAACCTCCCAATGGTCAAGTGCCACTCTGGCCCAAATTGGCCTTTTTCTCGCATCTGTGCCGTGACATCCTGCTGTCACACAATCAAACATTTTACCTATATTTCTCTATAATCTACAAATATTCAGATATCTTCCTGTTTACTCTGCACCCACAAAAACCACCATGACATTGGGCTGAGAAAGAAACGGTCCAGCTCGGCTTGGCCCCATTAGTACCCAAAGCACCACGTTTACAACAAAAAGACAATAGGAGTGACATCCTTCATTTGTACATGGAGTAGGCGAGGAGCAAAGAAGGACCAGTGATCATGTTGGGTATCAGAATCTGGAAAACCCAATGAAGAGTTGGGTCTCAATGTTCCTGTGGGCCCCAGATTTCATTGGTGACATCAGCTGTACATTTATGGCAGATTTGTGCACTGTATGTCTAGAGCGGCCCGGATTCGGGCAGGTGCCAGCTGTGTTATACTGCCAGCCCCTGAGTTTTACTGGTACATAGTTTAGATGAGGAGTGAAGAAGAACAAGGCTGAGAGCTGGCATCAGTGTCTGGAAAATTCAAGCAAGTGTTGGGGCTCAATGTTCCTTGGGGGTGGCAGATTTCTATTGGTGACGTGCTGTACATTTATGGCGGATTTGTGCACCGCATGTATTGAGCGGCCCTGGTTTCAAGCAGGTGCCAGCTGTGTTTTACTGCCAGCATCCAAGTTTTACTGGTACATGGTGTAGATGAGTAAAGAAGCACCAGGCTCAGTGCCGGTATCATCACCTGCCAAACCCAAGCAAGTGATGGAGCTCATTGCTCCTGGGGGGCCCAGATTTCCATTGGTGACATCTTCTATACATTTATGGTGTATTTGGGCACTGCTATGAAATAGGCACAGGCTATAGTGCGAGTGCCAGCTGTGTTTTACTGCCAGTACCTGAGTCTTACTGCTGTGATTAGTTGCATTCTGCAGCATTTAACTGGATGGAAATCGATTCCAACATTGTCGATGGCACAGGTATGGCAGCCAGGGACCGAATAAAGGCCACTGATTTTGCCATGTTTGCACACGCGAAGCCCAGCCTTTGAATGGGCTTCAATTCCAATATGAACTGGAGACAATGGAAAAGCTCAGCGTGGACACCTGCTCGACTGGGGATGTGTGGAGGCAGAACTGTAAAGGAGACCTTGTTCCTTACATTACACATTAACTTGGGGTCATATGTTACACCTCCAGACCATGCTCATGTCACTTGTCTCATTTTTATCCTTGCAGGAACAAAATGGAGGTCAAATGTAACAAATTGCATTATGTTGTAGTGTAACTTTCCTGTATGAGGATGACTTGTCATTGTGAATGCTGCTGTCCGTCAGTATTGTAGTGTTCTGAACGAGCGATCGGTCCAATAGAGAATGTAAAATGCAATGAAGAGTGTTTAAAAAAATAACATTAAAGTTCAATCATCCCCCTTTTTCCTGGAGCGTAAATAAATTCTAAAAAATCTAAATAATTACCACGTTTGGTATCAGTGAATGTGTAACTATAATTCACCAAAAAGGATATCAAATCCCAAAAAACATCCCAGAATAAAAGGCCATATTCAGAAATATCACTTGTGCAACCAGGGGTCCAAGAGGTAAGGGAGCCATACCACCTCCAAAGAAGTGGAATTGATGGCCTACTGGGTTACAAAGGGCTCATATATTGTTCTTGCACCGGGACCATCTTCTGTCTCTGTCTGCCAGAGTTACCAATACCTAGTCACGGTACTAGTATACAACTGGATGCAAACAGCCCCCTCTGCCTTTTATCATGGGGGCATGTTTACACCCTGCAGTATATTGGTATTGTGACCAGGTATTGCTAAGAATTGGGCCTTTTCTGCAATGTAACAGTTCAGACTAATTTAATATTTATACTATTCAATGAACGCCGAGACCAAAAAAAATTAATCGAAAAGACAGAATTGCTGTTTTTTGGTCACTTTGCCTCACATGAAAAATGGAATAAGAAAAGATCCAAATGTCGTAAAGACCCCAAAATCACTATAAAAAAATGGTGTCACAGTGAATAGGGAGCCATGAACCTCTCCTTACAATTTTCTTCAAACAACAAGCTCTGATACAATGCTATCTACAAAAAAATAAAAAAGTTATAGCTCCTTGAAGGCGAGGAGGAAAAATCCAAAGTAAAGAGGTGCCCATTCAGACTTCATCACCCAAGGGCCACTATAATCTGGTGCCGGCCCTGACCAGACTGTAGAATTCGGGATGTTGGTGCAACCCAGAACCAAAGCCCCCATTTTTATACTTTCTGATGCAAACCTTTTCATTTATGCCGAGATTATTTCTTTCTGATAACATCTGTGGACACATCGATCTTTTGGGCAGCACCATCCACCAAGTCATCTCGTCCCCGACGGCACACTACAGCATAATGCGTTATTATTGTTTTTTTCAAGGATAAAAATGAGAAAGCTTCGCGGCACGAGCGCGAACTGGAGATGTAATATATGGCCCTGAGACAAAATGAATAATGTAAGGAACATGGTCTCCTTCACAGTTCTGTTTCCACACCGTCCCCAGTCGGGCAAGTGGCCACGCTGAGCTATTCCATTGTCTCCAGTTCATTGTGAGCAAGAACATATGTACACCTTATGAATAAATGATTATACTACAGGACGGAAGAAAGAGAAATGGAGGAGAGCGAGCAGAGGAATACACTGGGGGGAGATAAGTGTTAACAATGATTGGTATTGAGCAGTGAACAGAGGCCCCTCTGTAGCCTGAAACCGCCTCCTAGCATGACATACCGGGCTATACTATCCGGCCCTGGAAACCGGCCTGTACTGTATATTGAAATAGCCACATATAAATAACACCGAAAAGCAATAAACGCCCGAGTGCGAGCTCACGTAAGACATGTTTACACCACCGCCACGATGCAATGTACACCACGCCGCATTGCACGGATACCTTCCTGGGTAAGGGCAGAAAATGGAATACTAACGTGAAGTCATTCCAAGAAATCACCACCATGAAAATACACGAACTGCCATGGAAGATTTATTTAGGGACTCCAGGGTCCAGATTAGGTTTCGGGACTACAAAGACCACAATGCATTGCAAACCCCGAACGGGTCATTGAATGGACATGATGCAACGTAACGGATTCTAGTGCAATAACGTCCCCTATAAATGACAGCTCCCATTCATGTATAACACACGTCCGTCCCTCCTCTTTCTTTCTCTTTCTCGCTGTCTCTCTCTCTCCCCACATCCTTCCACCCCCCTGTCTATGTCTGTCACTTCCTCTGTCTGTTTCTGCTCCACATGCCCTTTTTTCTCTGTCATCGGAACGGAAATCAGAGAGACAAAAACAACAAAAAAAGACTTTTATAAATGGTAAAAAAAGGACAAAAAAACAAACTACATCACGACCGCAACACTTAATGAATTTACGTCCGGGGATTACGAGACTGGCGAACTGCTCTTCGGAGTCATGTAATGTAACACGTGGATTGTGGAAAAGATTCATCACGTATGGAAGATACAATCACTGCCGGGAAAGGTGACATATTGCATGTGTAATAACACAGATGTAACAATGTGCAAAAAAAGGTCAAACAAACCAAAAAACAACAACTCCTGTCACTGCTCACTCTCTGCATCTTCCAGGGCCTGCGTGGACAAGCATCATGACAGATTGTGGGCAGATGTGATGGTCGTCCACCATGCACACACATGTCCAGCACTCATTACATGCATGCACACAGACATATATGTCAGACGTGACTGTGTGCGCTCACTGTCACCTACCTCCTTCATCTGCTTTCCTCTCTGATCTGTGCCTCTGCTTTCTTTCTCTCCACTCCCCCCAATCCCTTCTTTCTCTCAAACAGCTGCAGGCTGCTGCTGCTCCACTCTGTCAGTTTCCTCCCATCAGCATCTCCTCCTCTGACCTCTCTCTTCCTCCACCCCCCTTCCACTTCCTCGCTCCCTTCCACCCATCCTCCCCCTGATGGGTGTCACAGTGAATAGGGAGCCATGAACCTCTCCTTCCTCACACCGGCTGCTGAGAGGGACACCACTCTTTCTTTTTTTTATCCCCCTTTTTTTTTTTTTTTTACCCCTTCAGATCAGCTGCAGAATCCAAGCCAGTGCAGATGGTGCCGTAGACCATTTTGGAGTCACTTGAAGACCAATAAACCTTCTTGATCTGAAAAAGCCATTTTCTGTCTGCACAATGCCAGCTGCAGGACAAAAGACCCTGAACGGGTAAATAAAAGTCATTTGCTTCTCACAGATGTGACAACGTAACAGAAAATCTGACAACCGATTGTGACAAAACAAACAAGTCGTCACGGATCACAAAATACAAAACGTTGCAAAAGAAAAAAAGTTAAAGAATAAACACCCACATGTCACGACGGCTTGTTTTAGCAATTTATTCGCTATTTTATGTTAACTCTCAAGTCCAAAAATATAAAATGTAGCTGTAGACTAAGAGCTTGTTCACACGCTGCTTTTTTTGCTATCTTAGTACCAGCAAAGTGAATGATATTTCTGAAATCTCCTGCACATGCTGCTTATTGTTTTCCCCCTGCAGATTTGAATCATTAACGCAATTTTTTTCAATTTTTCCAGCATTTTTCACCCATAAAAATAGAGATGAAAAATTCAGCGAAAATGCAAATAAAACGCATAAAAAAATAGCGTTTCTCCTGCCAACATTATGTTTTTTGGTGCAGAAAAATCGGCTGCAAAGTTGCTACATTTGGCGCAACTCTACTACCTCTCCTGGAGCGATTTTATGTAAATCAGTTATTTTGTTGAATTATTTGCATCATTTTGCAAAATTTGAGCTAAAAAGTCGCAAAACCAGTTAAAGGCAATTTTGGGCTTTGCACAAAATTTATGAATCGCGTACACCATGTGGATGAATTTGGCGCGAAAGATAGCAGCGAAAACCACAAGTCAAAAAAGAAAAGTTACTTAAAAAAAAAATGCAAATGATAAATTGGACCCTAAGTTGTGCCGATGAGGGCAACTTAGGGAGCACAGACCGCCAAGCCAATCTCAGAAGGTGTCCCGGAGTGGTAAAAACCTTTTCATCTGTCTGGACATCATATTTAAGGCCGGTTTCACACGTCAGTGGCTCCGGTACGTGAGGTGACAGTTTCCTCACGTACCGGAGCCACTGACACACGTAGACCCATTAAAATCAATGCATCTGTGCAGATGTCATTGATTTTTTGCGGACCGTGTCTCCGTGTGCCAAACACGGAGACATGTCAGTGTTCGTGGGAGCGCATGTATTACACGGACCCATTAAAGTCAATGGGTCCGTGTAAAACACGGACCACACACGGACCTTCTCCTTGTGCAGTCCGGGTGGCGTGCAGGAGACAGCGCTACAGTAAGCGCTGTCCCCCCCACATGGTGCTGAAGCCGCGATTCATATCTTCCCTGCAGCAGCATTTGCTGCATAGAAGATATGAATAATAGTGTTTAAAAGAAAGATCTATGTGTCCGCCGCCCTCCCACCCCCTGTGCGCCCCCCCGCTCTTCTGAAAATACTCACCCGCCTCCCTCACAGTGTTCTGTGCTGGCCACCCCTTCTACTGTATGCGGTCACATGGGGCCGCCGATTAGAGTCATGAATAGGTGGCTCCACCTCCCATAGGGGTGGAGCCGCCTATTCATGACTGTAAATGAGCGGCCCCACGTGACCGCATACAGAAGAAGATGGGGCCAGACCAGGAAGCAGCGACAGCCAACGAGGGAGCGGGTGAGTATTTTCAGAACAGCGGGGGGGGGGGCGCACAGGGGGTGGGAGGGCGGCGGACAGATAGATCTTTATTTTAAACACTATTATTCATATTTTCTCTGCAGCAAACGCTGCTGCAGAGAAGATGTGAATCGCAGATTCAGCACCAGATGCTGGTACGTGTGGTACCCAGCACGGTGCGTGTGGTACCCAGTGGGCACACGGGCGGCACAAGTGTGCCGCTCGTGTGCCACACTGATGTTCACCAGAAACGCAGGGGCACACGGACACGGATAATTCTGGTACCGATTGTTTCCGGTACCAGAATTATCTGGACGTGTGGGACAGCCCTAACAGGGATGTGTGATTTTAGTCGGCTTTATTTTCCCAAAACAGCGCCACTCTTGTCTTTGGGTTATTTGTAGTATTGCAGTTTGGCCAAATTCACTCGGCAAAATAAATAGATACACAACCGTCCTGGTTCACCATTTGCTTTTCTTTTGTATTTTTTTTAGCAATTTTTAAATAAAAAGTGAAAAATCTTATAATTAAAAAAAAAAAACGGTATGTCTTTCTGCTTTACACTGTTGGCAAATTGATAAAAATGGCGAACGCTACTGACATGGTTCAGCGTGAGACATGACCGGGAGTGACAGATGAAGCGTTATTCCCATGACGGCGCTCCATAGGTTGCAGTACAGAACCGGTGGACGTTCATGGCAACACCATAGATTACGTCACACCTGCTGGGATTATTTTTTAATAAAATAAAATGGTGAATGAAGGACTGTCTCTTGTCTTTATTTATTTAGTTCTCTCTTTTTATATCTCTCAGGTTCCCATTTGTGGACTATTTCGGATTCCCAAGACTACTTTGGATCTTCATGGGTTTTTCTTTATTATAATTTTTTATTTAATAAATTGGTGAAAAATAGCTACGGTTAGGGGATGTTATTTGAAATTAAAATATGTGTGTGTGTGTGTTTTCTTTTAACTTAGAGGGTTATTAATGGAGGTTTCTGGTAGTCACCTCTTCATTACTAACCCCAGGGGTTGATGCCAGTGGAGTTTACACAGCTGACATCAACCCCACAAACCATTACCCCGATTGCCACCACACCAGGGCAATCGGGAAAAAGCGGGCAAAATGCCAGAATTGGCCAATCTAATGTGATGTGCAAAATCTTGTGGGCTGGTATTTTTAGGCTGGAAAGAGCCAAATAACTATAGACCTTCCCAGCCTGATAATATCAGCTCCCAGCTGTCTGCTTTACCTTGACTGGTTTTCAAAAATAGGGAGAACTCCACATCATTTTTTTTTTTCAAATTAATTATTTATTTAATAGGTTAAATAAAGCTAAGCATCCTTTAGTGCCACATGAAAGGTACTAAAGAGTGCTAGTTTATTATATGTAGGGGGCTTGTGACATATTTCTACAGGACACCTATCTATCATCTATCTCTGTGTCTATTTATCTATTCTATCCATCTCATATCTATCTATTATTTATATAGCTATTATTTATCATCTATCTATCAATCATCTATCTATTATCTATCTATCTCATATATATCTATTATCTATCTATCTCATATCTATCATCTATCTATTATCTATCTATCATATATCTAATATCTATCTATTATCTATCTATCTATCCATCCTTCTATCTTTCTATCTATCTATCTATCTATCTATCTATCTATCTATCTATCTATCATCTATCTGTCTATCTATTATCTGTCTATCTATCATCTATCTATCTATCTATCTATCTATCTATCTATCTATGTATCTATCCATCTATTATCTATCTATCTATGTATCTACGTATCTATCCATCAATCTATTATCTATTTATCTATTATCTATCATCTATCTATTATCTATCTATCTATCTATCTATCTATCTATCATTTATCTATCTATTATCTATCTATCTATCATTTATCTATCTATCTATCTATCTATCTATCATTTATCTATCTATCTATCTATCTATCTATCTATCTATCTATCTATCTATCTATCTATCTATCTATCTATCTATCCAGGGTTCTGGATATGACTTTACTATACTTGGCTTATGAAATTTCCTGGTTCCTTTGAAATTTGTGTGAGAAAAAACCCCGCTACATATACATGATCCGAGTGCCGTTTGTTTTCTTCTCACACCCATTGAGATATTGTAGTATGATGCAATTTTTTTCTCATCCAGATTCCACATGTGAGAAAAATCAGATCAGCGCTGTCTCATTGAATAACATTGGTACAAGTGCACTCCGATTTTTTTATAGGATTGCTCTCGTCCGATTTACACGTAGATGTGAACTAAGGCTAAAACTGAACCTCTCCAATTTTTCCATGGACCACTCGTACTTGACCACTCGGACATGTGCATAGCCCCATAGAATGTAATAGATACTAGTGCTATCTGTAAAAACTATGGATATCGCTCATACGGGAAAATCAGACTTTTGAACAAGCCCTGAAAATTGGATGTGTGAACGAGTGTAAAAAAAAATGAAGCAAAGCTGTTATGAATTTTTTTCCCAAAAATAAAAATGCTTAAACACCAAACTTTTACTCCAAAGAGAATGAAGAATCGGGGCGTAAATGTCTAAAAAAATAACAATAATCGATCTACTCGCACTGAACCTTCCCCCACCTCCGCAATTACGTGGTGCGCCATCACAAGGCCATGAAATCCAATTACTGGGGCAGAAGTGATGCCTCTCCCTTATGGACATCTGCACTGAGACCAGAGATAAGTTACACTTCGGGATGACATGTAATTGCAGCAGCGGTGTAATCAATCATCAGCCGGGAGCAGCAGGAGATTGCAGAGGTGAGGATATCATTTCCTGATAATGGAACACACGTTCAGCTCCCTGCTCTGCGGAAACTCAACCACAAATTTGCCAGCACCTTTAAAACTTTCCAAAATTCTTTTGGAAAATTTAAATAAAATGAAGCGACACAAGTGAGATGTTGTATAAAGGATTTATGTATATGTCTACGTACCGACTATATTGTGCAGTTTGTGGTTTTTAAAACATTTTTCACACAATTTCCGCAAAATAGAATTACACATATTCACTTGTCAATTTCATCATTGATGTTGTCAAGAGGCTAAAACTCCCCCCTTCTTGATCATGTGCTGGTTGCATAAGAACAGAATTCATGCAGAACATGGTTAGGAAAGGTTTTTCTACCACAGTACTTAAAAGGATTGTCCAGGACTAGTTTTTTTTTTCTCCGGGCCTAAAAACTAACAGGCAGGTAGTTGCTAACAGAAGCATCTACCTGCCTGGTCTACTGGTCAAAGTGGTCACTGACTGCTCCTGCCAGCGATTTAGCTGCACCACGTCAACATGGCAGCTCTTCTTCTTCCGGGCTGCTGTCGACGAGGTGTGACTGCCGACGTCATGCTGAATGATAGCCAGATTCCCGGTAGTTGCTGAGGAAGGAGATGACAATGTTTTTTTTTCAATACTCAAAGTGGTCACCGACTGCTCCTGCCGGCGATTTAGCTGCACCACGTCAACATGGCAGCTCTTCTTCTTCCGCTGCTCTGTCGACCAGGCGTGACTGCCGACGTCATGCTGATTGATAGCCAGATCTCCGGTAGTTGCTGAGGAAGGAGATGACAATTGTTTTTTTATAAGATTCTAAATAGAAGGCAGGGGGAGGAAAAGGGAGGAGCTCTGACTCTAGCTCCTCCCATGCTCTTCTACATAAACTTTTATGAGCACCAACTGTCATCTCTTATCTTAATTATTGGAGAATTTGTCTTCACTGAATACAGATTTTACCCGGGAAATAGAGAATTTTGAGAGTGAAAGATCAGTCCAGGAGGAGAAAGAAGCAAATGTATCTGATCATATATATTAAATAGTTTCCTATTTATGAAGAAAATAAAAACGACAGTTACACTTTAAGTGATTTTGCAAAGAAACAATAAAAAGACAGACTCAAACTATTTAAAAATAAATAAAAAATAAGGTAGACAATCACTCAGGATGACTCAATTCTCTATTTTTGCTCACAACAAAGATGGACAACAAGAATCGTTAAAGGTCTGGACGATAGTTTTTGAAGCTGAAAATGACAGTGTTTTTCTTGAAACGTCTTCTTTATCATCCTTTTTTCTTATTTTTATTCTTTTATTTGATTTTATAAGTAATAGAATGGACAGGTCACTTATTTTAGCCGCTTTACGGCTTTCAAACCATGAAGTGGTTAAAAGAAGTTACAAAAATTCATTATTTTTATCATTTTTTGAGCTGTTTTTCAGGTGTGTTCCAGGAGGAATGTGCCTGAAAAAGCTGCTGAGAACACCCCCTAAGGTATATCAGGAAAGACCTGAGAAATGTAATATATATAGCCTTGAGGGGGAAAAAGGGGAAGAAAAATGTAAGTGAAACCATTAAATAAGCTGACGGATGGAATAATATACAGACGGTGAAGAACATCAGTGCCTTGAAAGAAACATCCAGCTAGGGTGGTGGAAAGATCAACATCAGGTAATGATTCTATGCCTATCTGGGAAAGACATTAGTCCAAATTAAGCTAAACACATAACCCAAAATTAAAGAAAACAAAAATAAAAGGGCAGAAAGGAGGAATCTGTATTTCTTGGACATCACTTTTCCATTGTGGGGCCTGTTTATTACTCTCCTTTGCACAACAGCAGACATCTTCATTTCTACATGATTAACCCCTTCATGACCCGGGGTATTTTCGTTTTTCGCTCCCCTCCTTCCCAGAGCCATAACTTTTTTATTTTTCCGTCAATAAGGCCGTGTGGGGCTTCTGTTTTGCGGGATGAGTTGCACTTTTGAACAACATCATTGGTTTTACCATATCATGTACTAGAAAATGGGAAAAAAATTCCAAGTGCGGTGAAATTGCAAAAAAGTGCAATCCCACACTTGTTTTTTGTTTGGCTTTCTTGCTAGATTCACTAAATACTAAAACTGACCTGCCATTATGATTCTTCAGGTCATTACGAGTTCATAGACACCAAGCATGTCTAAGGTCTCTTTTATCTAAGTGGTGAAAAAAAATTCCAAACTTTGCTAAAAAAAAAAAAAAATGCGCAATTTTCCGATACCCGTAGCGTCTCCATTTTTTGTGATCTGGGGTTGGGTGATTGCTTATTTTTAGTGCACTAAGCTAACTTTTTTAATGATACCACTTTTGTGCAGATACGTTCTTTTGATGGCCCGTTATTGCATTTTAATGCAATGTCGCAGTGACCAAAAAAATGTAATTCTGGCATTTTTAATTTTTTTCTCGCTATGCCGTTTAGCGATCAGGTTAATCCTTTTTTTATTGGCGATACCAAATATGTGTATTTTTTTTATTTTTTTATTTTATTTTAAATGGGGCGAAAGGGGGGTGATTTAAACTTTTATTTTTTTTTCATTTTTCATTTTTTAAAAAACTTTTTTGTTACTTTTGCCACGCTTCACGTCTTTAATAGACCTCTGGTTGTCATGCCGACGCATCGCTGACCCCCGATCACGTGACGGGGGTCAGCGATGCTCGCATTTCCAGGCCGATGGCCGGAAGTGCTAGTTAGATGCCGCTGTCAGCGTTTGACAGCGGCATTTAACTAGTTAATAGCGGCTGGTAAATCGTGATTCCACTCGCTGCTATTGCGGGCACATGTCAGCTGTTCAAAACAGCTGACATGTTCCGGCTTTGATGGGGGCTCAGCGCCGGAGCCCAAATTAAAGCAGGGGATCTGACCTCAGACGTACTATCCCCTCCAAGGTCAGAAAGGGGTTAAAAAAGCACAAATCAAACTACCGATATCATTAGTAGAAGGGTAGATAAAGTCGTAGAACAATAGAGAAATATACAGAGGCAATTGTTACTGAACTGACACAGAAAAATGTAACTGTTCTTTTAGGCTATGTTCACATGCTGCGGTTTTTGCTGCGGATCCGCAGCGGATTTGCAGCTGCGGATCCGCAGACGTTTTCCATGCAGGGTACAGTACAATGTTACCCTATGGAAAACCAAATCCGCTGTTCCCACGTTCCTTTTTTCCGCTGGAAAATCCGCGCTGATTTTCTGCGGAAAAAAAGAAGTAGCATGTCACTTCTTTCTGCGGATTCCGCAACTGTTTTCCACCTGCACCAATAGGAAAGTGCAGTTGGAAAACCGCAGTGGAATCCGCAGAAGAAACCGCACAAAAAACCGCAGGGAAATCCACCGCGGTTTTGCACTGCGGGTTTTCCAAATCAGGACCTGAAAAATCCGCAGGAAAAAAAGGATAGTGTGAACAAGCCCTTATTATGATGCTGAAAAAAAAGTTATACAAGTGTAGAGGGGTGGGGAGTCGAAGATGTGGTTCTATGGCACTTGTGACCAAATGTCGCCATTTGCTGAGCGAACAGAGTAAGGTGGAACCAGAAGATGGAGGAATCGCTTCCGGAGTGATGGGTTTGAAGGGAGCACCGGGTGAGGCGGTAGCTGTGTCGCGGTTAACAAATATAAAAGGCTGGAGCGACAAGAATAGAAGTCAGTTGGCATCAAGAAGAGAAACAAGGAGGACATGTGAGCGGAGTGGGAATGCAGAGGCAGAGCGACCTGGCTGGAGATTAAGACAGGTGGGATATTGTGGGTCAAGCATTGATGCCCAGACTACATCTGTCGAGACCCGGTATCCAGACTCCGTTGGTCAGGACCTGAAGTCCAGACTTCACCAGTCGAGACCCAATATCCAAATGTCGGAAGTCAAGTACTGAAAGCTGAACACAGAGCATTGTATGAGGCTGGAGGTCTGCCATGGTGACCAGGAGAACCCGGCCGTTACTTCCTGCGTAGATGTATGGTACAGGGTGTGGGTCGGGACTGTGCTGCAGAAGGGGTTGGGGCCGACTAGTATGAGAAGTGCAGCGCCCCAGAGTCCTGGTCGTTGCAGTACTGATGCTCCGCCGCTAAGGGGGGCTATGGTATGTCTGATGGCACTGAAGGAGTTCACCTGACCAGGTATCACAGATACCAATACACTTCACAGTCTGGCCTCCAGGGGGAGCTAAGGGCACTATGTATTAGGCCACTCCTCACAATCTGGTAAAACTGGGGGTTAGGTAGGAAGTTAGTTAGAAGCTGACTGGGTTGGAACCAGGCAACATCCTGTGGCAGAGGGTGTTGCAGGGGAAGATTCAGGGGGGTCCCTGTCAGGGGTGGGATCCTGACAGAGGCCTAGCGAACAGAAAGAACGTTACGGGACCGCGCCTGCACTTCGTTGCGGTGGTACCCCAAGAAAGGACAAGAAGCGAGGTTTATTGTAATGAGTGAGAAACGAGATCAACGCAAGAAGGAGAAACACCAGTAGGAGTCGTGCTGTAAGTCGAGGCAACATCCTACTGAGGCGCGCAGCTGGTGGCCGGAACGCCGAGAAAGTATTAAGCTCCAGGCCTTACTTCAAACCTACGGCAGGACAGTCAGTTATAGGCGGGCTGTCTCACTCAAATCACTTAAGAAGATATAGGGGGCAACATTTGGAGAGGGGCAACTCTAGGGTCCCGGAAGACCTCCGAGCCTACCCGTCATACTGGTGCGTCCTAGCCATATCATCTGGGAGACGAAGCAGAACATCATAATCGAGTTGTGAGGGAACTTCAGAAACAGACACAACAGTTGTGGGGACTATCCCGTAAGCACAGCAGGGGAGGACCACAGCACACAAGTGCTAGAAGGTAGGCACAGATTTCCACCTGCAAAGGGAACCCTGGAGGTGCCATCGGACCGGCCGGACTTGCGCAGCCCGGTCAACCATATTCCGGACTGAGGATCCTGAAGCCTTCAGTAAAGAGGTAAAGAGACTGCAACCGGGTGTCCTCGTTATTTACTGCGACCTGCACCGCATCACCACAACATCATCACCATCCACACCCTTCATTGGACGCCCCTCAGCAGGGTCACGGACCGGGTCTAGCCACCGTGACAACCCCAGAACAGAGACTCAGAGGCCCGGTACCGGGTACCCCTCGGCCCTGCGGCAGTGGGGGCGCTCCAACTTGGCGTCACGAACAGGATCTACTTAAGCCTGAAGAATCAGGTCATGTGTGCCTTGGAACTGTGATTTATTGTGCTTGGACTGTGACTTATTGCAAAGACTGTGTATTGCCACTTGCCGCCAAAAGTTCCCGCCAAAACCGCCGCCATTACAGCGCTGAGGAGAGCGCAGGAGAAGAAGAGGGGCGTGGAATGGGCGTAGACAAGCTGAAGAGCGCGAAAGACAATGGCCGCCCAGTCTAAATATTTTGGCCCTTTGAGGACGTGTCCGTCAGCAGCCGAGATCCACCTCCTGATCCTCAATGGTGGGCAGAGACAAAGAAAGCGAAACCGCCCACGAAGGAGAGAGCGGGAAAAGGACCAGGAAGAAGAAGTCAGCGACATGGAGGACGCCATGGCCAGCCACCCGGAGTCGGAGCGTGGGGTAGGCGCAGAGGACTCCCCCAGCTACCCGGAGGGGCACCGCAACCAGGCCTCCACCGCTGATATTGACTTCTTGCAGGCCGGAGTGGATGAGCTCAGCGACCAACTCCGGCGGACGCAGCTGAGCACTGAGGCCGGGTGGGAGAAGACCTTCATCGGGAGCCTCACCAGACGTCTGTCGGCAGCCTCGTGTGGTCCGGAGCAGGAAAGAAGTTCCAGCGCTCCGAAGCCAGGAAGCAAGGCCCTGCCGGAAAGCGAGATGCCGCAAACGGAGATGACAACGCCGCAGCGCAAGGCCCTGCAACCAGCGTCCCAGATCCCAGTGGGGACGGAGCAGATCGGCACCGGAGGGACCGCATCTGAAGCAGGTATGAAGGACGACCCTGCCCTGACGACCGACACCACTCCAGTGACTGCTAGTGCCACAGCTGCTGACTCCGTTCCAGTGACTGATCTTGCAGCAGCCGCTACCTCTGCTGCAGCAAATGCCCATACTCAAGCTGCGCGGACCTCTATCACTGCGCATGATTTAACCGTACATGAAAGACGGATTAACGGCGTGTGTCCAGCACTTTGTGTAACCCTGGACCTCACTTTTCCCAGGCCAAGAAGGGTTAAGTGCCAGGTGCAGCCCTGGAAGCCATCCAACTAAACCTCGGAGAACCGAAGATTGTAAATAGTTAACTGTTTGTTCCCTGCTGTTTTGCTGCTAATACCCGACTAGGGTTATTCTTAAAGGGATCCCTTCGTTTACCCGGGATCCCTATTGCTTTATGTTTTTGCTTTTATTTTCATTTTTGCTTTTGTTCCACAATGTTACAGAGACTACCGGATCATGAACACTGCATGATTACAAACTTATTGTAAATAGTTTGCACCTTCTTAAAGGTGCCCTCTACTGGTTTTACAAAGAAAAGGACTCTTTGCGAAGAAACTGTTCCTGGAAGCAGTACCGGAGTCCTTGCTGCATATGGACTTGCAGCTTGAGAAGTTGCACTACCTCATAGAGACTTGGTCCCTTCTTAAAGGGAACGTTCATCAATAGCACTTAAAGAATGATGATGCTTTAAAAGGAAGTACTAATAATGCTTACATATAAAAGTTATATGTAGTGAGCTAGTTAATTGTGAGAAATGTTTAATGGTGTTGCTAGAAGAATGAGGACAGGAAGTGAACCCGTATGGGGTTAGTCGGTGAGTCCTCCTAGGAGCCATACAGAGATGGCTCAGTGATCTTGAACTGAGAGAAGGTTGATAAGTTCTATACTGTGTATAGTAGCAGAAAGGCAGTAGGCCCGGGCGGAAAGGGGCGGTCCTGCAACAGAACGAGAGGCAGTAGGCCTGGGGCAGATAGACAGGCGGTCCTGCAGATGTAAAGGTGGAAAATGAAGAAAAGTTGATTAGCCTTATAGTGTTTTATAAGAAGGTCTTTAGTGGATTCAGTGTGTATGTCCTTAAAGGCAACGTTAAATTATTGTTCAAAAATTTGCACTTAGTAGAATACCCGGTTGGGTAAGAAAAAGTTATTTATAGTATGTTATTTAAAGTATTTAACCATGTTTGTAACGTTCAAGTGTCCTCACCTCCCATAAAGGGAAGCTCTGTTCAAGTTTACTTGTTATTGCATTTCAAAATTGTAAAAATTGTATGTCTTTTTGCTGACATGTATTGTTGTTTTCTTCCCAGTCCAGGAGTACTGGGTTTAACCGGGGGGGAGTGCAGCGCCCCAGAGTCCTGGTCATTGCAGTACTGATGCTCCGCCGCTAAGGGGGGGCTATGGTACGTCTGATGGCACTGAAGGAGTTCACCTGACCAGGTATCACAGACACCAATACACTTCACAGTCTGGCCTCCAGGGGGAGCTAAGGGCACTATGTATTAGGCCACTCCTCACAATCTGGTAAAACTGGGGGTTAGGTAGGAAGTTAGTTAGAAGCTGACTGGGTTGGAACCAGGCAACATCCTGTGGCAGAGGGTGTTGCAGGGGAGGTTTCAGGGGGGTCCCTGTCAGGGGTGGGATCCTGACAGAGGCCTAGCGAACAGAAAGAACGTTACGGGACCGCGCCTGCACTTCGTTGCGGCGGTACCCCAAGAAAGGACAAGAAGCAAGGTTTATTGTGCTGAGTGAGAAACGAGATCAACGCAACAAGGAGAAACACCAGTAGGAGTCATGCTGTAAGTCGAGGCAACATCCTACTGAGGCGCGCAGCCGGTGGCCGGAATGCCGGGGAAGTATTAAGCTCCAGGCCTTACTTCAAACCTACGGCAGGACAGACAGTTATAGGCGGGCTGTCTCACTCAAATCACCTAAGAAGACATAGGGGGCAACATTTGGAGAGGAGCGACTCTAGGGTCCCGGAAGACCTCCGAGCCTACACGTCATACGGGTGCGTCCTAGCCATATCATCTGGGGGACGAAGCAGAACATCATAATCGAGTTGTGAGGGAACTTCAGAAACAGACGCAACAGTTGTGGGGACTATCCCGTAAGCACAGCAGGGGAGGACCACAACACACAAGCGCTAGAAGGTAGGCACAGATTTCCACCTGCAAAGGGAACCCTGGAGGTGCCATCAGACCGGCCGGACTTGCGCAGCCCGGTCAACCGTATTCCGGACTGAGGATCCTGAAGCCTTCAGTAAAGAGGTAAAGAGACTGCAACCGGGTGTCCTCGTTATTTACTGCGACCTGCACCGCATCACCACAACATCATCACCATCCACACCCTTCATTGGACGCCCCTCAGCAGGGTCACGGAACGGGTCTAGCCACCGTGACAACCCCAGAACAGAGACTCAGAGGCCCGGTACCGGGTGCCCCTCGGCCCTCCCTGCGGCAGTGGGGGCGCTCCAGAAGCACACATAGAGTACTAAGTGACTCGCTATCAAGGACTTTCAGCCTAGCAGGAAATATTGGTGACTTCTGTTAGTGCCAGTATAGTAATTGAAAACGCTTGAAGGACATATTGCAGTGAGGGGCTTATCGATGTGAGTGACACCCTGTGGAAAGACATAAAGACATAAATCTAGTGTAGAAGGCCTATAGAAATCAGACTGGAAGTGCACAGGGGTGTGTCCACCTGGAGCAAGCAGTCTAAGTGCACTGACACACACCCTGTGCACTTCCAGTTTGATTTGCATAGGCCTTCTACTCTAGATGTCTCATGACTGACGCATCAAATCACTACATAAAAGGTATCTTTTTAAATACAAAAACATGACTTCCATATGTAAAAAGTGGTTCCCTTTCATTTCTATTTGCATATAGAGTGTTGTGCCACAGTTTTAGGCAAGTGTGGAAAAAAACTGCAGAGTAAGAAAGCATTTAACAATAGAAGTGGAAATAGTTTATTTTTTTCAATTGAAAAAAATTCAAAATGTAGGAACAAAAGAGAACTCTAGATCAATATTTGGTGGCCGCCCTTTGCCTTCATCACTTCTTCTCATTACTTGTTCTCCTACAGTTTGAACTCGGCAGGAGGCTGCTCCAAACATCCTGGAGAACTGACCACAGATCTTCTGTGGATGTCGCTTCTGTGCAGATCCTTCTGTCTCTTCACATTACCCCAGACAGACTGGATGATGTGAGATCAGGGCTCTGTGCAGGAGGCATCGTCAAATTCAAAACTTCTTGTTCTTTTTAACACTGAAATATTTTTTAATCACATTGGCTGCATGTTTGGGGTCCTTGTATTACAAGATGGAAAAGTATCTGCCTGTCTCAGCCTTGAAGACAATACGAAATGGGCAGCGTCGAGAATCATAGACACATTGGTAGGTGAAGTAAACTTAGTGCAGCAGATGAATGACACATCAGGCTTACATTCCTTTGAAGTTGGAAGATGTCCAGCAGTGCCATCAGCTTAGAACTAGCAGCAACTAGTGGGACCCAGCTACACCCATCTACTGTTCAGAGATGTCTTGTCAAAAGTAGTCTTCAAGGAAGAATTGCAGCTAAAAGCCAAACCTTCCACATGGAAACAAAGACAAGTGACTCAACTATGCAGGAAAAGATGGGAACTGGGGGCAGAAAAATGGTAGCAGGTGCTCTGGACTGATTAATCACAATGTAAAATATTTTGTTGGGATCTAAGTGATAATATTTCTCCTTGTGGAGAGAGACAAGCCAGGCCTGGAATTTCAGAGTGAGGAGACTTAAACGTGATGCATGCTCCTCTTGGAAAGTAACTATGTAAATTGTCTCTTCAGAAAGAAAGATCACTAGAACTCTAGTGCCACCTATTTGAAGAGCAATACTAAAAGTCACTATAGACCCTTTATCAAGCCAGAGGAGCATGCACGGCATTTAAGTCTCCTCACTCTGAGATGCCAGTCTTGACTTGTCATTCCCCACAAGGAGAAACTCCTTAGATCCCAGTCTTAAGCCTCTCACCTAGCCATATCAGTTCTCATACTTTGCAATGATGAGGGGCAACACCCTGAAACACAGTGTCTGCAAATTGAGATACTAGTTTGGCTTTTATCCTAAGTCATGTGACAAGTTAAAAGGTCAATATTGACTTTTAGGATTGCGATTTCCAAAAGGTGGCACTAGAATGCTAGTCCTCTTTCTCTCTGAAGAGGCAGTATGCATAAATATTAAGGCTACTTTCACACTAGCGTTAACTGCAATCCGTCACAATGCGTCGTTTTGCAGAAAAAACGCATCCTGCAAAAGTGCTTGCAGGATGTGTTTTTTCTCCATTGACTAACATTAGCGACGCATTGCATCCGCTGCCCCCGTTGTGCGGCGGAGACAACGCTAGCGTCGGTGACCTCGGCCCGACGCACTGCGACGGGCCGAGCCCGACGCTAGTGTGAAAGTAGCCTAAGCTGTAACATCAGGCAGTTTGCTCCTGAAGAGCTGGAGATTGACACAATTATGAGAGTCTGCAGAAACAGTGAAGCATGGTGGAGGGTTCTGATGTTTGGGGCAACTGGAGTTGGATATTCATTCAGGATCAATGGTGTCCTCAATGCTGAGAAATGCAGGCGGGTTATCCATCATGTAATATCATCAGGGAGGCGTCTGATTGGCTTCAAATTTATTCTGCAGCAGAACAAAGACCCCAAACATCCAGCCAATGTTATCAAGAACGATTTCAGTGTAAAGAAGAACAAGGAGTCCTGGAAGTGATGATCCGGCCCCCGCAGAGCCCTAATCTCACATCATCCATGTCTGGGATTATGGGAAGATCTGTACAGGCGACATTCACGGAAGATTAGTGGTCAGTTCTCCAAGATGTTTAGAACAATCTTCTGCCGAATTCCTTCAAAATCTGGGTACAAGTACAAGAACCTAGAAGAACAGATGAAGGTAAAGGGAAATGACCAAATATTGATGTGATTTCGATTTCTCTTTTGTTCTTTCGATTTGATTTTATTAATTGATACAAAATAAACTATTAACATTTATATTTTATAAAGCATTTTTTAAGCATTTTCCACACCTGCCTAAAACTTTTCCCATCACTTTAGATACTAAAGATCATCTAACAGCACTGCCATGTCTCTTTTATCCTTTTTTTTATACATTATCATCAGGACACCATGTACCTTCCTCAATTTGTCCTGCTTTATTCTCATGTATCTTCGTAATTATTAAATTGTTGAAATCTAATGATACATATAAATCATAACTGTAGTCTACACTGGTGGCGCGCACAAGGACATTGTGAAATATGGCAAAGCAATGACTAAAATAAAGTTTTTGTATTTTGTAAGAAGGCAGGAAAATCGGTCAGAACTGGACGTCTATCATTATCATGGCAGAGTCCTAAAACATCTCTTAGAGGAAAAGATGCCAATGAAACTCTAGTTCATCAGAAGTTATTTACTTGAAAGCCGCCCCAATAAAAAAATGTCTACCGCCCCAATATGGTGATAAAATTATATGAGCTGCAGTTGGGAGAACACTGAGCACACAGGACCCACATGGCATCCTACTACAAGCCATACGGAGGGAGAAGCTCTAGTGAAACACCTGAGCCCCATCCAACCCCACCTGTCTATTCTGGCACAGTACGTATCCAATATTTCCTTTTTCTGGAGATTATTATTCAAATTTAGATTTGTATTGGAGCAATAGCTAAGGAGAAAATTCGCTAACTGCAACCTCAACACCTTCTGTAGCTACACCCCTATCAGGTCCTTTGAACTGTCAGAAGTGACTCCTGTGACCCATTCAGTGCCAAATTGTGACCCATATATCAGGAAGAAACGCTGCCACTCACTGCTATTAGAATAGAGAATCTGAAGTCTTACTGCTTGTACAGTAAAGAATCCATAGTCTCACTGCTCATACTATAAATAATTCATAGATTCACAGATTCACAACTCTTACAGTAAATAATCCATAGTTTCACTTCTCTGACAGTAAAGAATCCATAGTCTCACTGCTATTAGAATAAAGAATCTGAAGTCTTACTGCTTGTACAGTAAAAAAATCTATAGTCTCACTGCTCTTATAATAAAAAATCCATAGTCTCACTGCTCGTAACGTAAAGAATCCATAGTCTCACTGTTTGTAACATAAAGAATCTATAGTCTCACTGGTCACATATTAAAGAATTAATAGTTTCACTGCTTGTACAGTAAAGAATCCATAGTCTTACTGCTTATACAGTAAATAATCCATAGTCTTATTTCTCTTACTGTGAAGAATCCAATCTCACTGCTATTACAATAAGTAGAGAAAGGTAAGAGACAAAAAAGAGCACATAGGGTCTTATCCCCAGGATTGTTTCCAATCAATTGTAAGAGAACTGCTCACCTGGTGGTGCAGAGTAAAAGCGTGTAGTGTTCAGCTGCTGCAGATCCACAGGTTGACACTGCGACCTTTCAGAACCGTTATAATAGAAAAATGTGGATAAAATCTGCGCTGCTGTGACAAATGATGGATCCAGATATAGTTATAAAAAAACGAATAAAGCACAAAAGTATTTTATAACTATATCGGGATCCATCATTTGTCACAGCAGCGCAGATTTTATCCACATTTATCTATTATAACGGTTCTGAAAGGTCGCAGTGTCAACCTGTGGATCTGCAGCAGCTGAACACTACACGCTTTTACTCTGCACCACCAGCAAAGAACTTATAGTCTCACTGCTCTTACAATAAATAATCAACGGTCGCTCTGCTTGTAAACTAAAATATCCATAGTCTCATTGCTCGTAAAGTAAAACATCCATAGTCTCACTGCTCGTACAGTAAAGAATCCATAGTCTCACTTCTCTTACTGTGAAGAATTCATACTCACACTGCTCTTACAGTAAAGAATCCCTAGTTTCACTGCTCGTACAGTAAATAATCTCCATCTTTGATGATGACTACAAATTTCCTACTCTTTCACTCCTGATTGATTGACAGGTTGGATTAGCAGCATTGTCGTGCCACTTGCCCAAACTGTGACAATAAAGAAAAAGAAACACCATGGAAACAGAGATCACAGTGAAAATAAACAATGCTTTATTTAAATACAATTAGCCTTAAAAAGTGTTTTAAAAGTCAAGCATGACATATAAAGCTCAACCAAAATAGAGTTGCCGCCACACATGTGCAATGCACAGCTAGTCTTAGCTGTTCGACACACCAGAGGACGCATGCGCATTTCTGCGCTGCAGCCGCTGGAGTCGATCTCTGCAAGCTCCATAATAGTTTTGTATTATCATTGATGATTTATATATATATATATATATATATACAGGTCCTTCTCAAAAAATTAGCATATAGTGTTAAATTTCATTATTTACCATAATGTAATGATTACAATTAAACTTTCATATATTATAGATTCATTATCCACCAACAGAAATTTGTCAGGTCTTTTATTGTTTTAATACTGATGATTTTGGCATACAACTCCTGATAACCCAAAAAACCTGTCTCAATAAATTAGCATATCAAGAAAAGGTTCTGTAAACGACCTATTACCCTAATCTTCTGAATCAACTAATGAACTCTAAACACATGCAAAAGATACCTGAGGCTTTTAAAAACTCCCTGCCTGGTTCATAAAGGCCCCGTCTCACTAAGCGATTTACCAACGATCACGACCAGCGATACGACCTGGCCGTGATCGTTGGTAAGTCGCTGTGTGGTCGCTGGGGAGCTGTCACACAGACCGCTCTCCCCAGCGACCAACGATCAGGGGAACGACTTCGGCATCGTTGAAACTGTCTTCAACGATGCCGAAGTCCCCCTGCAGCACCCGGGTAACCAGGGTAAACATCGGGTTACTAAGCGCAGGGCCGCGCTTAGTAACCCGATATTTACCCTGGTTACCAAAAAAAACAAACAGTACATACTCGCCTTTCGGTGTCCAGGTCCCTTGCCGTCTGCTTCCTGCTCTCACTGAGCCGCCGTACAGCGAGAGCAGAGCGCAGCGGTGACGTCACTGCTGCGCTCTCACGTCTCACTGTACGGCCGGCAGTCAGTGAGAGCAGGAAGCAGACGCCAAGGGACCTGACGGACATCAGAAGGCGAGTATGTACTGTTTGTTTTTTTTTACATTTACGCTGGTAACCAGGGTAAACATCGGGTTACTAAGCGCGGCCCTGCGCTTAGTAACCCGATGTTTACCCTGGTTACCAGTGAAGACATCGCTGGATCGGTGTCACACACACCGATTCAGCAATGTCAGCGGGGCCTCAACGACCAAAAAAAGGTCCAGGCCATTCCGACACGACCAGCGATCTCGCAGCAGGGGCCTGGTCGCTGGTACGTGTCACACATAGCGAGATCGCTATGGAGGTCGCTGTTGCGTCACAAAACTTGTGACTCAGCAGCGATCTCGCTAGCGATCTCGCTATGTGAGACGGGGCCTTTACTCAAAACCCCCATCATGGGTAAGACTAGCGACCTGACAGATGTCAAGAAGGCCATCATTGACACCCTCAAGCAAGAGGGTAAGACCCAGAAAGAAATTTCTCAACAAATAGGCTGTTCCCAGAGTGCTGTATCAAGGCACCTCAATGGTAAGTCTGTTGGAAGGAAACAATGTGGCAGAAAACGCTGTACAACGAGAAGAGGTGACCGGACCTTGAGGAAGATTGTGGAGAAGGACCGATTCCAGACCTTGGGGAACCTGAGGAAGCAGTGGACTGAGTCTGGTGTGGAAACATCCAGAGCCACCGTGCACAGGCGTGTGCAGGAAATGGGCTACAGGTGCCGCATTCCCCAGGTAAAGCCACTTTTGAACCATAAACAGCGGCAGAAGCGCCTGACCTGGGCTACAGAGAAGCAGCACTGGACTGTTGCTAAGTGGTCCCAAGTACTTTTTTCTGATGAAAGCAAATTTTGCATGTCATTCGGAAATCAAGGTGCCAGAGTCTGGAGGAAGACTGGGGAGAAGGAAATGCCAAAATGCCTGAAGTCCAGTGTCAAGTACCCACAGTCAGTGATGGTGTGGGGTGCCATGTCAGCTGCTGGTGTTGGTCCACTGTGTTTCATCAAGGGCAGGGTCAATGCAGCTAGCTATCAGGAGATTTTGGAGCACTTCATGCTTCCATCGGCTGAAATGCTTTATGGAGATGAAGATTTCATTTTTCAGCACGACCTGGCACCTGCTCACAGTGCCAAAACCACTGGTAAATGGTTTACTGACCATGGTATTACTGTGCTCAATTGGCCTGCCAACTCTCCTGACCTGAACCCCATAGAGAATCTGTGGGATATTGTGAAGAGAAAGTTGAGAGACGCAAGACCCAACACTCTGGATGAGCTTAAGGCCGCTATTGAAGCATCCTGGGCCTCCATAACATCTCAGCAGTGTCACAGGCTGATTGCCTCCATGCCACGCCGCATTGAAGCAGTCATTTCTGCCAAAGGATTCCCGACCAAGTATTGAGTGCATAACTGAACATTATTATTTGATGGGTTTTTTGTTTGGTATTAAAAAACACTTTTATTTGATTGGACGGGTGAAATATGCTAATTTATTGAGACAGGTTTTTTGGGTTATCAGGAGTTGTATGCCAAAATCATCAGTATTAAAACAATAAAAGACCTGACAAATTTCAGTTGGTGGATAATGAATCTATAATATATGAAAGTTTAATTGTAATCATTACATTATGGTAAATAATGAAATTTAACACTATATGCTAATTTTTTGAGAAGGACCTGTATATATATATATATATATATATATATATATATATATATATATATATATATATTTAATAGAAGAGAACAAAGGAAGCTTTCTCAAATATATAAAAGCGATAAATTTATTAGTTACAAAAAACACTCATACAAAAAAGACCAATAAAATAGACATGATACAAAAACACATGAACACGTTATCTGTAAATACCCGTGTACAGAACACAAGAGTGTAAAGAAAGACACCAGGATTAATAGAGGAGCGTACCACATAAACCATTAGCTGTACATGTTCTTAATGTGGACCATAACTAAGGTGCTACCAAGCCAAAATCTCCATGTGTAACTATGAATAAAATACTATGTCTATCACCCTCTGTGTGTCCTATGCCATATGGACACGAGTGGTGAAAGAGCTATAGACCATGCGTTATGTGCACCCTAAGGTCCTAGACACAAAAACCTTGTGGACCCTGGAAACGCTAGTGGTCCTGAAAAAACGGTTATCATATTGAACACATGGGAGGCTGGTCTCACCTGGTATGCGGACGCTCCAGCACGCACCCCGCACGCACCCAGTTACACATGGAGATTTTGGCTTGGTAGCACCTTAGTTATGGTCCACATTAAGAACATGTACAGCTAATGGTTTATGTGGTACGCTCCTCTATTAATCCTGGTGTCTTTCTTTACACTCTTGTGTTCTGTACACGGGTATTTACAGATAACGTGTTCATGTGTTTTTGTATCATGTCTATTTTATTGGTCTTTTTTGTATGAGTGTTTTTTGTAAATAATAAATTTATCGCTTTTATATATTTGAGAAAGCTTCCTTTGTTCTCTTCTATTAACTATGATCTATAAGGAGGATGTTTATGGTTTTTTGTGACATATGGGGGTCACAATGATGTTTCTGGAAAATTGGTTAAATATATATATATATATATATCAGCACATTCAGCCACATTACAGGACCCTGAGGAAGCCACTGTGTGTGGCAACATATGTCGGGCAACTTTTTTTACTACCGCTATCTGATCACTCATGAGTTCAGTACTTTTAGGGTATGTCTCCACGGTACGGATGGGCGGCGGTAACGCCGCAGCGGCGAAGCCGCTCGGCGCTAAGCCCCGCCCCCTTTCTGGGACGCGATCATGCCGGATGTGTTAACTCTTCACATCCGAGATGATCGCTCGCTCCCATAGGGCCCTGTGATATGCCTTGCGGGGACGCTGCGTCCCCGCAAGGTGTACGGACATGCTGAGATCTGAAAAGATGCGCAGCATGTCCGTAGTCGCAGGGCCGCCGCGTGCGGGTTTCCACGCATAGTGGAGACAGGATTTCATCAAATCCCCTCCACTATGCAGGAACATCTGGACGCTGCTTGTTTGACGCTGCAGCGCTGCGCAGCGTCAAACAAGCAGCGTTTCCTGAACGTGGAAACATACCCTTAGGGTATGTGCACACGTTGCGGAGTTGGCTGGGGATCCGCAGCGGATTTGACGCTGCAGATTTGCAGCTGTTTTCCATGCAGTTTACAGTACCACTTAAACCTATGGAAAACCAAATCCGCTGTGCACATGCTGCGGAAAATTCCGCGCAGAATTGCTGAGATTTATTTCCTGCAGCATGTCAATTCTTTGTGCGGATTCCGCAGCATTTTACATCTATTCCTTAATAGGAATCCGCAGGTGTAGAAAGGCAGGTGAAATCCGCACAAAAAACGCAGATTTTTCTAAATCTGCGCTGAAAAATCCGCACACGAATCCGCAACATGTGCACATACCCTGATATCTTCTGTACAAGCTAATTTTTCTTGGGGAGTTTGTGATCATTGCCTGATTACTAGGATCTGATTTATATCATTGTTTTATTGCATTGCCTCTTTGCATGATATTCATCTTTATTTTGACACTATTGAGCTTGCCCACACTGTGCACTTACTGGTGCTGCCAGCAAAGGCAAGTTTTCCTCTCCATCATCGAGCATAGCGGCCAGAACCACAGGAGACCTTGTTAACGTCAGAGCAGCACTTCCAATCTACATTGGAAAGAGCTTGCAATTAGTGATGAGAGAATATACTCGTTGCCCAGGTGGTCTCTGAGTATTTGTGACTGCTTGGAGATTTAGTTTTTTTGACTCACCTGCATGATTTGCGGCTACTAGGCAGCTTGATTACATATGGGGATTCCCTAGCAACCAGGCAACCCCAACATGTAGTCAGCCTGGCTAGCAGCCGTAAATCATGCAGTTGAGTCAACAAAAACTAAATCTCCGATCAGTCACAAATTCTCGGAGACCACCCGAGCGTGCTCGGGAAAACCCGAGCAACGAGTATATTCGCTCATCACTACTAGTAATCAATACACTCCTTGCCTTGGAAAGCATCCACCCCTGCAATCTGGTAGTTTCCTAAACATGCAGTGCAGTGCTTACAAGCTATTTCCAATAAAGCTTGTAAGTGCTGCTCTACTTGGCAATGAACAATAATCTACCGGAAGTAAATGGCAAACGTGCTTGTTTTTACAAGGACTTTGCAATTTTTCCAATTTAATATGATGAGAATAATCGCACTACTTGAACAACCGCTTCTCAATTATTATATTCCCTTATGTGAAATAAAAACAACGATACTCATCAGGGTTGTCAGCGCCTGGTCTACTGGGGCTCACATGATGCTCTTATGCCACATGAACCCTGCAGTCAATTAGAGACCACTAATGGGCAGCTTCACGCTCACTTCCTGCAGTCTAGGGGTGACATGACATACCAACGGCACAGTAGACCCAGCATTAACATTGCTGGAATGGTGGTAGCACCAGACGCGAATGAAGACTGTTTTACAGTAATTGAGATGCGGTTAGTCGTGGACAATCCCTTTTTTGAGCTTTTGGCTGTGACTTCAGCCCCTCTATGAAAGAACATTGTATGTAGATACCTAAAAGCATCGCCTAATGAGAGAGAAGATGAAGCACCGTGATCAATAATTAAGGGCTTGTCGCTCTCCTTAAACTTTTCTGTTGTCCAGAATCCCTGTCTTCCAGGATTTACTGCTGGCAATAATTAACGATGAAGCCATCAGTCTCTCTCTTACCCATTAGTGTGACAAGATGGGACAAAGAACCTACGCTGTGAGCTCGTGCTTCCCCTTTGAGAATTACACAATGTCAGGAGAAAAAAAAAAGGAAAGAAAGAAAAGCCTTTGGATTCGTTCTGTTCCAGAGTTAACAACAGTGACAAATAGAAGACGATGTCGCGCAGTGGCCGCTCTCTCCTCGCAAGGTGACACCGAGATAATTGAGCATCGATGACGCGGTCACGCGCGCAGGGAGAAAGATGCTTGACCATCTGTGCTTCAAAAACTACACAAATGGAAGCTAATTTTTCACCCGCAGAATGAAATGAACAGCAGGAAGCCACAAGCTCATCCTCTGGTTACGCCGGTGACGCAGAAGGCAGCAACTGTGACCGAAGCTGAGTTTTTCGTAAATTTTAAGTTAAAAAAACCCAGTCGACAAATTTACCTTTCTGAAGACCCTGATTCTGTCTGGTCTCGTCACCACTTGCATGTCTCTCTCACATGGCCTTGCGCTGTTAGTGACCACAGCTTCCTCTATTTCTTACCGGCAGCCCACCCCGTGCGCCGGCAACAATGACATCCTGAGAGTGTCAGGAAGCGTGAAACAATGAGAAAGGAGGGGAGCAGCAGCACCGTGTGTCTGCGGCACAAACATCCTGCCGTTACCATGCTCCCCAATACGACCCCCCCACCACCACCATTATTAATGCTGCGCCAAATGGAGCTTTCTTCCCAGCAGCGCAATTCCCAGTGGATGCTCCCAAGGGAAACATTGCTCTATGGTGGTTTAATAATAACTGCTTCATCGAGCCAGATAAGCATTATCTCAAGCTACGACCATCTCTCCACTGACAGTACTATTAGTAACCATTTGTTGGTTCCATAGTATGGTTATGTTCTAGCCACTAGATATATTTGTAGATTATCTAGATCATTTTTTAATCTCTGCTTAAAATATGTGAGCACTGCGCTTGGCTATCTCCGGCAGTCCCATAGGGAATGATTGGAGTGGTACTGTACTTTAGTGATGAGCGTGCGCACTTGAATGAGGTGTTATCTGAGCATGCTCGTGTCCTAAACCAGTATTTTCCGCGTGCTCGAAAGAAAATGCCCGAGTCACCGCGGCTGCATGTTCGCAACACATGCAAGGATTGCCTCTTTGTTAGCTATGCTATTTATCAGACCTTTTAACCATTATTGTGGACTTTGTATTTATTCACAAATAAAGAAGCCTTGTTTGTTCATGAAGCTTCATCAGTAAAGCTCCCAGTGGTCAGACCCCCACTGGGGTGGGCATATGGATAATTTGTCTGAAGTGGAAAGCCTATGTCACTGCAGATTTGCTTTGAGCTACTCTACAAACAGCTATACCTGCATTTTCTTCTTGCCCATCTCCTGTCACCAGGGGGCGCCACACCTTCATTGCAGATCAGGTAGGGTAACAATACAGGGACATCAGCCTATGTTCTAACCACAACAAAAGTGTTTTTAATAATCCTTTGATAGTATTGAGCTGACAATATGCACTCAATACCCTGTGGAATAAATGCTGGTGTTTTAGCAGGTAGCTTTTTTCATGCATATTTTCTGCACTAGTAGCAGGCAAGCCTTCAATCTGCAACATCATTATCTCATTATTCATATTACATTATTACAATTTCAAACAATTAGGTGACAAAACAGCAGATTGAATGGTGACATTGACGCATGGAAGCACTTGGGTCAGCTGTTTCACGGCCCAGCACAATTTTATGCTAATACTGGAAATAGTTTGAAAACAAGGACAGCTTTGTAAATGACAATCATGAACAATAACCCCTAAACAATACCCCATCGGCGAGGAAGGGGTAAAGAGCATGCCCAGAGGAACACAGACATCACTTGGGACCTTTTCAAAAAGCTTTTTATGCAGGAAGACAAATCTATAGGAAGGAACACAGCAGAAAATACTTTGTAAAGTTGCACAAGTGAGATCCCGATTCCCGAGCACTGCAACAATGTAACAAGCTGTAAATAGTCCTGAACAGTGCCGTATTGTCAACCAGTGTTTATGGATTGTTCAAGGAAAGAATGATAGGGTAAATTTTTTTTTTTTACTGGAGAAAAGTTTCCTTAAGCTCTACTAGTGAAACGTAGACTTGTTTTTTTTTTTTTCTTTTTACACTAATCGAAAAGTCAAAATGTGAGTATTGTAAATAGATGTGATAATAAAGTATGTTTCATGCAAAATCTCTCTCGTTGCTCATAAATGCAAAATATTGCATTTCTGTCTAATCGCCGGTGTATGTGCATGAGAAGAACATTTCACTGGTGACGAAGACACGGCTCCTACTTAAGGTACCTTCACACTAAGCGACGCTGCAGCGATATCGACAACGATGCCGATCGCTGCAGCGTCGCTGTGTGGTCGCTGGAGAGCTGTCACACAGACAGCTCTCCAGCGACCAACGATGCCGAGGTCCCCGGGTAACCAGGGTAAACATCGGGTTACTAAGCGCAGGGCCGGCACTCACAGTCAGTGCGGGAAGCGGAAGGCGGGGGACGTGTGACAGACAGCAGAAGGTGAGTATGTACTGTTTGTTTTTTTTACTTTTACAATGGTAACCAGGGTAAATATCGGGTTACTAAGCGCGGCCCTGCGCTTAGTAACCCGATATTTACCCTGGCTACCATTGTAAAACATTGCTGGCATCGTTGCTTTTGGTGTCAAACACGACGATACACGCCGATCTGACGACCAAATAAAGTTCTGGACTTTCAGCAACGACCAGCGATATCATTTTGGATCCAGATCGCTGCTGCGTGTCAAACACAACGATATCGCTATCCAGGACGCTGCAACGTCACGGATCGCTATCGTTATCTTTGCAAAGTCGCTTAGTGTGAAGGTACCTTAAGTCAGGTGTTTTCTTTGATAACATATGGATACGAAACCTGGATGATAAAGAAACAAGACAGAAGAAGAATTAACGCCTTTGAAACGTGGCCCTGGAGAAGGACGTTACCGATACCATGGATGGCAAGAAGAACAGATGAATCCATTTTGGAACAAATCAAGCCAGATATGTCACCCGAAGTAAGGATCACCAACCTGCAACTTGTCTTTTTTGGACACATCATACGAAGAGAACAATCACTGGATGAGGACATCATGATCGGAAGAATAGAAGGAACAAGGCGAAGAGGAAGACCGGCAACCCGATGGCTTGATAGTATCAAGATATCAGCGGAGAAGACCCTGGTGGACCAATCTACGCTTGCCCAAGATCAATCTTCATCCATGAAGTCACCATGGCTCAAGATTGAGCTAAAGGCCATAAAGAATGTGCACATGGCGTCATTTGGACACTGGAGCAGCTGTCAAGTTTTTCCAGGTAAAGTCGCTTTACTTTAATTCTGGCAGTTGTTTTCCAGAAGCAGCATTGGCGGCGGCTTAGCCATCGTTCCTGCAGTGGCTCCGCCACCAGCGTCTTTCGTGCTAGACTCTCAGTAAAAAGCATGGTCAGCTTACCAATGGAAGCCGCCAAAAGAATGGTCATCTTACTTCTGTTAACTGCTTTATGGATTCCAAACAAGTGCACAGCATTATGATTTTGACATCGCTGTGCATTATGTTCATTTTATGGGACACTTTAGTGGCGTTTTTTCAGGTGGATTCCATGTGTACATACCTTACAGGGTTTTTCCTCCCCTTTCTTTTGATTAACGTATAGCCCAAGTTTAGTTACAAAAACCTTATCCATGGATCTTCCTCCACTTCTCCCTTTTCCTGGCTGGGTTCCCCACTGGTATCCTCTCCTTCTCACCCTGCTTGGTTCGCCCGGACCTGGCCAACAGGACTGAGGAGCGGCAGGGAATTGGTGCTAATTTTTATTTTTCATACCTCGCTAGTGCTATACGTTAATTAGAAGTGAAAGATGAAAAAACCCTTTAAAGCAATGATGTCATGTTACAAAACAAGTGTTCCATGGAGACGATCAAAAATGATGAGGATGTTAGTAGAAACAGCTGCAGGAAACTCTCTTTCTATGGGGAGGGTTTGGAGGAGTTTATTATATCCTGACGCTGTCTTGAAGGGGTTTTCAAGAATTTTTGGATAGGTTTTTTTCCTGATTCATTATTTTCAGCCTTTTGAATGAATACTGTCTAGTTTGGAGTGTTCTCCGTGAAGAGCTCCTTTACAGAAGTGACATGCGCTTTCCTTTCAAAACCAAAAGCTGGAGAAAATTGCTCCAAAGATTCCATTGCTTATTCCGCACCAGTCTTTGTTCACATGGCTGCTGCCGTGACTACATCACGTGACCGCTGCGACCAATCACTAAGCTTAGTAGTCTTGTGCTGTTTATTTTAGCATGACCACTGAGTCCAGTCATGTTGCAGATTTCTCATCATTGATGCAACTATGTCTGCAAAGAACCTGCTCAGTACACAAGTAAGAAGGATTTTTTTATTGTTATTTTTATTTTTAAAAACTGACTGACTGAGAACAGAATTTTATATCAGTAACAAGCCAAATTAAAGTGACCAACTCCTTTAAGAAACTTTCAAAAAGTGACGTCACATAAGTTACACAATCATATTAATTTCTATATTATTTATCTGTAAAACTTTCTCTAGCCATCGCCTCCTTGTAAAGATCTTAAATATTAGCAATTTGATTTATTTGTTATATATTTGTTATTATTATCATTATTTATTATTATTATTATTATTATTATTTATGTATTATACACATTATATACTATAATTATTTTGTATTATTTATTTCTTATTTTTATCATTATTATTTATTTTATATGTATTATAGTTTATTATAAGCATTATTTATTGTTATTGTTTATGTATTATTTATTATTATATATTATTATTTAATATTATCTTTATGTATTATTATTATTATTATTTACAAGCATTGTTTATTATTTTCAATATTTATTAGTATATATTGTGTATTATTATTTATTATTGTAAATATTGTGACAGAGTCACTGGTGAAGTGATAGAAGGGAGATACTGCGCATGATGGTGTCAGTGATACAAGACCAGAGTAGTTTCCTCCAGCATACTGCATGTTGAGAGGATGAAATGAGAGTTATGTTATTGGCTGGTTTTAGTGGCTCTCCATAGAGCGGGTGGGAGGGGGTCCACTGTATCTATACATGCAGAGTCCTGACAGGACCGGTGTGATGTCAAGATCATGTGATCAGTTACGTGACAGAAGAGTCACAAGGTCTGGGCTTAAATGGCTGAAGGCCAGAGCTTTCGGTGTTCAGTATGTGTGTGGAGAGGGAACACTCCAGAAAAGTATGGCTGGGACTTGTAAACCTGAACATTGTGTGTTCTGCCAGCCGTGAGCAGGAGCAACCTCGCTCACAGAAGGACTGTGTTTGTTCTGCCACCATTTTACTTTGTTTTGCCCAGAGGGCTGTATTTTCTTTACTACACATTGGTTTATGCTGCCTACAATAAACCAAAAGAAGTTCTTAAAGCTACAGTGTACCCATGACTACCTCCATGTGCCGCCAAGTGAGCCGCACTACCACAGTGTGTATTATTATTATTTATTATTATAAATATGTATGGTTATTAATAATAATAATAATAATAATAATTATTATTATTATTTAGAATTATTAGGCCCATAAAAACAGGCTAGTCAGGGAAGCAGTGGGAAAAAAATAAACTACCCCACTTTTAAACTGTCCTTGAGACCGGGTGCTGCACCAAATTGCTTATGTACCGATATGTATGGAATGTTATTATCCAAAATTAGTGTCCTTCACTCATTTCCTGTTTTGTTGTAGAAGCATCTGTGACATTACATCATTACTAGGGACGAGCAAGAACTAAAATGCTCAGGCGCTCATTGCTCAAACCGAGCAATTCCTAATGCTTGCATGCTGATTTGGAGTAATAATGGGAGTTAATGGGAAAGCTGAGCATTTTTCCAGCAGACCCTTCAAGGAGGTCTGGGGGCAGTGGAAATGTACTAATGGATGGGAAACGTGCTGAATCAAAGGAGAGCAGCACGGGGAAGACCCCTGAAAGCCATGGGCTACAGCAGAACAAAGTGAAGGTTCTGGAGTGGCCATCTCAGTCTCCTGACCTTAATATCATTGAGCCACTCTGGGGAGATCTCAGTTCATGCTAAACAGCCCAGGAATTTACAGGAACTGGAGGCTTTTTGCCAAGGAGAGTGGGCAGCTTTACCATCTGAGAAAATAAAGAACCTCATCCACAACTAACACAAAAGGCTGTCATTGATGTTAGAGGGGGCAATACACGGTATTAAGAAATGGGGTATGTGAACTTTGGATCAGGGTCATTTGGATGTTTTGGGTTGTCATTATGATTTAAAGAGAGAAAACACAATAGTTTGACAACAAATGGCTTCACGCAACCACTAACCATGAGTGGAGAAAAAGTTTTGGCGTTATCATTCATATTCTCTGGAAAAAGGCCAAGAATGCAAAAATTCTTCCAGGGTATGTCAACGTTTCAGCACAATTGTACCTATGCCACATGTCATAGTGTTGTACAAAGAGTACCAGGTGTCATGTCGGACGCTGTTCAGACCAGGTCGTTCGACAGACAGCGGTAATTCCGCTTTTGACCACTATGCGCTCATTGGCGTCGGCTAGATTTTATCTAGCTGGTCCAGGGTTAAATTACCTGGTGCTCGGATTGGAAGCTGGGCCATGCCCACTGCCTTTAAATAGTTCTATTGGGCGTCGCCGATTATAGCTTCTGTCTTGTGCATGTTATCTCGGTCTGGAGTGGTGAGCTAATAGTTGGAGTATCGTTGCTGGTGGTGTATTTCCCTTTGTCTTATTTGCTCCTTCCTATATTTGTATTTGTTTTGCCCTTTGCATTTTTAGTGTATTCCTGAGTGACTGCGGCGTGGTGCTTATTTTTCCGTTATCCTTGTCTGTGCTAACTGTGGGTATTGGAGTGTGGACTCTTCACTGGGTGGTGGGTTGTGGTTTCAGCCTAGGGTTGAAACAGGACATAGTGCGAGGGTGGAGGCTCAGACATGCACACCATCAGTGTAAACTGTGGGTAGAGGGTCAGTCAGGGTTTCCCTAGTCTGAGGGAAATCGCAGGGGCCCGGGTTATTAGCTCTATCCTACCTAGGTCTCCCGTGACATTATAATCAGCCAACATTATTTCCATGGATCCCATGATTTCCATAAACCACCAGTTGAGGGCGCTGTTCCTACAGGTCACTGAGTTGAGGGGGGCAGTGCAGCAACAGGGACTAGCAGTATCTAATGTGCAAGCCGGCGTTACAGATAAAGTTGCTGAGCCTAAGTTTCCTTTGCCTGAAAAATTTGCTGGGGAAGCTTGCAAACTATATTTTCGGATGCGTCCGATCTCCTCCGGTAATGAGGCTCAGCGTGTGGGCCTGGTGTTGTCATTATTAAGCGGGGATCCCCAAGCATGGGCGTTTTCTTTGTCATCTGATTCTGCTGCATTTGACTCTGTGGAGAGTTTTTTCCTTTCTTGGAAATATTTACGATGAGCCTGACAGAATGGCTCTAGCAGAATCTAAGATACGCACTATTCGCCAGGGGGAGCGAATTGCAGAAGATTACTGTTCTGAATTTCGCCACTGGGCGGTCGACACTCAGTGGAATGATTCCCCGCTCCGGAGTCACTTTATTCATGGAGTTTCTGATAGGGTTAAAAAGCCCTCCTGATGTACGAGACTCCTACTTCACTAGATTCCGCTATGAGTCTTGTTGTCCGCATTGATCGCCGTTTTCGTCTCAGGGAGCATAAGACGCAGCCTGTGGGAGGAGGTTTAGGTTCACGTGAGGTTGCTGCAGGTGAGCCCACGGAACCTATGCAAAGCGCAGGGGTATCACATGTTAAGCATCGTGCTCCTGTACTCAGGAAGCAGGGAGCCTGTTTTTTCTGCGGTAAAACTGGTCATTTTATTAATATCTGTCCTCTGCTGTCAAAGAAAAACGCAACGGCGGAAAAACTTCTAAGCTCAGAGGGTGTGGAGGAGTCCAATCTGAGCTTATGTATATCCTCCATGATGATTTCTCAGTGCATGCTCCCTGCCAAAGTTGTCGCTGGCAGAGAGCTGCCAATCACTGCTTTTGTGGATAGTGGTTCTGCCACAAATCTCATTGATGAGGAGTTTGCGCGCACTGCTGGTTTTAGGATCGAAAAACTGCCTCATCCTATCCGCGTGGTCACCATCAATTCTGCTCCTCTCCCACAGGGGGAGATTACTGAGTTTGTGGCTGAGGTTAAACTCCACATTGGGGTTCTTCATTTCGAGCAGGTTACATGTAAGGTGCTCAAGAGTCTTCCGGCACAATTGGTTCTGGGTTTTCCATGGTTGTCTACACACAACCCGGTGATTGACTGGAAAACTCAGGACATAATTCAGTGGAGTGATTTCTGTTAGGAGAATTGCTTGGCCACATGTGTAGCTGCTGTGACTTCAAGCGTTCCTGAGTCACTTCTGGATTTTGTGGATGTGTTCTCTAAGAAGGGTTGTTCAGAGTTGCCACAACATCACTCCTATGACTGTACTATCAGGTTTAAACCAGGGGCTAAATTGCCTAAAGCAAGGATGTTTAACATCTCCGGTCCGGAGAGACAAGCGCTAAAGGATTACATTGCTGAAAGTTTGAGCAAAGGGCACATCAGGCCGTCATCCTCGCCGGTGGCAGCAGGGTTCTTCTTCGTTAAGAAGAAAGATGGTGGACTACGGCCGTGTCTGGATTTCAGGGAGTTAAACCAGATTACGGTTCGTAATCCATACCCTATGTCATTGATACCGGATTTGTTCAACCAGGTGGCAGGTGCTAAGTGGTTTACCAAGCTTGACCTCAGGGGGGCGTACAACCTCATAAGAGTCCATCAAGGTGATGAGTGGAAGACGGCTTTTAATACCCCTGAGGGTCATTTTGAAAATTTGGTGATGCCATTTGGGTTGACAAACGCACCTGCAGTGTTTCAGCATTTCATAAATGATGTGTTCTCGCATGTGTTGGGGAAATTCGTTATTGTGTACCTAGATGACATCCTCATATATTCTTGCGACCGTGATACTCATTTAGATCATGTCAGGCAGGTGTTACAGCTTCTCAGAGAGAATAAGCTATATGCAAAACTGGAGAAATGTGTGTTTTCGGTACAGGGGTTGCCTTTCTTGGGCTATATTGTGTCTGCTTCTGGTTTTAAAATGGACGCCGCTAAGGTGCAAGCGGTGTTGCATTGGGAACGGCCTGATAACCTGAAAGCACTTCAGCGGTTCCTTGGGTTTTCTATCTACTATAGGAAATTTATCAAGGATTTTTCCATCATTGCTAAACCGCTAACTGACATGACTAAAAAGGGTACCAATTTCTCCGTTTGGCCTGAGGCTGCTGTGTGCGCATTCGAATCTCTTAAGAACAGGTTTGTTTCGGCCCCCATTCTTGTGCAGCCAGATGTATCAAGACCTTTTGTGGTGGAAGTCGATGCGTCTGAGGTTGGTGTGGGGGCGGTGATGTCACAAGGCTCATCCTTGAGCGGTTTGCGTCCATGCGCCTACTTTTCCAAGAAACTGTCGCCCGCCGAACGTAACTACGATATCGGCAACAGAGAGTCGTTGGCAATCAAATTGGCCTTTGAGGAATGGCGACACTTCTTGGAGGGGTCGATTCATCAGGTTACTGTTATTACTGACCATAAGAATTTGCTTTATTTGGAGTCTGCCAAGCGTCTGTCTCCCAGGCAGGCTCGCTGGGCATTGTTTTTCACGCGGTTCAACTTTGTTGTCGCTTACAGACCTGGTTCTAAAAACACTAAGGCGGATGCCCTGTCCAGGTGTTTTCCGGGGGGAGAGCCCCGGGAAGATCCAGTACCCATCCTCCAAAAGGGTGTTGTGGTTTCGGCTCTCACTACCGAGGTTGAGGCTGAGATTGCCGAGGCCCAGAAGGAGGTACCATCTGAGCTTCCCATCAACAAAACGTTTGTAACGCTTCATCTCCGCTTAAAGGTTTTGGCGGAGCATCATGATACCATCCTGGCTGGCCATCCAGGGGTTAGGGGTACTTTGTAGTTGGTGTCATGTCGGTTTTGGTGGCCCAAGATCCGACAGGACGTGGTCTCATACGTGTCGGCTTGCACCACATGCGCTAGGACTAAGACGCCCCGCTCCCGTCCTGTTGGCACACTACTTCCTCTCGAGGTACCTAGTAAGCCATGGACGGAAATCTCCATGGATTTTATCACTGACTTGCCCTCCTCAGATGGGAACACGGTCATCTTGGTGATTGTTGATCGATTCTCAAAAATGTCGCATTTTGTGTCTTTGCCTTCGTTGCCTAACGCTAAGACTCTGGCTCAGGTATTTGTGCAGGAGGTGGTCAGACTTCATGGGGTTCCGTCTGACATCGTTTCTGATAGGGGGTCTTAGTTTGTGGCAAAATTTTGGAAAGCATTTTGTTCACGGCTAGGGATCAAGTTGTCTCATTCTTCGGCGTTTCATCCTCAGTCAAATGGTCAGACCGAGCGTATGAACCAAAATTTGGAACAGTACTTACGCTGCTTTGTTTCAGATAACCAGGAGGAGTGGTCAAAGTTTCTTCCTTTGGCTGAGTTTGCCATCAATAATTACCGCCAGGAGTCGTCTGGGGAGTCTCCGTTTTTTTGTGTTTACGGGCTTCATCCTCAATTTTGTACTTTGAGTCAGGGGGGCTCTTCCGGCGTCCCCCCGGAGGAAGACCAGTTAGGAGCACAATTATCATCAGTCTGGAGGAGAGTTAAACAGCGCCTGTTGAGTGTGGGTGCTAGGTACAAACGTGTGGCTGACAGTAGGCGTGTGCCAGGTCCGGACCTGAGTGTGGATGACTGGGTGTGGTTATCCACAAAAAACATAAGACTCAAAATACCATCCCTTAAATTGGGTCCACGGTTTATTGGTCCATTTAGGGTCGCCGCTGTCATTAACCCAGTAGCGTACCGGTTGGAGCTTCCTACGGTGTATAAAATACACAACGTGTTCCACAGATCGTTATTAAAGAAGGTGGTGGGTTCCGTGGACGCGGCGCCCATGCCATCTCCAGTCTTGGTGGATGGTAATTTGGAATTTGAAGTCTCCAAGGTGGTTGACTCTCGTGTAGTGCGCCGCACTTTACAGTACTTGGTTCACTGGCGTGGTTATGGGCCTGAGGAGAGGTCCTGGGTATCAGCCTCGGACGTTCATGCGGATCGGCTGGTCAGGTTTTTTCACCGCCGCCATCCGGACAAGCCGGGTCCTATAAGCCTTGAGGGCCCTGGGGTCCCTCGTAGACGGCGGGGTACTGTCATGTCGGACGCTGTTCAGACCAGGTCGTTCGACAGACAGCGGTAATTCCGCTTTTGACCACTATGCGCTCATTGGCGTCGGCTAGATTTTATCTAGCTGGTCCAGGGTTAAATTACCAGGTGCTCGGATTGGAAGCTGGGCCATGCCCACTGCCTTTAAATAGTTCTCCTGAACATTGGGCGTCGCCGATTATAGCTTCTGTCTTGTGCATGTTATCTCGGTCTGGAGTGGTGAGCTAATAGTTGGAGTATGGTTGCTGGTGGTGTATTTCCCTTTGTCTTATTTGCTCCTTCCTATATTTGTATTTGTTTTGCCCTTTGCATTTTTAGTGTATTCCTGAGTGACTGCGGCGTGGTGCTTATTTTTCCGTTATCCTTGTCTGTGCTAACTGTGGGTATTGGAGTGTGGACTCTTCACTGGGTGGTGGGTTGTGGTTTCAGCCTAGGGTTGAAACAGGAGATAGGGCGAGGGTGGAGGCTCAGACATGCACACCATCAGTGTAAACTGTGGGTAGAGGGTCAGTCAGGGTTTCCCTAGTCTGAGGGAAATCGCAGGGGCCCGGGTTATTAGCTCTATCCTACCTAGGTCTCCCGTGACACCAGGTACACAACTTACAGTAAATGGTGGGAAACCAACAGAATCTACTCAACCGGGTACCTGAGTGGACACGTTTTGCATGGCGCCACCCTGGCACCCAGGCAGCGTTCTTGCCTATTCCACAGCCCGGAACACGTTGTAGAAGGAGAGTGATGATTTGTACATACAGTAACGTACAGAATTATTGTATTTACATGAGAATCATTTGCTTTCTCACAATGCGGTTAAGAAAATTATTCCATTTGTTAATTCTGATATCACTCGAGTTTGATCCCGTCCTTTCATCTCCTCCCTCGATAACATCTCAAACAAAAACTATATTCTTCTCCACTTTTTTGATCATTTTCATGCTCCCACTTCAAGGACTTTTTTTCTGCTTTCCTCCTATGAAGTGGGTCTGACCATGGACTATTTAATATTTCCCTGTATGTCAAGCCTTTATACACACACACACACACACACACACACATATATATATATATATATATATATATATATATATATATATATATATATGCAGCGCCCCAAAGTCCTGGTCGTTGCAGTACTGATGCTCCGCCGCTAAGGGGGGCTATGGTACGTCTGATGGCACTGAAGGAGTTCACCTGACCAGGTATCACAGACACCAATACACTTCACAGTCTGGCCTCCAGGGGGAGCTAAGGGTGCTATGTATTAGGCCACTCCTCACAATCTGGTAAAACTGGGGGTTAGAGAGGAAGTTAGGGAGAAGCTGACTGGGTTGGAACCAGGCAACATCCTGTGGCAGAGGGTGTTGCAGGGGAAGATTCAGGGGGGTCCCTGTCAGGGGTGGGATCCTGACAGCGGCCTAGCGAACAGAAAGAACGTTACGGGACCGCGCCTGCACTTCATCGCGGTGGTACCCCAAGAAAGGACAAGAAGCGAGGTTTATTGTGCTGAGTGAGAAACGAGATCAATGCAACAAGGAGAAACACCAGTAGGAGTCATGCTGTAAGACGAGGCAACATCCTACTGAGGCGCGTAGCCGGTGGCCGGAACGCCGAGGAAGTATTGAGCTCCAGGTCTTACTTCAAACCTACGGCAGGACAGTCAGTTATAGGCGGGCTGTCTCACCCAAAATCACCTAAGCAGACACAGGGGGCAACATCTGGAGAGGGGCGACTCTAGGGTCCCGGAAGACCTCCGAGCCTACCTGTCATATGGGTGCGTCCTAGCCATATTATCTGGGGGACGAAACAGAACATCATAATCGAGTTGTGAGGGAACTTCAGAAACAGACACAACAGTTGTGAGGACTATCCCGTAAGCACAGCAGGGAAGGACTACAACACACAAGCGCTAGAAGGTAGGCACAGATTTCCACCTGAAAAGGGAACTCTGGAGGTGCCATCGGACCGGCTGGACTCACGCAGCCCGGTTAACCGTATTTCGGACTGAGGATCCGGAAGCCTTCAGTAAAGAGGTAAAGAGACTGCAACCTGGTGTCCCTGTTATTTACTGCACCCGACACCACACCACAACAGCATCACTCTCCACCTTCATTGGACGCCCCTCAGCAGGGTCACGGGCCGGGTCTAGCCACCGTGACAACCCCAGAACTGAGACAGAGAGGCCCGGTACCGGGTACCCCTCGGCCCTGCGGCAGTGGGGGCGCTCCAACTTGGCGTCACGAACAGGATCTACTTAAGCCTGAAGAATCAGGTCATGTGTGCCTTGGAACTGTGATTTATTATACTTGGACTGTGACTTATTGCAAAGACTGTGTATTGCCACTTGCCGCCAAAAGTTCCCGCCAAGAACCGCCGCCATTACAGCGCTAAGGGGAGCGCAGGAGAAGAAGAAGGGCGTGGAAGTGGGCGTAGACAAGCTGAAGAGCGCGAAAGACAATGGCCGCCCAATCTAAATATTTCTGTACCTTGAGGACGTGTCCGTCAGCAGCCGAGATCCGCCTCCTGATTCTCAATGGTGGGCGTAGACAGAGAAAATGATACCGCCCATGAAGGAGAGAGCGGGAAAAGGACCAGGAAGCGGCCCACGTGGAGGATGAGATGGCTGATCGCTCAGACCCAGAATGTGGGGTTGAAGTGGAGAACTCCCCCAACTACCCGGAGGAGCGTAGCGGCCCCGTCTCCACGGCTGATGTGGGTCTCCTGCAACTCGAAATGGAGGACCTGATTGAACAACTTCTCCAGCTGCGGGTGGAAGCCAAGATTTCCTCCCAGGAAACGCCAGCGAAGGATCCCCCGACCTCGGTCCCTGCATCGCTGCTCGAATTGCTGCCCACGTCTCCACCGATGTCACCGCCAGTGGGACCAGCCGTGAGGGAGGACGTTGCACCAGCCGGTAAGCCCGCCGACCCTGCCCCGTCAGCAGAGGACCTGCTGCTAGGCCCAGTTGCGGTGCCACCTCCCCCTGGGACCCACCGACTCCAGCGCCTCCTTCCCTGGGACCAGGCCACGGGCATGGAGCACCTCCTGAAGCCCCCGATCTCGCCAGTCACCCTGCCGGGCGCGGTCTATGCGGAGCGCACAGTCTGCCACTGGGTGAACCCCGGGGCCAACTTTATGGGGTTCCCCGGGGTGGCGACCCAGGATGGTGAGATGGTGCAGGCCCTTAGCTGGGAGGAATACCAGGCCCAGCTAGAACAGCAGTGGGAAAAGAAGGAGGAGGCATACCAGGCCGGGCTGGAGGCCTACCATCAAAAAGACTTGACGGTCAAGGACCGAGCCCGCAAGGACCCCACCGCTCACCAGGCCCTGCGCAGGCAGGGCACCGTCGTCGCCTTCAAGCTCCGCGGAGGTTGGGGCTTCATTAAAGAGCCGGGCCTGTACGCGGAAGTGTTCGTCAACCGGAGGGATGTCGAGTCTCACTTGAGGGAGGGTCATCAGGACCGGGACCTCTACCCAGGGAACGAAGTCACCTACACCCGGCACTTTGGGGAGAAGGGGTGGTTCGCTTTAAACGTCCATAAGAAAAAGCCTACGAAACCCCAAACCAAGGTGCCCGTAAAAAAGCCCCCTGTGGTGAAGATGCCCTCCTGTGACCGATCCACCGTCACTACAAAGACCACGGTGGTTACTCCAACTTGCACCGTGGTAAAGACCACAACCTGCACTGTTACTACCACTGCCGCTGTAGTGGCTGGGAGCTTGGCCACAGTGGTAACTGGTGCCCCAGCTGGCGTTGAAACCAAAACGGTGGCCACCCAGACCCCTGTCTGGGAGAAGGAGGCCGCCTCCTGCTCAGCCAGAAACTGAGTAAGCAAGAATGCTTCATCAAATGTATATAGTTAACTGTCTGTCCTTTTTGTGTTTTTCTCTGCTGCTACAACCCGACTAGGGTTAACTCTTAAAGGGATCCATTAGTTTACCCGGGATGCTTACTTTTGTCTTTTTGCTTTTGTTTCTCATTCATCATTGTTGAAAAGAACTGCTGGATCATGAACACTGCATGATTACAAACTTATTGTAAATAGTTTGCACCTTCTTAAAGGTGCCCTCTACTGGTTTTACAAAGAAAAGGACTCTTTGCGAAGAAACTGTTCTTGGAAACAGCACCGGAGTCCTTGCTGTATACGAACTTGCAGCTTGAGAAGTTGCACTACCTCCGAGAGACTTGGTCCCTTCTTAAATGGGACGTTCACCAATAGCATTTAAAGTCGAATAATGCTTACATGTCAAAGTTATATGTAGAAAGCTAGTTAAATTGTAAGAAATGCTTAATAATGTGTTAGAGAATGAGGACAGGAAGTGAACCCATATGGGGTTAGTCGGTGCGTCCTCCTAGGAGCCATACCGAGATGGCTCAGCGATCTTGAACTGAGAGAAGGATGATAAGTTCTATACTGTGTATAGTAGCAGAAAGGCAGTAGGCCCGGATGAGAGATGGGGCGGTCCTGCAACAGAGCGAGAGGCAGTAGGCCTGGGGCAGATAGACAGGCGGTCCTGCAGATGTAAAGGTGGAAAATAAAGAAAAGTTGATTAGCCTTATAGTGTTTTATAAGAAGGTCTTTAGTGGATTCAGTGTGTACGTCCTTAAAGGCAACGTTAAATTATTGTTCAGAAATTGCACTAAGTAGAATATCCGGTTGGGTAAGAGAAGTTATTTATAGTATGTTATTTAAAATATTTAACCATGTTTGTAACGTTCAAGTGTCCTCACCTCCCATAAAGGGAAGCCTTGTTAAAGTTTACTTGTTATTGCATTTCAAAATTGTATGTCTTTTTGCTGACATGTATTGTTGTTTTCTTCCCAGTCCAGGAGTACTGGGTTTAACCGGGGGGGAGTGCAGCGCCCCAGAGTCCTGGTCGTTGCAGTACTGATGCTCCGCCGCTAAGGGGGGCTATGGTACGTCTGATGGCACTGAAGGAGTTCACCTGACCAGGTATCACAGACACCAATACACTTCACAGTCTGGCCTCCAGGGGGAGCTAAGGGTGCTATGTATTAGGCCACTCCTCACAATCTGGTAAAACTGGGGGTTAGAGAGGAAGTTAGGGAGAAGCTGACTGGGTTGGAACCAGGCAACATCCTGTGGCAGAGGGTGTTGCAGGGGAAGATTCAGGGGGGTCCCTGTCAGGGGTGGGATCCTGACAGCGGCCTAGCGAACAGAAAGAATGTTACGGGACCGCGCCTGCACTACATTGCAGCGGTACCCCAAGAAAGGACAAGAAGCGAGGTTTATTGTGCTGAGTGAGAAACGAGATCAACGCAACAAGGAGAAACACCAGTAGGAGTCGTGCCGTAAGACGAGGCAACATCCTACTGAGGCGCGTAGCCGGTGGCCGGAACGCCGAGGAAGTATTGAGCTCCAGGCCTTACTTCAAACCTACGGCAGGACAGTCAGTTATAGGCGGGCTGTCTCACCCAAAATCACCTAAGCAGACACAGGGGGCAACATCTGGAGAGGGGCGACTCTAGGGTCCCGGAAGACCTCCGAGCCTACCCGTCATACGGGTGCGTCCTAGCCATATCATCTGAAGGATGAAACAGAACATCATAATCGAGTTGTGAGGGAACTTCAGAAACAGACACAACAGTTGTGAGGACTATCCCGTAAGCACAGCAGGGAAGGACTACAACACACAAGCGCTAGAAGGTAGGCACAGATTTCCACCTGCAAAGGGAACTCTGGAGGTGCCATCGGACCGGCTGGACTCATGCAGCCCGGTTAACCATATTTCGGACTGAGGATCCGGAAGCCTTCAGTAAAGAGGTAAAGAGACTACAACCTGGTGTCCTTGTTATTTACTGCAACCGACACCACACCACAACAGCATCACTCTCCACCTTCATTGGACGCCCCTCAGCAGGGTCACGGGCCGGGTCTAGCCACCGTGACAACCCAGTACCGAGTACCCCTCGGCCCTGCGGCAGTGGGGGCGCTCCATATATATATATACCAAAAATCTGCCTATTTAGACAAATACACAATCTGCCATGAGGAAAATGCCCGGGCCGTGAGCTGCTATACCGCAGTACTTCAAATCCTTGAAGAATAATAGTTTATCCGACAATTCCATTAATAATAATAATATATCTAAAAAACATAAGAAAGCCATTCAGGATATTAAAGATATGAAGGATATAACTATAAAAACTCTTGGCATCACAGACTTGGCCCTTTCCTGGATCTCATCATATCTGACAGATCGGACATTCAGTGTCTCCCTCCGCCACACCACCTCCTCACCTCGCCCCTTGTCAGTCGGTGTTCCTCAAGGCTGTTCTAGGACCCCTACTCTTCTCCATCTACACCTTCGGTCTGGGACAGCTCATAGAATCCCACGTTATGCAGTACCATCTCTATGCTGATGACACGCAGATCTACCTATCCGGACCTGACCTCACCTCCTTACTTATCAAAATCCCGCACTGTATGTCTGCTATATCAGCCTTCTTTTCTGCTAGCTTTCTACAACTAAACATGGACAAAACAGAATTCATCATCTTTCCCCCAACTCACTCTACCCCTCCACCAGACCTATCCATCAATGTCAATGGCTGCTCACTTTCCCCAGTCCCACACGCCCGGTGCCTCGGGGTGATCCTCGACTCTGCCCTCTCTTTCAAGTCACATATCCAAGCCCTTGCCTCCTCCTGCCGCCTCAAACTCAAAAACATTTCCCGGATCTGCGCATTCCTTGACCGTGACACCACAAAAACACTAGTGCATGCCCTTATCATCTCCCACCTCGACTACTGCAACCTCCTACTCTCTGAACTCCCCTCTAGCACTCTGGCACCACTCCACTACACTCTGCTGCTCGACTAATCTACCTGTCTCCCCGCTATTCCCCAGCCTCTCCCCTATGCCAAGCCCTTCACTGGCTTCATATCGCCCAGAGACTCCAGTTCAAAACCCTCACAATGACCTACAAAGCCATCCACAACCTATCTCCTCCATACATCTGTGACATGATCTCCCGGTACCTACCAACACGCAACCTCCGATCCTCTCAAGACCTCCTTCTCTACTCCCCTCTCATCTCTTCTTCCCACAACCGCATCCAAGACTTCTCCCGTGCTTCCCCCATACTCTGAAACTCTCTACCTAAACACATCAGACTCTCGCCTACCATAGAAACTTTCAAAAAGAACCTGAAGACCCACCTCTTCCGACAAGCCTACAGCCTGCAGTGATCCTCAACCTACTGAACCGCCACATAACCAGATCTACCCTCTCCTAGTGTATCATCACCCATCCCCTGCAGACTGTGAGCCCTCGCGGGCAGGGTCCTCCCTCCTTATGTACCCGTGTGCCTTGTTTTTGCTCATGTTTAATGTATTTGTCTATATTTGCCCGTATTTCACATGTAAAGCGCCATGGAATAAATGGCGCTATAAAAATGAATAATAATAATAATAATAATAATAATAATAATAATAAAAACAAGGGCATGATTGTCATTATGAATTCTCTAGACTACAAAAATTAAATTATGAAATTAATATCTGATGTAAAAGTATACAAAAAATTATCTTCTGATCCCACTGCGGGGTTTAAACAAAAAATTGACAAAGTTATAGAGGAGGGTGTGTCTTTGGGAGTATTATCCAGGAAGCAGGCGGAATTTTTGGAAATTTCAGACCCTGTCATGCCTATTCTGTACGGGTTACCCATAATCCACAAACAAGCTCAATTTCCTCCAATGAGACCCATAGTCTCAAGTATAGGGTCTATTAACGAACATTTGGGTCAGTGGTTAGATACCCTGCTTCAGCCACTAGTTCTAAGGACACCAGGACATTTAAAAGACACGAAAGATGTTTTGGACATTTTGACACACAAAAAGTGGCAGTCAGATTACACGTGGCTGAGCTGTGATATAGTGTCTCTATACACCTGTATTCCACATAATGTTGCGTTGTCAGCATTGCAATTTCATTTGGACAGGTATAGTTCATACTCTAATGATCTCATTGGGTTCATTTTACAAGTCACTTTTTTCTTATTAACTCACAATTTTTTTTCTTTTGACTCTGAATATTATTTACAGTGCACGGGTGTGGCAATGGGGGCCAAGTTTTCACCATCATTGGCAAATTTGGTTATGTCTTATTGGGAGTATCAGTTTCTTTTTTCAACATCTAATAGATTTTCTTTTATCTCCTGGTATGGCAGATACATCGACGATACGTTGATTATCTGGAAGGGTGATGTATCTGCCATACGGGAGTTTGTGGAATACATCAACGATAATGACTATAATTTTAAATTTACTTATGTTCATGCGGAATCTAAAATCTCTTTTTTGGACTTAGAATTAACTGGCATCCCTGATCAATTAATTTCTACACAGACATATGTAAAACCAACAGCGGGGAATACCATTCTCCATGCCAACAGTAGTCACCCAAAGCACACTATTAAATCAATTCCTGTAGGTGAGTTTACCAGGTTAAAGCGTAATTGCAATAATAATGGTGCCCTCAGAGATGATTTAATGAAATCATGTAGAAAATTCCATAAACGTGGCTATCCCAACTGGACACTCAATAGAGCATTGAATATAATAGAAAACAAGGATCAAGTTGGCCCTATCTCTCCACAAGCGTGCAACAGCAGGGAGCGCAAAAGACATTATGTGAAGCAAGGCAATAAAAAGAATATTGAGGACAGACCTTATGTATGTTTACAATTTAGTCCACAGTTCAACATGATTAAAACTATTATTAATAAGGCAATTCCAATTTTGTATGAAGATTCTACCCTTGCGAAAATTTTACATGATGGTTGCAATATTGTGGCTAGAAGAGCGCCCACGCTAGGTAATATATTGTCTCCTAATATTTTTTCTTCCCATCATTGTAGGGATACCTGGCTAAAGTGCACTGGTAGTTACAAGTGCAATGTGACCAATTGTACCACATGCAGGCATTTAATTGTTACAAGGTCTTTTGGTGATGGTTTTAATAATAATTTATACAAGATACAAGACTTTATTAATTGTAACACTCGGTATGTGGTATATAAAATCGAAAACATATGTTGGATGCACCATAAAAAAACTGAAAAACCGTATATCGGAACATTTGTATGATATTTCTTGTACTACTAATAGCAGCCGCAACATCTCTTTTGCAGCCAAACTTTTTATTGAATATCACTCACGAAACATAGATTCTTTAAGGGTTACTGGCATTGAAAAGATAAAAAAAAACCTTACGTGGAGGTGATATGCATAGAGTCTTGCTCACACGGGAGGCCTTTTGGATATTCAATCTCGGCACCAGGTTTCCGGATGGCCTGAATAAAAGGAACGAGCTTACGTTTCATTATTAATTTATCTTGATGCAGTTTTATTTGTATTTTTCATTTTTTGTATAATTTCATGTGTTATTATGTTATTATTAATTTGTGTTATGTTTGCATTGGTTTTGTTATATGTACCAGTTACCTTTTTTTATTGTCTAGGACCTTCTGGTCATGTGACATTTTCTCACTATTTCATTGGTATTTGATTCCTTTTATACTGGGCATGTAACTAAGTAGATCAGCTGTGATAAAGACTTCGGTCGAAACGCGTAGCCTGCCTCCACGGTGTTATGGTGCTGTTCCGGGAGTTTTCCTGATTTTAATGTATTGGATTAAAGTTTATTTTTTATTGGAAGCTGGAACATCTCTTTTTTTTTTCTTTGGAATACCGCAGTACTGCCTGGGACGTGTTTCACTGAACGGGCTACCAGGCATTTGTCCCAGACATATGGACCATCGGTGTCCGGTTGGAACAACCCCTTTAAATCCACCCCTACCAAACATCTATACAATTTACACCATCCACATATGGATAACAGCTCTATAATCCTATTGTTTCCGGTATATAATTGTATGTTATTTGTATATTTATTGCATTCAGCCCTTTTTTAGCCCTCGCTGTACAGCAGAGGTCCCCAACCTTTCTAACCTTTAGAGCCACATCCAGCTACGAAAGAGGGTCGCGAGCCACATTCAGCTCTGAGAGAGAGGGTCACGAGCCACAACCAGCTCCTTCCCCACTCACAGTAGTGATAACCAAAGCTTTTCCACTGAAATCACACCAATGCAGTGTGCCAAGCTCCACGGTTTCCTATCTCACCCCCATTCAGATCTGCTCTTCTGTACAGGGCCACACACAAAAGTCACCATTTAGACAACTGCTCTTAATAGTTCTTTACACCTGGTGCTAATGCACCAAGCTGGCAGACAGCCACGAGCCACACATCACGGGCCCGCGAGCCACATGTGGCTCCCGAGCTACAGGTTGGGGACCCCTGCTGTACAGCATGCTACATACAAGCTTTCTTTTTCTCCTCCATTTCAGTTCTGTTGTAATTAGGCACCAGACCACAAGATGGAAGCAGTCCATCATCCTGATGGCACCACTTGATTTATAAAAATAATCTGTTACCAGGGCAGACACTTTTATTAAAACGCTCTATAACAAAGACCTTCCTGGTGGTCAGGGACATATTTAATTAAAAAATGGAAGAGAGACACAATGTCAAAATGAATAAATATAAAATCATCACATTTCAAACATTTACTGATATTTTGGTGGGAAATTTGACACGTTGGTAGTATACCAACCAAACTGGCACTGTCAGGTCTGCAATATTATATCATACCTCCCCCCACACACAGGATGATGCCCCTCCACTTTACTCCCCAACACAAAGTATGATGCCCCCACAGTTCTGACACAAACAGTAAAATGCACTCCAAAGTCCTCCTCAGTCACACTCACACAGTATGATGCCCCCACAGTCCTCCACAGTACATTCCCCCACAGCATGATGCCCCCAATGTCCCCACATTGTAGGTAGGATGATCCTAATATCATACACACAGTATAAAAGTGCCACAGCTCCCCAAATAATGTGATTCCCCCCACAGCCCCCCAGCATGGTATGATGCCCTTATAGCCCTCCACACAGTATAATGATCCTATAGACGCCTACACAGAATAATGCCCCTACAGCCCTATACACACTATAATAACACTATAGTCTGCACACAGTATGATGTTCCCACAACCAAACAGTATGATGCCCTCACAGTCACCCTCATAATATGATGCCCCGCTCAATTCTCCCCACAACCCCAAAATGGTATGATGCCCCCACACAGTAAAATACCCCACAGCTCACAGTATAGCAACCACAGATTCTTCCACAAAGTATGATGGCTCCACAGCCACCCTACCTAGAATGATACCACTATAGCCCTGCACACAGTATAACGTTCCTACTGTCCCACTACAAGGTATGATGCCCCAAACACAGTATAATTCCACTGCAGTATGTTCACCTACATATAATATGATGCCCCCACATTCCCTCACATATTATGATGCCTCCAAGACCTCCCATACACAATGCTCCTAGCATCCTACACACAGTATGATGCCCCCACAGCTCAACACACACAGTATGACAGCCGTACAGCCACCCACAGACTAATATAATTCCCCCTAGATTTCCCCCCATTGCAGTATGAAGTTCCTCACAGTTGTCCCACACAGTATGGGGCCCCAAAGCCCCCTCTAATACACAGTATGATGCCTCACACAGCTCCCCACACAGTATGACACCCATATAGCTGTAAGGGGGTATGGAGGCTAGTTCGTGCCTCACACTCCTTGATTACGTTCCTGAGAAGCTGGTATATTTTATATGTCTTATAATATTGTCATGTACGCCATGTATTGTATAAATATATATATTCCTGCGTTAAACAGACATAGGGAAAGTGTAGATTTTAGATTTAGCCCATGGGGGGGCATAATAGAGTAAGATAGGAGTAGGTTAGACCAATAGGATTTAGTGAGTTAGGAGGGGCCAACTGGGAGTAGTTGGGGAGCTTCCTGGAGTAAGTAAGGGCTGGGAGCCAGGACAGGACAGTTGTGTCCCGCAACTTTTAAGCTGGGGAGCCCCTCATAGCTCATACAGTATGATGCCAACATAGCTCACCATACAGTATGATTCCCCCACAATTCCCACACACAGTATGATGCCTCCACAATCCATCCATAGCCCCCAAACAGCATGATGTCTCTACAGCCCCCCAACACAGTATGATGCCCCCACACACTGTAGGATGCCCCATAGCCTTCCACAAGATATGATGCCTCTGATAAAGTGTGGTGCCCCTATAGATCCTCACATGGTATAATGCTTCTATAGTCCCTCACAACAGTACTGTCCCTCCACAACCCACCTCTAGTCCGCACACAGTATGATCCCTCTACAACCTCAAACACAGTATATTGTCCCTATCGCATGTTTTCCCACATATTATATGATGCCTCCAAAGTTCCCCCACATAGTATGATGCCCCTAAAGCCACCCTCGCAGTATGATGCCCACACAGTTCTCCCCGAAACAACCACACGTTATAATGCCCCACATAGTATAATGTTCCCACAGCTCTTCACATAGACTATGATGACCTCACAGCCCCCATAAAGCATGATTCTCCCATACAGTGTGATGCCCCCCGCAGAGTGCTGTCCCCACAGCCAATGTACATGATATGATGCCCCAAAACTCCACCCTCAAAGTATGATGCCACTCACTGATTTGTCGCATTTTGGTGTTATTCTGTTATCTCGCCTTCTATTTTATTGTAGATAATATATAAGTTGGTAAAAACCAGTGTAACTCACCTGTCCCAGCTCCAGTGCCAGGTTTTGCTCCCAAGTCAGCACCAGATTACTACAGTTACCAGGCAAACACTTCTGATATCATCCTCCATGATCGCCTTTTTTTAAGTCAGGCTTGGGTATCTCTACGCTGCCTGAGTATTGAGGTATCACCTGTAAATAGAGTCAAAAGCACCAATATTTAAAAGGTTTATAAATCCTCATTAATCACAGCATGACATAAATGTAGATTGAAAACAAGGTCACCGTGGATGATGAGACAGAATCAACAACATGGAGTGATGAACCCCGCCACACATGTACTGAAATAAATCTGCCATATAGACAGTGGTAACGTGGGGTGCAAATCACAAAAGTGAAGGCACAATCCAGATTGTAAAATGCCATACCATATGAATACTACATGGGCCTCGCTGTTCCACGTGACGTCTCACAAGTCCAATTCTGTTGTATCATCGCCTGCGGCCCGTGCTGCTCACCCTTACCTGCAGCTTAGAGAATCCACTTGTTTGTTGAGAAGATCTTTGAATTAATCCACTAATCTGTAACTGATCCTTCGCTATTAATGGAAAGCAGCAGCAGAATACAGAAAGGAATCGTCATGAAGTTTTGGTCACTGATGCACAAGCACAGCTGAGGAAGAAAGGGGAGAATTGTTATCATATAAAGTATGGCAAGAGAGAGTGTGAAGGTAGTGTCAGCAAAGGTGACACCAGCAACTGCTGCGTCTCCTCATATCGATGAGAATGAAGACACAGGTGAGTGGTAGCACTACCAAGGCATCTAAGGCTAAGTTCACACAGTAATCTGACAGGTTTTTCAAAAGGATTCCACTCCAGAAAATGCAACATTTTTTCTTGGTTTTGTAGTTTTTGCTTTTTTTCACATGGTGGTTTGCATGGATCCACCTCAAAGAAGTGACGTCACTTCTTTTTATCAACAGTAAGGTTGTCAGACACTCATTGGGGAAAAAAAAATCACTGTATGAATATTGAGTGGATTTTCCATTAAATAAATGGGAAGAGTAATGAAAGTGCTTTTAGTGGGTAAAGAGAGAAAAAGAAAGAAAGAAAGAAAGAAAGAAAGAAAGAAAGAAAGAAAGAAAGAAAGAAAGAAAGAAAGAAAGAAAAGAAAGAGAAAAGAAGGAAAAGGGAGACAGAAGGAAAGAGAGAAAGAAATAAAGAAACAAAGAAAGAAAGAGAAAAGAAGGAAAAGGGAGACAGAAGGAAAGAGAGAGAAAGAAAGAAAGAAAGAAAGAAAGAAAGAAAGAAAGAAAGAAAGAAAGAAAGAAAGAAAGAAAGAAAGAAAGAAAGAAAGAAGGAAACTGGAAAGAGAAAGCTGGAAAGTGAGAGAAAGAAAGCAGGAAAAATAGAGAAATAAAGAAGCAGAGAAAGAAGGAAAAAGGAGATAAAGAAAGCAGGAAAGAGAGAAAGAAAGAGAGAATGAGGGAAACAAAGAAAAAGAAAGCAGAAAAGAAAGAAAGCAAGAAAGAGAGAAGGAAAGAAAGAAAAGAAGGAAAAAGGAGAGAGACAAAGAAGGAATGAGAGAAGTTAAGAGAGAAAGAAGACACGAAAGAAAAAGAAAGGAGAAAAAGAAAGAAGGTAAAAGTGGAGAGAAAGAAAGCAGGAAAGAGAAAAAGAAGAAAAGAGAGAAAGCAGGAAAGAGAACGAAAGGAAGGAAGAACAAAGGAGAGAGAGAAAGAAAGCAGGAAAGAGAGTAAGAAATAATCTATATTTATAATAATGTGAACAAACATGTCCACGGCTGGTTTCCATGGAGGGGTGAGCTGCGCACTATGCCAGCCGCTGTGTGACAGTCATTTATTAGCAGTGCTTGGATTTCCTGTCCCGTGCTTAGAATTTGGAGTTGGACACTGCTGTATGAAATGTGACGAACACTGCAGGAACCGATACATTCTTTATGATTTATTACAGTCACTTTCCTTTCTTTGTTGCGTCGTATTCAGTGACATTTTTTGGGCAACATTTCTCAAAATGGCGCACGGGGTTCATGAATTTGGCACAAAATCAAAAAATGTTCTTTAGTTTCGTCTTTAACTGTTTCAGCACCAAAAGTTGCAAATCCTTAGAAAAGTCGCCAAAATGCACCAAATTGAAAACTCATCCAGAAACCTTACTCCGGGCAGACACATTTGGAAAAAGTATCTGGATAAGCAAAGTGGTTGAGGAAAAAAAAAAATAGAATAAAATAAAAAGGCAACATAAAAAGTGGTGCAAAACCCATAGAGAATAAGGCATAAACGCTAAAGCCACTAGAAAAAGGAGGAAATGACTCCAGAAAAGTGGCCAAAGCTTGTAAACACAGGATTGCTAAGACATTCACCTGTTACTTTCTCGCAATTTTTTCTTGGCTAGGGATGTGGATGATCTCCTTGTCAGTGGCGGTGTCGGTGTGCACGTGACTTTCCAGTTTGTCTGAATTATCGCAGAATGAATCCTTCTCTCTCTGCAGATCGCTTCATTCACAGCAGGGTCACGTTGTCTTCTCCCCGCAGTCTATCTCATGATCTCGCTTTCTGCGAACCCTTATACTGCCTCATTGTCTGCGCGGAACATCAAGGCGCTGCTGTAATTACTACAATTAATATGTTGTCCTCTACGTCTTACTCTTAGGCTGCATCATTTCAGCTTTGTACAAAGTAATACTGAGCCCATGAATTGCCCCTAATCTCCAGGACAGAGTGGCTGACCTACTTTAGGGAGTGTTCACCCTGCGTCTTTTTCCAGAATATTTTTTGCAAGGAAAAAACAGCAAAAAAACTCTAAAGAAATCGAGGGGAACCGAGCCGGATGGGAGAATAGTCATAAAGGCGGGTCCCTAACAGCTTCTCCCCGCCCTCTTCCCTTGAGTGGCAGGTCTCTCCATATACCCGCACACAGGGTGAGACCCGCCACGCAACCTTGGAACCACCTGCCCTGTTATTTCACATTTTTCTACATACAGTGGTTGGTTGTAGATATTTTATTGTAAAGCAATGTTAGCCGCCATTATAGATGTGGCTGCCTTATTACATTACATTATCACAATGGTACCACCAGACCCCCATACACAGCATATAACACATTGGTACACTATGTACTGATTTAAAGAATGCATGTATTTTGGGCTAAAAAAAAATTTTTAAATTGGCTCTTGTTAAAAATGTTACACCGTTCGTCTTCCATAGCCTCCGTGCTCGCTTGAGTGAACTAAGCATCCTTCAGTGAACTTAATCCGACTGGGAGTTTGTAAGTCTTTTATCAGCTTTTTACTGAACTTTTCTTTACAATCACATAAAAGTTCAGCTCAACTTTAATGTTATCTCTGCTCATAAATCAACCCATCGACCCATGCACACTAGACTAAAAATTGAAATTTTCAACCACAATCAAAGTTCATTGGGTGGAATTTATCACAAATGTTAATTTTAGCCAATCAGTGACAGACCGTCGTTCTCTGGAATTAAGTCGCCCGTGTTCGAAACTTCTGTCTGATAGTCGGATGAAAGATGATTCGAGCTATAAAACAATGGAGGTTTAACAAGCTAAATGCTCAAGAATTATTGTGCAACTTGAGACCTTGACTAAGGCTTTTCGGCGAAACGCTTTTAACACTTTTAAAGTGTTGCACGCGCCTCTGACAGTTTTGGACAAAAATTCTTATAAACCAAAATATCACTCCATGGGAGGACTGGACAACAAAAAATTTGCCTTTTTTTTTTTAAAAGCTGAAAATAATGAATTGGCCAAAACCACCTGGATTACAGATACCCCGCCATGGTGAACAGACAGAAAGTAGTAAATTCACTTCCAAATAAGCACAACTTAAAAGAAACATTTGGTGATAGACGAAAAATAGGCGTAAAGTTTCTCTGATATTCTTTGTATTTTAAGTTTCTTTTATTCTGTCTCCTTTCTCCAGGACAGCCAGTAATTCAGTGGCGAGGCTGCAGACGCTTCCTACTTTCAGTTCTCATCTCTGGCCCGTTGTGGGGTGTCGGAAACCATACCGCCTCTCTTGCTGTGGAGAATGGCTGGGATCCTGCTTTCCTGGCTTGGATTTGCAGCGTGACCTCCGTTTTGGCCACTATTCTTTGCCGCGTCATTAAATGGGGACACGGTGAGCCAAAAAACGGGTAATTTTTTTTTTCATTTCAAAATCTTAGAGAATCTATTTACCTGTGATTGGATTTTAAACGAGTTAAAAAAAAAAAAAAAAAAAAAAAAAAAAAAAAAAGCGCCTTGTTCATCCACCCCAGGTCCAATGATGAGTCTCTGTTGATACTGCCAGTGTATGTTATTAGGAATATCCACTCAAGAGAAAGCAGTCATAAGGCCGAATTATATGAAAATACAAAACAACTTTATTAGTATTAACAGGCATAAAATGGCAAATGGGAGATCCCCCGTGCCGAACTCAACACACAACATGGGACAGGTGCAGGTTCATAAGGCCATATCAATCAAAAAGCAATGCTATCCATTAATAAGGAGTATAGAACAGAGAATTAGACAACAATCATAGCCAACAGCACTGATATTTGATGTACCCCATTTACATAGACATGCGTTTAAGTATACATACCAATAGGCAAAATCTCAAGAGGCCGTAGGCACCCCGCTCCCGTCCACCCCGACGCGCGTTTCGGCTAATACCTTCCTCAGGGGGGTTTATGTTCTATTATTGACTGCCATGCTTTCCATTAAGTATTTTCAGTGTCTGTTATTGTCTGACATCACATCAGCATTGTGGCATCCAATCAGTGAGCTCAGTGGCTCTTGTTGTCAACTCAGGTTGGCAGTGATTGGCTGCAGCGTTGTTGACCTAATATAAGCAATGCAGACGATAACAGACACCAGGAGCAGCTGCGGAGGGGACCCAGTGCTGGACCTGGGGAGGGTGAGAAAGGTTTAATGAAAAAAGCACATTCCCAGTTGTTTCATTTGCATCTATCGCAACCCACCTCCTTCTTGATTGACAGCTCTGACTTTACAGCGTCTTATTAGGGTCCTCGTGTACATAAGGGTGCACTGTATAGATGTCACTGTCTTACCTATCTTCTTTCTTCTGTCCCTTTTTTTGCCCCTAACCCCAAATTCCCGTAGCTGGAAACTTGGTCCTCACTCTGTTACCACCATGCTGGTGATAAAGAGAATCCTTCCCATCTGTAGTCTGTCTCTCCTCGCCCACTCCCTTTACTTTCTTGCTTTACGCAGCCTGCGCACCTCGGAAGTAGCTGTTCTTTATTCCTGCAACACGGCTATCTGTTATCTTCTCTCGTGGACCATACTAAGGGACCAATTTATGGGGACGAGAGTAAGTAATGCAATATAATCGTGTCATACAAATCTACCAAAAGTGCAATATAAGAAGTGTGTTTCAATGTCTTAAAGGGATTGTCCACTACTTTTTATAATAAATATGGTTCTATAGGGTTATTAAAACAAAAAAAGATCTGATAATTTCCTACTGGTCTCTTGCTGTTCTGCCACCTGCTTTTACGGCAGGTCACCTGACTTCCTCTTCCTGGGGACATCACATGACCACTGCAGAGAATCAGTGGCCAATGATTGGCTGAAAGGCAGACACAGAGAGAAGTGGACCTCTGTATAAGAACGATATCTGGGCCCTTTGCAGCCCAATAGCTCATCATAATGCACAATTGTACCTGCCTTGTAAGTGGAAATGGGCCCCCAAACCACTTGGGCCCCTGTGCTTTAGAAAACAGTGTCCACATTTTTCCCCTAGAAAGTAATAATGCACCATGTCCATGTACACGGTCACAGTACTGTGAGTGCCTCTATAACAATAATGCTTAAGTGCTCAGTGCATATATATAATAGGCCAACAGCTCCCCTATACACAATATAATGTCCTCCACAGCTCCCCTATGCTCAGTATTTTGGGCCAAGAGCTCCCCTATACATAGTATTGTGGGAACACAGCTCCCTATACACAGTATGATGGGAACACAGCTCCCTATACACAGTATAATAGGCCCACAGCTCCCCTATGCTCAGTATGGTTGGAACACAGCACCTCTATACACAGTATTTTGAGCCCACAGCTCCTCTATACACAGTATTTTGGGCCCACAGCTCCCCTATAAACAGTATGACGGGAACACAGCTATTATACACAGTATAATATGCCCATAACTTCCTTTTACATAGTATAATGGGACAACAGCTCCCCTATAGATAGTATGGTGGGAAAACAACTGCCCCATACACAGTCTGATGGGCTCACTGCTCCCCTATATGCAGTATAATAGGCCCACTGTTCCTCTATTACACAGAATGACGAGCCCACAACAATGGCCTCCAACAGTAGTCTCAACACTTTATGACTACCCCCACGGTAGTCCCCAAACTGTATAATGGCCCCCACATTAGCTCTCACAGTGTATGAAGACCCCCACATTAGTTCCAAGCTGTATAAAGATCCCTATGCTCTGAGGACCCCCATAGTAGCCCCTAAAATGTATGTTTGAGGAACCCCTCCCTACTATATGAAGGGCCCCCATACTTTATGATGCCCCAACAATGTATGAGAACCCCAATGTATGAGGGCCCCTTGCTTCATGATGCCCCCTCAGCCCCTATGAGGATGTATAAAACTGCTTGAAATGTCGTAAATTGTTTGTCCAAAATTTTGTGATTTCTGATGCTTTTACAACAGTGCCAGACAACTTTTTGAAAAGCAGGTGAAGCTTGGGCAGGAAGGGATATGTCCCAACGCGCCAGAAAAAATCTTCAACACATTTCTGGTGGTAGCGCCCAACAGGGTAAACGCCTCCTAATGAATGGAGGAATGATTGTCCTTGGTTAGATTTGAACCAATATCCCGAGCACTGGAAACCTACAATGCTAACCTGTCGGTTTAATGTTTATTATTGCGCATATTACAACTACTATGCACTACTGTTTATTGATGCATGAGTCTCTGTCTCCAACAATAGTGTTATTGTAAGGAGGTGGTGGAGAACCTCGTTTGCCCCTCCCCTACGCGGAGCCCATGTGGCCCTGTTTGCACATTGTATATGTTATCCTATTGTGTTCTATATCTTTATTGCACTGCATATGTCATGTGGTTCTATTGTGTTGATTTCCTATTGTAATATGCAGGGCTGTGTTTACCCTGTGATGTTGTGCTGTGTCAGTAATGTCCCTATATGTACTTGCTGTGCACTGTGTTATACATACTGTTGTAGAGTTAGGGACAGTCAAAAGTTAAATAGTGGGCTGGGCCAGCAGCAGAAAAGGCGGCAGGAAGCTGCTGCTCCCAGTCAGAAGCTTGGGCACGTGAGCACTGAGCAGATGTGTGGCTGCAGCCGGGGCATTGCCAGACTCCCAGGAGGGAGGAAATCTGTTGCCCCGGACTAAGGACTAAAGGACCACAACACGGGCCCCAAGACTTTGGATGGTTCCCAGCTGAAGGGGCTATAAGTGTCCAGATTCCAGCGAGAGGACTGATTGCCTGATCTCGGCTACCATGACCGTTGTGGGTTGTGGGTATGGCCATGGATAGTGTCAGGGAAAGAGCAGGAAGCCAGCATTGTATCTTCTTTTCTACTACCTGTTCCTTCTTCATCATTATTGTAAAGCATGAAATAAAGTTATCCCTGTTGCATCACAGCGGTGACCCTCGATTTTGATTGCTGGACTACAGTGGCTGAAAAGAAAAGGTAACCCGTGGGAAAGAGCTGTGTTCGTCCTGTCTATTTTTTTACAAGCTGGCAGAAGAGATGCTAAGATCCCGAGCTGTAAGAAATACCAGTTGTAAGCTGCGTTATCTTTGTTCATGAATAAATATATCTTCAAAGTTGAACGGCTGGACTGTACACAGATTAATCCACTGCCAAAATAAGCACCCAGCCACTGTGTTGTCCAAGAGCGGTTTACTGGCTAAGTCATGAAAATGAGTTCCAACACCTATGAGAAGGTTGTGAAAAGAGAAACTAGTTCCCATTGCAGCCACTCACTTCAATTTTTAAAGTGTACACACAGGGGGACTTACAGCATTGTAGCCCAAAAAGAAGCGAACCATCAATGTAAAAATAAATAGCTTTATTGAGAATAAAAAGAAAAATAATAAGGATCTAAGTAATACAAACAGGAGAGTCCAGTAGGAGGGGCCCTAAGTACGGCATAAAAGGACTCAGTAAAATGTAATACAGCTCCACATTAGTCAGTAAGATAATAAATATGTGTAACACCAAGTCCTTTTATGCCGTACTTAGGGCCCCTCCTACTGGACTCTCCTGTTTGCATTACTTAGATCCTTATTATTTTTCTTTTTATTCTCAAAAAAGCTATTTGTTTTTACATTGATGGTTCGCTTCTTTTTGGGCTACAATGCTGTAAGTCCTCCAGTGTGTATAGTATTGATGAAGTGCCATATCTTGTCATGGTATTTGCGGACATATTTTGGTGCTATTAATTTTTAAAGTGTGTCTGACAGGTGAAATGTCAGCGTGCTCTGTCCGAGTTCAACCCATGACTTCAACAACATTACTAACCACTGAGCCACCATGCTGCCCAGGAGATTATTTATAGGTAGGTTATCAATATGACTACCAGCAGCAATGGCAAGATCATGAAAGAGAAAGCAGATGCCCATGGCATCAAATCAGTTAATTGATTTTAAATTTTGAAGTGTACCTGCGAGGTGAAATCTTATTATTGTTTGGTGAGAGTTGAACCAATCACTCCAGTGCTAACAACTGAGTCACTGTACTAGCTGGCAACAGCCACTGTATTACCCGGCAACTGCCACTGTGCTACACTATAAGCATCACTAAACCACCACCATGCATCACTGTAGGAATCAATAAGGTCCCACTATGCTTCACTGTAGACATCCCCAAGCTCCCTGACATGCTTCACTGTAGGCAGGGTGTTCCTTTCAGTGTATGCTTCATTTTCCCTCCTCCAAACAGTACATAATGACACTGACACTTGGGTTACAGCATAATGACACACTTTGGGTACAGGGTAATGACACTGACACCTTGAATAGGGATTAATGAACAGAATAATTACACACTGATTCTTGGGAGATATGATAATGACACTGAAACTTGGGGGTCTCCTCGTTCTGGCTGGATGTTCATCTAGTTATCATCCATTAGTGACAATAACCCTGAGTGAAGAATGACACTACATTGTGTGGCACCCCAGGAGTCTGGTTGCCACAGTGGCATTGCCACTCTCACAGGGAGTAATGTCATGCCTGGAAGCAAGGAGGGGTCCCCTTGCCTGGTGTCAGTAGGAGAGAAGTAGAGCAGAACCTGGGGAGTGGAGCTGTGATTAAGTTTGCCCCAGAGCTGAGCGCTAGGAACCGGATACCGGAGTCCGTGATTGCGTGGGTACTGAAGTCCCGGCAGCTAAATCCGAAGGGCAGGGGACTACAGGTCTCCTGGCCCAATCTAATACCCGGCGGCACAGCAACATACCAGAGCCTAGAGCCGACACAAAGGAGCGGCACCTGTGATAGGCTCGAGCTGCCTGTCATGCGATCAACAGATAGTTTTTAAAAACAGAGAGAGACAGTTAGCAGCAGGAGGGTGAGCTGTTATGCAGCAAGGAAAAAGGGAGGACAGCGCAGAAGGAAGGCCTCTGTACCTACCTGGCCAGGTGTAGCCAAAAATTGCTTCCAGGCTGCCCGGCTCTCCATTACAATCTGTTACCAGTACCCCAGTCTGTACTATGAACCATAAAGTAAAGGAAAAGAAAACTACAGCCCTTGTGTCATTCAGTGATCTCTTGCACCCTGAGTTCTGCACCACAAGGTACACGAAGCCTGACATAAACAGGACCGGTAGCCATGGGGCCCCGCTCCACCTGTGGAGAGCAGAACCATTCCAGCTGTGTCACCATCAGCCCCAGCGGTCTCCTTTAGCAGCTCCGTTGCCGAACAGCACAGGTGGGGTCACGTTAAATCCCATATACATATTCCCCATTTTACGGCACAGCCAGGGCCACGGAGTCGGGTCACGGCCCCATGACATCCCCAAAGAACTGTCCGACCCAGTTCAGAGTACTTCACGGCCCTGGTGGGCATGGCATTTGTATCTTGTTGTTTGTACCTCCCCATACTGGTTTGAACATAGTGAATCTTCTGATTTTTCTTCTCTGTAGTTTATGCTCATCCTGGAGCCGGTCATGCAGATGATGTGATCAACAATCTAAATGTAAACAATATATAGGTGTGATATTTATACGAGGTCGAGTTCTATACTGTCCTGCAGTCCAGAAAATTATCTACTATAACAATATGTAGTATATAACAGCAGCTCACATGCAAAACCTGCACTGTAGAATAAATATATGGGACCGGCTGGGCACGGTGGTGAACCGTCCTCTGACCCAGTGTAAGTATAAAGCAATGTCACGATCCATTGTTGGATTCGTGGCAGCTCTGCTTCCACTTTGATATAAATTGAGCTTTTTTTCCTTTCAGGACCTTTGGGGGTTAATGTCAGTTCCCTTGCTGGAACCCTACTGCATCTGCAGAGTGGCTAGGTCAGCTGATGTGGGTGGTGACCACTCCCACCATCCTTTAAATAGTCACCTGATGCATCAGCTGACTGTCGGTAATAGAGCAATCTATATCGACCAAGCCTGGGGGAAGGAGCTCTCTGGCTGCTGTGGTGTTTCAGCTGGTTTTGTGGTCTGGGTGCCTTTCTTCTTGTGCAGTGCTTTGCAGTAGAGAAGGCCATTAAACTAAGTTTGGGATTATTGTCCTTGTCTGTCTTGTGTTTGTTACTGTCCACTGTCCCTTGTGTTGTTCCATCTGCAGTGATGAGGCTAGCGCCCTTGCTGGCCAGTGCACTAGCCAGGGCAGTGGTAGGTAACAGCAAGGGACGAGGTTACTGATGGTGGTGGGGGGAAGGACCCACTTAGGGTGTTAGGGGAGTACAGTGTCAGTCTTAGGTTTGAGCAGGAGGTGTCCACCCCTCATTTCCTTATCAGTAGGGCCTTTCTCTCCCCATTTCCATTCCATTGTGTGTGTTTCATGCCGTCCACCGAGCTACCCCCTGTGGGGTCTCTACATATCGTGACAGGTGGCCTCAGGGCACAGCGCTTTGTATATCGCATCATACAAATGCATTTGCAGGACTGGATTGCTTGACATAAATATGGCAAAAAAATGGTAAACTGGGAAGGAATACCCATTTAATAATTTAATTATTGTGATATCAAAAGTTCTGTAGCTTTCTTATATAATAATAATAATCTCTGCTTCAATCCTATCTATCCATAATGCTTCCATCACCCATCTACATCACCTATCAGCCATCCATCTTACAGAGCACAGTGCGGCTGTTGAGGACCTGACTGTCGTCTCTCAGGGCCATTTCATCCCTCTTTCTACCACATACAATTATACCAGTTTCTCTTTGCTTCTCTTGGCTCCGCTCGGCATGAACATGACTGATGGACATGATCTTGTTGAAGCTAATCCACACCTCTTTCCTATTCATCCACAGCCCTGATTTTGTGTGATTGTGTTGGTTTCCTCCCATGTTCTGAAGACAGGCCTGTAGGAAATACTGTATGACCCCTGATGGGTGCAGTGATGTCTGTGAAGTGCTGTACAATCAATATGATCATTTATTATTCTTCATAAGAACAGTCTCATTTTGCAGACATCATTGCCCTGTCAGGACTCACATCCTATCAGTATGTCTTTGGAAGTGGAGCTGCTCATACTCTGCTCCATAAATTGTTTATAGGACCGCCTGAGAACGCAAAGCTCCTTTATTTCCAGACAGTCCCGTAGACAATGAATATAGTAGAGGATAAGCCTGTGCACCTCTGTTCCATTCATTGTTTATGGGACCATCTGGGAAAGCAGATCTCCATTATTTCCAGACAGTTCCATAGACAATGAATGCAGTGGAGGATAAGCCTGTGCACCTCTGCTCCATTCATTGTTTATGGGACCATCTGGGAAAGCAGATCTCCATTATTTCCAGACAGTCCCATAGACAATGAATGCAGTGGAGGATAAGCCCGCACTCCTCTGCTCCATTCAAGAATGGGATGGATCTAGGACCCTTGTGCATCGAGCTCTGGAGACCGTGTCATGGAGATTATTACGTGATGTTTTCTAGTACGTGGACGTGTTAGAAATGTCCCACAGTGAACGGCCGCCCTCACCGGTCTCTTGCCTGAGAACACACAGACTAAAAGTCTTTTGTTCCCATCTCATAGATCGGTGCACAGCCTGCTGTTGCTGGTGGTTAAGCACCCATGGGGCAGCATGGTAACACTGTTGCTTTCTTTTTCTTTTTGCTGTTTTCATTAGTTCAGCTCTGACCAAGAACAATTAGATTCCTCCTCTCAGACACATCTCAGAAAATGAAATCAGTGACCACAAGGGAACCTGCTCTTCCTTTTCATGACCTGCCGGTGGAGACTGATAGACATATTGATGACTTAGCCGTCAGGTAATTCTATGGTGGCTCAGTGGTTAGCTCAATTACTTTTCAACGCTTGGGTCCTTAGTTCAATTGTGGCTAAGGTTGGAGTAATTCTACCTCTCAGTTGTACTTTAGAAATTGCAAATGGACCTGCTCTAGTTTTTCATGACTTGTCGGTGGGCACTAATAGACATATTGATGACCTAGACATCAGGTAATGCTCAGGCAGCACGGTGGCTCAGTGGTTAGCTCCATTACCTTTCAATGCTTGGGTCCTTAGTTCAGTTCTGACTGAGGTCTCAGTAATTCTACCTCTCAGTTGTACTTTAGAAATTGCAAATGGGCCTGCTCTAGTTTTTCCAGATCTTTCCATTGGTGCTGCGATTTTGCAAAGTTTATTTTCCAAGCTGCACGGTGGCTCAGTGGAAAGCACTGGTGCTTTGTAGCATGGGAGTCCAGGGTTCAAATCCCACCGTCATCAATATGAATCCCAGCACTTGCGGAAAGGTCAGGAAAAAAACTAGAGCAGGTCCCATTTGCAGTCACTGATTACAATTTCAAATTACATCTGAGTGGAGGAATCTCATTGTCCTCAGTCAGAGTTGAACCCAGGGCACCAGCATTGGACAGCAGCAGCGCTAACCACTGGGCCATTATGCTGCCTGAGTGCTAACCTCTGGGTAAGTCATCAATATGACTCCCGGCACCTATGGGAAGGTCAGGAAAAATAGACATAGCTGCCCAACACATCTAACCAATCTGTTCATTGATTTCAATTTCTAAAGTGAGGTGGAAAACAGGGCCGGACTGGCCATCTGGCAAATGCCAGAAGGGCCTGTCTGGTCATGGGCCGCCTTGTCTGCTTCATTGTTAACAGAATCTATGTTCTCCAGACACCCACACTGTTAAGAGTTGTGATGGAGCACAAAGTCGCTGACTCCGTCACTTACCCCAGCAGCACACCGGTATCATTAGAAATATTGGTCTTGTAGAAAATCTTCCTTTCCTCCATCCAGGGTAATATTAGTAATATATCCCATCTGGTTCATGGGGCCGGGAACAACATGGGCCTGTGTGATTTCAAATGCCAGAACTGAATTTCAGCCTCAGTCCATACCTGAGTGGGGCGCTTTGTTTTTGAATGGTCTGTATTAACTTGCATCCCTGCATTCTCTTTGCCCTCGCTTACCTGAATGTTCCCACTCGCAGGTTATCGCTATGATTTGTTGTATGGCCGGGGTGGTGATGATGTCCTACGCTGAGAGCCCCGAAGAGGAGGCACAAAGAGGTCACATTCTGGCAATCTCTGCAGCGGCTGTGACTGCATCAAATGAAGTAATATACCTGTGAACGGCCATTATTACGGACTTTACTTTTGAATTGTTTAACCTTTAGCCAAATGTTCTGCAGCAAAACATCTACTTGTCGCCGCTGCTACGTCTGCTGGATGCTAACGAGGGACTGACATGACTTTACATTGCATGCCCGATAGGACAAATCTATTCTCATGATAGCAGCATAAAAATGAAGTGAGAACTGATTACAACAGGAGTCTACACAACAAGAGGTAGATGTCAGTCCAACCCACATTACAGATAGCAAAGTTACTCATAAATGATGAGATTATTTACAGTATGAGTCTTATATGGCTGCAAAATGGCGAGAATCATCTGCAGGAATATAACATGCCCTCCTCACTACATATCTGTTCAGGGTTGATTTTTCCATTTTTTGATCATGTGCTGGTCTGTGATGGGCGACCTCTGCAGTCAGTGATATATTACTATATTCACAAACGTATGGGGGGCACCTACACATTACACCTACAGTTAATAACAGCCCACCTGCACCCAGGGCTTTATCCCTCCTCTTCAACTGTACAGCCGGCACAATGCAGTCACCAAATCCACAATGCAGTCACCAAATCCAGAGTCGTCCATCAGACGCAGATAGAGAAGTGTGATCCGTCACTGTACAGAACATGTTTCCTCCAGAGTCCAGTGGTGGCGGCTTTACACCACTCCATCCGAGGCTTGGCATTGCGATTGGTGATGTACGGCTGCATGCAGCTGCTTGGCCGAGAAACTCCCAGAGGGGGCGCAGTGTTTGTGCTGATGTTAATACTAGAAGAGGTCTGGACTCTGGAGTTATGGGGGGAGCAGAGCGTTGCTGACTTTTCTGCCCTCTACTCCTCAAGACTTGGCCCCCTGCTCTGTAATGTTGCGGGGTCTCGGCTTCTTGGCTGAGTTGCTGCGGTTCCTTTCAATTCTCAATAATATCACTCACAGGTGATGGGGGAAGACTTATGGGTTAAGAATTATCATGAACGGACTTGTTACCCCAATGGCTCCTATTATAGGACCAGGCAGGTATCAGTGAGTACAACCGGAAGATATACACCAGGGGTTAGAAGCCGCATCTATATATATAATCGTCTAAGGGGCACCTCTGTCTGTTTGTCTGTCTGTCATGGAAATCCCGCGTCACTGATTGGTCGCGGCCGCCAGGCGACTGGCACAGCCCGGCTGAGAATTAGTCCCTCCCTACTTCCGTCCAGTCCCGGCGCCCACTCCATACTCCCCTCCAAACAGCACTCACATAGGGTTAATGGCAGCGTTAACGGACCGCGTTATGCCGCGGTGTAACGCAGTCCGTTAACACTGCTATTAACCCTGTGTGACCAACTTTTTACTATTGATGCTGCCTATGCAGCATCAATAGTAAAAACATCTAATGTTAAAAATAATAAAAAAACAAAAAACCTGCTATTCTCACCTTCCGTCGTCCGCCGATGCGCGTGTGGCTGCCGCCAGCGTCCGTTCCCAAAGACGCATTTCGAAATTATCCAGAAGACTGTGTTATATACTACGTGGCCTGTGTTATATACTGCGTGACCTGTGTTATATACTGTGTGGCCTGTGTTATATACTGCGTGGGCTGTGTAATATACTGCGTGGCCTGTGTTATATACTGCGTGGGCTGTGTTATATACTGCGTGGGCTGTGTTATATATTACGTGGGCTGTGTTATATACTGCATGGGCTGTGTTATATACTGCGTGGCCTGTGCTATACATTATGTGGGCTGTGTTATATACTACGCGGCTGTGTTATATACTGCGTGGCTGCTATATACTACGTGGCTCCTATATAGTATATAGCACAGGCCACGTAGTATGTGGCTGCTATATACATACATACATACATATTCTAGAATATCCGATGTGTTAGAATCGGGCCACCATCTAGTGTTATATACTATGGGCTGGAGGTTACACACCAGGGGGCTCTAGGGCCGGAGGTTATAAATTGGAGGACGATAAGACTAGAGGTTATACATCGAGGTGCAATCAAATTGAATGATAAACTGGAATTCAATTACTTAGACATATTTCCTTTACTTTTCACCATATAATACATATGTTTCCTATCAGTGTTCGACTGCAAATGACCCACCAGTAATATTGACTCCGGGGGCACACTCTTCAGCTACATGAAGATATTACATTACCCTCATTCGCAAATTTACCTTTACTTCTATATAATACTAAACTGATTAGTTTGTGAAATGAATGATGAGATGCTGCCTTTGACTGTGCATAGTGAATTAAGTGGATTGTGATAATCCTGGCAGCCCACCAGCAGATTTCCCTGTTCCCACTGTGGTCCAGTCCAAGCTTGTTTCCTCCACAAATATAAGTGATACTCCAAACCTATGTTACTTCAGTAGGTAAATTATATAAAATACCTGGTAGGATCAAATTAAACTTCTTCATTACCTATAAAAAACAGTTATTTCCTACTTTGGTAGGATGGTAAACAAACATAATGGGAAATCTCCTTATGGTCACAGGTCCTGCTTCGCCTCCTTATTGGTAGACTGAACTACCAGGATGCTGCTACGTTTTTGGGGCTGTGTAGTGTTTGCAGCTGTCTTTTCCTGTGGTGGATTCCTCTACTAGTATATCTTCAGCAAAAAGTGGAGGAGGTCCCTGAGGGGTCAGCAGGACCATCCATGGAATATCTGTGTGTGACAGTAATCGTGTTCTTTTGTAAGTACCTATCCGTAAGTGTTATGTCTTACTATGTGTGTCTTGACCATTTTTGATGAACACAAGTGCTCGTTACTCGAGTTTGCCCAGGGTGCTCAGGTATGCACCGAGTATCACGAATGCTTGAGTGATATGTTCGAATCCCAAGCGGCCGCATGATTCGCAGCTGTTAGACAGCCACAAAACATGCTGGAATTGCCCGTGTATGTCAGGCAATCCCAGCGTGTTTTGTGACTCTCTAAAAGCCATGAAACATATGGCCGTTGGGACTCGAACATGTCACTTGAGCACTCATGATACTCGGTGCATACCCGATCACCCTGGGCAAACTCAAGTAACGAGCACTTGCGCTCATCACTACTGACCGTTCTTCAGGAGGCACACACCTGTAACCCATTTTGTGCACCCAACGCAGAAATTGTGACCCTAGTAAAGCCCCTTAGCATTCCCATCCACTATGATATCCCTCTTGTGACCCCCATGCAGAATGAAGCCTTCCCTCGCAGTCTAACACCTCCATGATGCCCATCCACATAGTATGATGCCGCACTGTGCCCCTCATACATTATGATACCACCACAATGTTTCTAACACAGTATGATGCCACTTCAGTGCCCCTCACACAGTATAATGTCACCCAGGTTGGGCCTAAAACATACTCGCGAAGCCCCATCCTCATGATGAATGGAGTAGGCTTGCGCCGCTCGATGCTGTGTGACGTCATCGCACCGCCTCTCTCGGCTAAAACTCATCATAGAGTATTAAAAACCTAATAATGATAATAATTTTATTACACGATTTCTTTTGACATATTAATTTCTTATTAAAAAACAAATAATCACATACTATTTGTGAGGAAATAGCCAGAAAGTTAGATACAAATACATTAATAGCACAAAAAAAATACAAAAGACAAAAACTTGTAGTATCAGAATGTTTCTGGGAAAAACAAAAATATCTGGCAGAAACCCATACAAGTTTTCGGAGAACATATAAACTCCAGGCTGATGTTATTGAGGACTCTAGCGCCAATCAAAATAAGTTTGTAAAAGTTTAGTTGACCGAAAAGCTTCCAACCGAGAGTGTTGAATTCTCGTGTATTTTCTTGTCTCCAGTATTTCAATTCGTACAGAAAATAGGAAGTCAAGTCTTACCCACATCTGGAGTTTCTCTAGGAGTCTATCTCAGTGTGGCAGTTATAGCAGGTAGGTTATTTATTTCTTGTAACGGTTATACATTATTACATTTCCTCTCACTTATCTTTGTATGGCCCTTTTGTTTCTTTAAATCTTCAGAGTTTCATAAGGGTACATTCATACATGGCAAATTGGCTTCAGAAGTTTCTGAGACTGAAAAAAAAATGTTTCACCACCCGACTGGATTTTAGCAACATCTATTTAGATGGCACCGGATGGTTGAAAGTTCCTCTTGTTGCTGGCCAGCAGAAGACTTTTCTTTCCACAACAGGGCACACCACACTTGACGGTTGCAGATTACACAAGAGGCACCACAGGCTTGGCGGTTACAGTTCATTTTGGGTGGCTCTGTTTCACTTAGTAGTTGAAAATTGCACTCAGTGGTGCGGAGAACTTCAACATTCCAGATTGGAACTTTAACAGTCCTCGATGAATATAAACATTGGGCTGTCTGTAGTTAATGTAGGATAAATGTAAACTTCCCACTAGAGTTCAGCAAAAAGATACAAGGGACCATGGCACAGTGTCCATGTTGGCCACCAGACCAGAACCACATGAACCATAGCCTACTTGCTGCTCTCTAATACAGTATATGGTTTTGAACCCGAGGCAAATTGGGCAGTTTACAGTTCGCCCTTTGGAAACGGATGGCAATTTCAGCACGCAAAGTTAACCTCCTAAGTAACTGCCTACAGTCTAGAGTGTCCACTTAAGCTAGCCACTAAATGCTGTATCACACTCTGCTACCCCTCGCTATGGCCTGTTTCTGATGGCTGGTGCACACACACTGAATTAAGGTAATATTTGGCTTTGCCTGGTCTAACTCTCCTATAGACTGCTCTGCTCAAAATAATACTGTATTTTATTACATGTAGGAAATATCCAACTATTGCGCATCCCATGTATTGGGACCTTACCCTATATAACTATGGGTGCATGTTAATGAGTGCAACTTTCCCCACCAAGATGTACCTGGAATATTTGCCAAACTCTGCCAGATTCATATGGCTTAAGTAGGCAACACAAATTAGTCAAAACTGTAATGATTCCACTATTCAGTGTGTCTTAGGATGCAGTGATTGACAGCTCAGTCGTCCAGTCTGGTGTAGGGGCATGCTGAGCTGTCTGAGTCTTTATTGACAGCTTGGCTATCCAAACTGACACTGATAGGTGCTGACTTCTCTCCAGGTGCTCCCTGTTCCCAACTGAGCTGGCAGTCCCAGTTAACTGGCAGCTGTAGCTGTAGATGTGATTGTTTTCCCTGTGCCTAGTACTTTGCTTATTGATCTATTGCTGCCTACACTTGGACCTTGTTCTGGCCATCCGTTTGTCTAATCCTTTTGCTCTGATCTGCTATCCTCCCGGTATTTTGACCTCGGGCCATTACCTGACTATACCTTTGTCTCTTCCCTCTGTTTATATCGTACCCTCCTGGCTATTGAACTCGGACTTCTTGACTATCCCATGTCACGGCTTCTCCATGAGAAGTGACTCAGCATCACAAAAACATTACCCAAAACAGGTGTTATCACATAAATCATCACGGCAATCTATACAGTACAAATCATTACCGTCTATATGCAAAAGAACATCCTATAGGTTACCTAAATGAAAGGAGCCTTTATTAATGATGGGACTAAACCTCCTCCACCAATGAAGATTCCTCTTGCAGCTTGTCCAATGTGAAATGGTTGAAAATTGGTGTGCCACCCTCTTCCATCTTTCCTTCGCTTCATTTGTTTTTTGCCTTCTTATTTTTTGTTAACTCCTTAATTCAGGAGGTTGTATTTGACACCCATTATATATGTATTTATACACAAACATGGTTTTATTCCTTTCTTTTCTCAGCTATGGATCATCAGTGGGAAGTTCAATCTACTGGGAAGTTGATGGGGATCTCGGCTATTGGCATTGGAACAGCGTTGGTGATAATCTGAAGACCCACCTCTTCCGACAAGCCTACAACCTGCAGTAACCACCGATCAACCAACCGCTGCACGATCAGCTCTATCCTCACCTACTGTATTCTCACCCATCCCTTGTAGATTGTGAGCCCTCGCGGGCAGGGTCCTCACTCCTCCTGTACCAGTTATGACTTGTATTGTTCAAGACTATTGTACTTGTTTTTATTATGTATACCCCTCCTCACTTGTAAAGCGCCATGGAATAAATGGCGCTATAACAATAAATAATAATAATAATAATAATAATACCCGAAAACTGGCAGGAGTATTTGGCTTTAGAGCTTAGTGAGCAAAGCCATCAAGAAGATATTCGTGATGATACCAAGAGCAAGAGGAGTCTCCCAGCCATCCAACCCAAACTGTGAATTCTTGTCGCCTTTTCTGTATTACTGAACATTCTATTACATCTAAACATTCTTTATTTTAGCAAGTGAAAAGATGACCGGAACTTTCTTCAATGAATGTGAAAAAATACATGCGCAATATGTAGGAGGAATACGGTCAGCTCACCATAATCTAACAGAAATTAGTCCAAGGCACAATAATAATAATATAATAATAATTTTTATTTATATAGCGCCAACATATTCCGCAGCGCTTTACAACTTATAGAGGGGACTTGTACAGACAATAGACATTACAGCATAACAGAAATCACAGTTCAAAACAGATACCAGGAGGAATGAGGGCCCTGCTCGCAAGCTTACAACCTATGAGGGAAAGGGGAGACACGAGAGGTGGATGGTAACAATTGCTTTAGTTATTTGGACCAGCCATAGTGTAAGGCTCGGGTGTTCATGTAAAGCTGCATGAACCAGTTAACTGCCTAAGTATGTAGCAGTACAGACACAGAGGCTATTAACTGCATAAAGTGTATGAGAACATGGTACGAGGAACCTGATTATGTTTTTTTTTTGTTTGTTTTTTTTTTTAATAGGCCACACAGGGATGGTTAGGTTAATGCGTTGAGGCGGTAGGCCAGTCTGAACAAATGAGTTTTTAGGGCACGCTTAAAACTGTGGGGATTGGGCATTAATCGTATTAACCTGGGTAGTGCATTCCAAAGAATCGGCGCAGCACATGTAAAGTCTTGGAGACGGGAGTGGGAGGTTCTGATTATTGAGGATGCTAACCTGAGGTCATTAGCGGAGCGGAGGGCACGGGTAGGGTGGTAGACTGAGACCAGAGAGGAGATGTAGGGTGGTGCTGAGCCATGGAGTGCTTTGTGGATGAGGGTAATAGTTTTGTGCTGGATTCTGGAATGGATGGGTAGCCAGTGTAATGACTGGCACAAGGTAGAGGCATCGGTGTAATGGTTGGTGAGGAATATGATCCTGGCAGCAGCATTCAGGACAGATTGGAGCGGGGAGAGTTTGGTAAGAGGGAGGCCGATTAGTAGAGAGTTACAATAGTCCAGATGAGAATGAATAAGTGAAACAGTAAGAGTTTAAGAGTTGAAAGTAAGAAAAGGGCGAAATCTAGAAATGTTTTTGAGATGCAGATAAGGAGAGCGAGCCAGTGATCGGATGTGGGGGGTGAATGAAAGCTCGGAATCAAGGATGACCCCAAGACAGCGGGCATGTTGCTTTGGAGTAATGGTGGAACCACACACGGAGATGGCAATGTCAGGCAAAGGTAGGTTAGTAGAGGGAGAGAACACGAGGAGTTCAGTTTTTGACAGGTTCAGTTTCAGATAGAGGTCTGGTCACTGGGGTTTTCTAAGAAGGTCGGCGTGATAACAGGAGCAGAAGTGTATAATTGGGTGTCGTCAGCATAGAGATGGTACTGGAAACCAAATCTACTGATTGTTTGACCAATAGGGGCGGTATACAAAGAAGAGGAGGGGGCCTAGGACTGATCCTTGAGGAACCCCAACAGGCAAGGTGAGAGGAGGAGGAACCAGCAAAACATACAGTGAAGGATCGGTCATAGAGATAGGAGAACCAGGAGAGAACGGTGTCCTTGAGGCCAATGGAGCAGAGCATAGTGAGGAGGAGCTGATGATCCACAGTGTTGAATGCTGCGGAGAGATCCAAGAGAACTAGCATGGAGTAGTGTCCATTAGATTTAGTTGTTAGTAGGTCATTAGAGACTTTAGTGAGGGCAGTTTCAGTAGAGTGTAAAGAGCGGAAACCAGATTGAAGAGGGTCAAGAAGAGAGTTATCTGAGAGATAGCGGGTAAGACGGGAGTGGACCAGGCGTTCCAGGAGTTTAGAGATGAAGGGAAGATTAGAGACAGGTCTATAATTAGCGGCACAATTTTGGTCGAGGGATGGTTTTTTAAGTAATGGATGTATGATGGCATGCTTAAATGAGGAGGGAAAAATACCGGAAGTACACAAGAAAAAGTAATAGGATAAAACTTTCACAGAGGACTATACCGCCATTCTTGAATGTGCTTTCAAAGTAAGTACACCAGCCTCATCGGATTTGGAGACCTATGTCATAGCTTAACAAAAAGAGTCTGATAATTCTATTGTGAATTTCACAATGATATGTCATTTGTATCTGTAGGTGATGAACACTTCTTCCAAGGGTCAATGTAATCGTGACTATACCAAATTTAATTACTAATTATTTTATTTATTTTTTTCCCTGCAAGATATTTGTTTATTTAAATTGTTTTGTAGACTGGATATTCTGAGAACCATAACCTTGGGACAAGGAACAGAAATTGTGGCATTGTTCTAGGTTAATTTTTTTTTTTAAGCGTTCACAGTTAGGCATTAGTATGACATTTTTTCTGCGGCTCAGTGCCAACATTTTTTATGTATTTATGTCTTAACATTCATGCACATTAAACACTTAGGTTATGTTCCCACTTTGTGTTTTTTAGATGCTTTTTTTATGCAAATTTTCAGTTGCATTTCACAGTATCAGCAAAGTCAATGAGATTTCAGAAATCTCATGACACATCTTATTTTTTTCCTGTTTTGTCATAAGAGCTCGTTTTTTTGCAAAAATGCAGCATGTCACTTCTTTCAGCGTTTTTCACTCATTGAAAGAAACGGATGGTGAAAAAACCCCGCAAAACTACGCAAAAAGAGCAGATATCAGGTTTTGCTGCGTTTTGGTTCTAAAACCTGATGAAATTGAATCAATTTTTATTTTATGCATTAAACTTTATCAGCATGAACAAGAGACAAATGTACACAAAATGCAGTGAAAACTAAACAAAAAACGCAACGAAAATTAAGCAAAACCTGCTTTTTGTAAGCAGCTCAAACTTGGCATAAAAAATACAGCAAAAGCGCAACGTGTGAACATAGCCTTAGTCTTTTTCTGGGCACTGACATATGCCAAGACCCATCATATTCTTTTATTATTCTTCTAATGGAGCTGTATGAGGGTTTTTGTGTTTTTTTTGCGAGACAAGCTGTAGTGTTGGCACCTTTTTTAGGTACGTGCACGTTTTTGATCACGTTGGATTTTAGATTTTTGGAAATACGTTGCATTTTTTATGCCTCTTTTTCCCCCAGTCATTAGTTAAAAATATGCTGCAAAAACGCTGAAAGAATGGACATGCTGCAGATATGACACTGCTTGGACAGTTGGCAAATATAGAATTTATCTGATCGTCATAGAGCATTGTTAAATGTTGATGGGGAAAACTTGTAGCTGTTTCCAGACGTTTTCCATCCATCTCCATCTTGGAGAGCTGTTTAAAGGGACCCCGTCAGGACCTGACCTGACAGCTTCCCTTTAAAGGGACAACGCTAGTGTAAGTAAACTCCAAAAGCGTAAACCACATATACTGATGCAAACATGTTACTTAGCCGTCGTGCAGTGGATATTCAGCTGCATTTTAGCTTTAGACTACCTGAGAGGATTACTTTACATTAAATCTGGGAATTAGTAACATCTAAACACACAGAAACATTTGGTTCCAAAGAGATTTGTAAGGATTAATGCAAATAAGATACCAGGAGCTCGTAGCTCACATCAGTCTGTATTCTCAAAGCTTCGCTCGCTTAGAATTATCTACTATTGTTGGTAACCAATAAGCATGCAAATAAAACAATTCTGTAAATATTTATTATTGTTATTATTATTGTTACTAGCAAAAGTTTTTTAGCTTTTAAAGGTGGAAAGAGTAAAAGTTGAGCGGCACATCAGAATAGACAGATTTTTGTCCTCCGAACGTATACTTTTGGACAGTTACTTGGACAACCCCTTCTGAATTCCTATGTTTCCCCCCCAATGACTCTCCTGGAGTAATGTCACGCGATCCCTGCACCGTTCAGCGATGGCTTCACCCTGATCCGGAGGAAGTCGAAGGGCAGCTGCCTGACAAACTCCATGTTTCAGAGCAATCAGCGAGGGTCTCAGAACTTGGACCCCCACCGATCTGCAGGACATGTCAGGTAGTCATAAAAAAACAATTAAATAATAGGTACCCCTTTACGGTGGGCTGCTTAGAAATATTTATATTTGTAGGTCTGGTGGAACAGAGAATTGAACGATCGTAACAAACAAAGCTCTGAACCTATGGAAGTACACGTTTTTTAAAAAAATGCAGCCATATCCCAATGTAATCAAATAAACTTTATTATTTTGTGGTTATGTTTCACAATGCCTGTATATATATAATTATAAATTTTGCCTTTTGTGAGACGCACAGTAGATATCTGATGTTTCCACAAGATGGCAGACTATGCCTACTGTCTTCCATTAAATGCTGAGACTCCTCAATATTTGCAGAAAATTTGTAACCTAAATACAACAACCAATCAGCAATTTCCTTTTACCTTGGAATGAAAAACCTATCATGCCAACAGAAAGGCTGATTGGCCGAGCTCTGTTCCAATCCCTTTCCACATTGAAATCGATGCTAACATGGCACTCCATTGATTTACAGTCATGGCCGAAAGTGTTGGCACCCTTGAAATTGTTCCCGAAAATTATCTCAATTACACATGTTTTGTTATACACATGTTTACTTTCTTTGTATAAAAAAAGCAAGTTGGACGTCATTTCACACTAAACCCAAAAATGGGCCAGACAAAATTGTTGACACCTTTTCAAAATTATGGGTAAACAACTTTGTTTCAAGCACGTGGTGCCCGATCCAACTCACCTGTGGCAAGTAACAGGTGTGGGCAATATGAAAATCACACCTGAAACCAGATAAAAAGATGGAGAAGTTGACTCAATCTTTGCATTGTGTGTTTGTGTGTGCCACACCAAGTACGGAGAACAGGAAAGGAGAAGAGAAATATCTCAGGACTTCAGAACCAAAATTGCTGAACAATATCAATAATCTCAAGGTTACAAGTCCATCTCCAGAGATCTTGATGTTCCTAATCAAGAAGTTTACAATCTATGGCACTGTAGCTAATCTCCTGGACGTGGATGGTAGAGAACAATTGATGAAAGGTTAGTCTGGATAGTGGATAAGCAGTTAAATCAATTTCCCAAAAAATTCATTCTATCTTGCAGGCTCAGGGTGCATCAGTGTCAGCACAAGCTATCAGTCGACATTTCAATAAAATGAAACGCTATGGCAGGAGACCCAGGCGGACCCTACTGCTGACACAGAGACATAAAAAAGCTAGACTGCAGTTTGCCAAAATGTATGTGAGTAACCCAAAATCCTTCTGGGAATGCGTCTTGTAAACAGATGAGACCAAGACAGAACTTTTTTACTAAAACACACCATTCTACTGCTTACTGAAAATGGAATGAGGCCTTCTTATCTGCATCTCAAAAACATTTCTAGAATTCGCCCTTTTCTTACTTTCGACTGCAAAAACTCTTACTGTTTCTCTTATTCATTCCCGTCTGTACTATTGTAACTCTCTACTAATCGGCCTCCCTCTTACCAAACTCTCCCCGCTCCAATCTGTCCTGAATGCTGCTGCCAGGATCATATTCCTCACCAACCGTTACACCGATGCCTCTACCTTGTGCCAGTCATTACACTGGCTACCCATCCACTCCAGAAACCAGTATAAAACTACTACCCTCATCCACAAAGCACTCCATGGCTCAGCACCACCCTACATCTCCTCTCTGGTCTCAGTCTACCACCCTACCCGTGCCCTCCGCTCCGCTAATGACCTCAGGTTAGCATCCTCAAAAATCAGAACCTCCCACTCCCGTCTCCAAGACTTTACACGTGCTGCGCCGATTCTTTGGAATGCACTACCTAGGTTAATACGATTAATCCCCAATCCCCACAGTTTTAAGCGTGCCCTAAAAACGCATTTGTTCAGATTGGCCTACCGCCTCATCGCATTAACCTAACTATCCCTGTGTGGCCTATTAAAAATAGAAAAAAAACAAAACACATAATCAGGTTCCTTGCATCGTGTTCTCATACACTTTACGCAGTTAATAGCCCTCTGTGTCTGTACTGCTACATACTTAGGCTGTTAACTGGTTCATGCAGCTTTACATGAACACCTTACACTATGGCTGGTCCAAATAACTAAAGCAATTGTTACCATCCACCTCTCGTGTCTCTCCTTTTCCTCATAGTTTGTAAGCTTGCGAGCAGGGCCCTCATTCCTCCTGGTATCTATTTTGAACTGTGATTTCTATTATGCTGTAATGTCTATTGTCTGTACAAGTCCCCTCTATAAGTTGTAAAGCGCTGCGGAATATGTTGGCGCTATATAAATAAAAATTATTATTATTATTATTATTATTACAAAGAAAATAACACAATACCTACAGTCAAATATGGAGGTTAAAAGATGTTTTGGGGTTGTTTTGCTGCCTCTGGCACTGGGTGCCTTGACTGTGTGCAAAACGTCATAAAATCTGAACATTGCCAAAAGATTTTGGGGCACAATGTAGGGCCCAGTGTCAGAAAGCTGGGTTTGCATCCTAGGTCATGGGTCTTCCAGCAGGACAATGACCCAAGACATACTTCAAGAAGCCCCCAGAAATGGATGGAAACAAAGTGTTGGGAGAAGGCACTATCAAATATGAGCGACCTGGAGCATTGTGCAAAAGAAGAGTGCTCCAAAATGCCAGCTGAGAGTTGTAAGAAGCTTGTTGATGGTTATAGGAAGCGATTGATTGCAGTTATTTATTCCAAAGGGTGTGCAACCAAATATTAAGTTGAGGATGCCAACAGTTTTGTCCGGCCCATTTTGAGGGTTTGTGTGAAATGATGTACAATTTTGCCTTTTTTTCTCCGCTATTTTGTGTTGTTCTAATACAGCAACCCAACATAATATGATGCTCAGCCCTTCACACACAGTATGATGCTGTGACAACCCCCCCCCCACACAGTATGATGCTCTCACAGACCTTCCACACAATACGATGCCCTCATAGTGGAACGCCCGCTAGGGCCGTGTGGTACTTGGTACCGGGTCTGGTACTTAAAGGGATGTGTCACGGCGGCGGCGACCCGGTCCGTGGCCCTGGGCGCCCAAGTAAAAGGGGATTTGAAATGAGGATTAAAGTTTGTGTTCTTGACGCCACCTGTGGTATTCGGTCAGGGATGACTGACGCTGCTAAAAGGGGTCCCCTCTGGTGATGTTGTGGCAGCAGGGATGGTATGGCTTCCCACAGGTGAAGCTGGGTCCCCAGGGCTCCCGGTGTATAGATAAAGATGGTAGATGGTGTAGCAAGAAACGGAGGACACAGGATTGCAGTCTCTTTACCTTTTAACTGTCGAATTCAGGCAGCCACAGTCCAGGGTATCAGATCATAGGTGCAGATGTGGTCCGGCCGGCTTGGAAGCGAGTTGGAAATCCCCCTTACCAGGTGGGGTTGGAAGCCTTCCCTCTAGCGCTGTGGTGTAGTCCCTTGCTGCCTTAGGCCTCTCCCAATGTCCTTACGTGTTTTCTCTGTCCTCCTTGCAGGTAGGACACTAACCCGTATGACAGGTGGCTTGAGCCTTTTTACAGGATCTCTATCATGACTCGGGCTCTCTGTGCCACTGTCTTCAGGTGTAAGGGTGGACAGATGACTTGCAATCCAGCTGTCCCGCCAGTTTTTGCTGTCAGACATAGAGTACTTCACAACCTCGGTCTTCCAGCTACGGGTATCTACGCTCAGCAGGGAGGTAGCCCAGTCGCAGCTAACCCCCTAGCTCTCAACTCTCCTATGCTTCTTTCCTCCTTCACTATTTCTACAAACTGTTCTGTTCTCGTACTTTCTAGGAGCTGCAGCACCTTTTGTGGCTACACGGCCCCCTCCTTCTCTCTCAGACTCTCACCGTCTGCTTCCTCTCTGCTCTGTCCCTCTGACAGACTGTCTAACTTTCCCTCCAAGCCAGAATATATATTGGGGAGCCACCCACAAACTAGATCAGAGCTCCCCCTTCTGGCCTGGAGTATAAACATGTTGCATGCTTGTATGTACCTGATAAAAGAGATCCTTCCTCGCTTCCAAGCGTAACATCACTCTCCCTGTGAGGAAAGGAATGCCACTGTAACAACCAGGACCCTGGGGTGTTAAAATAGCTCCCTACACAAAGTATAATGCCCCAACTGCTCGCCCAACACAGCTTGGTACACTCCCCTCGCACAGTAATATACTCCCCACACAGTATGATGGCCCCACAGCTCCTATCACACAGTATGATGTGTCCAATGTATCATCCCTTCACTTCACAGCTCTGCACTGTCCGGGAAAGCGCCTTTGATTTAACTGCCCATACATAGTTATTAATGTCAACTAGAGCAGACAAGATTGGGGGGATATACTTATTTTGGCCTCTGTAATGTTACCTTATGGCCATGGTTATTTTGCACATGTATGAATAGATCTGCAACGTTCCATCTTCCCACAAGAAAGCAAAAATTCTTGAGCATATCACATCAGCTAAAGTCCTGAAATCCTCTACCTTACGCTCATACGCAATAGTCAATGAATCTATCAGTGTGTTTTTGAAGTGTGGAACACCTGGAGGAAATCCACACAAACATGTTTCCCTGCAGAGAGTCCCAGGGAAGCATCTGCCTAGGATCAATCATGACAAATTAAAAATATTGTGCACATTTCTGCAGAATTTGTTGGTGTTATGTAAGCAACAAGAAATATTAAACTTTCAACCACCAACAGGAAGGAAGTCCTTCCTATAGTCAAGAACCACCCATTAAAAATGCACGATCCCAGGCAGCCAACGTCCCTCTCCGAGAGAAAGAGCAATATGCTCTCATTCTAGAACCACATTGTGTCTATTCCACCTCTGCAGCTTTTACCTCCGTGAGTATACCACGGGAAATTAGGAGATGCCACTTTCTTCTGGGCAGTTCTTACCATCAATTACAAGATGGAATATAAACATTAAAATCTTTTTATTGCATTTATTTAACACATCAAACAACGCAGAAATCTGAAGAAGACTTTCAGTATTCCATCGTACCGTGACAATACCATTTACCACTGAATGCGGTGCAAAGCTGTGCCGATAAAAGAGAAGAAAATGTGGTAGGAAATGACCCGCCAGCATCATTTGTAATGACAGTTTATACACCAACAACCAGGTCGTATCTGTACAATTATAATGTGGCACTGTCGGGTATTAATGATATCCGTCTCATAGGTGATCAGCGATTACTTTTCTTATAATATAGATATATCTTGCTAAATAATCCCTGATTTGATTGACTAATACATTAGCCATGTTTTAAAAGGGTATTCTCAAGTTTGGATAACTTTCCAATCGCTGGGGGTCTCACCGCTGTGACCGTCACTGATCCCGAGAACCTGGAGCTCTGGAGAGCCCTATGTGAGTGGAGCAGTCTCGACTCATTCTTATGGGAGTGTAGAAGACCAGATCTATGGCGGTCCCATTAAGAATGAGTAGCCGATCAAGAATGAGTAGTTCGGCGGCGCACATGATTGACCACGGCTTCATTCACATGGCGCTATTCAGAGTCACACTTCTCGGGATTGGTGGAGGTCCTAGAGGTCAGACTATCAGTGATATAGAAGATAATATGGTCATCCCATTAAGAATGAATGGCGTTGAGGTGCACATGATTGACCACGGCTTCATTCACATGGCGCTCTTCAGAGTCACACTTCTCGGGATTGGTGGAGGTCCTAGAGGTCAGACTATCAGTGATATAGAAGATAATATGGTCATCCCATTAGGAATGTATGGCGTGGCGGTGCACATGATCGACAGTGACTTCATTCTCATGGCGCTCTTCGGAGTCACACTTCTCGAGAATGGTGGAGGTCCTAGAGGTCAGGCCATCAGTGATCAAGAAGATAAAAGATAAAGAATAACTTCCGAACTTGAGAATACCCCTTTAAGTAATGATCCTCTGAAATAACATATATATCTTTGTGCCTACTTCTGACACATCTGCTATTACACCATATTTTCCAACTCTTTGTAAAGTTCTAGAGGCTACATGAGAAAGCAAAGGTCTCATGGACTCCAAAAGGAGTGGCCAAGTCACAGGTGCGTCACAATGCCAAAAATAACGTGGTACCAGGCCAGCTAATCAAAAGAAGAGCCACGGACGTTGGCAGGTATCTTCGTAGGACTACTGACAAAACGATTTGCGTCATCTCTAGTTGGTACATATTTTCATGTTATGGGTAACGTAAGATACACTCGTTATATAATACTGATAAAAAAAAGTTCATTTAAAAAATTTCCATCTGTGCTTTTATGCAAGTCATGAAAAAATAAATAATCCGAGGATATGGCCTGTATATTTAATTATTTTGTTTTTTCAAGTGTTTAAGGCGGCAGAATAGATGTGAAGTTATATCAGAAGTATTAAATGTAATCGATAATTATGGGTTGTTTACAGCTGATTTATAAGCAAGGAATTCAATTTGGAGGTTTTGTGATTGGCATATGTGTGCGCTATTTGTATTAAGTAACTAAATTTATCGGAAAGCACAAATATCAAGAAGAAAGCAGTAGAAGGTGGAAATTATCCAACTGAGAAATAAATATCTTCAAAGTAAGAGAGCAAATGTATCTAGGGTGGAACAGAGATACAAAAATAAGAATCGTGGCAATGGGTCAGCTTTCAAAAATACTTTGTACATGTCCACAGGTGAAAAGTTTTTAATTTTTTGGCATAATCACTGAATTATTTACGGTATCTCAGAGGCAGTCGTCCACAAGTTTAACGAGCCCTCGAGGAAGTACATACCAGTGAGGCAGAAGATATGGCTATGTTGGAACTTTTAGAGAGAATGGGCATGGCCTTCTTGAACATATGCCTTTTCTACCAGTAGAGAAAGTCCATAAAGGACTATTCTATCCAAAAGAGATTAAGTTAGTAAAGGTTTATAGAAAACCTTTCATTGTATATTTTTCATTTAATCTGAGGACTTTCTCCAATTGGCAGTGCTTCACTGATTCTGGAACAGTTTTTCTTTCTCTTCTGTGCCCCTCCATTGCAAAGTTATGCCCCCCGGTAATAATAAAGCATTTTTTTTTTTAACTTCAACCAACTAGGCGTACACCACAGAGTTTCTCTGTTGGCGTGGCCATATTTTCATTGGCCAGTGTGAGAAGAAAATAAGTAAACGCTCACACAGAAGTTCTGTGGTACCCGCCCAGTTAGCTGAAGGGATAATTTGCACCATTATTCTCAGGGGGCATAAGTTTGGAAAGGAGAGGCACCGAAAAAAAAGAAAAACTGTTCCAGAATCAGTGGAGCATTCCGCAATTGGAGGAGGTAATGAGATTAAATTGAAAAAAAGGTTCTGTATGAAGGAATTAACCAGATGGCTACTGAAAAACTGTGGATGGTAAAACATAGACCAGGCATTTCTTCCCTTGGTGTCAAAAGTCTTCACTATAATCAAGAGGCCATTTTGATGTTTTCCTATAGGCCAAACTCTTCCGGTAAGTCACTGTTACGCAGGCATTATCCTGAGCTTGTAAATTGTAAACCAAACTTTCCATAAGTTACAGTCTCAATACTCCTTGAGAGGGTGTGTAAAGTCTTCGTTATTCCTTAAGGCACTTCATGAAAGTCAGTAGAGGAGCCCTTGTGTTGACGAACACCTATCATGAAGATAATTGGGATTTAATCTGCAGAGCTCCATAGAAACCTGACCAAGTAAGACCATGCGAAAATCTGGATTATGAGTTTCAGTCCAAATCCATTGTTAATGTTCCATGGATCCTTAGCTCTTGAGTGGACTTTCGTCCTCTTGATGGAACTCAACTGTTCTAACAATATGTCCACGTTGTCCCCCATCATTACCCTAGATAATTTTACACACAAAAACAATAGTCACCTCACAGCTACTCCTATTAATTATTAACGCTAATGTAGGACAGCGAATATAAAATCTTTCCACACAGTTAAATATCATTCTCTATAGATCTCTAGCAGCAAATAGAAATATACAGGAACAAGGAAGGTGGAGAGTGCTTGGAAGGGATCTCAGCGTCTTGAGCCATGGTTCCTTCTTGAGCCTGTTGACATGCATCGAATATATACACATATTTATGTCCATATGTGTCCGGAGTGAAGTTTTCTATAACACTGAAGAGTTTGTGATAAGCATTGGAAGAACGGCAGGCTGTCCAGATTATCTTGGCCCCATCACTTCAACTGATCTTACACTTCTCCTTTTTGCTCAGCTTCCTCCTTCTCTGCTCTAGACTTCTTTCTATGAGTTCATCTTCCTCTACAGCCCTGGGGAAAAAAAATATTACGAAACCCAACGTCACCAGGATTTAAATAGTTGCGTTATGAGATTGGTGAGATAATATTTTAACGGTACAGATACATACTTTCTCTCCTTGATATGCAGATCTCTGACCAGACCATCTCGTTGGTCTACAAGAGATACGAGCTCTTCGAGTAAGAGTTTTTCCCTTCGCTTCTGAGCTTCACTCTTTAGGCATTCTGTACAAAAAATAATATAAAAAAATGTAAAACATATACTCATTCATCAACAGTGTAGATTTCCAGCAGGATCCATGTAAGAATAATTCTGCCACATGTGGACCCATGATAGATAGATATATATATATATATATATATATATATATATATAATTTATTTTTTTTTTATTTTATTTATTTATACAGCAAGATATTTATTCCTCCGGGGGTAGGAGTGATTGTATAAATCGATTTTCAATATTTCTATTAAAAGTTAAATACAGCTTTAATTAAAAAAAAAAAATAAAATATATATACATACTTTTTTTTTTAATCTGTGCAGAGGTCACTGTGCAGAGAGTGAGAAGGAGATGAGCTGTTATTAACACCCATTGCTATTGGTAAATTTTGGATGTGACCTCTTGTGATTTGTAATGGTCCTAAGTTGCACTCGAGGGTGCAATCAGATCCATGTCAATCATTTTGATGGGCTACGCCATTAATCTTTAAAAGTACAATGCCTTTAACAATTTATTAAAAATATTCACTGACACCTGTAAATGTGTAGCATTACTGAGAATAATCACATCATTTTATTTTTTCTGGGTGTGTTGATAAAAATTGATTCTTAATTTTAAATTATAGCCCATAAAGAGATTTGACCCTTAAAATGTACTGGTACTTTACTTAAAAGGGCTGTCCGGTGAAAACATGCTATTACCTATTCAAATGATAGGTAATAGCTTGTTGATTGGTGGGGGTCTGACTGCTGGGACCACCACTGATCAGCAGAGCGGGGCACTTTTATTCCCATTAGAATGGAACAGCAGTGCGCCTATGTGACCCTTGCGTCATTCATTCCTATGGGGTGCCCAGCTTTTTCCCATAGCAAATGAATAGAGCAGCGGTCAGATGATAATTTATTTTCATTGGACAACCCTTTTAAGGCCGGGGTCACACTTGCGAGTGCAATGCGAGAATCTCTTGTTTGTCATCCAGATGTATTCCCATACTCTGGTTAGTGGTCTCACCATCTGTGCACAGCAATGCTCGCAGGTCTCTGCTCAAGAGTTCAAAACGCCTTTCCAAGTCTTGCTCCTCGGCCCTTAAAGAAGAACATCAAGCACCTATTTAGTGTATAATTAAATGGGTTATTAAGCAATGTAATGCGGGCCATCTACAGTAGCTAGAGAAAAAAATTTCCTCCTCCAAGATGGCACCGCTGGCGCCTGCGCAATAGCAGCTATTGGCAGTCAAAAATAGCTGCCACTGCGCATGCGCAGCAGCGCCATTTTCTGAGTTTTTTTATTAATTAATATATACCATAAAAAAAATAAATACATATTATAAATGCGATAATGCTGCAGGGCAGGCACTGGCGCCTGCCTGCTGAAGATGATTTTTAAAAAATATATATATCATAATATTCATTAGGTAAACTAGGGGGCAGGTCAGTGAGGGATCAGTGACCTGTCAGCAGGCTGCATTATGAATAGCTAATCAGAGCACCACATGAAGACCCCACAGGTCGCACCGGAGCACGGGCATATCATTAACTCGAAACTGAAAATAAAGGTTAAACAACAACCACAAGACGGATTTCATCACAATAATGCAATAATTATGCAGCATGCACTGGCTGCTACTGAGAACAGGGGCCGCTGACCATAGTTTGATGGTCCAGACATTTTCACACCCAGGATGCAGCATTATAAAGGTGCCATCACTTCTTTACTCTCCATTACTCACATCAACTGTAATTCATCCTGTCTTCGGATTAACGCATTTTTCTTATTCACCAGTATAAACCATTCCTGGATTAAAGCCTCCTCGGCTTCTTTGTCATTACCTGGGAAGTGAATATGGAGAGGTTTATAATTCAATATATGTGTTTACGGAGAAAGAATGAGGTTCTGCTGCCCCCTTATGGAGCAAAAAAATTTACGTCTTTGGGTCTAGTTAAAATGATCTTTGGACGGGTGATTTATGTTGTTTTATATATGACTTGACTATATTTTTTTACTAGCACAAAGCAAAAGCAGATTATGTAACAAATATAAATATTAGAACAGTTTATACCATTTTCCATCATAAGTCGAAGGTCCTTTTCAACTATGGCGGCCCTAGAGTCAATTTCATCCTGCTGATGTTCCAGGGCTTCAAGCTCAGAAGTGACATACTGGCTGGTGTCTTTAAGAACCTGAGAACAAAATGAAGGCACAGGACAGGTGGTGACTTGAGAGGAGTATTCATGACAGTAGAATTTTTTTTTTTAACTTTTCATAGATAACTATGGAGACATCTGGGGAATTCACTTCTATTAGTGAACAAGAGTTCTAAACATCTGTTGCATAATTGGCAGAAGGGTTAAGGTCAACCCCATAGCGGTCCCTCTCAGTGACGCCTCCAGTCCGACATAAAACACCCACTTTTTGGTGAGGCTTACATAAACCCAGCACCCTTTTGCCGGAACTGCTCCGTTGACTGTATAGTGGCCGCATGCTGAACCAACACATCAGGATTTGCATTTCACATTTTGTCTATAAATATAGTATGTCGGCATAATAGAATAATAAGATATAAAATACAAACAAAAGCAACAAAAATTGCAAAAAGGACTTGATCTAAGCCTGAAATCTGTTTAATTCTGGAAATAACTGGTCTCACCCATGATACTGGGACCCTGTCAAAAAATGATGTGATGGATACATTTAGAAAGAATGATAACATTTATAAACACATATAAAAAAAAGATAATAATAATAATAATAACCACAACAGTGTTTACAAATACCATCGTTTCTTCCTCTTTTCCTGGTGCTTCTGGTGTTGGAACCACAGTGGAAGAAGACAATGTGGAGGTTGAAGGATAAGGTTCTGTAAAAGAAAAAAAAAAACACATTTTCAAGATAAAAAAAAAATGCTTTCATCATGCGTATATAGCATATTACTGCATTGGTCCCTTGAAGACCAAGCTAATTTTACATTTTTACAACTTTTCTTCTTTCCCTTACTTTCTTCCAAGAGCCATAACTTGGTTATTTTTCCACGTTTGTTGTTCTTTTTGTGGGCCAATTTTAGTAATGACACCATTCGTTTTACCATATAATGTGCTGGAAATGGGGAAGAAAATCCAAGTGAGGAGAAATAGTGAAAAAAAAAAATCAAATTCGCCATTTTTGATTATTTTTTTTAGGTTTAGTTTTTACACCGTTCACTTGGTAACATGATTCGTTAGGTCAGTACAATTATGGAGATACTAAGCTTGTATAGTTTATTCAAGTTGCGAAAAAAAATTCTGAACTTTATTTTTTATTTTTTTAAATGGTATCATTTTCTGATGCTCACAACTTTTTTACTTTTTCATCAATGGTCTGTGTGATGGATTATATGTTGTACGGAGAGCTGTACCATTTTGGGTAACATATAATATTTTGATAAGTTTTAATTGAATTTTTCTCAGTAGGTGCGGTGACAAAATAAATAATACTGTATCATAAAAGTTAAATAATTTTATATTTTTTCGACATGGTGATACCAAATATGTTATTTTTATGCATTTCATTTTTTTTTATGTCTTTAATTTGGTATTGGAAATATAGGGAAGATTCAAATTTTTGTAGATATATTTATTCATATGTTTAATATTTTTTGTATTCATTTTTATTTTTATTTTTTATTTTTTCCTAACGGACTTGAACTTATTTGATCACTTGTATTATATTCTGCATTAATACGGTGTTGCAGTATTTAATAAAATTACAGATCTCCTATGTAGCCCAGCTCAAATAATTGTGCAATGTAAATGCCCCTCTTAAATACCTGTCTGTCTGGCAGAGAATGAAAGCAGCATGGTTAAACAGCAGCAATCTGAGTGAAGCTCTGGTCACTGCAGTTAGCTGGCACCTGCCTGGTATGGAGCAGGATCAGCTACCTGAGTCCATTCCAAACACTCATACCCAATGTGTGGACATGTCGGGACATCGCTTCCTCTTTTATAAATTCAAGTCGGGTATAAACTGATGGGCTCAGTGTAAAATGACCCATAAAATGATGCTTGTCGGGGTCACGTCTTCCATATTAGGTTGGCATTGTGTGTTATAATATTTTAGAATCCCTGCTTAAAGGGCTATGTGGCACTGTACAATGAGGAGATACAGTATGGAGAGGGGGGGATTACATACATTTATGTAAAATGGTGCCACACACAAAAAAAAATTTAAAAATGCATGGCTTTAGGAATGTGAACTTGGAAGACAAAAACATAAGCTGCGTTCTTATGTTTTTTATTCTTTGCTGAGTTTTTGGAGCAGAAACACTCCAAAATCCATGAGGAGTTCAAAAACTATGAATTATGATTGGAGAATTTGTGTGTGTTCACACTAATTTTTTTCGCTGAGATTTTTCAGCAGAAACTCCAAGTTTTTGAGGAGTTTTGAGGTATTTGAAGAGGATTAGGAGAGTTTCCACTGCTACAAAAGCTTCTAAATAACTCAGTGTGAATATACCTTTAGGAGAGTTTCTGCACAAAAAACTCATCAAAGAGATTCAACATATCCCATACATCTCAAAAGAGACCTTATCGAGACCCAAACTAGACGTTAAGAGGCTAAAAGTGCGTGAGATATCAGATACCATGAAGGAGTGTGTGAATAAGAGACTCTTGAATAGTAGTGATAGTACTTTTCTCGAATTACAAAGCTCAAGAAATTAATCAGGTTATTTCTTATGATACTAACCATTGATAATTTGGGAAGAAGGCCTTGAACTTGTTTCATTACTTTTTCCTGTGAGATCTGTCTCCTGTAGAGGAAGATAAGACAACATGATCATAAACCCAACCAAAGAACTAAGAAAAAGAATGTATAAAATTACTGTATCCTCTACTGAGCTCACCTCATCTTGAGAAAGTGACTGTGATCGAATAAGAGAACGTCGTTTCTTGACTAGGTCAGCATCACGCAGATGACCTAGACCACCAGCCTTTCGTGGAGGAGCAACTGGAGCCGATGCTGAAGATTCTCCCTCATCCAGGCTCATATCTAATAAACCCCCATTGACACTTAGTCTCTTTTTAACGCGAGGTGGTGGAACTACCCCAGAAATATTCTGCCCCTTCTCAGTATTTGCCATTTCCTGTAGTTGAGACCCCATTGTCCTCTTTTCCTCAGTGGGGTATCTTGGTACACTTTCCACCGGAGAATATATTGGCAAATCCTGGTTTCCTGAAGAAGTCTCCGGACTTTGTGAATCATTTGTGACCTTTACTTTCTTCTTGTGTTCTTCTCCAGTCTGACTTTCAAGAACTGGCTTTTTCTCTGAATGCTCATCAGAGACTATGCTCGAAAATTTTTGTTTCACAGACTCAACATTTAAGAGGAACTTGTCACTAGTAGAAGATTGTGAATCAATATGTTCCTCAGAGGTGGATCTTTTAGTGCTTTTTTCCAAGGACACGACATTTTGTTGCTTTGAAGTAGAGTTCAACTCCTTGGGTATTTCAGGGACAGTATCTGATTTCTCCACTTCCATAACAGTCTTAGAGGAAGTAGGTAGATTATCAGGATCCTTTTTTCTTGTAAAGTGAGATTGTATTTGGCAAATGTACGTAAGGATGATAAGTTTGTCTGGGACAGCACGAAGCAACATGTCTGATGGAGAAAGAAGTGGTGGTATGCCAAGAGCAGCAAAACCATCATAGGCCTATAAGAACAATTACAAACATAAGACTCATGTACCATAAATTATTCCCAAAATATTTAAAGCAAGAATACCAAAAATTTACCTTTTTGTTATTTTCCTTTACATTTAAAGGATCCAAAATGTCGTAGTTACTGAAAGGAAGAGAAATATACATTATTGGGTACATTTACCATGATTACCCTTTAATAGAGATTATAGTCATTGCCACTCAGGTGATCTCTGCTAGGGTATGAAGTGGAAAAGTCCTATTCTTTGGTCACCTGACTGCTGTGACTTGTGAGTGGCTGCAGCGGTAGAGTTACTGGAGTGAGATATGATCAGATGTCCCTCAGAAGATAATATCTTGTACCACTGTAACCAATCAACGACCACACTTGACAGATGACGAAAGAACAGGACATCATCAGACGTGTTTTGGGTGATGTCGTGTTCCAGTCTCCTGACCACTGCAGCCAATCACAAACCTCATTGGTCACGTGAATGAAGAACAGCCAGGACATCATCAGACTTGTTTTGGGAGATGTCATGTTCCAGTGTCTTGACCACTGCAGCCAACAGAACATCATCTTTTCCACTCCTGGCGGAGATCACTCAAGAAGCCAGAAAGATGGGCGTGAGAGTAAATGAGTATGCCTCATTGTATTACTTTGTATTTACATCTGGTGATTGAGAATTCTTGGGGAAGTCACACAACTCTTTTAATATTTACTTATTAACAACTAGTCCTAAAAATAGTCCTAAAAATAGTTTTCCCAAGCTCTTCTCTTGTATCTACGTGCCACAAGATATAAATATCCTAAAATATTACATTTTATTAATGTATTAAAAATTCATGGATATATGTAAGGGTCTATAATATCTGAGAAAAATAAATCTCCTTAATAATATACATTTTTATTTCTGAACAAAGCTGTAGCCTTTCATTCGGGCGACAGCCATCTCATCTGATAGCCGCATACTCTGCCGTGCGCTCCTATGCTCACTTTGTCACTTTGGTGGCTTATGTCAGGGACAACAACGTGATTGGCAGTCCAAAATTGGACAAGTCTAATCGACATCTTTCCTGACCATCAGGCAGCCGGCGCCCCCATACACATTAGAACATTGGTCGAATTCCTCGATATCGACGGATTCAACCTACATTAGTCCAATGTGTATGGGGGCCTTTACCCTGTCTTGTAACAACATGAGTCTAAAATTCTGATTATGTGGAACTGATCAAGAGCTGGGAGATGAAAGAGAAGTGGAGGGAAGTGAGCAGCTAGCTGCTGTAAAGAAATTAATGGGCTAGAGAAATCTGACTGGGATGTTAGGAGTTAACTCTTTGTGAAGTGTAACTACTGCATACACTCGACCAGGCTCTACTGGCTGAGCTCTTTGGAAACAAGCTGTACACTGTGTAAGATAAAAGCTCTTATTGTTGTAGAATCACAACAGATAGAAAAAGCAAGTCAATTGCAAACTTGCTTTTTTCTTGCTGTCTGTCCTTTTTAAGTTTTTTATATATTTTAGACCCTAATGTTTTACTTTGTTATCCCATAATACTCTTACGCAAGCATTATTGCCATCTTACATGTTTTCTGGATGGAAGTGATGCAGTATAGCGCAAAAAGCAAGACCATTTCTCCATGATGTGGTGAAATTATTTACACGTACGCCGCGATACCCTGATGTCACCTCCTGACACCAGCGCAGAAGAGAGTCTGTGCTTGGTGCTTCCTGTAAAGACAAAATTCAGTATAAACTGGTAAATATAAGCCAGATAAATGGATATGTGTGAAAGAATGCATGTAGGCTTCAGATTACAATAGCAGAAACTGCCCAGAGTAAATTATTAGTACCAACGAACTAATTAACATTCACGGGTGATAGTTTTATAAACGAAAGGACCCCAACACAAGACCAGCAGCTTAGCAATTGCCAGGACAGCCACAGATAGCTCCATTCCTACATGCAAGTAGTATACTTAGGGTAGTCAGATTATTATTCAGGTTTGCAGCAGGAGAGAATCATCCTACATTCTTGTCAGTAAGAATCAGTATACTAAGTTTCTTTCTGAACTTGTAGTGTTATTTTCTATGTCAAACGGCATGACGGAGGAATGACATTTTGCAAACTAAATAACACAGAGAGAGATGATATTCAGACCATTACCATGTGGCGGCAGCAGAAAAGGTTTCACACAAACTAAATTAAAGTGGACCTATAACTTGCCACTAATTTTTATTTGTTTTATACCTTGTGTAAATGCCGCTGTTCTCCTGAATTTGGCATTGTTTTCATTTTGTTCCTATGACTCTCCGTTCCCAAGATATGGCCCTATTTACATCTAGTCATTTTTCTAAGTGTGCGTGGTTTTGAAAACCACACCCACAGATTAGAGGTGAGGACCACGCCCACTTAGTTAACCAGAGTATAACTACACACAATAAAAAAGGGACCATATCTCAAGAACGGAGAGGCGCAGGAACAAAGGAACAACAACACTGGATTCAGGAGAACAGCGGCAATTAGACGTGGTAAAAACAAATTACATATTTATGGCAAGTGACAATCCCCTTTAAGGGCAACAGTACAGGTGACAAATACAGCTCTAAAGTATTTCTTTAGGGTTATGGAAGCATCAAGCTAAAGAATAAGTAGCGGTGGTCATGGCAGGAGCAGTTACTATGTGATATCAAGCAGGAAGTAGGACAGCATCATTAGCACACTGCAAGCCTGAAGAAAGAAGACAGCAATTTTCTTCCAACCAAGGAGATGGCAGAAATAACACTGCTGATCGATAACTTTGAAACTTACAGGATTTAATGGTCAACGAACATATTACTAACAAGTAAAATGCCATTACACCGGGGATATTAGACTGAGACATGTGTACTACAAAGCAGCCATTTTTGGGAAAGATTAATTGCAGTACATGTACCAGATCCATTAATGACACAGACCAAGAGGAGAGCTGAAGCGATAAACAATAAATTGTGGCTGTAGAGCAGCTACTAGTTAGGTGCATTATGTAACGCAAGCAAGACGTAGCATAAGAGATAAAGCTCCGCAGCCAACAGAAGGCTCCATGGGGTGGACGAAAGAGAAAATTGTGGGAAGCATGAAAGGTGGACTTGTTATTGGCGTTTCAGCAATGATGGACACTCTGCAGTTATACAATGGATGTGGGCACAATTATGGGAAAATCATCCAAATATTAGAAGCTTTTATATCAAATGTATCAATAATTTCTAGTAGAATTCCAATAGATTCTGCAAAAGGGACATCTGTTATGTTTTTTCTCCAGCTTTTTTTTTTTTTCGAGAGTTATAAAACCAATTACACTTGTCACCTTACGGATAGGTATAAATGATAGGCATCCTTAGGGCTCATTCACACCTCCGTTTTTTTTCGTACGAGTGCTACCCGTGGTTCTCACACATAGCACTCATACCTATGATATTCTATGGGGTTGTGCACACGGCTGATTTTTTTTTTTTTGCGACTGAGCGGTCTGCAGAAAATATCAGAAACATGTCCAATTTGGATCTGAGCGTTGGATCAAAATCAACAATGCAAGTTTACGAGTCCTTGAAAAAATCAGAACGCATTCGGATGGCATCCAAGTGCTGTCCAAATTGTAAAGGACTGTCAGGAAGCAGAATGGGGAGAGACATTTTTTTTTCTCTCCACTTCTGCCAGTAACTGGATCCTTCACCAGGTTTTATAATACAAGCTGCAAATTAGATAGATCTTTTAGACCTGATGAGGCTGGTGAATTTACTTTAAAAAATGAATGTCTGTATAATTGTTTTTTTTTTTTTCGTTTTTTTTAATTTTCCCATGATATTAAAATGAGTCCATTTCTATCAAAATTTTCAACAAAGATTACACAGCGGTTCTGACATGGATTTTTCAACACAAATATTCCAGCCTCACCTGGTCTAAAAGATAAATATATAAAAGGATGTAGTTTGCATTGTGAAATATGGTGACAGATCAGCTTTAAAGGCTTTGTCTCATTTCATTCTTCAGGAGTGCGCCGCTCCCCTGCCTCCTGACTTCCTACTTGCCAAGGGGCGGTGTACTCCTGATTGATTGACAGTTCAGACTGTGCCCTCTCCGATGCTGGAAGCAGAGCCGTATAGCAGGAGCCCAGTGCCAATGGAATTACATCTTTATGGCTATTATGTCGATTCCTTATTTTAAAGTGGAAGACATCTTAGTTTAGATATTTCTGGCACTATTGTAAGAAAAGACAACAAAACATAGAATGAAATGACATTAAAGTGTTGACCATGAATTTGAGCTAAAATGTATTTTGATGATGACTTTTCCACCATTTTTAAGTGTTTTTCTTCTCTTCTCCTGCTCTAGGTGATAACTGCAGAGTGCCATCACAGGTACGTGTATTGCTCAGTGCTTCGTTGAATTTCATCCTCCCCATAGAACATCACTCTCCCTCCTTCTTCGGAGGAGCTCAGAATTAACAACAACAACCCATGCAGTGTCTCCTCCTCTTCTCGGTCACAGACTGTCACCTACCTCCCCTACTTGCCCTGCGCTCTGGCTCAGTCTCTTCTTTTCTTTGCTCCACTGTTGTCCAAGGGTTTGAGGAGGTGATATGGGAAGTGCGCACTCTGACAACAGGTGAGTTTTGCTTTCCTCAGCCCCTCGTGAACTATTATCTATAGAATAGGTCTCACTGGGGGCAAAAGTAGGGTGAAACTCCTGGTTTAAAGATTCTATATCTTTTCTAGAAAGTTCATTATTGTCCTCTACCACATTCTCGATGTCTTGACCTCCCAGGTCTACCTGTTTCTGACCTTCCACTTTTATTTCCTGTGGGAAGTCACATTCCTGCAAGGTTTTTGCATGGTTCTGTATAAAATCTTTAGAAGATGATGAAATTTCTACCACCTTCTCAGTTCTAAAATGATGGGTCTCTTGTGATACGGGTTCCTTAAAGGCTTCTCGTGATACATCGTCATTGAATGTCCTATCTTCTGATGTAGCTGTACTCCCTTGTACTTTTTCGGTTTTCTCTAAATCCTTAATATCTAATTCGACATTACCTGATCTAAGTGAGGACGTTTGTTCATCAACCTCAAAACCAACCTGTTCCACAGATATTTTATTTTTGGCATTGGTTATTTCCAGTACTTTGTGTTGCATCACGGCTGAAGTGTCTTGAACACTTGTTGATTCTTCTTCCTTTTTGCCTTCAGTAGACACTTCCTCTAGGACAGTTCCTTCTTCTCCCTTCATATCTAATGGCAGTTCAGAAGTCTTAATTATGTTCTCATTGGTCTTCGTTGTCGCTTCCTCATTTACTTTCTTTTCTGCTTCGAGTTCTTTAAAAGATGAGTTCTGCACAGATATTATTCCTTGTTCTACCGTGTTCGCAGTATTTATCCTGCTTTCTATAGTAGTTTTTTTAATCTGTTCTTCTAAGCTATTCTCAGTATCCTGTAGCTTTCCATCATGTGTCACCACAAATACACTGTCATCTATCCCATCTCTTACCTCTATATTTCCATCTTTACTTTCCTGCTGCACACATTTCTGCTCATCACTGTTGTTTTCAATGCCTCTGTCATTTTCCCCAGCTTCATGGAGGTTGTGTTTTCCAAGCAAACATTGTTCCATTTCTTTTTCTACCGTATAGTTTTCATCCATTGCCAATCCACTATTAGCTGTCTCCTTAGGTAGCTCCTCATTTGCCCAGAACCATGTTTCTTCAGCTTCATCGTCTTGGCTCGGTGTACTTTCAATTATGACTGGTTCCACTTTTAGGCTCCCATCTATGGAAAAGCCAGTTTTTAAATCTTCCTGATCATCTATCTCTTTTGCTTTGTCTTCTAATGTCTTTATTTTTTGGATACCTGTATTACGACCCTCGTATTTTTGATTCATGTGGTTCACATTAGTTGCTGCTTCCACCACTAGTCTAATATCTGTCCTAAAGCATGGCTCTTTCTCTTGATCTAATTCTTGCATAACTAAACCTGTTTTCTCAATCTCAGGTGTCCCAAGATCCACCACTTCCATATTCAGGCTTCCATCTATCAAAGAGCAAGTATTTAAATCTTCTCGATCAGGTACCTCTATTAATCCATTGGCTTCCTCAATTAATCTTTCTGATGTAAGGATACCTTTATTATAAATCTTATCTTTTATATCCATACTCTCCTTATTTGATGGAGCTTCCACTGCCAAACTAGTATTTTCCCAAAGACATGAATCATCAATATTCTTATCCAGTACTTGCTCAGCTATGTCTGTTTTCTCAATTATGGTTGCCCCAAGGTAGACCTCTTCTATATTTAGATTCCGATCTACCAAAAGGCAAGTATTTAAATCTTCTTGGCCATGTACTTCTTTTGATGTATCCATTTTTTCTTCCAATTTCTCTATTCCCCAAATGCTTGTAGTAGGAACCTCATCTTTTCTATCCACGGTCTCCTCATTTGTCAATGCTAAAAACTCCAGCCTATCATTTGGCTGAAGACACAAATATTCCTGCTTCTCTTGAGCTACAACTTCCTCCGAAAAATCTGTTTTTCCAATCTCGGTTGTCCCCAGGTATATTTCTTCTACATTTAGACTCTCATCTATCAAAAGACAAGTACTCAAATTTTCTTGATCAGGGAGCTCATTTGATGTATCCGTTTCATCTTCTAATTTCTCTATTCCCCAAATACTTGTATTTTGAACATCATCTTTTTGGACCATTCTCTCGTTTGATGCTTTCAAATCTTGGCTATTGTTTGTCCAAAGAAATGAATCCTTCTCTTTCTCACGATCAAATACTTGTTTAACTATGTCTGTTGGCTCATTCTTGGTTGTCCCAAGGTATACCTCCTCCACATTTAGACTTCCATCTATCAAAAGGTAAGTATTTAAATCTTCTTGATATGCAACATCTTTTGATCCACTTGCTTCCTCTTCAGTGTTATAAAACTCATTGCCTTGATTCACAGCCTTCACTTCTGTTGCTTCTTCTACATCTGACCTAATCTTTGTCCAAGACCATGGATCTTTCTTCTTCTTTTCATCCAACACTTTCTCAACACTGTCCATTTTCTCAATCTTCACTGCCCTGAGATTTAAATCTTCTTCGTTAACTTTTATATCTGTCTCTTTACCAGTTCTATCTCCATGTAGACTACTGCTTGTCAAACAATATTTCTCCAACAAATTATCATGACCTTCTGTCTCTGTATATCCTTCTCCCTCTCTGGGAAGATTAATTATTTCTATATCCAAGCTATCTTCTTGACTTATTGACTTTCTGGCACTGGATGCTTCTTCCTCTAACCATCCACATGACTGAATATACAACTCTTTCCTGCTTATTAGATTTACTGCTTCTTCAGATCTACTGATGTTCTCAAGTAGAAGCTGATTTTCCTTTTTATCATTAAGTGTTTCCTCTTCAAGTCTCTCATTGGTCAACATATGTGTTTCTCTAACTTTATTTTGATCATTTGCTGATCTTATTTCCAAAGTATCATCTGGATACTGATGTTTCTCAGACATCAGAATTTCTTCTGATGGATTTCGAATTTGTTCACATGTAATTCTGTCAACATTAAGTTCTTGGGCTATTTCCATTTCACTAACTTTATTTTCCCCTAAAATAAAGTCCCCTTGAATACGTACTTCTTCCAGATCTAGTTTCTTAGCTTTGACTGCCATTTCAGGTGACTCCAATATTATCACATACTGTGATTTAGTGATCAAATCTTTTTCCTTCTCTTGTGGTCCACTTTCTACCACATCTATAGTGAACTTCTCTGCTGCCTTTTTATCAAATGTTTGTATACCCTCAGACTCAACCACAATTTCATATTCAGCCCTATGCATCGTGTCCTCTGTTTTATCTGCGCCATCCTGATTGTCCCTACCTATTTCCCTTTGTGTACACTGTATTAAGCAATGTGTAATATAACTGCCCGGTCCTATTTCTCCTGTTGTCACTGTCATGTCCTGCAGAGCTTTGTCTTTATCAGTCACTTGATACAGTCTCTCATCTAGTTGTGTTATTTTTTCCTCCACCCTTTCAGGTTCACTCACTCTATTTTCACTTCTGTTCGTAGACTCTTTGATCCGTGTCTCCTTCTCAATGTCCATGGTAGTCACAGCCCCATTTTGCCTTTTCTCATTATTTTCTTGGACTTGGTCCTTATTGTATTTTTGCACTGGCATGTTACGCATTGTTTTCTCTGCTAGAGTAACTGCTGTTGTGTGCTCAGTTGGTCACCTAAAGTATCTTGCGTATGCTTAGTTTCATTTACAGTACCTTGCGTATTCTCTGTCTCACCTAAAGTATCTTGCGTATGCTTAGTCTTATCTAAAGTATATAGCGTATGCTTAGTCTCATCTACAGTACCTTGCGTATGCTCTGTCTCACCTAAAGTATCTTGCACATGCTCCATCTCACTTAAAGTATCTGGCATATGCTTAGTCTCATCTAGAGTATCTTGCGTATGCTCTATCCCACCTAAAGTATCTTGCACATGCTCCATCTCACCTAAAGTATCTGGCGTATGCTTAGTCTCATCTAGAGTATCTTGCGTATGCTCCGTCTCACCGAAAGTATCTTGCGTATGTTTAGTTTCAACTAAAGTATCTTGCTTATGCTTAGTCTCATCTAAAGTATCTTGTGAACGCTCAGCCTCACCTAAAGTATCTTGCGTATGCTCAACCTCACCTAAACAATTTTGCGTATGCTCAATCTCAGAAACTAGAAGTGAAACGACTTCTTTTTCAAACTCGCTACCATCTATTCTCTCCTGATTGTCTTGTAAATTTTCTAAAATAGTGTTATTCATATTACTGTCTTTTTGTACATCTGTGTCACCCTCTCTTGTGTCTTGCAGACTTGTATGCACAGTACAGAATGTGTCTTCCGGTACTGTGTCTTTAACGTACATCGTACCCTTCAGTATCTCTCCTATCGACAGTATGCTTTCAGGTTCACTGACTATCACTTCTCTTTCTTTTACAGTTTCATGTATTTTTTCCAAAACCTCAGCCTTAGTTTCTTGCTCTCTGTGGACTATGGCCTCTGGGGAGTCACTAATTTTCCTTTCATCCTTTGTTGTCTGTAATACAAACTGGTTTTCTAGATTTCCCTCCCTTTCTTCTCCTTCCTGTATATTTATCTCCTCTCCACCCTCCCTCTCCACCAATCTATGTTCCCTTAGATCTCCTCGTCCTTGGTCATCATTACTGCTTCCCTGAACTTTGTTGTATGTCTCATCTTGCACATTTTCTAGCATCTGATTTATGTTACTATCTGAACTTGGAAAGTTCTCAGCTCCAGCACTTGCTGGTTGTGTTAGTGCGCCTCGGTCTACTACTGTCACAAGATCTTCTCTATCAGCGTTTTGTGCATTTGCTTTCGGGGACTTCTGCCCATCACCTATTGCTTTTGCGCTGACCCCTGACGGCGTTGTCATTCTTACATCCTTTTCTGCAGACCTGACTTTAATCTCTAGAATCTCGGATGTTTTATCTGGGGTCATTTCTGCATAAAGTATTTTTTCGGGAAAAGTTACATCTTGGCTAACAGATGTTCTTTGTGGCACATAAGAAAACGGAGCAGGTTCTGGAGCTATTTCTACCGGTTTGTTTGCGACTTGTTCTCTCTCCACTTTTGCTCTCTTTGGGATACTTGGCATTGGAGGTATCTTGACCTCTGTGTCATCTCCTGTGACTATTACTGTGTGACCTCTTTTCTTTATTGCTGCTTCCCCAGGAAGGACTGAAGGCTCTGACACCATCTCTTCCAAGCTCTCCCTAGTCTCCCTACACCCATCCCTAGGGGCTGACTCTGGCTGTTCCATGGCTCTGTCGCTGAGAAGCGGCTTATTGTCAGGGGTGACTTCTCGGATCTTCCATACCTCGTTGAGCCTAAGGAAACAGATATAAAAAAAAAGGAAATGCAGGGAATAAGCAGTGAAGTGTTTAAAATGTATAAAAGTATGTATTAAATATTTATTTTCCTATATCATTATTAGCTTTTCTGTATTTCTAATAATATTTAACAATATGTCACTTTTTAAGAAATACCCAGATACATGACTGCAATAAAATCCATTACATTACCTTTTGTTTTACCCAAGAAAAGCAAGTCAAGTATAAGGGTATGTGCACACGTTGCGGATTTCTTGCAGAAATTTCCTGAAGAAAACCGGAAATTTTCTGCAAGAAATCCGCATTTTTTTTTTTGCGGTTTTTTTTCCGTTTTTTTTTTTCGCGTTTTTTTAGCATTCTGCAAGCGTAATTAGCTTGCAGAATGCTAAAGTTTTCCAAGCGATCTGTAGCATCGCTTGGAAAACTGACTGACAGGTTGGTCACACTTGTCAAACATAGCGTTTGACAAGTGTGACCAACTTTTTACTATAGATGCTGCTTTTGCAGCATCTATAGTAAAAGATAGAACGTTTAAAAATAATAAAAAAAATAAAAAAATGCTTATACTCACCCAGACATCTCATCAGCGGCGTCCGTTCCTCTTCCTATAGCTGGTCTGTGCGCACAGGACCTTCCGTGACGTCACGGTCACGTGAGCGGTCACATGACCGCTCACGACCAATCACAGGACAGTGACGTCATCGGCAGGTCTTTCGCCGCACACCAGCTACAGGAACCGAAGCGGCAGCATGCAGTGGAGGCGGGAAGACATCGAGGGTGAGTATATCACTATTTTTTATTTTAATTCTTATTTTTTTACCAATTATATGGTGCCCAGTCCGTGGAGGAGAGTCTCCTCTCCTCCACCCTGGGTACCAACCGCACATAATCTGCTTACTTCCCGCATGGTGTGCACAGCCCCGTGCGGGAAGTAAGCAGATCAATGGACTCCTAGGTGTGCGGAATCCCTGCAATTCCGCATTTTTAATGAACATGTTGCTTTTTTTTCCGCTATGCGATTTTTTCGCGGAAAAAATCGCAACATTTGCACAAAAAATGCGGAATACACTTAAAATAATAGGAGGCATATGTAAGCGTTTTTTTCACGTTTTTATCACGTTTTTATAGCGAAAAAACGCGAAAAAAACGCGAAAAATACTTAACGTGTGCACATGGCCTAAAGTGTTTTCCAGAACCTCGATATTGATTTCTGATCAACTGATTGAAGGGGTCCCAGTGCTCAATGATTACTATGTACAGTGCCACTTATTTCATAGTGGCTGTTGTTGGTATTGCAGCTACTTGCTGCTCATTCCCATTCAAGTGAATGGAATTGAGCTGCAATACCAAGAATGACCACTGCAAAATGGATAGCGCTATGTCTATACTGCATATATACACTATATATATATATACACTGTATACTGCACTTATGAAAATCAAAGCTTGGGGGTAGTGTAGAGTCCACTAAGGTATATTTGTGCACCAGATTAAAAAGCTAGGGTGTAGAGTAATCCATGAAGAATAGTAATTGCAAAGAGATTCTTCATATGCTTTTTCATGCAACCTTTGAGCTACCTGGAGGTATAATAGTTCATCCATAGATTTCATACGAGGCAGATAGAGATCGGTAAAAATCAAATTTGTTACGAATTTACCAAATTATTTTGAATTTGCCAGAATCCAAAATTTTCAGGATTAAATTCTCACTAACTCAGCAATATAATGGAGAAAAATATCAATGTTGCTGAATTCTTGTAAGGTCCATGAAGTAGTTAAAATGTAAAAAAAAATACACATGATCCTCACCTGACTCCTTACATCACCTCTGCCACCTCCATATCTCCTCGGTCCTCCACAATGGTCACTTCAGTTCTTCCAATACTGAGGTCTACGCGATCAAATGGGGGCAATACACGTTGCTCCCTACTTGACCATGTTGGCCTCAGGCTCAGCGATGGAAAAACTGAAGAGACCTATGCGAAGGACCGGTGGCAGAGGTGACAGCCTAGGACAAGTGAGTATTTTTCTCTGTTTATTACTCTTTGGAACCTGGAGAGACTTCAGAGCATCATAAACACCTTTTCTCGACAATTGGGGCTCTTTCGATTAGGACCAACTCAAATCTGCTGAATTTGAATGCAGCCTAAATCAAATTTTGGGAATTTTTCTTATCTATACAAACAGAGTTTATTCTTACGTATTTTGTAAAAAAAACTGGCAGTAATAAAAAAAAAATTGCTATTGGATGCCATATTCATAAGTTGGTTGGCCACACAACAGCCCCAGTTAGTAAAAATAACCGGGTATTCCCATCATAGCCATTCATGGTAGAGATGGAACACCTGTCGATATTTGGCATCTCAAGGTGGTAGAGATTACAGAACTGAATGGTTGTTACATCTTACTGACCTCTGGTCTTGGCTTGGGACTGCAGTCATCCTTGCCTCTGATTCCAGAGATCTTCTAGACAAGCGCTTGGCCCTTTCATTGCTATGGTGGCTATGTTTGTCATCAGTTAAAAGTTTAGCGCTTTCTTTCTTGGCTGTAGGGAGAGAAGTCTTATCAGATTTCACTTTCTTATTTATCCTTGGATAAAATGGTGGCACAGGAGGAGGACTAGTAAGAGAAGGCTTGGAAGTATCACGGAGAGAAGGAGTTTTCTCTGAAAGAAGGAAAAGGCAAAAGACAGAAAGTGAGAGAAAAGTTAGGAATGAGATGTAGAAGTAAACTAGATCCAAGGAGACCTACTTGTAGAAAGAGACGTTTCATCGTCTTCCTCAGCAAGAGTACTGAGCTCCCGCAACGGCTCTATAAAAATTCACAGACAATTAGTTGCGTAAAACACAACACATGAGGAGAAGATTGTAGGCTACAAGAAAACAAGGTTTACCTGACAAGTAGTCAGACAAAATGTTTTTAAGATAACCTGAAGTAGAAAGTAAGGAGAGAAAGAGTATAACAAAGAGTGGAGAAAAAGAAGGAAAACACAATGGAGCCATTATGAGTAGAGCTGCTGTGAATCCGGTCCATGGCCAGGTCAGTCATTTGTGAACACTGGACGGGAGACCTGAGAACTTCCACCACTTCTTTTGATTAACCAGACCAATGCAACGTCTTGTAGAGTTAGATAATCAAAAAAGAAGCCATCGATGGCCAAGGGAAACAAGCGGTTCTCAGGCCTTCCCATCCAGCAGTCACAGATTATGATGGATGGGATCCGGTGAATCGATTCGAATCAAGTCTAATAATAACTAATGTAAAGCCAAATAACGATATAAATAACGACACCGCACACCATGAGAATGTCTGAGATTATAAATATATATATATATATATATATATATATATATATATTTATTTAATATACATATAAATACCTCACTAAATTTTAGAATATTCTGTGTCATTTATCTGTAACGCTATGTCCTTCCCATGGTGGAGATCACTACAAATGTGATATCTGAGTATCGGGCCGTTACAGGAAACACATCAATGTGATAACTGATAAAATTTAAAAAAAAACAAAATTCTAACTCTGCGACTTCCAGACCCGTTGTGGGTCTCTTGATCGAACGCAACAGCCTCATGGGCCACTATGGAAATCGTGGTCAATACATGGACTGTAAACTGTGTGAAGCCAGCATAAGCCACCAATCTGAAAAGGCTGCGTAATCACTTTAATCCGAAATAGTTTTGTAATGTTGTGTACAGATGAAGGTGTCTAACGAAGGTTATATGTGTGAGATAAAACCTAGAGGAGGTACAATCTCATCCAAATCCTGGTGGCCATATCTCAGGAATGGAGGGGAGTAGGAAAAAAGGAAAAACAATGTTGGATTCAGGAGAACAGCAGCATTTTCACCGGTTAAAAAATTTACATATTTATAGCAAGTGACTGGTCCATTTTAAGGTATGCCTCTGAGCTAAAAACACCAATCTCATCAGGACCAGTAAACCGTGGTGTATTTTTGGGGCCTACTGGCTCTCCCCCAAGAAAGATGTTCGGGGAAAGATGGATTAAGCATTAGGAACTTCAAGATGCCCAATGGGTGTGTCAGTGGTAGGTCTCCTCTAACTTCTGATATCAATGTGCATGTGCTACATGTCTATGTTAGAATTGGGAGAAAGGCCATCTAGTGTTTAAAGCCAACCGAATACATCTACTAACATATTAAAGGGATTGTTCTCTTTCAGAAAAGATGGGACAAAGCTACTGGTTTGGGCTTTAGCGTCCCAAAGTGGACATCTCTAAATGTAGGGTCGATGTATCGCATTCTTTTCCAGTTAAAAATGTAATTTCTGGAAAATAAAGTTTCAGGAAAACATGGACGAGAGAGAAAAACAAAGTGATCTGAATCCAAATGTCACCTCGAGGCGCTGAACCCACAGAACTGCGATTCTGTCTTTGCAATTTGTCCTCCTCTTCCTCGTCATTGAAGTCATCAAGGTCTGCGATGTCTGATGGTTTCAGACTCAAGAGACTGGCAATACTCTGCATGTCATCGTCCCTGGGGTGCAGCCAAAAAGACAATTACTCCATGACGGAATATTACTTGTTAAATGGTGGCTGAATGTTAAGTAAGGCCACAAGTCGACATTCACTGTCTATAGAACGGCACCTCCTGATTATTCCACGGATTATTCTACGGGCCCGGTCAGTGTTATTACTGCAGTAATATAGAGGCTACTGTCTGCACCACATCCTCTGTTACCTTTATTTTCTGCATGCACTGGTAATAAAATATTCATAAAAGATCATTATATAAAATAAAGCTTTGTGTTCAATGGACGTGAGGAAATCCCTATTGTATCGTTACTTTTTTATTGTATTGTTTTAACGCCGTTTGCTTCTAGTTCATATATGTATACTGTATATATTACACTTATTAAAGTATCTCCAATACATACTGTAAGATGTACTGTGAACAGTAGTATTGTTACGGTACTAGAATAAATCTCCTGTGCAGAAGGAAAAAATGAAAGCAATAATGTATATGTATGTGTATACTGTATATATACAGTATACACATACATATTGTACATACACAGTATCTCATATGTGCTAGATTATATAACATCCTACACTTTATGGCATGCTGCTGATGTATTATTTTTTCTGGGAGATGCAATTTTGGGACACAAGCTAAAAATACTTTTTCCTATTTTGATTTCACAGTTTTAAGGGAATCTATCAGCAGTTTTTTTCTACCTCACCAGAGAGCAGCATAATGTAGGCAAAGAGACCCTGATTCCAGAATGATATCACTTAGATTGCTAGGTGCAGCAGTTCCGATACAATCAGAGTTTTTAGATTTAGCAATGTAGCAGAGCTGAAAAGCTGACACCACCCACACATGGCTCTGTATGTACACTGTCTATTTACAGTAGCCTTCAAAATATTATAATGGCCCCCACATAGCCTTCCAAATATTATAATAGCCCCACATAGTCCTCCATATAGTATAGTGCACTTCACATAATCCTCCATATAGTATAATGCACTCCCCATAATCCTCAATATAGTATAATGCACTCTTTGTAGTCCTCCATATAGTATAATGCACACCCATAGTTCTCCATATAATATAATGTACCCCATAGTCATCCATACAACATAATGTACTCCCCATAGTCATCCATATAATATAATGCACATTCCATAGTGCTCCATATATTACAATGCACTCCTTATAGTTCTCCATATAGTATAATGCACCCTCATAGTCCTCCATGTAGTATAATGCACCTCAATAGTCCTCCATATAGTTTAATGCATTCCCCATAGTCCTCTATATAGCATAATGCACTCCAAAGTCTTCCATATAGTGTAACGCACCCCATTGTCCCCCATATAGTATAATACACTCCCCATAGTCCTCCATCTAGTATAATACATTCTACAGTCCCCCATATAGGATAATGCACTCCCCATAGTCCTTCATATAGTATAATGCACTCTCCATAGTCCTCCATATAGAATAGTGCACTCCCCATAGTCCTCCATATAGAATAATGTACTCCCCATAGTCCTACATATAGTATAATGCACCTCATAGTGCTCCATACAGTTTTATGGCCACCACAATGTACTCACTGATTTAAAAAATAAAAATAACAATACTCACCTCTCCTCTTTCTTCCCCCCGCTGCCCCGGTCTCTGTAACGAGCGTTCTGAGGCACCGCACATATCAGCACAGCGGGCACCATATAGTGATGCCATCACATCCACTGCACTGAGATGTCAGTTGCTGAGGAAGAATGATGGAGGAGAGAGCGTCAGCTCACGCTCCTTCCTTCATCACTACTTTCAACTGTATCAGCATCCAGGATACCGAAACAGTTGAACGTGCAATGATGGGCGGGAGGCCCTGTGCCAGTACTAGCACCGGGCCCCATAACAGTGGCGTGACCCGCTGCCATTGGCGGTATGCCACTGCTGATAGATTCCCTCTAACTGGGACAATTTCAATACAAAAAATCTGAGTTTAGGGCTCCACAGTGTCACACCATTGCGGTAGCTTCTTAGCATTACAATCATTATCATATTCGCCTTCCTCTCAAGCTGAATTACAACATTATCAGGAAAGGTTATGGTGATTATAGCGATTCTGCAGTGACGCCTTATCCACCATAGTTGAATCAACCCCAGGAAAAAAAGTGCTGATATGTTATAAATGTGCATCTGACTCACGTAGCTTTGCCTTCTCGCAATAAAGTGCAGGTAATACTGACGGTGAGGGCGGCAGACACGACCTTTACAGACCGTGGTGTAAGTGGTAATCTCACTTCTCGAGGAGCAGAATTAATGGCTGCAAATTTACGTAGGTCAATCGGAGCCACGGCCAGGAGCTTTTTGTGTCCTCGAGATTCCTGACGGGAATAGAAAAAAGCATAATTAAAAGAAAAATACCTAGAAAGGTTTGATACAATAACATAACATAATTAATTTATAAGCTATCACTTTAAATTGAGGTTATCTGGCAAGAAAATAATTTAACTTCTAAATGAGGATGGAAAAGTATATTGTCCTGTCCAGTAAGACTTCTGCTTACACCTGCTGAAGAAACACCGAACAACATCAACTTGCTTTTTAAGATTTGTCTCTTATAGGAGTGTCTCTCCCAGTAATATAGGCTGCATGTGAAGTCTATGTGTATACAGAGTACTGCTATTTTTCATTAGTTTATATATCAGCACAGCTTCTATACTATCCGAATGTGCTTTCTTCCTTATATGTCAACTTTTTCTTTGACCTCCCTGAGACTGAAAATACTTTCCTCCCTCTCCACCTTTGAGATTTCTGTACAATGTCCTCCCTGCTGCTATCTCCCTTACTAGGGAGAAAGGTGGGAGACAGCAGAGAATCAGTAAGAATTAGGATTATGAGATCTGATGGATTTATAATTAACTTATTTATCAGCACAGCTTCTATCCTGCCTCATTTCATCTTTATGTGCTTTCATCCCTATTTGTACATTTTTCTCTGCTCTCCCCGAGACTGAAAATACTTTCTTCCCTTTCCACCTTTGAGATTTGTGCACAATGTCCTTCCTGCTGCTGTCTCCCTTACTAGGGAGAAAGGTGGGAGACAGCAGAGAATCAGTAAGAGTTAGGATTATGAGATCTGATGGATTTATAATTAACTTATTTATCAGCACAGCTTCTATCCTGCCTCATTTCATCTTTATGTGCTTTCGTCCCTATTCGTACATTTTTCTCTGCCCTTCCAGAGACTGAAAATACTTTCTTCCCTCTCCAATTTTGAGATTTGTGTACAATGTTCGTACAATTAGAAGTATGAGATCTGATGGATTTATAATTAGCTTATTTGTTAGCACATCATCTATCCTGCCCTTATTTCCTCTTTATGTGCTTTCTTGTAGGAGTGTCTCTCCCAGTAATATAGGCTGCAAGTGAAGTCTATGTGAATACAGAGTACTGCTTTTTTTCATTAGTTTATATATCAGCACAGCTTCTATACTGTCCGAATGTTCTTTCTTCCTTATTTGTACACTTTTTCTCTGCCCTCCCCGAGACTGAAATTACTTTCTTCCCTCTCCACTTTTGAAATTTGTGTACAATGTCCTCCCTGTTGTTTTCTCTCTTACTATGGAGGAATGTTGGAGACAGCAGAGAATCAGTAAGAGATCTGATGGATCTATAACATTTTTGTCAAAGAATTCATCTAATAAACAATAAAAATAAATAATGTGTGAAGATGTACTTTAAAGTGATCTTTCCATCTTAGCTATTCATGGGTGAAATGGTAATATCTGTCTTTATTCACTGATTAGAAGGGGCATTTTTTGAAAACACAGCACTTGAAAACTGTTAATAAAAAAAAAAAAAAAGCGTGAGAAGGAAACGCTTCAACAGAAACACCTAATTGACAAACACCATTACTGAAATGTTAAGATAGTGACAACACAATGCAAGAACGGAATATCTCACTCAAGAGGTGTGAACATAAACAGAAGAGATATGTCAGCGCACAAGGGCGGCAGTGGCAGGGAATCATAATTATTGGCTTCTGCATCGTGCATCGCACATACAAAGATCACACACTCCTAACTGTCCTAAATCCACTGGGACTGTCCCATTATAACAGTGGCACATTTCTTTAAGCCAATTGTGTGAGTCCCAGCTGTCGGACACTCACCGATTTTCCCTGGATAGGTGATAACTTAATTTCACCAGATAACCTTCTTTCATAATTGTTTCATATGATCCCTGGTGGTCTAGTTGTATGTACAGCACATTTCCTGCAGTGACCGTGTGCAGGTTGTGATCCGAGCCGCAGGGAATCAGTTCACTCTAATCTTAAGTGTTACTCTTTGGCCACATACAAACGTCTGATACAAGAGCTGTAATAATAAGAGGAGTTCTGCACTTTACGTGTGATTAATCATACAGCGCCTACATCGGGATTGTGCAGTGAAACAAGTCTACAAGGATCATTTCAGGATATCAATTCCTGGAATTTGATATTTTATCCAGTTATTATGAGAATCCTCATCTGAATATTACTCTCTATAACATCATCTGAAATTACTCCGGGATGTGGAAGCTGATGGCCACATACAAAACTCTTTGAGCTCATTCCCACCGGATTTTCTCGTACAAGTGCTATCCTTGGTTTTCACGGATAACACTCGTACATACGTATTCTATGGGGTTGTGATTATTTCCTCAGGCTGAGTGGTCGGAGAAAAATATCGGCGACATATCTGATTTTGATTCCAAGTGTCGGATCAATATTGGCAATGCAACTCAAAGGCCGGCGTCACACTCGGCGTAAGACAATACGGTCCGTATTTTACGGCCGTAATACGGAGAAATGTTCCAAAAATAGTGATCCGTAGTCAGGGTGTGTCAGCGTATTTTGCGCATGGCATCCTCCGTATGTAATCCGTATGGCATCCGTACTGCGAGATTTTCTCGCAGGCTTGCAAAACCCCCTGGTGGATGTCCTCATATGACCTGTAGCATGGGAAAAAGTTCCCAGGCTGCAGTTCATGAGAACATCCAGCAGAGGGCGCATCACCGCGACTGAAGGAAATGTAGGTCAATGACCTACATTTCCTTCATTCGCCGGGGAATTACAAGCACGAGCACAGCTGCATTTGCAGGGCTCCTGCTTGTAAATTATTTTAACCCCTTCAGATGGATTACCTCGTGGGACGTGACGGGTCAGCAGAAGGTATGTATATTGTGGGTTTATTGTTTTGCCAAGCGAGGGTCTGCAAATGGATTGAGAGAGCAATAAAATATTAAAACAACCGCTGTGTTTATTTCATTAAAATACTTTTAAATCATGTGTGTGTGTGTTTTTTAACCCTTTCAAACAATTGGATTAATAATGGATAGGTGTCATAATTGACGCCTCTCCATTATTAATCTGGCTTAATGTCACCTTACAATAGCAAGGTGGCATTAACCCTTCATTACCCCATATCCCACCGCTACACGGGAGTGGGAAGAGAGTGGCCAAGTGCCAGAATAGGCGCATCTTCCAGATGTGCCTTTTCTGGGGTGGCTGGGGGCAGATGTTTTTAGCCACGGGGGGGCCAATAACCATGGACCCTCTCCAGGCTATTAATATCTGCCCTCAGTCACTGGCTTTACCACTCTGGCGGAGAAAATTGCGCGGGAGCCCACGCCAATTTTTTCCGCCATTTAACCCTTTATTTTAGCAGCTACAGCGCCCAAATTTTGCATACACACACTACTAACATTAGTAGTGTGGAATATGCAAAAAAAAGGGGATATGAGATGGTTTACTGTATGTAAACCATGTCTCATATCATGTCGGGTTTAGGAAGGAGAAATGAAAAGCCGGCAATTGAATTACCGACTTTTCACTAACACCGCTGCGTATTTCTCGCAAGTCACACTGCTGGTCCGTGTGGAATCTGTATTTTTCTCGCCCCCATAGACTTTCATTGGCGTATTATTTGCGCAATACGCTGACAAACGCAGCATGCTGCGATTTTGTACGGCCGTAGAACGCCGTATATTACAGATCCGTAATATACGGCTGATAGGACGAGACCCATTGAGAAGCATTGTGCCGTATGTTATGCGAGTTTTACGCACGTAGTTTCTGCGCTCTTACGTCCGTAAAACTCGCATGTGTGACGGCGGCCAAAGGGTCACAGAAATAAATCAGAGGATGACATCTGAGTGAGGTCCGATTTTTACCGTCTACCATAAAGATGGAGAAAATTTTTTTCCTTCATCACGTACGAGAAAAACTGATGCCACTAGGACCAAACTGTGTTCAGATTTTGATCAAATATTAAGAAAAAAGGAGCGCACTCAGCTATCTTAAGTTGGTGCTGGCTGTACTCGGGAAAAACCCAACAATAAGTCCAATATAGAAAAATCAGCCGCACTCTTATGGTATATCTTTGCAAAAATGTGATGTATTTATTCACATGTGTTGAGACAAAAATGTATATATATATCTACACACACACAGCAGGGAGTATAAACGGAGTAGTAACGTTTCGACCCTGCCTCGGGTCTTTCTCAAACTGCGTTTTCTAGATAGTGTACAAAATAAGAAATGTGGTCCCTTTAAGGGCTCCTATTGTTGTGGTGTCAGGGCGTCCTGCTTCTGGGGGCGCCCCCAGAAGCAGGACGCCCTGACACCACAACAATAGGAGCCCTTAAAGGGACCACATTTCTTATTTTGTACACTATCTAGAAAACGCAGTTTGAGAAAGACCCGAGGCAGGGTCGAAACGTTACTACTCCGTTTATACTCCCTGCTGTGTGTGTGTAGATATATATATACATTTTTGTCTCAACACATGTGAATAAATACATCACATTTTTGCAAAGATATACCATAAGAGTGCGGCTGATTTTTCTATATCAGATTTTGATCAAAGTCTGATCAGAATACTCGGTCCATTTTTCTCGTACATGAGAATACTGACGTCTGAATGAACCCTTAGACCAGGGGTGAGGAACCTTTTTTCCGCCAGGGGAAATTTGGATATTTCTACCATCCTTCGGGGCCTGTACAAAATTATAAACTTCAAAATCACCCTGATATATTTGGTCAAACATGTAAGTAACTAATGTGATGGCCGGAGCTGCTTCTTATTGGCGTGTATGATGTTAAGTGGTATGGATGATGCTGCTACTTGCAACGGCTTTTCCAGATTTGCGTCAGTCAGGAGTGCAGGAGACTCTTTGCGATTAGAAGTTTTGAAAAAAATTTGCGGAAGTAAGTCATACCAAACACAGATATACATTACACTGCAGGTCTAGTTATAGTGGGAAATCCATCACTGCTCAGGTTTCATTTATAGACCTTAAGCAGTGGGAGATTTGTCATATACATCACATAGGAGATGCAGAGACTGCTGTATAGACAACACATAGGAGACACTGAGACTGTTGTATATACATCGCATAAGATACACCTGGTCTGGAGCATATACATCACACAGGAGACATCAGGGCTGGAACATATACACCACACAGATGACACCAGGATTGGAGTATAGACATGACGTAGGAGACTTTGGGGCTGGGGCATAGACATGACAGGAGACAATGGTGCTAAAGTATACACATGACAGGAGACACCGGGGCTGGGGCATACACATTGCTGGAGACACGGTGATGGTTGCAGAGTAATAAGAAATTAAAGAACCAGCAGCCGCCAAAACGCAGCTGTCGGCCAGAGCACTTCAGTACACGGGAATATGCCCAGTGGATGGAGAAAACGCAAGACACATTAGAAAAAAATGGCACACAATTATAAAAAAAAGAAAGAAGAAGGTGTTCACAGTGAACAATGAGCAGACCTTCAGCCAAGAATTAAAAAGGTCCTCTTCCTAGCTAGAAGACCCGAATCCGAGGCAGGAGCTTAAAATAATGAAAGTGGAGTCAAAATGTGCCATCACTTAAGTGGGGTCCCACTCCCAGTGAGTTCAGGCGCTCCAGAGTCTCCACTCCTGGGGCTTTTCGGAACCACTGGTTCTCAAACTGCTCGTTCCATGCTATTGCTCTTGAAGGTCAAGATGGGCTACCATCAACTCTATGAGCTGCCCTTTGTACACCCTGGAGCCTCCTTCACTGTGTTTGCACCTGTCTACCACGCCAGACCAACCAGGCAACCCCAGCGTACATTGATAAATAGGAGAGGTGAGGGCTGGGGCCGAGAGAAGAGGTCCAGGACAATTTTCTATAGATACATTGGATTCAGTTGGTCCAATATGACTACTGTATTTTCCACCTGAAGACTGGTGGTGACCAAATTCACAATTTGCATTTTATTTTGAGTCACTTTTCCTATTTTTTTCTTGAGCTAGTTGTTGACATTTTTTCACATCAAATTCATCAAAATGGCTCATATTCTTCAGGGATTTTGATTACAATCAAAAATGTTTTTTATTTTATATTTTCTCTTTTTTGCACCTTTTATGAGCAAAAAATTGAATGCCCTGCTAAAATGCCTCAAAATTTGCAAAATATACGTAGAGTCGCTCAAAGAGGGGAAAGTTTTGCAACATTTTAAAGAGTTGCAATTCATAAATCAGACAAAACTCAAAGCCGCATCTACAATGACGGACATAAGAAACAGGCGAACACTTATAAATTAGACTTTAAAGAAGGCAAATTAAAAGAAGAATTAGGTGAAAATGAAAAACAGGTAAGAAAAAACACCAAAAACTAGACAAAAAAAAAGCGCAAATGCATTAATGAATCCGGCCCTTAGTGTCTGACTGCATATGCTGTCATTAATTTTTCTCACAATGCTAAACTGTAGAAAAATACAAAAGAAAAAAGTTCCTGGCAAAGCTTGGTGGACTGTCAATTTCACCCTTGACGTCAATGGAAAAAAAAAATCTAAATAGTCCATCAAAAAAAGCTGTGGACAGATGATTGCTGGGAGTCCATATTAAAAAAAAATCAAAGGCAGTACAAACACTGCTCAAATCCATCAGAATTAGAGTCAATGAGACTTCTTTAAAGGGAACCTGTCAACAAATAAAAAATGAACAGTTATTTCTCTGATTTTATTTCCGCTGTTCCCCTGAGTATTGTGAATTTTTTCTTTTTTTAAATCCACCATACGGTTCTAGAGATATGGGCCCGTGTATTCAGTACTAATTTTTAATTGGTCTTTAGAAGGGGGCATGGCTCACATGATCCTCTGGGGCGTGGCTTTTGGCTCCTCCCTTGTAAAGACCATTAAAATTATCACTAAATAAAAAACCTGTATCTCTGAAACCGTATGGCAGATTTTAAAAAACAAAAAAGCGAAATATTCAGGGGAGCAATGGGAATAAAATAGGAAACAAAAACTGGCCAATTTTATCCTGGTTACAAGGTTTTTTTTTAAAGGAATTGTGTCTGGTTTGCAAATCAGCCCCACTGAAGAGAACTGAGCTGTAACAACACGCATAACCCATGGTCAAGGGTGGCGCTGTTTCTGAATGAAAGCTTCCAAATTTTTCTAATTCTAGAAAACTCCTTTAAGTAATATAAAAGATGTTTTCTGCCACCTTCAATACGTATTACATATAGACAACACGTGTAATACTAGGGTGTGCATGACCAGCACTGTACTGCTGCTGCCATTCTGGAGTGATGAAGCAAGATAGGGCAGATGCCTCAAGAAAAAGGGTTTACAGACAAATGACTAACCTGCCGTCCACTTATCCGTACATTGTGGTTTACTGTGAATACAGCGGCATTATATTTCTCAAGCACGCCATGTTATTCTCACGGGCTTCTGTCCTGGCTTTTCGCTCTGCCTTAGGCAGTATAATTATAAAGTCTGCCCCTAGTTGTAATTACATTGCTGAACATCCAAGTTACACAACCGCATGGAATTAGGAGGCATCACTGATAGCGAACACTGACAACAAAGCCATGAGGACTTGATTCCAGCTCACCCAGTTGCTCTATGCTCATCCACCTGGGGCTCAGACACCGACCTCGCCCTGGCCTCACATCAAAGAGAATAGAAAAAATTGGAGTCCGGCTGAACAGGACTGGATTTTCCTTTTCTTTTATTTTTCAAAAGAAAATATAGTGCATACAAAAGAAAAATTTTCATCGTCGACATGACCCAGTCGACGCGTTTCGACTGCGTTAAACAGTCTTACTCATGACTTTTGTATGCACCATATTTTCTTTTGAAAAAGAAAAGAAAAGGAAAATCCAGTCCTGTTGAGGCGGACTCCAATTTTTTCTACTAACAAAGCCTCGAGGCTTGTAAAGAAAAATGGACACGGACTGGAACTGGAATGATCAAATTACAACATCTGGCTTACACTTACCCCCTCAACCTGAAATGTCCATTCTTTCTCTTCAAAGTGGTCAGAGTGTGGGTCCTGCAAGAAAGAATAATTAAATGGCAGGTCATCTGTCGGCTCCATTATTTTTCTGGTTTTCTTTCTATTGTCCACCTTTAGGAAAGGTCTCCACAATGATACAAAAATGTATAATATATATCATAGCTTATGGGGTAATGCAGGAGAGGACACATCTAAACATCTAGTACAACGTGTGAGCTCCATTCAGCATCTCCAGAGATGCTCCTTGTGGTAGTTTTCTCCGAAGTAGGATCCCCAGAGTTATGGAAACCCTTCTACGACATCCATAAAGCTGTTAGTGATCTAGCTTAGTGATGTGAATGCATTAATGAGAACTTCTCTGGTGCTTAAGAGCACTGAAGGGATGGATGGGAACATCGCTGGTAACCTATGGCACAGATGAAAAGTATAGATACATCCCTGGTGACCTAGAGCCAATAGTAATATCACAGTCAGGGCTGGCCCGAACGTATAGGCGAACTAGGCGGCCGCCTAGGGCGCCGACCCTAAGGGGGCGCCAGAGAAAAAATAGAAAAAATTATAAAAAATATTTTCAAAAGGCAAAAGGTGTATGGAGCGGAGCTGAATGTGTATGAGGTGTATGGAGCGGAGCCGTACTACTGTACTTCTCGTACTACTTACTGTTATCAGAAAGGGACATTATTAATACAGAATGAACAGAGAACAACGCAAATAGCAAAAAAAGCACCTCTAATTTATTAATTTCATTTTTTTTTTCCTGGACCAATCTAACGCTGGATATATATGGACAGTAATAATTGTGGTCCCTTCTAGGGTTCTGACTAGGTTTTCATCCACAATTAGCACAGCATGCTATGGTATTCTTATCAACAAAACTAATAAATACATTTAAAAAACCTTTTTCCTTGAGAACGTAATATTACGCGAAACACGCGTCGGGGAAGTGTGGTGCATCCATCTATACTTCCTCATCATTGGTAAGCACACATTTAACAATAAGTTGTATTTACCACTCTCAGGCTTATTTCAGGATATGGGTACCTTGATACAATATTGCAATGATTGTTCCATGTCCATGGATTTCCCTGGTATTTACTCCTTGTATTAATACAAAAAACGATTTTGATGTGGTTTATGCCGGACCTGTATATACTATTGGATATTGATGATTTTACACCATTTTCACCTTTCAAGGCCTTTATGTATATAGTGTGTTTGCATTTTTAATACTTTCAAATAAATTGTTATTTTTTTTATTTTTTATAAATTGTTATTTTAATATTATTTGACTGGTGGTTTGTGGCTTCTCCAACAGTGGTCCTTTTTTTATGGTCAACAAAGCTAATGCAGACCCCATTGTAACAAGCGAATGTAGTTGTATGTGACCTTTCAGGAATAAGTGACACATGGTCGCTGCATTTCTCCACCTTTTCTAGCAGCCATGTTGATGCAGATATGAGTTATGAGTTCTTCTCCTGGAGGTTCTTTCATTCTCCTAATCACTTACTCTGTATAGTGTTGCTGTGATGTCCACATTTTCAGGAACAGCCCAGACAACCGATCCACGGAAGGGGTCCTTGATGCCCGGCTGCCAGCTATGAGCCTGGACAAAACAGTAGTGAAAACATAGTAATTACAATCAGAAAATGAAGAACATCACAAAGGGGAAAGTGAGGACTGGACGAACATCAGAAGAGACAGAAAAGGCAAGAAAAAAAAGGGAGGAAATGGCCAGAAATGAGCACCAACTTCATACAAAACATAATATTATAGACAAAAAGTGGTAAAAAAATCAATTTTACATAGATATGTAAGTGCGAAGTCTAGGCTGAATCCTGATGAAGGCTATAAAGCTATACAATGCAATGATAGAATACAATGGAACCCATTGAAAACAAAACAATCACCGTTTATGGTCTGTAAATACTTTTTTCTTAACAGAAATGTGGAAGCTCAGCTCCTTGTCACGCAAAACAAAACGTTCTTCTGTGGACGGGGAAGAGATATGGAGCCTAAGGGGGTTTCTCAGGTGCAGACACATAGAGACGTGGCTGTGTTTACATGGAGTTTACACGGATGTCACGTGCAAGAATTTTAGATCTTGAAGAACTATTTGTTAAAGCTTCTGTGCTTACAGCTCAATATAATATCTAGGTGTTATGGATATGGAGGTCCTGCAATGCCTGCACGTGAGGAAAGAGACATAGCGAGTCAGAAGAACTGTACTTCATTTCTAATCGGAGGTATATGCTAATATTATTATTATTACACCTACTACATATTGGGATAGGGTCTTGGAGATGGGAAAACCCCTTTAGGCTATGTGCACACATTGCGGATTCGCAGCTGTTTTCCATGAGTTTACAGTACTATGTAAACCTATGGAAAACAAAATCCGCAGTACCCATGCTGCGGAAAAAAGCGTGCAGAAACGTAGCATTGTTTATTCCGCAGCATGTCAATTCTTTGTGCGGATTCCGTTTACACCTGCTCCATTATAGGAATCCGCAGGTGTAAAACCGCAGGTAGAATCCACACAAAAAACACATAAAATCCGCGGTAAAACGCAGTGCTTTTTAACTGCAGATTTCGTGTGCACATACCCTTAAGGTTTCCCTTCAATGGAACTTGTGTTTGCGCTGATGTTAATACCAGAGGAGATCTGGACTCTGCAGTTATGGGGTCAGTAACATTACGTGGTCTCCACTTCATGGCGGAGTTGTTGCAGTTTCTTCCATTTCTCAGTAATATCACTCACAGGTGATGGAGGAAGATTCAGGAAGAAGAAATGTCATGAACGGACTTGTTACCCCGGCGGCTCCTATTATAGGACAGCGCAGGTATCAGTGAGCTCTGCACCACCGGCCGCTCTATCACTTCTTAGTAAAGGTAGACAGCAGGGCAGGGGGGCCGGATGTTAAACACTGGTGGGCGAGCGGCTGGATGTTATACATCGGGGGCGTGGGGCCAGATGCTATACACTGGGGGGCGAGGGGTTGGATGTTATACACCGGGGGTGAGGGGTCGGATGTTATACACCGGGGTGAGGGGTCGGATGTTATACACCGGGGTGAGGGGCCAGATGTTATACACCAGGGGTGAGGGGCCAGATGTTATACACTGGGGGCGAGGTGCCGGATGTTATACACCGGGGGCGAGGGGCCGGATGTTATACACCGGGGGTGAGGGGCTGGATATTATACACTGGGGGCAAGGGGCCGGATATTATACACTGGGGCAAAGGGCTGGATATTATACACTGGGGGCAAGGGACCAGATGTTATACACCGAGGGGTGTGAGAGGCCGGATGTTATTCATTAAGGGGCAAGGTGCGGGATGTTATACTAGTGTCAGGACTCTGAACATTTTTTACCTTTTGTGCATTACTGCCCTTTTTCAAGATGGCGTCTTTGGTCTCATGTGCACTGTGTCTCCTGCTATAAAACTCCACCCCAGCCTTCAGTCTGTGCTAGAGTATTCTGCCTTGCATCCAGCTCCTGACCTCTGATTACTCCCTGGCTATACACCTGCTCCTGTGAACCTGTGGGGTTATCCTGCTACTCTGCTCTGAGTTCCTGCTGCATACACCAGTTCCAGTAATCCTCCTTCATCTGCTGCTCGTGTTTTCTTCCATCTGCATTTGCTGGTCATGTAAGCTGTTGCTGCTTTGCAATTACCTGAGACTATTAACCAGGCCTCCCTGGTTGAGCTAAGATATGATTTGAACTGCCTAATAAGCATATATATCTGTGCCTGGACTAAGACAGGGATTTATTCGTGTCAAGTATCCTCAAGAATAATTGTGCTTCTTAGACTTTCTGCTTGATTGCATTTTGCTCTGAAGTTTCCTATAGACTGCTAAGCTGCGTTTATTATTTGCACCAAGTGTTGTGGACTTGAGTTTCTCTCTGCACCTGTTTGAATAACCGTGTGATAATATAGACTTTACCACTTATAAAACTGTGTCCTGTAGTTGTCTTGTTCCACGCAAAGAGTCTCCTGAGTTATCCCCTATAATTATTACAACTAGATGTTATGGAACTAGAGGAACTAGATGTTATGTATGGGGGTGTGTGAGGGTCCGGATGTTATGCACTGGGGGGTGAGGGGCCGGATGTTATACGCGAGAGGGGGGGTTGGGCGGATGTTATATATGGGGGTGCTGTAAGGGGCCGTATATTATACAATGGGGGTGAGGGGCCGGATGTTATACACTGGGGGGGGTAAAGGACCAGATGCTATACATGGGGGGAGTGAGGGGTCAGATGTTATACATCGGGGGTGAAGGGCGGGATCTTAAACACTATTAGCCATCTATATGACCATGTCATTGCTCAGATGTCCATGTTTTGCAGCTCACAATACAGCATTACTGGACTGCATCAATGTGTTCACTAGTAAACATGAAGGAGAGGTCATGGGCTGCTAAGTACCAATAATTTAGTTATAAGAATAAGAACGTCTAAACTAACAGAGCAAAAGCTTTATTACTACAAAAACTGGACCATTTAGGTGTAAGTAGATGCATCAGGCTGCAATTTACAGTGCACATTGGGACATTTATATGGTAACAGTTAGAAAATCTTCTTTTTCATAAATCTTCTCAGATTGTGACGATAATATTGAGATAATTGACAAAATTGTTATAGGAAATGGAAGCCGTCAGTGCTTTTACATAATACAAGGCAATGTACATGACAGTTTGTCTAGGTCACAGTTATAGAATTCAATAGTCGCCAAGTTCAAGACAGATAAACCTTCAGCAAGCAAGATCTGAGAAATGGAGTCCCCCTCAGCCTCAGATGATCTGCACCATAAGGAGATGACCCATGGATACAAGTTTTGCATGCACCTCGTTAATCTGTGCTTCATGCATTTTTTGGCAACAATCTGAACCTGACGATTATGAAAGGAACAGATGAAAGTGTAATATGCATGGGAGCGTCCCGACTGTCCCCAATGTCTACTGTCAAGGGAAAGACGGATTGAGGTGTTGGTTTCAAGATGTCAGGGTCAGTGGCATCTGGCAACCGTATTCTGCCCCTCTTCACTTCCAAATAAACATACACAACTGGCAAATCCGAGTCTACGGGATTATATTTCAATAATCTAAAGTAGCATTACAAATCAAAGGAAACATGCCATCAACGAGCATAAGAGGAGGGCAAAACATGATGAAATAAGTTGAGCAATTACCCTAATGGAAAGAGTACAGGCAGGGGCGCAAATAAAAATCCTAATGTCCCATAGCAATGGTCCGAATCAGGCCCCAGTCCTCATAAATCCTCATCTGCTATGACATCAACTGATCAGGTTCCCGCAATTGTGTTGCGGGAACCCAAACGGGGTGATAAAGGGAGCGCCACATCTGTCCATGTTCACCACAGAATCTAACGGGTTAAACTGCTGCCATCAGTTGCCAAAGGGGGTGTCTGCTGTGAAAAATAGTGAACACTCATCAGTTATGGAGTGGGGTCAACACAGGAGCCCGTTCAATACAACTTATACTGGTTTGTTCCAAACACATGACAAGCAGTAGCATGACAACTCGGCAGCAGGTTCCTCCCAACTCATAATCGGTCATGTAGCTACCTCCATTGGTGGTACACCACTGAGCACCAGGGATGGCTTTCCAGAAGTATAAGATGTCCATAGGGAAACTTAACAGGAAACTTGGAAGGGGCTTTGTTAAGCTATTGGGGGGAAAAAGCCACATTTTTGGTCTGTTTCTAAGAAAAGGGGACGGGATCAGCCATGACTTACCAGATTTCCAATAATTTGCGACCAATATTTTTGAACGTTATAATGGAAATCTACATCAGCTAGTAAATAACCCCTTAATAAATTCAGGCCTTCATCATTCAGCCGCCGGCTTCTGGTACATAAAACAACGGTCTAAATAAATTGTCACCAGGGGACGAAAGGCAGATCAATAACAGTTACTGCTGGCAAAAAATGGCTACCTTGGAGCAGACTCTTCTGTTCCTGCGAGTCCATACGATCACTATTTTGTCTGGTTGCCTAGAAAATAAAATGAAAAAGCCGTAAGTAAATACACAGGGCTTAGCATAGGCACAGGCAGGGATTTCATCTGTAGATTAACGAAAAATGTTAACATTGGAAATTAATCTAAATCGGTCATTGTGCACCCCGTAAAATTGGCAACGGTGACGTGGTCCTACTCAACTGATTAAGTCACCACATGGAGCAAATTTTCTAGCAAAGATACAGATAGCTACGGTATAAGATACAAACCATAGACAGATGTGGCGCTGTCTTTTGAGGACAGCAGCCATGTGTTTCCTTTTGTGTTGGGTTTTACTGGCGACTTTGGATGCAACACCAGCCAAAGATCATTGTGTGATGATCGCAGCATAGCGCCCATGAATGGGGACCCTCATGATGAGCAAGTTGCAAAAAAGCCTAACTGGTTCTTACTCTTTGCTAATGGTTGTGGCACCTTTCCGGTCTCAATATAACCCCATGCTCTTGCACTATGCTGCAATGTAACAGCGATGTTTGGCTGCATGGTCTGTGTCGCAGCCAAAGTTTCTGTGTTGACTATTACTTTCCTGCAAAAATAAGGCAATGAGGACTGTACTTGAAGGAAGAAAAATGCTGATAAACAGGATATATTTGCATTATTGCCTTTCCATGGTACGTTGATCGGTCACGGGGACCATCTGGCAAACTTGGGGACCATTGTTAAGCCTCTAGCTGCCATGAGAGCCAATTGAAAACCTGCAAATATTGCGAGGGGTCGATGTTTAGACAAATGAAGGCCCTGTCCCTCTGTTAAACACCTTAGATGCCTGGGTTGCCTTTGATCTTGGAGTCTAAGGGCTTATAGCGTCCAGATCTCTGCTGTTGGCACTTGCCGAGAGAGTACGTGGTCTTGTGAGTGCATTGGTCAGTACCAAGTAATAGATTTGTCTATCATTCATAATTAAGGGTTTAGAAGAAGTCATGCAAGCTCCAAACTCAGAATTTGGAAATAGTGGTTTGTGCGATACATCATTCATTTCCCTTTTTCCTGCTCTGCAAATACATTTCTGCTTTTTTTTAAGGTACTGATACATAAAGCACCAAGGGTGGGGTGTAACTTAGCTGCAGCGAGGAAGCTGCTTCACTCTTACTTAGTGTTGGGCCTTGGTCTAGGTTCACACATCAGATTTTTGCAGCCTGAGTAAGAGCTAAACAATGGTCAAATATCGAAATGTGTCCACAAGTCATCATGCAGCAAATTATTTTGATAGTAGACATTTTTGTGAAACAATGAGGATCTATCTTCTTGGACCCTCGAAAATATAAGTATGAGACTGATGCAACTTTCCAGCCAGGGAGAAGCATCGGGATCTGCTCTGAAGATACATCGTGGCCTGATTGTTCTAAAGGTTGGTGGGGACCTTGTGGTCACTTGCTATGAAGGGAACTGATCTTTTTAAAGTTAAATTAAGATAATTACAAAAGTTGTCTCCTTCCATACAGTGCAGTCCTCACTACTCCATGACCTTTGGATAAAGAGCCTGGTAGGGTCAAGACATCAACCATGTTGCCATGAGGCTAGGGTCATACGACAGTATCAGGCCGATTATGCTAATCACACACTAATCAGACTCTGAGTTTGATCAAAGTGTGATCCGATTTTCTTGGACAAGAAGAAGATGGAAAATAAAATTCCTCCATCTTCTCAGTCCGTGAAAATCGCACAAAAGCTGCTTTGGATATGCCAGACATGTCACCCTTTGGATTAAAGGCTTATCCTCATAATTTGTTTTTAGGAGAAGACCGCTCCCCTGCCTCCCGGCTTCCTATTTGCCAGGGAGCAATATGCTCCTGATGAATGACTGTTTGGACCAGTGCTCCTGCTGATTGACTTTTTTTGGACTGGTGCTCCTGATGAATTACTTTTTTGGACCAGTGCTCCAGATGATTGACTTTTTGGACCAGTGCTCCTGATAATTTACTTTTTGGAGCAGTGGTATGGTCACACTGCTGCCCTGAACTGTGCTCTTCCCAACCTCTCCTCTACTACAAAAAGCTTGTAAGCGCTGCACTCCTTGCCCAGGTGACTGGCTATTATTGATAGACTGCAAAGGTGGCTGGTAACCTAGGCAACTAGCAGTAAATAATAATTAAAAATCCTTCCATTTCTGGATTTTTATTTGCCAAGTATTTGCCTTTACAAGGATGTTGCAACTTTATCAATTTAGAATGAAGAGAATATCGTGATTGAAACTACTTATACAGTCCTACAGGGGTCAAAGTCCATTTAAAACTTTTATATGGAGTATATATTTCCCTTCTTTACTTGGGCAGAAAAACAGCGTCATTTCATATGTAAATGAAGGCTCCTCGGTGCACCGTTCCACGCCATCAATCAAAATATCACGGACCCCTCAGGGACGGACACAGGCAGTAGAGGGCCCTTGTGAAAAACAGTAAATGGGCCCTTTTCAGTTCAATAATGTGTCTGTGACTGAAGCCGCTTTGTAGGTGGACGGGGCCCCTTTAACCTTTGGGCCCCTATCTGGCTGCCCAGCTTGCATCAATGATTGACAGGGCTTGTTGAGCATCTCCGGAATGCTGCAGGAGCCGAGTGTCAGTGCAGACGTATGAGAGCACCTGGTTTCTTAGGTGTCAGTGCGGAGATCTTGGATGCAGGACTAGAATTCCTGTTTACAATGGACAGCCCGCAGAAGGCAAGCGGAAGGAAGCCGGTACAGCGACTATACATGATAAATGTAAAGTCATCATTTAGTGGCCGAGTGGAGAGTCGTCCATTTATCTTTAAAAAACAAACAAACAGTATTTGTTGCCCATAGCAACCAATCAGAGCGCAGCTTTCAATTTTTAAACTGCTCTTGTAAAATGAAAGCTGTGCTGTGATTGGTTGCTATGGGCAACAAAGTCAAGCCTTCGTATTTAAACAGGTTTGATAGGTGTCCCATTACTGAATATTGTCGTACGCGGGTAACACAGGGTCCCGCCAAGGTTATCAGGTGCTGAAGATATCAGAAGTGCGGAAATGTGAAAATGCCGCAGGCAGAGTCCCAGAACGCTCACCTGTAACTTCAACATAGCAGAAATCAAGACAGGTCCCAACAGGTTTCCATGTTACTAGGCCTGACATAGCGACTGCATCGCCGCACAGCGAATACACTCAGTCCTAGCACATATGGAGAATTGGACTTTCCTCATATTAGATAGTAAAAAAATATATAATTGGGATTAAGTATATGTGGGAAAATAGTGATCAAGGGAAGAAGTACAAGGCACCGAAAGACAGGAAGAAACTCTTTGGACCTAATTTATCATCTATGTCTTTGTTTTGTTATTTTTAAATAGAATCTGTCAGCAGCTTATTGTTATTTAATCTGAGAGCATAATATAGGGCAAGAGATCCAGACTCCAGGGATGTGTAACTTATTAGGCTGTGTGCTGTAGCTTCAATACAATCAGTATTTTATAAGCAGGAGATTATTTGTCAGGACTAGGTCTCACGTGCAAACCAGTCCAGCTAATCTATGTAATCCCGCCCTGATCACTGATTGGCAGCTTGCTCATAGTGTATACAGGAAGCTGCCAATCAGGGATGTGGGTGGGGTTATATACAGCTCAGCACTGCTACATCTTCAGCAGAGAAAACAGGAATTCTATCAAAACTACAGCAAGCAGCATGGTAAGTGACACATTGTTGGAATCAGAGTCTCTGACACTATGCAATGCTGATCTAAGATGACATAGCAAAGACCTTGTGACAGATTCCCTTTAAGTCACTTTTCTATTTTTGACTATTTTGACCGGGCAGCTGTCAGGTTCCCTTTAGAGTCAGTTAGAAGTGCTCCAAGGAAATGTGGGATAAAATGGATTATTTTCTTTTATAATAAAGCAGAAGTTTATAATTTACGACATGTGAGACTCATTGCAGGAAATTCTGTTTAACATAAATATATAAATAATACACTATAATATATATATATATCTTTTTTAATATAGTATATATATATATATATATATATATATATATATATATATATATATATATATATATATATATATATATATATATATACATACAGTAAATATCCGTCTTACCACAGTCCCATATCTCAGCCTAAATCCACAGAACCATTGGAGCCTAGGCTGAAGAATCCTACTGTGCAGAATTACATCAGAGAACTTTCTAAAGCAGCAAAGATTTTTCTTTCGTCTGTGATTTTCCAGCGAAGTCTTATCCTGCCGTCCTCATACCTCAGAGATGACTTTATTAGATTAAAATTAGCTTTTCTAAATGTACCAGTCTCAGCTGATCCCGCGTAACCCTGCTATTGTAAACCAGCCTGGATCTTAGACTATGCTGTTGTGACTGCACATTCACAAATTCTCCAGCAGAATAATTAGTGTCTATCAGCCGCACAGACACCGCACAGCATCTACAAGATGTCCTAAAAGAAAGATTTACTGGGTGCAACTACAGTCACTGACTTGTTCCCTAAGGGGCTGCATGATACACAGTAGTCAAATAGATATTTATAGCAAATATTTGCAAAGTGATTAAAGTGTTTTTCCCAAAATAGCGAGCTTCCCCTAGTAATACGACTGCCGATAACTTGTTTATCGCTGGAGGATCGACTGTACGGACCCCTAACGATCCCGAAAACGGGGCTCTGAACCCGTTCTTGAATCAAATAGAGGGACACATGCATACCCTCTGCGCCATTCATCGTCTATGGGGCTGCTGAGAATAGCAGAACACCAGGGTCGGACATATCATTGGTGCAACCAGTGGCCAAGAGTAAATGAGGCCTCACAGATATATAAAGGACTGTAGTATGACAAGATATTGGACTGCAAAGGGCCCATATACTGTTCTTGTGAAGGTGCCCACTTCTGTCTGTGACTCCGCCCCTGCGGAGCCCTGTTCTTGACTTTCTCCAGAAGTCCCATAGACAATTAATGGAGTACAGGCCAAACATGTTCATCTTTGCGCCATTCAAAATGGGGCTTTGTTGTCGTTTCAGAGCCCCGTTCTTGGGATACCTGTGGATCAGCATAGTATGGGTACAAGTCCGCTCACCTATTAGTCCAAATAGGACACCAAAAACCTGCAGACCACGTTCATAAGAGACACCGTGCAGGAGAAACATGCAGCACCCCAGAGTCCTGGTTGTTGCAGTACTGTGGCTCCGCCACTATGGGGAGCTATGGTACGTCTGATTGCACTAAAGGAGTTTCTCTGACCAGGTAACACCTCACTACACTTCACACTCCGGCCACCAGGGGGGGTGGTCCTATCTAGTAGGCCACTCCTCACAACTCTGGTAAAACTGGGGGTTGGACAGGAAGACAGGGAGAAGTAGCTGGGAAGAGCTAGTGAGAGGACCTGTCAGGGATGGGATCCTGGCAGACTCCTCAGAACAGAACTAACCAGTGCACAACGGGAATACAGTAAAGAAGTATTGGGACCAGAAGGAGTCGCGCTGTTAGACCGAGGCAACATCCTTCTGAGGCGCAAACAGTCGGTGGCCGGAACGCCGAGCAAGTAAGAGACTTTAAGTACACTGCAAACCACGGCAGGACAGCCAATTACAGGTTGGCTGTCTCACTTAACACCTAAGCAGACAACGGAGGCAGCTGTGGGAGAGGGGCGACTCTAGGGTCCCGGAAGAACTCCAGGCCTACCCCGTCATACGGGTGCGTCCTACCATATCATCTGGGGGACGGAGAGAACGAACATCAGAGACAGACAGAAACAGTTGTGAGGACTATCCCGGGAGCTCAGCAGGGAAGAACTACAACATCCAGCGCTAGAAGGTAGACACTGATTCCCACCTGTAAAGGGGACTCCTGATGTGCCTTTGGACCAGCCGGTCTCTGACAACCCAGTTAACAGCGCTCTGGACTGAGGTCTCCAAAACCTTCAGTAAAGAGGTAAAGAGACTGCAACCTGGTGTCTTCGTTATTTACCGCGACTTGCACCCCACAACTGCACCATCATCATCACTTATTGCACCGGACGTCCCCCACTGACAGACAGGGCCATGGACCGGGTCTAGCCACCGTGACAACCCCAGAACTGAGACTCAGAGGCCCGGCTCCGGGTACCCCTCGGCCCTGCGGCGGTGTGGGGACGCTCCAACTTGGCGTCACGAACAGGATCTACTTAAGCCTGAAGAATCAGGTCGTGTGTGCCTTGGAACTGTGATTTATTGTGCTTGGACTGTACTTTATTGAAAAGACTGTGTGCTGTGCCATTTACCGCCAAAATTCGCCATTGCCGCGCACGGAGGGAGGAGCCCTAGCTACGCGGGCGGAACCAGCCAAAAGAAGCGCGGAACGGAAAGCGCGGTAAGGCGCCAATCCTGGAAGAGGAACCCCGACCTCCAGCAGGTTAGTGGGAGGAAGGGACAGCCATGTCTGAGTCGGGAGGAGAGGAGGTGGCGGTCGCAGCCGCGGACGTAGGGGCAGCTCCGGTCCACGCAGCGGGCGAAGCCGCGGCCCTAATACCACCACCGGTTGCCGCAGAACCCGCTGTTCCCCTCAGCCAGCCGGACACTGCCGCTAACACAAAAGCCATAATGCCCTTTTCTATGCCGTACCTGCCCGGAGCGGCCTGGCTCCCACGATACTCTGGGGAGTCGCATACATTCACTGACTTTAAGGAAGGGCTCTGCAGCCTGCTCGAGTTCTATCCCCTGACAGAGCCCCAGAAGGTTCATATGATAACTGGCCAACTCTTTGGGGCGGCTCTGAGAGAATTGAAATCCTGGCCCGCTGAGGATAAAGGAACTGCACAACAGATTTTTGCCAAGCTTAAAGCCACCTTTGATACTCGCACTGCTACGGAAATTAAACTGACTTTTTATGGATGCAAACAGAGGCCACAGGATAGCTTACGGGACTATGCCCTTAATCTCCAGGAGGCTATGCGGGCCATTAAGCAGAGTGACCCCGGCAGCATGCAGGATGAGGATAAACTTCTGAAGGAGCGGTTCATTGAGGGGCTCCTGTGCAGTCACCAGCGGGGCCAATTGCACTTCCTGGCCATGCAAAATCCAGACTTGACTTTTGCGCAGTTCAAAGATAAAGCTATCCAGGCATTGCAGGAGCGACAGCCCAGCCGCGCAATACCACCCAGGCGCCCCGCTCTCACATACCACCAGGAGGTGGCATCGGATACTCCAGTTGCCGCGGAGGCCGACGCCCAGAGCTTCGAGGACGACTCCCCTGCAGGACTCCGTCTTCAGATGCAGGAGCTGACCAAGAACGTTGCTGCCCTAGCCCGGACGGTGCAGTCCCTACAGGAGGCCCCCAAGAAAAAGATCCAGCTAGCCTCCGGACCAGAGGATGTTCCCTGGACGCGACAGAAGAGGACCCCACCGACCAGAGGCCGGGACAGCGATCGTTTCCATCAGGACGGACGACCCATCTGCCGCCGATGTCACCAGGTGGGCCATCTTGCAAGGTACTGTCCTTTAAACGAGCAACCCCTGGGGCAAAGGGCCAACCCCCAGGAGTAGGACAGTCAGGCCCGCAGCATTGGAGAACCAAGTATATTGGAGGACGACCAGTTCTCCCTGTAGTGATTGATGGAATCCCCTTGAATGCTTTGCTGGACACCGGTTCTCAGGTGACGACTATACCTTACGTGCTCTACAAACGGTATTGGGAGGACGCTGATATTACTCGTGGCCCTGACGATGATTTCACCATAATCGCCAGTAATGGTCAGCCGTTGCCACAAGTGGGGTATAAGGAGGTCACCATCAAAGTGGGGCGGGTGGAATTGAAAGCCCAAGGGATTGTGATTGTTGATATTGATCGTCGAGAATGTAATCCCATGATGACTCTTGGTACTAATGTTATAGAAAATTGTCTTGCAGAAGTGATTGTTTTGTTGCAACAGGTGGCAGAAACCGCTGGCCACAGTGAGCAACGTGCCCTGCAGAAGGAAATCAGAGCTCTGATGCAGAGACAGCAGGTAGAGCTGACTGTTGGTGAGATTGGTCGTGTCACTGTGAGTGATTCAAACCCCATCGCGATACCCCCCAAGAGTGAAATGTTAATATGGTGTCGAGCAGCCATAGGCCTCAGGGGTAAGGACTACCAGGCCTTGGTAGAACCCGTATATTCAGACAATAGGCCTACTGTTCTGACAGCCCGGGGGGTGGTCGACGTCCGTCAGGGGAGAGTGCCCGTACGTGTCCTCAATTGTGGGGAGGAAGAGGTTCACCTCACCAAGTATACCACGCTCGCCAAATTGTTCACTGTCAATAATAATGTGATACAGACACCTGAACCCTTGGTCCCGTCAAACTTGGCGGAGAACAAAGGTTCTGCAGAGCCCTCGAAGGACTGGTGTTGGGAATTGCATGTGGGCACTGACTCTACCCCATCCCATCAAAAACAGGGGGCCTACAGGGTGGTACACGAGTACGAGCAGATATTCAGCAAACACCCCTCAGATTTTGGGCAGGTGAAAGGGATCCAACATCACATCCCCACGGGAGATCACCGACCCATAAAAGAGAGATATCGCCCTGTACCCCCAGCTCATTACCAGTGTGCCAAGGACATGTTGCGGGAAATGAAGGAGGCTGGGGTGGTGAGAGACAGCTGTAGCCCCTGGGCACCTCCGTTAGTCCTTGTTAAAAAGAAAGATGGTACAATGAGGATGTGTGTTGATTACAGGCAGTTGAATCGCATTACACATAAGGACGCATACCCACTGCCTAGGATAGAGGAGTCTCTGGCTGCCTTAAAATCTGCTAACTACTTCTCTACCTTAGATCTCACCAGTGGGTACTGGCAGGTTCCTGTAGCGGAGGCGGACAAAGAGAAGACGGCCTTCACGACGCCAATGGGTCTCTGTGAGTTCAACTACATGCCCTTCGGATTGTGCAATGCTCCCGGAACGTTCCAGAGGATGATGGAGTGCTGCCTGGGACACCTGAACTTTGAAACCGTGCTGCTATATTTGGATGATGTCATTGTCTTCTCTAAGACCTACGAAGACCACCTGAAGCACCTGGCCGAGGTGTTTGAAGCCCTATCCAACTTTGGCTTAAAGGTGAAACCGTCCAAGTGTCATCTGCTGAAACCTAAAGTGCAGTACCTGGGCCATGTGGTGAGCGCTGAAGGAGTGGCCCCAGACCCCGACAAGGTCACAGTGATTAAGGACTGGCCAAAGCCCAGTGACCTCCACGAAGTCCGGCAGTTCCTCGGGCTGGTAGGCTATTACCGGAGGTTCATTAAGGACTTCACCAAGAAGGCCGCACCCTTGCAAAACCTGTTGGTGGGCCAACCAAAGAAGACCAAGGGGAGGAACACCCCCTTTGATTGGAACGAAGAGCTGGAGGAATCCTTCACCTGTTTGAAGTCGGCACTGACGGGAGAAGAGGTACTGGCTTACCCCGAATACGACCAACCGTTTGTGCTGTACACAGATGCCAGTAATGTGGGACTAGGAGCCGTGCTGTCTCAAGTCCAGAAAGGCAAGGAAAGAGTGATCGCTTACGCCAGCAGGAAACTCCGTCCCACGGAAAGGAACCCTGACAACTACAGTTCCTTCAAACTGGAATTCCTTGCCCTTGTCTGGGCAGTGACAGAGAGGTTTAAGCACTACCTGGCCTCCGCGAAATTCACCGTCTTTACGGACAACAATCCGCTAACGCATCTGGGTACTGCCAAACTCGGGGCTTTGGAACAGCGGTGGATGGCCCGGCTGTCCAACTATGATTTCACCATCAAATATCGGGCAGGACACCAGAATGCCAATGCTGATGCTCTGTCCCGAATGCCCAATTTACCAGAAGTGGGAGAAGACCCGGAGGCACTTGAAGAGGTGGAGCTGCCTGCATTCCATCACCCCAAAGCCACCCAAAACTCTCATCAGGTGAAGAATAGGCACAAGAACCAACCGGATGCCACGCTCAATCCCCTGCCCCACCACGGATGGGCAGAAACCCAGGATAGTGACCCCGCGGTCCGTCAGGTGAAGGAGCTCTTGACGCAGGCTGGGTTGCACCCTGGCCCAGATGATCCACAAGAAACCCAACAGCTGTGGAAGGGGAGAAGCAAACTGTTTATCCATGATGGCAAGTTGTGCAGGAGGAGCATCGACCCACGTACTCATGAATTGGTGTGGCAGATAGTGGTGCCAAGGCGAGATGCGCCCATGGTTCTGGGAGCCTACCATGATGGAGCTGGACACTTCGGATGGAGGAAGCTAGAGAAGCTGCTCCGAGGGAGGTTCTATTGGATTGGCATGAAGAGAACCATTGAGAAGTGGTGTCGGGAGTGTGGTCCATGTAGTCTGCGCAGGAAGGACCGTGACAGTCAACGGGCTCCCCTGCGGCCTATCATCACCAAACGGCCGCTCGAATTGGTCGCGCTGGATCATGTGAAGCTGACACCTAGCCGATCGGGCTATATCTACGCCCTTACCATCGTGGACCACTACTCCAGGTTTTTGGTGGTTGTGCCTGTCAAGGATCTAACGGCTAGGACTGCCGCCAGGGCCTTCCAGCAGCACTTTTGTAGGCCCCATGGCTACCCAGAGAAAGTACTGACCGATCAGGGGCCTGCATTCGAAGCAGAAGTGTTCCAAGAATTCTGCCAGCTGTACGGGTGTAAGATCAGAACCACCCCGTACCACCCTCAAACCAACGGGATGTGCGAGAAGATGAACCAGGTAGTAATCGATTTATTGAAGACCTTGCCTGTGGAGGAACGGAACCTGTGGCCGACAAAGTTGCCTGACCTGGTGGATATGTACAACCACATCCCAGTAAGTTCCACCAACTGTACTCCAGCGTACCTGATGCGAGGAAGGTCTAGTCGGTTACCCGTTGATCTGGACATGGGGGTCCTAGTACCCGAAGATACCTCGCCAGAGGCAGATTGGGATACAGAAAGGCAGCGAAGATACCGCGAAGTACAGGAGTGTGTAGAGAGAAGTCTCGCCCAGGCTAGGCAGAAACAAGAAAGGGACTACAATCAACACGCTCCTGCGATTCCCCTGTCACCTGGTGAGCAAGTGCTTAAACGAAAGAGGAGGTTACACAAGCTCGATGACCAATGGGAAGCGGAACCGTATACCATCTTGCCATCCGACTTCGACAACACTAAGGTCTGTCTCATCAGCAAGGACAGAGGGGAGACCTCGACAGCGGTATCCAGGGATCACCTTAAGGTCTGCCCCGATAAGTTGAAAGAGAGGGGCACGGCCCCAGAAATCTCCCCGCCGGTGGAAAAGGAGAAAATGTTCCATACTGTCCTTGGAGACTTTCCCCAGTCCTGGACTCAGATAAACCAAGCCGTTGTGGTACCTGTCGTAATGTTTCAACAGCCGGACCCGCCAGAAACGATGGTGGTACCAGATCATCTGGCTCCACTACCTCAACAAGCCTTACCTGATGAAGCCCTGCCAACCGTTGAACCGGCAAGTCCTCCCTCTGCTATCAGTGAATCTGCTGTACCCACTGTTGATAACTGCAGCTCTGAGAGCCCCAACCTGCCAGTGCTACCCAGACTCACTAGAAGTGTAGTTAGAAGACAGCGCACTACACCAGCGGTAGCAAGCATAGCGGGCCCTGTTAGGCCAATAGCAACCCCTGCGCTGCGAAGGTCCACACGCAGCACTCAAAATCAAACCCCCCTCCGCTACAAAACTTGGAGGTATTAATAAGGGCTGCTATTTAATTGTAAATGGTTGTATATATATCTTTTTGTTACAGGTTTTTAAATGGACACTAGAGTAATGGACGGTGAATTGCTCAAAAACTTTCATAAGGGGGACCCCTTTGTTTACCTGGGGTCCCCGCTGTTTCAACCACTGAACTGAGAGTCATAAACTGTGCATGACCTAACTTTTGCAACGTTCAAGAATCCTCACCTCCCATAAAGGGAAGCATTGTTATGTTGAATTGTTATGCTATTTCAAAAATTTGTGTGTTTTCTGTTAACATGTATTATTGTTCTTGTTTTCCCAGTCCCGGAGTACTGGATTTAACCGGGGGGGAGTGCAGCACCCCAGAGTTCTGGTTGTTGCAGTACTGTGGCTCCGCCACTATGGGGAGCTATGGTACGTCTGATTGCACTAAAGGAGTTTCTCTGACCAGGTAACACCTCACTACACTTCACACTCCGGCCACCAGGGGGGGTGGTCCTATCTAGTAGGCCACTCCTCACACTATGGTAAAACTGGGGGTTGGACAGGAAGACAGGGAGAAGTAGCTGGGAAGAGCTAGTGAGAGGACCTGTCAGGGATGGGATCCTGGCAGACTCCTCAGAACAGAACTAACCAGTGCACAACGGGAATACAGTAAAGAAGTATTGGGACCAGAAGGAGTCGTGCTGTTAGACCGAGGCAACATCCTTCTGAGGCGCAAACAGTCGGTGGCCGGAACGCCGAGCAAGTAAGAGACTTTAAGTACACTGCAAACCACGGCCGGACAGCTAATTATAGGTTGGCTGTCTCACTTAACACCTAAGCAGACAATGGAGGCAGCTGTGGGAGAGGGGCGACTCTAGGGTCCCGGAAGAACTCCAGGCCTACCCCGTCATACGGGTGCGTCCTACCATATCATCTGGGGGACGGAGAGAACGAACATCAGAGACAGACAGAAACAGTTGTGAGGACTATCCCGGGAGCTCAGCAGGGAAGAACTACAACATCCAGCGCTAGAAGGTAGACACTGATTCCCACCTGTAAAGGGGACTCCTGATGTGCCTTTCTAGAATTCGCCCTTTTCTTACTTTCGACTCTGCAAAAACTCAGACTAGGGTCACATTGCGTTTATGGCTGAGCGCTAACGGACAGCGTTGCACGGGGAAATTAACGCCGTGCAACGCGTCCGTTAGCGCTCCCATTGCCGGCAATGTTAAAGCGCATTGCTAGCGCGTGCCATTTTCGGCACGCGCTAGCGATGTGCCGGTCTTTTGTAGCGCGCCTCGGACGCTGCTTGCAGCGTCCGCGGCGCGCCCGAGGTCCGTTCCCCGCTCTCGCAGATCGGGGATCTGCGCTAGCGGGGACGTTTAACGCGACCCCGAAAAAGAAATTGCGTTAGCGCAATCTGCTAGCGCTTAGCACTAAACAGATTGCCCTAACGCAATGTGACCCTAGCCTTACTGTTTCACTTATTCATTCTCGTCTGGACTATTGTAACTCTCTACTAATCGGTCTCCCTCTTACCAAACTCTTCCAGCTCAAATCTGTCCTGAATGCTGCTGCCAGGATTATATTCCTCACCAACCGTTAATGTACCGTCTCACAGTGGCACTTTGGTCGCTACGACGGCACGATCCGTGACACTCCAGCGTCGCTCCATTATCGCTCCAGCGTCGTAGACTGCGGTCACACTTCGCAATGCACGGCGCTGGAGCGATAATTTCATGACATATTTGCGATGTAGAAGTCGTACGGGCATGTCACACAGGAGGTGCTCTCACAATTCAGAGCACATTTTGCATAAACTATGCGTGACGTTGTTCACGAGGGGCGTGTTGTGCTGCTAGCTAACTACACCTGTAATGTGCTGATTGACCGTTGGTTACTGTGCGCGCATTGGTTGGAGAGAAAAGAATACAGCGCTCGAGAGACGCGGTTTTATTGGCCGGGAACAATAGTACCACGTCTGTCGAATGAGCGCACAGTATTGTACCGCCCAATCAGCACACAGGAGGTGGAGAATTTGGCGCTCCTACTTATCAAGCTCCTCCACCCATTACATCGTATACAATATCGTGCACACCTTTGTTACACAATGCGATCATGCCGCCACAGCGGGACACTTGACGACGAAAGAAAGTTTCAAACGATCTGCTACGACGTACGATTCTCAGCGGGGTCCCTGATCGCAGTAGCGTGTCAGACACAGCGAGATCGTAAGTATATCGCTGGAACGTCACGGATCGTGCCGTCGTAGCGACCAAAGAGCCACTGTGAGACGGTACCCTTACACCGATGCCTCTACCTTGTGCCAGTCATTACACTGGCTACCCTTCCATTCCAGAATCCAGTACAAAACTACTACCCTCATCCACAAAGCACTCCATGGCTCAGCACCACCCTACATCTCCTCTCTGGTCTCAGTCTACCACCCTACCCGTGCCCTCCGCTCCACTAATGACCTCAGGTTAGCATCCTCAATAATCAGAACCTCCCATTCCCGTCTCCAGGACTTTACACGTGCTGTGCCGATTCTTTGGAATGCACTACCCAGGTTAATACGATTAATGCCCAATCCCCACAGTTTTAAGCGTGCCCTAAAAACGCATTTGTTCAGACTGGCCTACCGCCTCAACACATTAACCTAACTATCCCTGTGTGGCCTATTAAAAAACAAAAAACAAAAAAAAACAACAAAAAACATAATGAGGTTCCTCGCATCATGTTCTCATACACTCTATGCAGTTAATAGCCCTCTGTGTCTGTACTGCTACATACTTAGGCAGTTAACTGGTTCATGCAGCTTTACATGAACACCCGAGCCTTACACTATGGCTGGTCCAAATAACTAAAGCAATTGTCACCATCCACCTCTCGTGTCTCCCCTTTTCCTCATAGTTTGTAAGCTTGCGAGCAGGGCCCTCAATCCTCCTGGTATCTGTTTTGAACTGTGATTTCTGTTATGCTGTAATGTCTATTGTCTGTACAAGTCCCCTCTATAAGTTGTAAAGCGCTGCGGAATATGTTGGCGCTATATAAATAAAAATTATTATTATTATTAGATTATTATCAGGACACGGTACTTTACCAGTGCTGAGTTCCCTTCCTTTTAGGATTGGTGGAGGATCCAGAAGTTGGACATCCACCAATTATGACGTCTCTCCAAACCTAGAAAGACTATCAAAACTTGGTCCTTTAGTTATGCAAATTAGTTCTCCTCTCAAAGTGAAGAAAATCTCACATTAGCCAAACCAGATTATTTTACCCCATAGGACATTGCCTGTAGGTGGGTCCCCAGACCCCATATCTTCAGTATGAGTCAGCACCCTTCTTCCCCCATAAGGCTACTTTCACACTAGGGTCGTACTCGGCCCGTTGCAGAGCGTCGGGCCGACGTACCGACGCTAGCAGTGAATGCGCTGCACAACAGGGGCAGCGGATGCATTTTTCAAGCGCATCCGCCGCCCCATTGTGAGGTGCGGGGAGGTGGGGGCGGAGTTCCGGCAGCGCATGCGCGGTCGGAAATGGCGGTCCGTCAGCAGCAACAAAGTTACATGTAACGTTTTTTGCAGCCGACGGTCCGCCACAACACGGCGCAACCGTCGCACGACGGATGCGACGTGTGGCAAAGCGTCGCAATGCGACGCTAATGCAAATCAATGGTGAAAAAACGCATCCTGCAAGCACTTTTGCAGGATGCGTTTTTTCAACCAAACGACGCTAGTGTGAAAGAGGCCTAAGACTCATTACAGTAAAAGTCATTGTATTTCTTTCATTCTGTACACTTTTATCAAATAATAATTTGATTGTTCCAAGTATTAGCAACAATCAGTTTCCTTTTTTTTTTTTTTATCTTGCTTTTGTGTATCAGCCAGTAAATACCAGCAGTGATCTCTACCCTTGTACTATCTGGCTCCTCACACTGTAATCACACTGCAGACTGATACAGAGAACCGCGCACTATAGGAAAGTGATCAACAATCTCACTGATCGCTTCACTACACAAACATGAACTTTGAATTATAATTTTCCATCTCAGTATAATTTTACGATAGGTGAAGTGGAGCAGGCGGGTGTTATGTATAACGTCTTCTGGTATTGCAGAGAACATTGTCCGACATTACAGCCAGGTGAACTAATAGTGTAGCAATGGAAGTCCAAACCACCATGATATGATCATATGTAAAATGATCAATAGTAGCAAAAAAGGATGCAGACGTCTGACAGATTTGTCGTAACCAAGCTGAGATCTCCACTGATATTTGCACATATCTTTAATATTGAATTCAGTTTTTTTCTGAAATCCCCTCGCACCTTCCCGGTATATAACATCCGGCCCCTCTCCTCCTGGTGTATAACATCCATCTACTCACTCCTGGTATATAAAATCCAGACAGATTGACCCCTGTGGTATAACATCCGGCCCCATTGCCCCTTGATGTGTAACATCCAGCTCCTCTCCTTAGGGTATACAAGATCCAGCCATTCAACCCCCTAAATATATAACATCCAGCTCCTCTCCTCCTGGTGTATAACATCCGTCCACTCCTCCCTAGTATATAACATCTGGCCAGATTGCCTCCCTGTTGTACAAGATCCAGCCCCATTGCCCCCTGGTGTATAACATCCGGCTGCTCTCCTCCCGGTATATAACATCTGGCCACTAGACCCCCTAAATATATAACATCTGGCCCCTTTGCCCCCTTGATGTATAACATTCAGCACCTCTCCTCCCGGTACATAATGTCTGGCTACTCGACCCCCTAAATATAAAACTTCCGGCCCCATTGCCACCCTGTTATATAACACCCGGCCCCTCACCCACTTGGTGTATAACATCTGGCTCCTCTCTTTCCAGTATTTAACATCCAGCCACTCGCCCCCCAAATATAAAACATTCAACCCCATTGCCCCCCTTCTGTATAACATTTATCCCCTCTCCTCCCGATGTATAACATCCGGCCAGATTGCCCCTCTTCTGTGTAACATCTGGCCCCTCTCCTCCCAGTGTATAACATCCGTCCACTCGCTACGGGTATATAACATCCGGCCCCTTTGCCCCTCCGGGTGGATAACATCCAGCCCCCCACCATGCTGTCTACCTTTACTAACATGATAGAACGAATGGTGGTGCAGAGCTCACTGATACCAGCGCGGTCCTGTAACAGATGCCACCGGGGTAACAAGTCCATTCATAACATTTCTTCCCCCTTCACCTGTGAGTGATATTATTGAGAAGTGGAGGGAACCACAGCAACTCAGCCACGAAGTGGAGACCCTGTAACATTACAGAGCTGGGGGCAGAGTGCAGAAAAATCATGAACGCTCTACTGACTCCAAAACTGCAGAGACCTAACCTCCTCTGGTATAACACTGCGCCCTCGCCAGGAGCTTCATGGCCGAGCAGCTGCATGCAGCCGTACATCACCAAGCACAATGCCGAGCGTCGGATGCAGTGGTGTAAAGCCGCCACCACTGGACTCTGGAGGAGATGTGTTCTGTGCAGTGATGGATGACACTTCTCTGTCTGGTGGAGTAGTCTGAGTTTAGCGATTCCGGAGAACGTTTCCCCCTGCCTTGTGCCGCTGTACAGTTTGGTGGTGGAGAGATAATCCTATAGGCTTTGTGGACGCTTTGCTTGATAGCCCTCCTGACCCCTTATATATTATATTGGATGAATAAATCAACTGTTGTTGTAGCATATGGCAGACTTAGTGTTGTGCCCCTACTTGAACGCACTGTATACTGGGCATTGTGCCTTTATCATTCCGCTTATTCTTATTTTCTTTAGAAGATAAAATAAGTAGAAACCGAACTGCGACCACAGAATTCCTTTAATGTCGCCTCGAAGACCCATCGACAGGTGCCCACATCCAGACTACAGGTTGCCATCTGCTGATAGGACAGCACGGCTCTTACGGGAATGTTAAGATTCCCATAAATCTTTATTATTGACGTTCTCATGTTGCTGGATGGCAAGGTGATATATATATAGAAAGCAGCATGGGGATAAAGCAGAGCGTGAGAACCGGAGAACCAGAGGGAAGAGCGAGAAGATCAAATACACCTCTGTGGCAGAGGCCGCACATCTATCTGCTACTGTAAACTCCTGTGTTATTTCTCAATATCTGTGATGAGAAGAACAACATAATGGAAAAGTAGGCTAAAAAAGCAACGAGGAGTCACAAACCAATGGTGTTTGCGAGAAAAAAAGTCTAATTCGGAGCTCAAGGCGCATTTAAGACCCGACACGTCTCGAATAAAATGTTAGTCAATCCCTGGTTGGAAAGGATGAAGAGGAAAGTCAAAAGTTAGGGTCCGAGTGATGGGTCTGCCGAGCTTCCATTGGATTTGGCTTGATAAATAGTAAAATATGAGAATGCCTACATACATTGATTTTTGACATTTTTGTAGAAATTGGGGGGTCAGTGAAAATTTATCAAATTGGCGTCTTCTAGATTTGGAGTTTTTTTTTCTGGTGTTTTTCTATAGTGATCAAAAACACCAAGGAAACACATACGCAAAATGATATTAGCGCTATAAAAAAAGACTATGAAAAGATAAAAAAGAAGGCACTATTCGGACAACCCCTTCTCAATCTGTAGGTTCCCCCTTTTATAATAACACTTAAGACTCACCTCCAGCGGTGTCGGCACCGGCGATCGTGTTACAGTGTGACGTCGCATCAACCCTGCGGACAGTCGGACAAATCGCTTACATCCGGAGGAGATGAGCGCCGCTGCCCTTGTGACTGGCCCCAGGGCTTGCATGACGTCACACTGTTATGTAATCTCTGGGGTGAGACGGTGCCGACACCGATGGACGGCCCCAGCACCGGAGGGGAGTAAAGTGTTGTTATTTTAAAAAGGGGAAACAAGAGGATTGAGAAAGGGTTGTCTGAGTAGTGGAAAACTCCTTTAAGGAAGTACAGTTAGGTCCATATATATTTGGACAGAGACAACCTTTTTCTAATTTTGCTTATAGACATTACCACAATGAATTTTAAACAAAACAATTCAGATGCAGTTGAAGTTCAGACTTTCAGCTTGCATTTGAGGGTATCCACATTAGAATCGGATGAAGGGTTTAGGAGCTTCCGCTCCTTAACATGTGCCACCCTGTTTTTAAAGGGACCAAAAGTAATTGGACAATTGACTCCAAGGCTATTTCATGGACAGTTGTGGGCAATCCCTTCATTATGTCATTCTGAATTAAGCAGATAAAAGGCCTGGAGTTGATTTGAGGTGTGGTGCTTGCATTTGGAAGGTTTTGCTGTGAAGTAAACATGCGGTCAAAGGAGCTCTCCATGCAGGTGAAACAAGCCATCCTTAAGCTGCGAAAACAGAAAAAAACCCATCTGAAAAATTGCTACAATATTAGGAGTGGCAAAATCTACAGTTTGGTACATCCTGAGAAAGAAAGAAAGCACTGGTGAACTCATCAATGCAAAAAGACCTGGGCGCCCACAGAAGACAACAGTGGTGGATGATCGCAGAATAATCTCCATGATGAAGAGAAACCCCTTCACAACAGCCAACCAAGTGACCAACACTCTCCAGGAGGTCGGCGTATCAATATCCAAATCTACCATAAAGAGAAGACTGCATGAAAGTAACTACAGAGGGTTCACTGCACTGCACGGTGCAAGCCACTCATAAGCATCAAGAAGAAAAAGGCTAGACTGGACTTTGCTAAAAAATGTCTAAAAAAGCCAGCACAGTTCTGGAAGAACATTCTTTGGACAGATGAAACCAAGATCAACCTCTACCAGAATGATGGAAAGAGAAAAGTATGGCGAAGGCGTGGTACAGCTCATGATCCAAAGCATACCACATCATCAGTAAAACACGGCGGAGGCAGTGTGATGGCTTGGGCATGCATGGCTGCCAGTGGCACTGGGTCACTAGTGTTTATTGATGATGTGACACAGGACAGAAGCAGCCAAATGAATTCTGAGGTATTCAGAGCCATACTGTGTGCTCAGATCCAGCCAAATGCAGCCAAACTGATTGGTCGTCGTTTCATACTACAGATGGACAATGACCCAAAACATGAAGCCAAAGCAACCCAGGAGTCTATTAAAGCAAAGAAGTGGAATATTCTTGAATGGCCAAGTCAGTCACCTGATCTGAACCCAATTGAGCATGCATTTCACTTGTTAAAGACTAAACTTCAGACAGAAAGGCCCACAAACAAACAGCAACTGAAAACCACCGCAGTGAAGGCCTGCCAGAGCATCAAAAAGGAGGAAACACAGCGTCTGGTGATGTCCATGAGTTCAAGACTTCAGGCAGTCATTGCCAACAAAGGATTTTCAACCAAGTACTAGAAATGAACATTTTATTTACAATTATTTAATCTGTCCAATTACTTTTGGTCCCTTTAAAAACAGGGTGGCACATGTTAAGGAGCTGAAACTCCTAAACCCTTCATCCAATTTTAATGTGGATACCCTCAAATGAAAGCTGAAAGTCTGAACTTCAACTGCATCTGAATCGTTTTGTTTAAAATTTATTGTGGTAATGTCTAGAACCAAAATTAGAATAATGTTGTCTCTGTCCAAATATATATGGACCTAACTGTAGCTACACTTCACAGTAAAAGTGATAAACTAGACAGATTTCCCAATGACTACATAGTGCATAAATAAAATGCCAGGAGCCCTGCTATTAATTCTCTCTGGCACCATTCCTCCAATTCTCAGGTCTCTTTTCATCTATTTCAAATGGTATTTCACGTTGTCACTTTAAAGGGGTATTCCCATCTCCAAGAACCTATCCAAATATGTACTAGGTGTAATAATAATAATATTAGCAAAAATTTACGATTAAAAATGTAGTATACGGCAGTTCCTGTGATTCGCTATGTCACTTACCCCATGTACAGGGCATTGCAGTAGCTTAGACATCCATGGTTACGACCACTCATAGTGACAGTTAGTTTGTTGTTAGTGGTCGTAACCATGGATACCTAAGCTACTGCAATGTCCTGCGTAAGTGACATAGGGAACAAGAAGAACTATACTACATTTTTAATTGGAGGGATTTGCTAATATATTATTATTATTACACCTACTACATACTGGGATCAGATCTTGGAGATGGGAATACCCATTTAAGGGTGAAGTGCAGATAATTCCTTAAGTTTCCTAAATACACACTTTTTCTGCATTTTAAATCCTATGCATAAAAAGAAAAAAAAAAGAAAAACGCCATGATTTTCAAGTTATTTTTTTTAAAGCCATATGTATTTTCTTGGGTGTTTTACATGTTCTAGTCAGGAGAGACTCTGAGGCAATCCTCCCCGGCTGATCTTAGATGGTTCAGCCCACGGAATGGGGGAGTGTCTCAGACCTTCACTGCACAGTGTACATAGAGGATGCTGACAGCCATTTTACATAGATGGAAATAAGACTGGGAATTAAAGGAACAGCGCCGGAATAAAATAAAAAGGAGGCACCTGGTGTTTAATGTATGAATGATGTATTTATTATACATGTTTTATTGTCAAGCGGATAACCCCTTTAAGTCTTGTAAGAAGGTATGCTCTTCACCCGAGAGAAATCCTAATATGTATTTCCCAGAATAGTTTTCGGATGGTGACAACTGCCCAGAGATATGTGAGATACTAGATGCACATGACAAAGTGTTAAGAGTCAGTGTCATAATCACAAAAGCCCCAACGCTGAAGCAGGTAGTGAGTGTCTCTGCAACAGGACTGGAAACATAACCATAAAGTGCAATTTACCAAGATGCAGGAACTAACAGAACCATTGTGCTCAGCCATCCAAGCGGTCCAGAATAGATCCAGAAACATTTCTCGAATCCCTCGTCAGCGCATTAAGAAATACTATGCATTTGCCCTTTAAATGACAGCAGACATGTGTGAGAGGTTAATAATAGTCTCCACCAGCACTAAAAAGCCTCAAACCAGCCTCCGCCCCCGTATAAAGGGTTTATTAACAATGGATTAGGTCATTGGGGCCATGGCTCTCTGTACTTTTATCATTTTTAGGTGGTTTTTACTTTAGTACATATAGCGCCAAGATAAAAACTCGTCTCCTCCTGCTCCCTCTTTAACAGCTTACAATCTGGCCTCAGACAGCACCACTTCACTTAAGCTGCCCTAACTAAGGTCTCCAATGACCCAATAACTGCCAAGGTCAAGCGACACTACTCTGTCCTCCTCCTTCTGGACCTGTCTTCTGCCTTTGACACAGTGGACCATTCCCTATTATTACAGACCCTCTCATCCCTTGGCATCACAGACTTGGCCCTATCCTGGATCTCGTCATACCTAACAGGCCGGACATTCAGCGTCTCCCACTCACACACCACCTCCTCACCTTACCCCCTATCTGTCGGGAGTCCTGCAAGGTTCAGTCCTAGCGCCCCTGCTCTTCTCCCTTTACACCTTTGGCCTGGGACAGCTCATAGAATCTCACGGTTTTCAGTATCATCTCTATGCTGATGACACACAGATCTACATCTCTGGACCAGATATCACCTCCCTACTAACCAGAATCCCTCAATGTCTGTCCGCTATTTCATCCTTCTTCGCTAGATTTCTGAAACTTAACATGGACAAAACAGAATTCATCGTCTTTCCCCCATCTCAGGCGACCCCCCCCAATGAGCCTATCCTTTACAGTAAACGGCTGCCCAGTCTCCCCAGTCCCACAAGCTCGCTACCTCGGGGTAATCCTTGACGCTGATCTCTCCTTCAAACCACATATCCAAGCCCTTTCCACTTCTTGCCGCCTTCAACTCAAAAATATTTCCTGGACCCGCATATTCCTAAACCAAGAATCTGCAAAAACCCTAGTCCATGCCCTCATCATCTCCCGCCTCGACTACTGTAACCTCCTGCTCTGTGGCCTCCCCTCTAACACTCTCGCACCCCTCCAATCTATTCTAAACTCTGCTGCCCGACTAATCCACCTGTCCCCCCTGCTATTCCCCGGCCTCTCCCCTCTGTCAATCCCTTCACTGGCTCCCCATTACCCAGACCCTCCAGTACAAAACCCTAACCATGACGTACAAAGCCATCCACAACCTGTCTCCTCCATACATCTGTGACCTTGTCTCCTGGTACTTTCCTGCACGCAACCTCCGATCCTCACAAGATCTCCTTCTCTACTCCCCTCTTATCTCCTCTTCCCACAATCGCATACAAGATTTCTCTCGCGCATCACCCCTACTCTGGAACCCTCTACCACAACATATGAGACTCTCGCCTACCATCGAAACCTTCAAAAAAAACCTGAAAACCTAACTCTTCCGACAAGCCTACAACCTGCAGTAATCCTCGTTGCACCAAACCGCTGTACAACCGCTCTACCCTCACCTACTGTATCCTCACCCATCCCTTGTAGATTGTGAGCCCTCGCGGGCAGGGTCCTCTCTCCTCCTGTACCAGTTGTGACTTGTATTGTTCAAGATTATGGTACTTGTTTTTATTATGTATACCCCTCCTCACATGTAAAGCACCATGGAATAAATGGCGCTATAATAATAAATAATACAGCAATACTACTCGTGTCACTATGATTCTTTTACATAGATGTGAACTTACTGAAATATTAGATTAAATGGAACCTGTCAGCAGGAAGCAGTGTTCTGGCTGTATAGCTCCTTGTCCAACAATAAAAATGACACCTTTTTTGTAAAGATCCGATGTGGCACTCATGAGAAATCTAGTGTAGAAGCCATATGCAAATCAGACTTAGAAGTGCACTGGGGGCGTGTCAGTGCACTTAGAAGAAACACTCCCAGTGCACTTCGTCTGATTTGCTTACGGCTTCTACACTAGATTTCTCATGACTGGCACATCGGATCTTTACAAAAAAGGTGTCATTTTTTTTTAGGGGACAAGCGCCTATACAACCATAGTACTAACGCCATATGTAAAAATATGCTGGCAGGTTCCCTTTAAATAGACGACTCTCAGAATCTAATTATCATTGGTGCAAAATCATATAGCAAATGACCAAACGCAAAGCTTGGAATGGTTACAGTATGGGTGCAGAATGATTTGTTCTGACAGCAATCAGACATGACAAGCAGGGCTAAAATGAATATGAACTAGTAGGGGAGTTTGCCAGACGAGCAAATCTGAACCTATACGTATCGCTGTGATTAAGATAAATGGTGCGAGCTTCAAAGTCGAGAGAGCGAGGTGTATTTGCATATAGAGCGACAGGCTTATTTCTGCTGCTTTGTCCACAGTCTAACTATTCTCCTGACAGTTATCTGAAATTGCCCTGACACTTTCTAATCAGTATCCCAGCTACAAATATGGAGCTAAGTGCTGAACAGCAACGATAAATAAGTGCACAAAGTCCTATTTTATTTTATTATGGTTTGTGATTTTACACAGAATGCAGTTAATGCATCTTATACCTGTCACTTACTATCAATACGGGAAAAAAATTGCCTAGTGTAAAAGCCGCTGTTCTCCTGAATCCGGCGTTGTATTACTTTTGTTCCTGCGCCTCTCCGTTCCTGAGATATGGCCCTTTTTACCCTGCATATAAATCTAGCCTTTTTAGCCAAGTGGGTGTGGTATCTAAAAAAAAAAAAAATTATCAGTGTAGACCTGAGGATCACGCCCATTTGGCTACAGAGACTAGATTTATATACTGGAAAGAAGGGGTCATATCTCAGGAATGGAGAGGCGCAGGAACAAAAGAAAAATGACGCCGGATTCAGGAGAACAGCGCCATTTACACCAAATAAATATTTATGGCACATGACAAGTCCCTTTAAATCTAGAGTTATCACAATATACAAATGATGTTGCTCCAGAGAGAGTTAAATAACCAATACAGCTCTGCTACATCTTCCCAGATGACAATTACGAATGCTCACAAGATGCATGACTACATCATTAACGTAACCATAGACGTAGTGTAGGTTAAGAAAGCCATAAAGCCAGGCCATACCACACTTGGATAACATCACAGTCCTCAATGTTAACACAGGAAATTCCATGTATGTAAACACCAAGGTTAAAAGGCCCTTAAAAGGGATAGACAAAAGGATAGAAAAAGAAAGAAAAGAAAAGGATGACTGATGGGATAGTAAGAAAAGGGTGTTATAAGGGGTGACATAGGGGACACACAACAGGATCACTCATTCCTATCACAAACCCACTCAAATTTGTCCCTTTCTGTGAACATTTCTTAGTCGTAAACTCCAGAAATTTATACTATTAATTAGTTATTTCTCTTCATATTGCCTATATAGCGCCAACATATTCTGCAGCCCTGTATAGTCACAATCTAGTTTTCCTATCTTAGGCCTCTTTCACACTTCTGTCTTTTGTCTCACGTCGAAATCCGTCGAGTTTTGAAAAAACAAGATCCTGCACATTTTTCTGCAGGATCCTGTTTTTTTCCATAGACTTTTATTAGCGACGGATTGTGACAGATGGCCATCCGTTTCATCTGTCGTGCACTGGATCCGTCAGTGGAAAGAAAACGTTCAGAGGAATGTTTTTTCTGCACATCGGAAAATCGGTCAGCGACGGGTCCTGTGCTGTCCGTCGTCGGCTATAACGGAAGCTTATGGGCGCAGGATTCGTCGCTGACCATCACACACAGGAATCCAGCGACGCATCCCGTTTTTTCCCTCTGAGCATGTCTGGAAGGATTTTCAAGCCGGGAAAAAGTCTCTCTCTCTCCCATTTACATGAGGGCATGTGCTGCCAAAAATGATAATTTTTAGGCATTATGAGCATTTATTCTGGGAAATAACCGGGCGGGAAATAGCATTCCTACCAACGCCAACGTTCTCAGCGTATATGACATCTCACAGGCACAAAAGATTAAAACATACACTGCTCAAAAAATAAAGGGAACACAAACAACAGAATATAACTCCAAGTAAATCAAACTAATGTGAAATCAAACTGTCCACTTAAGGTACCGTCACACTAAACGATATCGCTAGCAATCCGTGACGTTGCAGCGTCCTGGATAGCGATATCGTTGTGTTTGACACGCAGCAGCGATCTGGATCCTGCTGTGATGTCGCTGGTCGTTGATTAAAGTTCAGAACTTTATTTGGTCGTCAGATCGCCGTGTTTCGTTGTGTTTGACAGCAAAAGCAACGATACCAGCGATGTTTTACAATGGTAACCAGGGTAAATATCGGGTTACTAAGCGCAGGGCCGCGCTTAGTAACCCGATGTTTACCCTGGTTACCAGTGTAAAATGTAAAAAAAACAAACACTACATACTCACCCTCTGATGTCTGTCACACGTCCCTCGCCGTCCGCTTCCTGCACTGACTGAGCGCTGGCCGTAAAGTGAAAGCACAGCACAGCGGTGACGTCACCGCTCTGCTGTTAGGGCCGGCACTCAGTCAGTGCAGGAAGCGGACGCCGGGGGACGCGAAGGTGAGTATGTACTGTTTGTTTTTTAACATTTTACACTGGTAACTAGGGTAAACATCGGGTTACTAAGCGCGGCCCTGCGCTTAGCAACCCGATGTTTACCCTGGTTTCCCATGGACCTCGGCATCGTTGGTCGCTGGAGAGCGGTCTGTGTGACAGCTCTCCAGTGACCAAACAGCGACGCTGCAGCGATCGGCATCGTTGTCTGTATCGCTGCAGCGTCGCTTAGTGTGACGGTACCTTTAGGAAGCAACACTGTTTGACAATCAATTTCACATGCTGTTGAGCAAATGGAATAGACAACAGATGGAAATTATTGGCAATTGGAGCGCCCCCTGTCACAGGGCCACCGAGTCCCAAGTACCGGGTCTCCCTTCTGGCTCTGGCGATGTCACGGTGGCTAGACCCCGGCCTGTGACCCTGTTAAGGGGTATCCAATAAAGGAATAACAGTTCGATGTGTGGGTGGTGGTGATGATGTGGTGCAGTGCCGGTCGCAGTAATTAACGAGGACACCAGGTTGCAGTCTCTTTACTGAAGGCTCAGGATTCTCAGTCTGGAATACGGTTAACCGGGCTGTGGGAGTCCGGCCGGTCCGATGGCACCTCCAGAGTTCCCTTTGCAGGTGGAAATCTGTGCCTACCTTCTAGCGCTTGTGTGTTGTGGTCCTCCCCTGCTGTGCTTACGGGATAGTCCCCACAACTGTTGTGTCTGTTTCTGAAGTTCCCTCACAACTCGATTATGATGTTCTGCTTCGTCCCCCAGATCATATGGCTAGGACGCACCCGTATGACGGGTAGGCTCGGAGCTCTTCCGGAACCCTAGTGTCGCCCCTCTCCAGTTGTTGCCCCCTATGTCTTCTTAGGTGATTTGAGTGAGACAGCCCGCCTATAACTGACTGTCCTGCCGTAGGTTTGAAGTAAGGCCTGGAGCTCAATACTTCCTCGGCGTTCCGGCCACCGGCTACGCGCATCAGTAGGATGTTGCCTCGTCTTACAGCACGACTTCTACTGGTGTTTCTCCTTGTTGCGTTGATCTCGTTTCTCACTCAGCACAATAAACCTCGCTTCTTGTCCTTTCTTGGGGTACCGCCGCAAGGAAGTGCAGGCGCGGTCCCTTTACGTTCTCTCTGGTTCGCTAGGTCTCTGCCAGGATCCCACTCCTGACAAGGACCCCCCTGAGTCTCTCCCCGCAACACCCTCTGCCACAGGATGTTGCCTGTTCGATTCCCAGTCAGCTTCTCTCTAACTTCCTGTCTAACCCCCAGTTTTACCAGACTGTGAGGAGTGGCCTAATACATAGCGCCCTTAGCTCCCCCTGGAGGCCAGACTGTGAAGTGCATTGGTGTCTGTGATACCTGGTCAGGTGAACTCCTTCAGTGCCATCAGACGTACCATAGCCCCCCTTAGCGGCGGAGCATCAGTACTGCAACGACCAGGACTCTGGGGCGCTGCACTCCCCCCCCCGGTTAAATCCAGTACTCCTGGACTGGGAAGAAAACAACAATACAGGTCAGCAAAAAGACATACAATTTTGAAATGCAATAACAATAAGCAAGTTTGAACAGGGCTTCCCTTTATGGGAGGTGAGGACACTTGAACGTTACAAACATGGTTAAATATTTTAAATAACAGACTATAAATAACTTCTCTTACCCAACCGGGTATTCTACTAAGTGCAAATTTTTGAACAATAATTTAACATTGCCTTTAAGGACGTACACACTGAATCCACTAAAGACCTTCTTATAAAACATTATAAGGCTAATCAACTTTTCCTTCATTTTCCATCCTTACATCTGCAGGACCGCCTGTCTATCTGCCCCAGGCCTGCTGCCTCTTGCTCTGTTGCAGGACCGCCCCTTTCCGCCCGGGCCTACTGCCTTTCTGCTACTATACACAGTATAGAACGTATCATCCATCTCTCAGTTCAGGATCACCGAGCCATCTCTGTATGGCTCCTAGGAGGACTCACCGACTAACCCCGTATGGGTTCACTTCCTGTCCTCATTCTCTAACACATTATTAAGCATTCCTTACAATTAACTAGCTAACTACAGATAACTGCTACATGTCAGCATTATTACTTCTTCTGTTAAAGTATCATCATTCTCTAAGTGCTATCGATGAACGTCCCCTTTAAGAAGGGACCAAGTCTCTATGAGGTAGTGCAACTTCTCAAGCTGCAAGTCCGTATGCAGTAAGGACTCTGGTGCTGTTTCCAGGAACAGTTTCTTCGCAAAGAGTCCTTTCTTTTGTAAAACCAGTAGAGGGCACCTTTAAGAAGGTGCAAACTATTTATAGTGAGTTTGTAATCATGCAGTGTTCATGATCCACCAGTTCTTTTCAACAATGATGAACGAGAAACAAAAACAAAAAGGCAAAAATAGGGATCCCGGGTAAACAAAGGGATCCCTTTAAGAGTTAACCCTAGTCGGGTTTAAAGCAGCAAAAAGCAGGGAAACAAACAGTTAACTATTTACATATCCATGGCATCGAGGTTTACTCTCGCTCTGGCGGCCGTAGCTCCGCATAGACCTCGCTCGGCAAGGTGATCGGCGAGATCGGGGCCTTTAAGAAGTGCTCCATACCCGTGGCCCGATCCCAGGGTGTAAGGCGCCGGAGTCTATAGGTCCCAGGGAGAGGGGGTACCGCGACGGGGCCTACCAGCAACTCCTCTGCTGGCGAGGCAGGGTCGTTCGTCATACCTGCTTCGGATGCGGTCCCTCCGGTGCCGATCTGCTCCGTCTCCGCTGGGGTCTGGAACGCTAGTTGCAGGGCCTCGCGTTGCCGAGTTGTCATCCCCGTTTGCAGCACCTCGCTTTCCGGCAGGGCCTTGCTTTCTGGCTTCGAAGCGCTGGAACTTCTTTCTTGCTCCGGACCAGATGAGGCTGCCAACAGACGTCTGATGAGGCTCCCGATGAAGGTCTTCTTCCACCCGGCCTCAGTGCTCAGCTGCGTCTGCCGGAGTTGGTCGCCGAGCTCATCCACTCCGGCCTGCAGGAAGTCAACATCAGCGGTGGAGGCCTGGTTGCGGTGCCCCTCCAGGTAGCTGGGGGAGTCCTCTGCTCCTACCCCACGCTCCGACTCCGGGTGGCTCGCCATGGCGTCCTCCATGTCGCTGACTCCTTCTTCCTGGTCTTTTTCCCGCTCTCTCCTTCGTGGGCGGTTTCGCTTCCTTTGCCTCCGCCCTCCATTAAGGATTAGGAGGCGGATCTCGGCTGCTGACGGACACGTCCTCAAGGGACAGAAATACTTAGACTGGGCGGACATTGTCTTTCCCGCTCTTCAGCTTGTTTACGCCCACTTCACGCCCCTCTTCTTCTCATGCGCTCTCCTTAGCGCTGTAATGGCGGCGGTTTTGGTGGGAACTTTTGGCGGCAAGTGGCAATGCACAGTCTTTGCAATAAGTCACAGTTCAAGTCCAATAAATCACAGTTCCAAGGCACACATGACCTGATTCTTCAGGCTTAAGTAGATCCTGTTCGTGACGCCAAGTTGGAGCGCCCCCTGTCACAGGGCCACCGAGTCCCAAGTACCGGGTCTCCCTTCTGGCTCTGGCGATGTCACGGTGGCTAGACCCCGGCCTGTGACCCTGTTAAGGGGGATCCAATAAAGGAATAACAGTTCGATGTGTGGGTGATGATGTGGTGCAGTGCCGGTCGCAGTAATTAACGAGGACACCAGGTTGCAGTCTCTTTACCTCTTTACTGAAGGCTCAGGATTCTCAGTCTGGAATACGGTTAACCGGGCTGTGGGAGTCCGGCCGGTCCGATGGCACCTCCAGAGTTCCCTTTGCAGGTGGAAATCTGTGCCTACCTTCTAGCGCTTGTGTGTTGTGGTCCTCCCCTGCTGTGTTTACGGGATAGTCCCCACAACTGTTGTGTCTGTTTCTGAAGTTCCCTCACAACTCGATTATGATGTTCTGCTTCGTCCCCCAGATCATATGGCTAGGACGCACCCGTATGACGGGTAGGCTCGGAGCTCTTCTGGGACCCTAGTGTCGCCCCTCTCCAGTTGTTGCCCCCTATGTCTTCTTAGGTGATTTGAGTGAGACAGCCCTGTTGTGAATTTGCTTTTTGCTCCCTCTAGTGGTTACTAGTTTTTTTGACTCTGGTTTTTCTGTCATTCCTTTTATCCGCACCTGGGTCGTTAGTTAGGGGTGTTGCTATATAAGCTCCCTGGACCTTCAGTTCAATGCCTGGCAACGTAGTTATCAGAGCTAGTCTGCTGTGCTCTTGTCTACTGATCCTGGTTCCAGTTATATCAGCTAAGTCTGCCTTTTGCTTTTTGCTATTTGTTTTGGTTTTGTATTTTTGTCCAGCTTGTTCCAAATCTGTATCCTGACCTTTGCTGTAAGCTCTAGGGGGCTGGTGTTCTCCCCCCGGACCGTTAGACGGTTCGGGGGTTCTTGAATTTCCAGTGTGGATTTTGATAGGGTTTTTGTTGACCATATAAGTTACCTTTCTTTATTCTGCTATCAGTAAGCGGGCCTCTCTGTGCTAAACCTGGTTCATTTCTGTGTTTGTCATTTCCTCTTACCTCACCGTCATTATTTGTGGGGGGCTTCTATCCAGCTTTGGGGTCCCCTTCTCTGGAGGCAAGAAAGGTCTTTGTTTTCCTCTACTAGGGGTAGCTAGATTCTCCGGCTGGCGCGTGTCATCTAGAATCAACGTAGGAATGATCCCCGGCTACTTCTAGTGTTGGCGTTAGGAGTAGATATATGGTCAACCCAGTTACCACTGCCCTATGAGCTGGATTTTTGTATTCTGCAGACTTCCACGTTCCTCTGAGACCCTCGCCATTGGGGTCATAACAGTTTGCCAGGCCAATATTAAATGTTTAATGCATTGCAGAAGAGGGATTATAAGAAAGAAGATTCTGAGTTTTTTTTTTCTTCTTCCCCTTTACCTCAGAGTGGCTATGCTTGCTGCAGACATGAATGTCCAGACCTTGATTACAAGTGTGGACCAGCTGGCTACTCGTGTGCAGGGCATACAAGACTATGTTATCAGAAATCCTAGGTCAGAACCTAAAATACCGATTCCTGAACTGTTTTCCGGAGACAGGTTTAAGTTTAGGAATTTCGTGAATAATTGTAAATTGTTTTTGTCCCTGAGACCCTGTTCATCTGGAGATTCTGCTCAGCAAGTAAAAATTGTTATTTCGTTCTTACGGGGCGACCCTCAGGATTGGGCTTTTTCGCTGGCGTCAGGAGATCCGGCATTGGCTGATCTTGATGCGTTTTTTCTGGCGCTCGGTTTACTTTATGAGGAACCCAATCTTGAGATTCAGGCAGAAAAGGCCTTGCTGGCTATGTCTCAGGGGCAGGACGAGGCTGAAGTGTATTGCCAAAAATTTCGGAAATGGTCCGTGCTGACACATTGGAACGAGTGTGCACTGGCCGCTAATTTTAGAAACGGCCTTTCTGAAGCCATTAAGAATGTTATGGTGGGTTTTCCCATTCCCACAGGTCTGAATGATACTATGGCACTGGCTATTCAAATTGACCGGCGGTTGCGGGAGCGCAAAACCGCAAATTCCCTCATGGTGTTGTCTGAACAGACACCTAATTCGGTGCAATGTGATAGAAAAACCGCAAATTCCCTCATGGTGTTGTCTGAACAGACACCTGATTTAATGCAATGTGATAGAATCCTGACTAGAAATGAGCGGAAAATTCATAGACGCCGGAATGGCTTGTGCTACTACTGTGGTGATTCTACACATGTTATCTCAGCATGCTCTAAACGTATAGCTAAGGTTGTTAGTCCTGTCACCGTTGGTAATTTGCAACCTAAATTTATTCTGTCTGTAACTTTGATTTGCTCACTGTCATCTTATCCTGTCATGGCGTTTGTAGATTCAGGTGCTGCCCTGAGTCTCATGGATCTCTCATTTGCTAAGCACTGTGGTTTTACTCTTGAACCATTGGAAAATCCTATTCCTCTTAGGGGTATTGATGCTACACCATTGGCAGCAAATAAACCGCAGTATTGGACACAGGTTACCATGTGCATGACTCCTGAACACCGCGAGGTGATACGTTTCCTGGTTTTACATAAAATGCATGATTTGGTTGTTTTAGGGCTGCCATGGTTACAGACCCATAATCCAGTCCTGGACTGGAAGGCTATGTCAGTCTCAAGTTGGGGCTGTCGTGGTATTCATGGGGATTCCCTGCCTGTGTCTATTGCTTCTTCTACGCCTTCGGAAGTTCCGGAGTATTTGTCTGATTATCAGGATGTCTTCAGTGAGTCTGAGTCCAGTGCACTGCCTCCTCATAGGGACTGTGACTGTGCTATAGATTTGATCCCAGGCAGTAAATTTCCTAAGGGAAGACTGTTTAATCTGTCGGTACCTGAACATACCGCTATGCGTTCATATATCAAGGAGTCTCTGGAGAAAGGACATATTCGTCCATCTTCTTCCCCTCTTGGTGCGGGATTCTTTTTTGTGGCAAAAAAGGACGGATCTTTGAGACCTTGTATTGATTATCGGCTTTTAAATAAGATCACTGTCAAATTTCAGTATCCTTTACCGCTGTTGTCTGACTTGTTTGCCCGGATTAAGGGTGCCAAGTGGTTCACCAAGATAGACCTTCGTGGTGCGTACAACCTTGTGCGCATTAAGCAAGGTGATGAATGGAAAACTGCATTCAATACGCCCGAAGGTCATTTTGAGTACTTGGTGATGCCTTTTGGGCTCTCCAATGCGCCTTCAGTTTTTCAGTCCTTTATGCATGACATTTTCCGGAAGTATCTGGATAAATTTTTGATTGTTTATCTGGATGATATTTTGGTTTTTTCTGATAATTGGGATTCGCATGTGGAGCAGGTCAGGTTGGTCTTTAAAATTTTGCGTGAAAATTCTTTGTTTGTCAAGGGCTCAAAGTGTCTCTTTGGTGTACAGAAGGTTCCCTTTTTGGGGTTCATTTTTTCCCCTTCTGCTGTGGAGATGGACCCAGTCAAGGTCCGAGCTATTCTTGATTGGACTCAGCCCTCGTCAGTTAAGAGTCTTCAGAAGTTCTTGGGCTTCGCTAACTTCTACCGTCGTTTTATCGCTAATTTTTCTAGCATTGTGAAACCTTTGACGGATATGACCAAGAAGGGCTCCGATGTAGCTAACTGGGCTCCTGCTGCCGTGGAGGCTTTCCAGGAGTTGAAACGCCGGTTTACTTCGGCGCCTGTTTTGTGCCAGCCTGACGTCTCACTTCCCTTTCAGGTTGAGGTGGATGCTTCGGAGATTGGGGCAGGGGCCGTTTTGTCGCAGAGAGGCCCTGGTTGCTCTGTTATGAAACCTTGTGCCTTTTTCTCTAGGAAGTTTTCGCCTGCCGAGCGAAATTATGATGTGGGCAATCGGGAGTTGTTGGCCATGAAATGGGCATTTGAGGAGTGGCGTCATTGGCTCGAGGGTGCTAAGCATCGTGTGGTGGTCTTGACTGATCACAAAAATCTGATGTATCTCGAGTCTGCTAAATGCCTTAATCCGAGACAGGCCCGCTGGTCATTGTTTTTCTCCCGCTTTGATTTTGTTGTCTCGTATTTACCAGGTTCAAAGAATGTGAAGGCCGATGCTCTTTCTAGGAGCTTTGTGCCTGATGCTCCTGGAGTCGCTGATCCTGTTGGTATTCTTAAAGATGGAGTTATCTTGTCAGCTATTTCTCCGGATCTGCGACGTGTGTTGCAGAGATTTCAGGCTGATAGGCCTGAGTCTTGTCCACCTGACAGACTGTTTGTCCCGGATAAGTGGACCAGCAGAGTCATTTCCGAGGTTCATTCCTCGGTGTTGGCAGGTCACCCGGGAATTTTTGGCACCAGAGATCTGGTGGCCAGGTCCTTTTGGTGGCCTTCCTTGTCAAGGGATGTGCGGTCATTTGTGCAGTCCTGTGGGACTTGTGCTCGAGCTAAGCCTTGCTGTTCTCGTGCCAGCGGTTTGCTCTTGCCCTTGCCTGTCCCGAAGAGACCTTGGACACATATCTCCATGGATTTCATTTCTGATCTTCCGCTATCTCAGGGCATGTCCGTTATCTGGGTGATATGTGATCGCTTCTCCAAGATGGTCCATTTGGTTCCTTTGCCTAAGCTGCCTTCCTCTTCCGATCTGGTTCCTGTGTTTTTCCAGAACGTGGTTCGTTTGCACGGCATCCCTGAGAATATTGTGTCAGACAGAGGATCCCAGTTCGTTTCTAGGTTCTGGCGATCCTTTTGTAGTAGGATGGGCATTGATTTGTCGTTTTCGTCTGCTTTCCATCCTCAGACTAATGGACAGACGGAGCGAACCAATCAGACTTTGGAGGCTTATTTGAGGTGTTTTGTCTCTGCTGATCAGGACGATTGGGTGACATTCTTGCCGTTGGCTGAGTTTGCCCTTAATAATCGGGCTAGTTCCGCCACCTTGGTTTCGCCTTTTTTCTGCAACTCTGGTTTCCATCCTCGCTTTTCTTCGGGTCATGTGGAGCCTTCTGACTGTCCTGCGGTGGATTCTGTGGTGGATAGGTTGCAGCAGATCTGGAATCATGTGGTGGACAACTTGAAGTTGTCACAGGAGAAGGCTCAGCGCTTTGCCAACCGCCGCCGCGGTGTGGGTCCCCGACTACGCGTTGGGGATTTGGTATGGCTTTCTTCCCGCTTTGTTCCTATGAAGGTCTCCTCTCCCAAATTTAAACCTCGTTTTATTGGGCCTTACAAGATATTGGAAATCCTTAATCCTGTATCTTTTCGTCTGGATCTTCCTGTGTCGTTTGCTATTCACAATGTATTTCATAGGTCCTTGTTGCGGCGGTACATTGTGCCTGTAGTTCCTTCTGCTGAGCCTCCTGCTCCGGTGTTGGTTGAGGGCGAGTTGGAGTACGTGGTGGAGAAGATCTTGGATTCTCGCCTCTCCAGGCGGAGGCTTCAGTACCTGGTCAAGTGGAAGGGCTATGGTCAGGAGGATAATTCCTGGGTGGTCGCCTCTGATGTTCATGCGGCCGATTTAGTTCGTGCCTTTCATGCCGCTCATCCTGATCGCCCTGGTGGTCGTGGTGAGGGTTCGGTGACCCCTCACTAAGGGGGGGGTACTGTTGTGAATTTGCTTTTTGCTCCCTCTAGTGGTTACTAGTTTTTTTGACTCTGGTTTTTCTGTCATTCCTTTTATCCGCACCTGGGTCGTTAGTTAGGGGTGTTGCTATATAAGCTCCCTGGACCTTCAGTTCAATGCCTGGCAACGTAGTTATCAGAGCTAGTCTGCTGTGCTCTTGTCTACTGATCCTGGTTCCAGTTATATCAGCTAAGTCTGCCTTTTGCTTTTTGCTATTTGTTTTGGTTTGGTATTTTTGTCCAGCTTGTTCCAAATCTGTATCCTGACCTTTGCTGTAAGCTCTAGGGGGCTGGTGTTCTCCCCCCGGACCGTTAGACGGTTCGGGGGTTCTTGAATTTCCAGTGTGGATTTTGATAGGGTTTTTGTTGACCATATAAGTTACCTTTCTTTATTCTGCTATCAGTAAGCGGGCCTCTCTGTGCTAAACCTGGTTCATTTCTGTGTTTGTCATTTCCTCTTACCTCACCGTCATTATTTGTGGGGGGCTTCTATCCAGCTTTGGGGTCCCCTTCTCTGGAGGCAAGAAAGGTCTTTGTTTTCCTCTACTAGGGGTAGCTAGATTCTCCGGCTGACGCGTGTCATCTAGAATCAACGTAGGAATGATCCCCGGCTACTTCTAGTGTTGGCGTTAGGAGTAGATATATGGTCAACCCAGTTACCACTGCCCTATGAGCTGGATTTTTGTATTCTGCAGACTTCCACGTTCCTCTGAGACCCTCGCCATTGGGGTCATAACACAGCCCGCCTATAACTGACTGTCCTGCCGTAGGTTTGAAGTAAGGCCTGGAGCTCAATACTTCCTCGGCGTTCCGGCCACCGGCTACGCGCCTCAGTAGGATGTTGCCTCGTCTTACAGCACGACTCCTACTGGTGTTTCTCCTTGTTGCGTTGATCTCGTTTCTCACTCAGCACAATAAACCTCGCTTCTTGTCCTTTCTTGGGGTACCGCCGCAAGGAAGTGCAGGCGCGGTCCCTTTACGTTCTCTCTGGTTCGCTAGGTCTCTGCCAGGATCCCACTCCTGACAAGGACCCCCCTGAGTCTCTCCCCGCAACACCCTCTGCCACAGGATGTTGCCTGTTCGATTCCCAGTCAGCTTCTCTCTAACTTCCTGTCTAACCCCCAGTTTTACCAGACTGTGAGGAGTGGCCTAATACATAGCGCCCTTAGCTCCCCCTGGAGGCCAGACTGTGAAGTGCATTGGTGTCTGTGATACCTGGTCAGGTGAAGTCCTTCAGTGCCATCAGATGTACCATAGCCCCCCTTAGCGGCGGAGCATCAGTACTGCAACGACCAGGACTCTGGGGCGCTGCACAATTATCAAGACACCCTCAATAAAGGAGTGGTTCTGCAGGTGGGGACCACAGACCACATCTCAGCACCAATGCTTTCTGGCTAATGTTTTGGTCACTTTTGAATGTTGTTGTGCTACCAGGATGGCACATCAATGCGAGCTGTGGCAAGAAGGTTTGCTGTGTCTGTCAGCGTAGTGTCCAGAGGCTGGAGGCGCTACCAAGAGACAGGTCAGAACACGAGGAGACATAGAGGGGGCCGTAGGAGGGCAACAACCCAGCAGCAGGACCGCTACCGCAGCCATTGTGCAAGGAGGAACAGGAGGAGCACTGCCAGAGCCCTGCAAAATGACCTCCAGCAGGCCACAAATGTGCATGTGTCTGCACAAACGGTTAGAAACCGACTCCATAAGGATGGTCTGAGTGCCCGACTTCCACAGATGGGGGTTGCGCTCACAACCCAACACCATGCAGGACGCTTGGCATTTGCCACAGAACACCAGGATTGGCAAATTTGCAAATGGCGCCCTGTGCCCTTCACAGATGAAAGCAGGCTCACACTGAGCACATGTGACAGACGTGACAGAGTCTGGAGACGCCGTGGAGAGCGATCTGCTGCCTACAACATCCTTCAGCATGACCGGTTTAGCAGTGGGTCAGTAATGGTGTGGGGTGGCATTTCTCTGGAGGGCAGCACAGCCCTCCATGTGCTCGCCAGAGGTGGCCTGACTGCCATTAGGTACCGAGATGAGATCCTCAGACCCCTTGTGAGACCATATGCTGGTGCGGTTGGCCCTGGGTTTCTCCTAATGCAGGACAATGCCAGGCCTCATGTGGTGGAGTGTTTTAGCAGTTCCTGCAAGACAAAGGCATTGAAGCTATGGACTGGCCCGCCCGTTCCCCAGACCTGAATCCGATTGAGCACATCTGGGACATCATGTCTCGCACCATCCACCAACGTCACGTTGCACCACAAACTGTCCAGGAGTTGGTGGATGCTTTAGTCCAGGTCTGGGAGGAGATACCTCAGGAGACCATCCGCCGCCTCATCAGGAGCATGCCCAGGCACTGTAGGGTGATCATACAGGCACGTGGAGGCCACACACACTACTGAGCATCATTTCCTTGTCTTGAGGCACTTCCACTGAAGTTGGATTAGCCTGTAACTTCTTTTTCCACTTTGATTTTGAGGATCATTCCAACTTCAGACCTCCGTGGGATATTAGTTATGATTTACGTTGATCATTTTTAGGTTTCATTGTTCTCAACACATTCCACTATGTAATGAATAAAGATTTACAACTGGAACATTTCATTCAGTGATATCTAGGATGTGGGATTTTAGTGTTCCCTTTATTTTTTGAGCAGTGTATTTTTCAACCCCTCCTTTTAGTAAATTGTCTCTGTTTTTTGGAAGGTGAAAGTATGGTAATTTTTGGGCAAAGTTGTGAGCGACATATCTTTACTAATATCCCTACTGACTTTCCTTCCCCTTCTTTCCATTCACATCTAAAAGTTTAGCAAAGTATGGAATTTTCCATGTGTTATTCTCGTCAGGAGGAAGCTGTAAGGAGAGGTCCTTCACGCTTTCAAAAGGGTTAAAAGAATCACAATTGTTAAAAGAGCGGAAGGCGGATGATGAATCATGGAAATTATTATGTTACAGTATATGGTAACGAAAAAGAATCAGGAGAATCAGGGGAATTGCTGCAGAGCAGAGACTGGATGGAGGTGTACACTTTTTTGCCACACATTAAAAAAAAAAGTATTAAAATCACTCATATAGCCCTTAATTACTATGGTATGCCTCTTTATTCTTCATGAAAATCTTTTGAATCCTGTAGGCACACACTACAATTTTTTTTCTATCTGCGGTGCAGAGATATCCTGCCACATACTGCTAAATAGTCCACCAACTCTTATTAGAGCTTCCATAACCAGCCACTCTGCCTAGTAAGTTCCAGGGTTTCTCTGGTTTTTGCACTTCCACCACTATTCAAGGATCTCACATTCATGGCAGGGGCCCCTTGGTTGTGTCCATGGAGTAGCTGCCAGGTCAGGACCTGAGTGGCAGGGATGTAAGGAGATGGACATATTGTCCTGCTCCCCATTGATGACATCAGTGCTGTGTATAATGTGATGTGTAATCTGACTAATGTCCTGTGTCTTGCGTAGATATTGCGTCATGTAAATTGTAGCATGTTTGCCTATGTAATGTATGTAGTAATGTAAGCAATGTACAGGATGTGTGTCAAAAGGGTGTCACATCCCCTGGGAGATCTGGAGTTAGACGGTCACATTGGGTAATGAATCGCACTCCAGCTATATATTCTGGCTCTAGGCGTTTAATCCCTGCAGGTGAAAGATTTGTCTTCCTGTGCTATAGCTAAGTGGTTGGAGTGGAGTTGTTGTAGTGTTGTTCTATGGTTTGCTGTAGTATGTGTGCGTTTATCTCCTGGTCCCTGGTCCCAGTTAGCTTATTCCTCCCTGTCCCTATCCTCCTCCCTATTGTTGGTTTGTGCTTTTGTATGGCAGAGGTTTTCGGTTATCCCTGTTTTGTCTTTGTGTCTTGTTTAACTTACATTTCTGTCCCATGCCTCATGGAGTGGGTGAGGGAACAGATTAGGGTATAATGGGAGCACAGCAAAGTCGGAGACTCAGGCCTTTCTACCTTCAAGAGTACTCCCGGGACAGAGATAGTTAGAATCCCAGCTCCAGGGAAAGTTTGAAGCCCCCCTTCCTTACAGAAGACTGTCCTGGCGTGACAATGTGATAGTATAGGATAAGCATTATAAATTAATAGCCTTAGTGTATAGAGATGTTTTACGTTGTTAGTAGTATGAAGCTGTAGTCTGCCCAGCCACAGGTAGCTGTCAGAGACAGGGAGAGTTGTGATACATGTGACATGCAGAAGTAGTGCTGAGTGCGGTTGCTTCAAAAGCATCCAGCAACTAGAGGAGTTAACACAGTTGAAGGAGACAGGTAGTGGTTAGCAGAGCTTCAGAGGATTATGGGGAACTTGTTTACTATTCCTTGTGGCAGCAGCTGAAGGGATGAGTGGTCTGTGATCTGTCTCTCACAAAAGTTCAGACAAGTGAACCATAGGGACACAGGATTCCATTAAAGAGTGAAGCTGGGCTAACCCCTGTACTGCTAGTTGAGAAAGCCTATCAGGAGCAGGAAGATAAGGACTGGAATGGATAGTGTCACAGGGATCATCTCCCTCAGCAACCTCCCCTCCTCTATCTCACTGTGCTAGAAGGTATGCTGTGTACTACTGTGCCTTTGTAAAGAGTCTTGAACTGTGCTATCAAAAGAGACTGTTAGTTAATGTGCCTTTAAGAAGCAGCTGTACTGTTTATGATGCCTGTGCTTAAGAGACTTGAATTGTACTGAATGTGCTGTGATATTGAACTACACTGTTCATCTGCTCATGAAGACTCTATCAACTCTATCAATTGTATCTGTGTGAGCAAGTGGATCCATCTTGTGCCTGAGGAAGCTGCAGTGCATGGTCACTCTGAGTAACGGTTCCCCCAGAGTTCCAAAGAATTCAGCAGACCTGTCCTGCCCCTATCTGAACCTAGCGGCGTGCACGTAGCATACAGTTAATGTTTTTGAATAACCCAAAGCGGGAGGGGGTAGATTACTTCCTGAATAGAGTTAAGGCCCCGTCACACATAGCGATGCTGCAGCGATACAGACAATGATGCCGATCGCTGCAGCGTCGCTGTTTAGTCGCTGTGTGGTCGCTGGAGAGCTGTCACACAGACCGCTCTCCAGCGACCAACGATGCCGAAGTCCCCGGGTAACCATCGGGTTGCTAAGTGCAGGGCCGCGCTTAGTAACCCGATGTTTACCCTGGTTACCAGTGTAAAATGTAAAATAACAAACACTACATACTTACATTCCGCTGTCTGTCCCCCAGCGTCCGCTTCCTGCACTGGCAGTCAGTCAGTGCGGGAAGCAGACGGCAAGGGACCTGACGGACACCGGAATGTGAGTATGTAGTGTTTTTTTTTTTTTTACATTTACGATGGTAACCAGGGTAAACATCGGGTTACTAAGCGCGGCCCTGCGCTTAGTAACCCGATGTTTACCCTGGTTACCAGTGAAGACATCGCTGGATCGGTGTCACACACACCGATTCAGCGATGTCAGCGGGACCTCAACGACCAAAAAAAGGTCCAGGCCATTCCGACACGACCAGCGATCTCGCAGCAGGGGCCTGATCGCCGGTACGTGTCACACATAGCGAGATCGCTACTGAGGTCGCTGCTGCGTCACAAAACTAGTGACTCAGCAGCGATCTCGCTAGCGATCTCGCTATGTGAGACGGGGCCTTTAGTGTGAAGTTGAGGAACAACCAGTGTGCAGTCCCAAGGGGGCAGAACCATTATTCAAAAGAATACTGTCAGAAAAGGAAGAGTAACTAGCAGATACACAAGTTCGTGCTGTGCAGAGATGAAGTAGCAGAGAGGTGGTGCGGAGATCCGGCCACCAAGCACCAAGGAAGACATAATGCGGGGAACAGAGTGGACCATCACTACAATCTAAGGGTGCACTATAAAGTCAGGCTGTGACCTCAAGACCAGCACCATACTGGAAGTTTTCATGACAACAGGGAATATTGTGAGGAAGTCACAAGGGCCGGATCTGAGTCTTCATTAGACAATAAATAAGGAATTACCTAACATACTCCTCTATAAGACATCAAAAATTATATTGACCCATCATTGGTGGCTTCTGGCAGCCAAGCAACATTACCAGAGACTAAACTCAGTTATATATATATATATATATATATATATATATATATATATATATATATATATATATATATATATATATATATATATATATATATATATATATATATATATATATATATAAACATAATATAGGGTAAGAGGCATCACTTACTGGGCTGCTTGCCGCAGTTTTGGTTAGCAGCTTTCTCTGTACACTGTTGGCAAACTTCCAATCAGTGGTGGAGTTGGAGCTATGCAGATTAGCCTGACTGGTCTCCAAATGACACCTAGTCCTGCAGTGATAATATCCTGCTGATAAAACACTGATTGTATTTAAAGGGAATTTGTCACCCCATTTTAGGCCTAAACAGTCGTCACGGTGCATCGTTCTAAATGGTTTTGCATGGCAACATCCTTTTTATTTGCAAGACCACCAAACGATTGCATTTACACAGCAATCACATGTATAATTGAACATTAAGCGTTAAAAACTAGTCGTCCGTGAGTCTTTACAATTTTAAGACCACAGAAATTAGTCCAAATTGTCAAATCTTATGTCTTATTAATGCACATAAAGCCGCTCAATGTCAAATATCAGGTTACATTTGCTTTGAACCATGTAAAAGGCGAGCAAGAACACACAGGAGGCACAATGAAGCGTTATCTGAGGATCTATCACTCCAGGGCTGGTTACAGACAAAGGCTGAAGCATTAGACCTACAGCACATACAGATAGCTCAGGAGGCGGGCGGGGAGGGATTTATTGTCTCAATTACGTTTCTATGACAAACATATTACTTCAGAATTTTTGTTGATTTTTCTTTTCATTTTCCATATCCCTATTTATGTTAATAAACCGCTCTGTGACACGTCTTGCTTTTAAGGCTAAGCGCACAAGTTTCAGAATTGCCGCGGAAATTTCCGCGGCAATTCTGCAGCTCCTGCCGCGGGTATATCGCATGCGGAATTGGCATGCATATTCCAGCAGAAAACTAGCGTTTTGCAAGCATAATTAGCTTGCAGAATGCTAGCGTTTTCCAAGCGATCTGTAGCATCGCTTGGAAAACTGATTGACAGGTTGGTCACACTTGTCAAACATAGTGTTTGACAAGTGTGACCAACTTTTTACTATAGATGCAGCCTATGTCGCATCAATAGTAAAAGATAGAATGCTAAAAATAATTAAAAAAAATAAAAAAAAATGGTTATCCTCACCTTCCGCAAACAGCCGATATCCTCAGCGGCTTCCATTCCTATAGATGGTGTGTGCAGGACCTTCGATGACGTCGCGGTCACGTGATCGCGACGTCATCGCAGTCATGTGGCCGCGACGTCATCGCAGGTCCTTCACACACACCATCTATAGGAACGGAAGCGGCCGCGTGCACCGCTGAGAGGCGGGAGGACTCCGGGGGCCATCGAAGGTGAGTATATCATGATTTTTTATTTTAATTATTTTTTTTTTTTTAACAATTATATGGTGCCCAGTCCGTGGAGGAAAGTCTCCTCTCCTCCACCCTGAGTACCAACCGCACATGATCTGCTTACTTCCCGCATGGTGGGCATAGCCCCCTGCGGGAAGTAAGCAGATCAATGCATTCCTAGGTGTGCGGAATCCCCGCGATTCCGCAAATTTAATGAACATGCTGCATATTTTTCCGGAATGCGATTCCGCTCAGGAAAAAAATGCAGCATGTGCACAAAAAATGCGGATTGCATTCTATTAAATAGGATGCTTAATGTGAGCCTTTTTTTTCCCGGTTTTATAGCGTTTTTATAGCGAAAAAACGTGAAAAAAAAGCGAAAAATCTGCTACGTGTGCACATAGCCTAAGACTTCACTTTTCAGCAAGCTCATTATCGTTACAAGCAAGGTTATAAGAACAGCTCACATCTACAGTACACATGTAACAGTAGGTAATACAGGATCCACCATTCACAATAGATGACGTCACAGCTCACCCCCTCCCCCCTCCTGTACAATGACTGATAACACCTCTATATACAGTAGATAACACAGGAACCACCATTCACAATAGGTGATGTCACAGCTCACCTCCTCCTCCTGTACAATGACTGATATCACCTCTATATACAGTAGATGTCACAGCTCACCTCCTCCTCCTGTATAATGACTGATAACTACTTCAATATAAAGTAGATAACACTGGATCCACCATTCACAATAGGTGATGTCACAGCTCACCTCCTTCTCCTCCTGTACAATGACTGATAACACCTCTATATACAGTAGATAACACAGGATCCACCATTCACAATAGATGATGTCACAGCTCACCTCCTCCTGTACAATGACTGATAACACCTCTATATACAGTAGATAACACAGGATCCACCATTCACAATAGGTGATGTAACAGCTCACCTCCTCCTCATCCTGTATAATCACTGATAACACCTCTATATACAGTAGATAACACAGGATCCACCATTCACAATAGATGATGTCACAGCTCACCTCCTCCTGTATAATGACTGACAACACCTCTATATACAGTAGATAACACAGGATCCACTATTCACAATAGATGATGTCACAGCTCACCTCCTCCTCCTGTACAATGACTGATATCACCTCTATATACAGTAGATAACACAGGATCCACTATTCACAATAGATGATGTCACAGCTCACCTCCTCCTCCTGTACAATGACTGATATCACCTCTATATACAGTAGATAACACAGGATCCACCATTCACAATAGGTGATGTCACATCTCACCTATTCCCTCTTACTGCACAAAGACCTAAGTGAAGACATATTTGTTTTGTATCCCACATAGTAGTACCGACTCACACACAGTAATAGTGATCTTCTTAGTGCCCCCAAATAATAATAGTGGAGGAGGAGCGCTTCTTTAACCGCATCAACCAACCGTAAAGGACACAAGCGGTAAATGAGAGCGGCAATAAAACGGTGATGGATCTTGGGATCAGTAAACAGCTGGTAATTGTAGCTGTAGGAGTGAGTGGGGTCTCTCGGCTTTAAAGTTTTTGCCAACTTTTTGCTTTTCTAATACATTGCACTTACTGGATTTGTTACATTGTCTAAGCAGATTATTCTCAAACACAATAAATAAAATCATCGTCTGTCTTATTTTTGGCCAAAAAAAATTCATCCGTCTCTTCACATAGATGTGATTCTCTGATAAAAGGTCTCAGAAGACAACAGATGCCAGAGTTACCGTCTTCTCCTAGTCCAGAAATGCCAACGAATGGAACGCGGCTCCAAATAGCATTCAGCCTGACTGACCTCGGCATCTAAAAAATAAAAATAAAAGAACCCACCACAAGCGGTAAAGTGGATCTGATACTTGTGAAAAAGAACTCTGCTCCTACTAATAGTTCCTGTATAAAGTGAGAATGAAAGAAAGGGAATTTGGTGTTTGTTTTTTTACAGTAAATGCCTTTTTTTTTTAATGTATTTTTTATGTTTTTATATTTTTTACATCACTGTAGAAAAAAAATTCTTCCGTTTTTACACTGGCCGCTAGACTAGGTTATCCAACATTCTGTTGTTCACATGGACTTTAGCAGCAACGGACTGATACAGATCCTATTTGTTTAAGGGTACCTTCACACTGGTCGATTCTGCTACGATTACGACGCATTTGCGTCATATTCGACATCGCAGTACGAGCTCGTAGCCAGCGGTCACACTCTACGATGTTAACGCTTTTTCTGACGTAGTTGCGATGTGAACGTCACGCGTCGCAATCGTACGCTACCCTTCACACCGCCATAGTCCTACGACTCCGAGCGTGACGTATTACCAGCATGGGCGTGCTAAAACGTCACGCCCAATCAGGAGACAGGTATGCGGAAGCCCAACCCACGTAGTCGCATTACGAGCTCGTATGACCGCCGTCACATACTACGATTTCGACCGCCACAGCGAGACATTTACGACGAAAGAAAGTTCTGCTCTTTCTTTCACATCGTACGATGCTGGGCTGCGTCGCAAATCGTAACGCCATGTCACACTTTGCAACCTCGGAACGAGGACGGATAAACGTCACAAATCGAACGCTCGTTCAGACTTTGATTGCACAGTGTGAAGGGGCCCTTATATAGAATCATTATCTGCAATTGTGAACAGAGGAGGAGGAGGTGAGCTGTGACCATCACCTATTGTGAATGGTGGATCCTGTGTTATCTACTGTATATAGAGGTGTTATCAGTCATTGTACAGGAGGAGGATGTGAGCTGTGACATCACCTATTGTGAATGGTGGATCCTGTGTTACCTTCTGTATATAGAGGTGTTATCAGTCATTGTACAAGAGGAGGAGGTGAGCTGTGACATCACCTATTGTGAATGGTGGATCCAGTGTTATCTACTGTATATAGAGGTGTTATCAGTCATTGTACAGGAGGAGGTGAGCTGTGACATCACCTATTGTAAATGGTGGATCCTGTGTTATCTGCTGTATATAGAGGTGTTATCAGTCATTGTACAGGAGGAGGAGGTGAGCTGTGACATCACCTATTGTGAATGGTGGATCCAGTGTTATCTACTGTATATAGAGGTGTTATCAGTCATTGTACAGGAGGAGGTGAGCTGTGACATCACCTATTGTAAATGGTGGATCCTGTGTTATCTGCTGTATATAGAGGTGTTATCAGTCATTGTACAGGAGGTGGAGGTGAGCTGTGACATCACCTATTGTGAATGGTGGATCCTGTGTTATCTACTGTATATATAGGTGTTATCAGTCATTGTACAGGAGGAGGTGAGCTGTGACATCACCTATTGTGAATGGTGGATCCTGTGTTATCTGCTGTATATAGAGGTGTTATCAGTCATTGTACAGGAGGAGGAGGAGAGCTGTGACATCACCTATTGTGAATGGTGGATCCTGTGTTATCTACTGTATATAGAGGTGTTATCAGTCATTGTACAGGAGGAGGAGTTGAGCTGTGACATCACCTATTGTGAATGGTGGATCCAGTGTTATCTACTGTATATAGAGATGTTATCAGTCATTGTACAGGAGGAGGAGGTGGTGAGCTGTGATATCACCTATTTTAAATGATGGATCCTGTGTTATCTGCTGTATATAGAGGTGTTCTCATTCATTGTACAGGAGGAGGAGGTGAGCTGTGACATCACCTGTTGTAAATAGTGGATCCTGTGTTATCTGCTGTATATAGAGGTGTTATCAGTCATTGTACAGGAGGAGGAGGAGAGCTGTGACATCACCTATTGTGAATGGTGGATCCAGTGTTATCTACTGTATATAGAGGCGTTATCAGTCATTGTATAGGAGGAGGAGGTGAGCTGTGACATCCCCTATTATGAATGGTGGATCCTGTGTTATCTAGTGTATATAGTGGTGTTATTGTAATCCTGTCTGTGATGATAATGAGACTGCTGTAATGCATTTTGTGCAGAACAGTAAATATTAGTGTAGTATAAGGCCTAGTGGCCAGTTTGAAAACTGCAAGACTTCAGATTTTTTTAAATAAAGTTAGTAATGTGTAAAATTATTAAAAAAAAATATTTTGATAAGTAAAAATAACATTTAAACATAAATCTGATTTTAACAATTGGTCTTTTTTGATGACAGTTCCTTTGATCATAAATCTATGAGCACTCTCTGTCACCAACACATAAAGAGTGGAAACCACCTTAGGACCAGTTGTATGCTCCACGATGCCCTCTGTGGGTTCCCAGATTCTTTTATTCTCAGAGAGATAGGTCGCTGGCAGACTTCTCTGACAGCAGCTTTCTTTTAGATATCACAGAAACTTTTGGATGAGCGAGTTGCTCCTGTATATCGAGGAGCCAGGAGAGATGACCAAATGATCAGCCAAACTATTGTTCGGCCGACAGCTATCTATGGTGTATGGTGCCCGCTGCTTACGGCTCCATACATACAGTATTAGGTTACCGCCAGAAGAGTTTGGCAGCAGCTTTCTTGTAGAAAGCTCAAGAGCGCTCAACAAAGCGAGCTTTCCTGTATATGGAGGAGTAAGGAGAGATAGCTGTCAACCAAACAATCAGCCAATCCATCATTTGTCCAACAGTTATCTATTGTGTATGGTGCCCGCTATTTAAGGCCCCATACACTTTAGGACGCCATCAGAGGAGTCTGGTAGTGGCTTTCTTGTAGAGCGCACATGAGCTCTCGGTAGAGCGAGCTTTCTTGTGTATGGAGGAGCCAGAAGAGATAGCTGTCAACCAATCAATCGTTCAGCCGACAGCTGTTCTGTATAGTGCCTTCTAATTATGGATCCAAACACATTAGGTCACCGCCAGTGGAGTTTGGCAAGAGCTTTCTTGTAGAAAAAGGAGGAGCTCTTGGCAGAGTGAGCTATCCTGTATATGGAGGAGCCGGGAGGGATAGATGTCAACCAAACGATCAGCCAATCCATCACTCGTCCGACAGCTATTGTGTATGGCGCCCCCTACTTACAGCTCCATATGCATTAGGTCACCGACAGAGGAGTTTGGCAGCAGCTTTCTTGTAGAGAGCACAGGAGCTCTCGGTAGAGACAGCCTTCCTGTATATGGAGGAGCCAGGAGAGAGAGATGTCAACCAAACGATCAGTCAATCCATCATTCGTCGGCCAGCTATTTATTGTGTATGGTGCCCCCTACTTACAGCTCCATATGCATTAGGTCACCGCCAGAGGAGTCTGGCAGCGGCTTTCTAGTGGAGAGCACAGGAGCTCTCGGCAGAAAACTGTATGAGGGTCTTTATGGGCTAAAGTTAATCATAGTGATCAGGAGGACAACTCCGCTTCTCCAGTAATTTTCTGGTGACTAGCTGCACGGCTGTACGTATGTATAATATTACTACAAGCCATACATATGACCTGCACACAACAACAGAGCCTTTGTTACATATGGGGGAAATCTGATGGGTTAAACAAAGGGTCCCAGAAGGACTCCTGTCTTCCTTTAAGTCATGGTACACATTGCTTCATTTCACCCTTTCATCTGTAACAATGACCTAGATCCTGGATCCTAAGAACAAACACATTCACTGCATGTAATGAGACAAGAAGGAGTCACCCAGGGAGATAACAGAGAGCAAAGGTGAAGGCTCCTGGTAATCTTCCTTCACAAGGAGGCATATCATATTTAGTCCCAGGGCCAGGCAACTTCTCATCTGCACCCTATATTCCCACTGCACAATGGAAGCCAAAGGGCGGTGCCCACATTAAAGGGTGGTCTACAAAACTAATCTTCATATCCCCTAGTAAGGAACATTGAGGTCTCCTAGTCTAAACCCTCATATATTAGCCCCCGGGGGAGAGGTTTAGAAAGAGAGCGCCTATTCTAACAAGTAGGAATTGCCCAAAGCTGACAAGTCCTTAAAAGGGTTTAACTGAGACTTAAAGAAAACTTTTTAAAAAGTAAGTGTTTTTTAAAAAAAAAATAATAAATAAATTATTATTATTTATTTATATAGCACCATTGATTCCATGGTGCTGTACATGAGAAGGGGGTTACATCAAAATACAAATATCACTTACAGTAAGCAAACTAACAATTATAGACCGATACAGAGGGGCGAGGACCCTGCCCTTGCGGGCTTACATTCTATAGGATTATGGGGAAGGAGACAATAGGTTGAGGGTTGCAGCAGCTCCGGTGTTGGTGAGGCGGTAGCTTCGGTAGTGGTGAGGAGGCAGCGATCAGGATATGGCTGATGGACACTCCGGGATTCTGGACAGTAGAGAGGCGACGTCTGGGCCAGAAAGGTAGATCTGAGTGTCATCAGCATAAAAGTGGTACTGGAACCATGGGACTTTATGAGTTGTCCCAGGACAAGTGTGTAGATTGAGAAGAGTAGGGGTCCTAGAACAGAGCCTTGGTGGACACCAACAGAGAGAGAGGGTGGGATAAGGAGGTAGTGTGGGAGTGGAAGATGCTGAATGTGCGGTTGGAAAGGTATGAGGAGATCCAGGATAGGATGAGGTCTTTGATGCCAAAGGAGGAGAGGATCTGTAGTAGGAGGCAGTGGTCAACTATGTCAAAAGCAGAGGACAGGTCTAGAAGGAGGAGTACAGAGTATTGTCCATTAGCTTTGGCGGTAAGTAGGTCGTTAGTGATTTTGGTCAGGGCTGTCTCAGTTGATTGATGGGGGCGGAAACCAGATTGTAGATTGTTAAAAAGCAAGTTAGATGAGAGGTGGGAGGAAAGTTCACAGTGGACCTGCTGCTCCAGGAGTTTGGAAGCGAATGGGAGCAGCGATATTGGGCGATAGCTGGACATAGCAGTTGGATCGAGGGTTGGCTTTTTTTTAAGGATAGGCGTGATTGTGGCATGTTTCAAAGCAGAAGGGAAGGTGTCAGAAGTTAGTGACAGGTTGAAGAAGTGGGTTAGGGATGGGATAAGTGTGGTGGTGAGGTTGGGGAGGAGGTGGGATGTGATGGGGTCGAGCGAACAGGTGGTGAGGTACGATTTGGAGAGGAGACAATTAAGCCCCCCTTCAGTGATCTTGGAGAGGGAGGTTATGGGGTTTGGGCATTGGTCTGGTATACAAAGGGGTTGTGGTGGTTGAACAATGAAGATTTGCCTTGTTTGGTCGATCTTATTTTTAGCTGTATTGTTGAATTCTGTGCAAGCCGTGGTGTGGCCTCCCTGTTTCTGAGCTAGAGACTATATATAAGGCTTCCCCAGTCTAGTGTTTCACTGGTTGGGCCGAGTCCTTTTGTCTGCCCTTATTCACACTGAGGTCAACATTGACACATGGTAAGGTTTTAATATTAGACAGTGTAGGACTGTCCCTATCAGAGTTACCTTGACGAGGTGGGATGGCTTTTGTGCTATTTTTGATCAAAAAACGGTATTACTAAAAACTCTGTTATTTAAATGCACTTTTGCTTTTTTACTTAGTTACATCAGGGTTTTTACTTACTTTTTTCTCTTGTAGGTTTTAATGTTTTGTGGCCAATGTGAACATGCGTTTAACCTCTGCATGTGTACCAACTCAAGTTAAGCTCAATCTTTGTGGTTTTTTTCAACCCTTATGTTAGTAAATATTCATTATTCACCTGTCAAATCTTCTCCCCAATCCAGTGCCAATGCGTCAGTGGTTCCCATGTTTTTTGTCCTGGTGTGATGACAAGCTGTACATCCACGTGACTGCTGCAGCCAATCACTTGCCTCAGTGCACCCATACTGTTCATTCTAGCATCACTGATGATGCCAGTGATTGACAGCAGACATCACACATCATCACTTCGGGGAGATCGGCACTGACCACAGACCATTAAAGCTAAAGCACCACAAGATTCAGGTGAGTAAAATCACTTGGACATTTCCTTTAACAATAAGGACTAAAACTGAGCAAAAAAGATTTGCACTACCCCGGTGCAACATCCAGTTCTGTGACAGCCAGACCAGGACGGTCTTCACCTCTGGAGCCGGTGTAACGGGCCATAGTATACCCCGAGGCCAGACTATACCCAGGGTCAAAGTGGCCTAGGCTTGATTACACCCCGGGTATAGGCCGTTTCATACCCCATCATGCCAGATTATACATCCCCTTTGAAATCAGCAGCGTTAAGTGATAACCACAAGAATTACTTAATTTTTCAACATCTTAGAGGTGGATCAAGTTTGTGCAAGTCATCTTTTATCTTGGTGGAATTCTAACTTCTGAGTCATTACAAGAAACATGATATATCTCTGATGTTAGACTTCCCAGTCACATTGTACCGTAAGATCAATCTTCATCATGTGATTAACAACACAAATACCTTCCCGCTACGGGTAAGTCAGTTTTATGTTACTAAAAAATGGCATCCAAAACCTATCATCTTATTTACAATGGCTCATAATATAGAGGAGGGGTATAGTTAGGCCTAGACTATTTTACACCCCGGGTATAGTTTGGCCTAGGACAGTTTATCCCCCGGGGGAGGGGTATATTGTAGCCTGGAGGGGTATAGTTTGGCCTAGGACAGGTTATCCCCCGGGGGAGGGGTATATTGTAGCCTGGAGGGGTATAGTTTGGCCACAGACAGTTTATCCCCCGGGGAGGGGTATATTGTAGCCTGGAGGGGTATAGTTTGGCCTAGGACAGGTTATCCCCCGGGGGAGGGGTATAGTTTGGCCTAGGACAGTTTATCCCCCGGGGAAGGGGTATATTGTAGCCTGGAGGTGTATAGTTTGGCCTAGGACAGTTTATCCCCAGGGGAGGGGTATATTGTAGCCTGGAGGGGTATAGTTTGGCCTAGGACAGGTTATCCCCCGGGGGAGGGGTATATTGTAGCCTGGAGGGGTATAGTTTGGCCACGGACAGTTTATCCCCCGGGGGAGGGGTATATTGTAGCCTGGAGGGGTATAATTTGGCCTAGGACAGTTTATCCCCCGGGGAAGGGGTATATTGTAGCCTGGAGGGGTATAGTTTGGCCTAGGACAGATTATCCCCCGGGGAATATATAAAAACGCAATGAAAAAAATGTGTGTAACCTAATTTACTTAATAGGTGCAGAAATAACACAGAAAATATGCAACATCGAATAGTCATCCTGGGACGTAGCCTCAGGGTCCTACCTTCTGCACCATTATTTCAGTTACTTAGTATTACTAAAATCATTGCAGCGTTAGGCAAGGTGCAGACCAGCATATTTTTAATCTGGGAAAATCGGATCAATTACGCTAATCACACACTGATCAGATTGATCAGTGTGTGATCTGATTCTCTCAGATGACGAGAAGATAAAAAATGTCTCCATGTTCCCCAGTCAGTCTGTGAAAATCAGACTGCGCTCGTATGTCATCCGAGTGCAGTCCAATGGTTTACACGCACTCATTGCCTTACATGGCCAAGCACGATCAGAATATCGGATCAAACTCTGACATGCAGCGATTTTGTTTTCCTTGGACCGACTCTGTCCAAGGAAAAAAATTGGCACCACAGACTAACATTGGGTCAAGTTGGATCCAGCAAAACAATGGATAGCACTCATCCGATTATTACAGCTGCCTGCCCGAGCCCTTAGGCTGTGTTCACATTACAAGTTCACATTAAGACTCTGTTAAATGGGTTGTCCACTAATATTAGGACAACCAGTTCTTGAACTAAATCTTTGGCCCCGATAAAATAAAAAAGCTTATACTCATCTCTGCGGTATCAGCCCTCGCTCTCTCTGGTGCTGTTGTTGTGACATGTGGCCCCGCAGCCCAATCAATCAGCGCTGGGGTCATTGTCCCCTCCTATGAAGAAGATGTCAGAGATCAGGTGCAGCCCGGACTTCCTCTTCCTGTTCAATACGTATGTAGGTGGAGACAGTGACGACGGCACTTATTGGGCCCCGGTGTCACTTGTCACAACCACACGAGAGCCCCGGGGAGAGTGAGTACCGAAACCACGGTAATGGTGCCAACACGGGAGGGGAGTATAGATTTTTTATTTTATCAGGGTGAAAAATTTAGTTCAAGAAGTGGTTGTCCAAGCAGTAGACAACCCTTTTAAGACCCTCTGTCTATAGAAGTGTAGAGTACCCACGCCCCCCGAAGAAGCCAAAGGTGCGAAACGCGCGTTGGGGTCTTTCATCCCACATCTAGGAGCAGGTTGGTCTAGCTTATCATAACGGTTCCCTTCTACCATTTAGTTTCTTTCCTCGTATAGTGGGTCTAAATACTGTCTGCTGTGGTCTCCTCTAAGTTCATTACCTTGTATGTGATATCACCATCACAAATTCTTTATTATATACTCTGCACTTTGCCATTCGGCAGCGCATATATATTTCAAAGAGGATTACCACAGCAGTAGGACTTTCTCTCTCTCTCTCTCTCTCTCTCTCTCTCTCTCTCTCTCTCTCTCTCTATATATTTGGTAATTATACCTTGTGCATATGTTTATTACAGTTGCTAATGCGGTACCTACTTAGGTTTATTTAGTGCACTACTGGCACTTGAATATGGTATTCATTTTACCCATTGCACTATTGGCACTTTATATACTTTTGTTATATTTATTTGCATCAGTGGATATTGAAGGATCCGGTTGGCTATATTTTATCATCTAATTATATGCATTTTCTACCATGTACTTATACACCCTTGATTAGTACTGTTTTGTGACTATATCTATACATGAGATTATAAGGTGTATTTAGCAAGTTGCAATCCTGTTACCTTCTTGTTTCCTGCATGTGGTACTAGGTCGTCGTCCCTCTCTTTCTTTTTGCGTCATTAATATCTAGTTATTATTATTGTCTTGTAACTATTAATTATTTTAGAGTATCTCAATAAAATGTATATTTTTTACATTTTATTAGCTCTGGTGTCCATTCTTCTTTTGGGTTTTCTGTGGTTTTCGTATGGCTGAGCTCATACAGTAATTGCCCCATCTTTCGGTTTATCAAGAGAAATAAGAGTTTGTTTTTTTTACCTTGAAAAAGGCACCAAAACGAGATGGTGTGAATAAAAACCTTAATTCTATACCATCGAGGATTCTTCATTCGCTGCGCCGTGATATCCAGTAAAGTGAATCATTATAGTAAATGGCTCTGTTGGGGGTTCCGTCCATTTCCTAATTTTTGGGGCCTCAGCCAGAAGTCCCTGACGGAGTCTCGAGTGTTGGGGTAAAACGTGATGTAAAATCAGCCTTACGCAAAAAAAGACAGGGTTCACACACATATAAGCGCCAATACGCAGGCCAGCCAATGCATGCACGCAAGTTCAGAATCAGACCAGAGATATCATTTTACTACAGCAGTTTAGAAAGTGAAAGGAGTCATGCCATTCGTTACGATGATCTGCACCACCCTTCGCCTTATCAAAAATATCTGCAAATGTCATTTAAGCCACATGTCGGAGTGGTGGAGAGGCTAAAATGGGTGCAAGGACTTCAGCCCCTCCCAGGCCTTGGCGCGCAACTAGGCCTCGAAGAGAAGAAGTTAGAATAAAGTTTTCAGATGTTTCTGCAGAACCGAAAAAATAAGGAACCACCGATCTTAAGAAATCTCAAGACTGAAACCTGACGTAGAGGAAGCAAAGTTTCCTTCTCTTTAATGATAGCTTTTATTATGTGACCAAGTCTAAAGACCCCCATACATAGTAGATAAAAGTTAGACAAACCTGACAATTGCACAGGATCGGACGACCATCTGATGTGTATGGGGTCCTCTTGATTAGTCATCTATTGGGGTAAAGATGGAATTTCAATGCTCGATGCTTTTGTGTCCTCGGAAAATAAGCAGCGGCCAGAAGTGTCTGGCAGCAGCTTTCTCCTCTCATCTCGTTGGGAGATGCATCAAAGCTTGGCCGAGGGGACCGCTCATGTGTATGGGGGCAGTAGAGAGAGATCGCTGTCTGCCAAATGAACGATTGGCCACCAGATATCTCATGTGTATGGCCAGCGTAAGGGCACCACTAAATACTGTGATAGTATATTACCACTGGGAGTAACTCCCAAAGCTTTTTTAGCAGTTCCCTTATAGACTAGAGGGACCTTTACACTGATGATTGGCGTGAACATGTCCTCCTCATTTCACAGTAATAGTGGATCATCATGTTACAGCAGAACTTTTATCGGCTGACTTTCTTATCTTCTAAGTCCTATATTGACTCCCAAGTGCTAAAAGAGAACAGGTTTTGACGACCTTTGTGTCTTCCTTGTGGACACTTTCTGGCTGGTATTTTGGTCTGCACAAAACTATCGTCATTCTCGGCAGCACAATGGCAGCCTATGTGCACTGAGCGATCTAGTAGAGATCATTCAGTGAGCATCACAAGATGCGTGAGCCTATGTAAACAGGCTAGTATTCGACTGCCGATCAGCAACAAGTAACTGATTGGTGGTCGTTTAGTGCCGTTGGTTAGCTAGTGGAAAGATCAGGTACATAGTTTAATGAAACTCCAAAGAGACCATTTTATGGTCATTTATGAGCTAAGAGGCTCGGAGAAACATCTAGTAATTTTTGCAAATCTGGAAAGTAAAAAATAAATTCTTAAATACTTTCACAGTTCAAAATCCCCAAAAAAGGACTGCATTCCTGAAGACAGTGTGACTACAGCAAAGACCAAGCCAGAGCTTGTTTATCTCCAGCTTCATCAGCGATTACTCACCAAGGCCCAGCCAGAAAGTGTCCACAAGGAAGACACAAAGGTCGCCAAAACCTGTTCTTTTCTAGCACTTGGGAATCAATATAATAAGACTCAGAAGATAAGAAAGTCAGCCGATAAAAGTTCTCCTGTAACATGATAATATTTAAGGCCTCAATACACATTAGACTAGTTTTGGCCGAATCCACCGATAACGACTACTTGGCCGACAGTCTAATGTGTATAGGGGCACTGGACAACTTATTGTTGGGAGAGTTACCGATTGGACATATCTGATTTTAGACTGCTGATTGCTTTGTTCTCCTGGAGATATGCCACTGGCAGACAGGTCAATAATTGGCTGTCAATCAAACGAGTGCTCCTGTGTATGGGAGAGCTGGCTGCCAACCAAACGAGCGGTCCGGTGTATGGGAGAGTTGGCTGCTAACCAAACGAGCGCTCCGGTGTATGGGAGAGTTAGCTGCCAACCAAACGAACGCTCCTGTGCATGGGAGAGTTACCTGTCAACCAAAAGAGCGCTCCTGTGTATGGGAAAGTTGGCTGCTAACCAAACGAGTGATCCGGTGTATGGGAGAGTTGGCGGTCAACAAACAAGCGCTCCTGTGTATGGGAGAGTTGGCTGTCAACAAACAAGCGCTCCTGTGTATGGGAGAGTTGGCTGTCAACAAACAAGCGCTCCTGTGTATAGGAGAGTTAGCTGCCAACCAAACGAGCGCTCCTGTGTATGGGAGAGTTGGCTGCAAACCTAACGAGTGCTCCGGTGTATGGGAGAGATGGCTGCACACCAAACGAGCGCTCCGGTGTATGGGAGAGTTGGCTGCAAACCAAACGAGCGCTCCTGTGTATGGGAGAGTTGGCTGCAAACCAAACAAGTGCTCCTGTGTATGGGAGAGTTAGCTGCAAGCCAAAGAAGTGCTCCTGTGTATGGGAAAGTTGGCTGCTAACCAAATGAGCGCTCCTGTGTATGTGAGAGTTGGCTGTCAACCAAACGAGCACTCCTGTGTATGGGAGAGTTAGCTGTCAAATGAACAAGCGCTACCGAGCATGGGAGAGTTGGTTGTCAACCGAACGAGCGCTAGTGTGTATGGAAGAGACGGCCGATATAGCTGGCAGCCGAGCGATTAGCCAAACTATAGTTCGGCCAACAGCTATATAACATGAATGGCTGCCTTTGTATTTCCAGTATTAACAGCATGACATCTATCAGTTCATAGACACTTATTATTTGTGTTTGTTGTGTATACAGTACTCTTACTATGGACGGTCATGTCCAAGGAAGTGTTACGATGCAATATATAAAATATATACCATGTGGCTGCACAACAAGAGCAAATGGAACAGCGCCCCCAGTGGTGGTATAATCACTGGATGACTTGAGCTATCACATATTCTCAAGACTATAGGTCCCTTATATTACTATTTCACAGCATTTTACCTGAATGCACGTGACGAAAGATGGCCCCTTTTTACACTTAAGTACATACAAGCGGTGACCTAACCACCATGTTGGGCCTTTTTTTGGCAAGAATAAAATATTGCAACCTGCTCTAATACCAGACATTGTGCCAGTAATTTACTTTCAGCTTAAGTTTCTGAAAAATATCCCTTCTAAACAAAAATCAAAATCAAACGCATTGAGTCACCGGAATCACGTCCCATAAAGACATATGACACCAACGGTGTTGTGCAAGTTGCACCATCAACAAAGGTCACTCGGAGCCGCGACCCTCTGTAAAAAGAGCAGTATGGATATAAACCTGATATAACATTAATCTATGAGCCATTTAGTAATGTTTTATCACGACACCCTGACACTATAAGGTCCCTGTGCTCGTACGCCGGGAATGAAGACACGCGTTACTGTCACAAATCTATAGGATCCGGCATATACTGTAAATATGGCAGAAGCTACGTAGAGCGCGGTATATACTGGGGAAATGATGTCCAAAATGACATCTACCCTACGCCGTAAGTGGAGCAGAGCATGCATTCACTCCAAACAGTAACATGTATCATATTCCCATATATATATATATATATATATATATAGATATATATCTCGGAGAATGTGACGTCTCACCATTTCTGGGTACACTCTAATATAAGTTCCTGGTAAGAAGCCACGAACTGGAAGCGGGATGCTCTCTTGCCAGTCCGCTGCAGTCTCTTCCATACCGAAGTCATGGTTGTCTCTCCTGTCAGTGACGGTCTCGGACAGTCTCCAGCATGGTGATGGGTGAAAGGCTCGCCTCTAGGTCTTCTTCTTTCTGGTGGTGACTCAGTTGACTCTCTTCGTTGCCTCTCCCTTCCTGTGTGCTTTCTCAGTCTGTCTCGTCGTTTATGAGCTCGTTGTCATTTTTCTTAAAAATCCCACATTTGTATGGCTGATCCTTTTCTCGTCTTCGCTTTCCTACGTGGAGGAGCAGATCCTATTGAAACTTTTCCTTACTTTTTATTTTGGAGTTGTGATTCTGCCTGGTCAGGGACAAGGACAGTCTCTGTGCTTCTTACCCTCGCCTGTCAGTGACAGCTCACTGTCGAAAAGTGTCTTTCAGTCTACCTCTGTCTTTCCTGTTTGCAAATGACAGTTTCCCCGTCCTGGACGGTCTCTTTCACGTTGACCCCCTGGGTCTCTGTGGTCTAGGTTCTTCTCAGTCTCCTTGGCTCTCTGGTCCAGGTTCTTCTCCGTCTCCTTGGCTCTCTATGTCTTTATGTGGCTTTTTTTTAATGCTGCCTCATTCCCTGTGAGTAAGAGACAGCCTGTTCCCCTCAGCTAAGCAGAAGTAAAACTTGAAGGAGGAGTGAGGGCAGAGGGTGTGCCTGTGACTGTATATATGTATGTGTATATACAAGGCCGTCTGGGTATGTGTCCCCCACAGGCCTTGAATAAATCACTATATCATTTCCTACTCTTTGTTTAATTCACTTCTCCGGATGGAAAATCATTAGATGAAGTTCAGACACATTTAGAAGTCGCTTTACGTCAGGAAAACATCAGGATTAACTCCTCTAAAAAAAAAAAAAAAAATTCCCAGGAAACCAAAGTCCAATTTCAAACATTAGGCATCAGTTTTTAGTACGTGCGCAAGACTTTATTTTTTCCAAATAGATCACAGAGCCATTACACTCAATGTCGGTGCGTTTTTGACAAAAAAAAACGCGGCATCTAGGGCTACGTTCCCACGATGAGCTTTTGATGCTGCAGAATTTCTTCATGTATTATTTAAATTAAATTACTTGCGTTTATGAGTATTTTTTTTTTGCGTTTTTTGTCTTTTTTTTGGTATGTCGTATTTTAAATAAAGCTGCTTTGTTTTTGATACCTCCTGGTATTGGGCTTTAACAAAGCTTTATTGATATATTTAGGGGCGTTTTTGATGTGTTTCCGCTGCGAAAATGCCCTAAAACCGCATGTGTATTTTTTTTACCTGTGGATATTCCGCATCTAATGTAAGTCTATAGGGAAAATCTGCACAGAAAGCTCAAGAAAAATTGACATGTTGCGGGTGTGAAACTCTCACCTCAGCTCGGTTTATGCTGAGTAAAAAAAAAAAAAAATCACAGTGGGGATGAGATTTCTATAAATCCCATCCACTTCACTGGAACTCTGCGATTTTCCCCATAGACTTGCATTACATGCGGAAAATCCACAGGTAAAAAAATGCACATGTGGTTTTAGGGCATTTCCGAAGCGGAAACACATCAAAATGTGCAAAATTTCCTTATTAACTGCAGAAAATACACAGCCAAAAGAAACAGCACATCACTTTATCAATAAAGTTTTGTCAAAGCCAAATACCAGGAAGTAACAAAAACAAAGCAGCTTTATTTAAAACATGACACACCAACAAGAGACAAAAATAGCAGCGTCAAAAACGTGATAAAAAAGCATGCAAAAAAACCAAAATACACTTAATCTGATAGGTGCAGACATGCCCCCCAGTATATATACACGTATATATATATATATATATATATATATATATATATATATATATATATATATATATATATATATATATATATACACAGTCATGGCCAAAAGTATTCACACCCCTGCAATTCTGTCAGACAATACTCAGTTTCTTCCTGAAAATGATTGCAATCACAAATTCTTTGGTATTATTATCTTCATTTAATTTGTCTTAAATGAAAAAACACAAAAAGAATTGTTCTAAAGCCAAATTGGATATAATTCCACACCAAACATAAAAAAGGGGGTGGACAAAAGTATTGGCACTGTTCGAAAAATCTCTATATATCTCTATATAATATAACGTCTGTGTATATATGTGTATATATATATATATATATATATATATATATATATATATATATATATATATATATATATATATATATATATATATATATATACTAGATTGTGGCCCGATTCTAACGCATCGGGTATTCTAGAATATGCATGTCCCCGTAGTATATGGACAATGATGATTCCAGAATTCGCGGCAGACTGTGCCCGTCGCTGATTGGTCGAGGCAACCTTTATGACATCTGGCGGCCTCGACCAATCAGAGACGCGGGATTTCCAGGACAGACAGAAAAACCCTTAGACAATTATATATATACAGTAGATATATACACTCACCGGCCACTTTATTAGGTACACCATGCTAGTAACGGGTTGGACCCCCTTTTGCCTTCAGAACTGCCTCAATTCTTCGTGGCATAGATTCAACAAGGTGCTGGAAGCATTCCTCAGAGATTTTGGTCCATATTGACATGATGGCATCACACAGTTGCCGCAGATTTGTCGGCTGCACATCCCAAAGATGCTCCATACAAGGCAGGATGGATCCATGCTTTCATGTTGTTTACGCCAAATTCTGACCCTACCATCCGAATGTCGCAGCAGAAATCGAGACTCATCAGACCAAGCAACGTTTTTCCAATCTTCTACTGTCCAATTTCGATGAGCTTGTACAAATTGTAGCCTCAGTTTCCTGTTCTTAGCTGAAAGGAGTGGTACCCGGTGTGGTCTTCTGCTGCTGTAGCCCATCTGCCTCAAAGTTCGACGCACTGTGCGTTCAGAGATGCTCTTAGGCCTACCTTGGTTGTAACGGGTGGCGATTTGAGTCACTGTTGCCTTTCTATCAGCTCGAACCAGTCTGCCCATTCTCCTCTGACCTCTGGCATCAACAAGGCATTTCCGCCCACAGAACTGCCGCTCACTGGATTTTTTTTCTTTTTCGGACCATTCTCTGTAAACCCTAGAGATGGTTGTGCGTGAAAATCCCAGTAGATCAGCAGTTTCTGAAATACTCAGACCAGCCCTTCTGGCACCAACAACCATGCCACGTTCAAAGGCACTCAAATCACGTTTCTTCCCCATACTAATGCTCGGTTTGAACTGCAGGAGATTGTCTTGACCATGTCTACATGCCTAAATGCACTGAGTTGCCGCCATGTGATTGGCTGATTAGAAATTAAGTGTTAACAAGAAGTTGGACAGGTGTACCTAATAAAGTGGCCGGTGAGTGTATATATATATATATATATATATATATATATATATATATATATATATATATATATATATATATATATATATATATATATATATATATATATATATACACATACACACACACACATATTATATCGCCAATGCAAGTCAATGGCCCCGTGATAAAGAATATGCTGTCCATATTTTTCTGCTTAATACATGGCAGATTTTTTTTTTCAGACTTGACAAACAGATGCAACAAGGATTGTAAAAACTGGAAAACGGACCAAAAATGGATCCAGTACA